>NC_137346.1:35740680-36940680 GCF_965287045.1 Carcharhinus amblyrhynchos | reverse complement strand
GAGACATTAACCAAAGACCCTGACTCACTTTGCTCTAGTGAATTCTGTAATACCTGCAAACATTCAGTTTCTCTGTGACTTTTACTTCTTTTCTGGCTTTCATTTGGGCTTGTAAGAGGAATTTGAACTGGAGGAGGTTTATCATGTTCTCTCTTTGGCAGATTTCTTGAATCTTTCAATGTTGCCCGTGAGATTTCTGGAATTCTCTGCCTGTTGAAGTGGTGGAGGCTACCTCACTAAATATATTTAAGACGCGGGTAGATAGGTTTTTGGTAGGTAAAGGGATTAAGGGTTATGGGGAGAAAGCGGGAAAGTGGAACTGAGCCACTTCAGATCAGCCATGATCTTATTGAATGGCGGGGCAGGCTCGAGGGGCTAGATGGCCTACTCCTGCTCCTATTTCTTATGTTCTTATGTTCTTCCAAGCAACTGATCTACATGTCACCAATGGAGCCTCTCTCCAATATTCACTGGATACATCAATACATCTAGCCCCTTTATAACAGTACCAATCACATAATTTTCCTCATTATGAGGTTTTTAACCATGGCCTTCTAACCAGCACTGAACTCTAAGTTTAATATCTCATGAATCATGATTCATCTTTACTTTGCCCTGCATTTCCCTTACTTTGTTCAGGATGAAGCAAAATAAACCTTGTCCCAGGAACATGTTCAACACCAACTTGTCAAGTGAGTGACTTGTTGAAATTATGTGGTTGCTTTATAAAAAAACAAATAGCGTGCGTCAAAGAAAACCAGGAAAAGTACTGCTAAGCTTATCACCGAACAAATACTCATGCAAAGACCTCCTCACAATCTGTACACTTCTTTTTGCAGAAACATTCAATGCTGGGTGCTATAGTGGCATTCTTCTGACATAAACTGTGGATCATTATCCAACATCAACATTTCTGGAAACCCATAAACTTCCAACCAAATTCTCAAAACTTTTATATTTTTGGCACTTGTGGTATTGGGCATAGACTGAACATTTATCCATTTGCTCTTGCTATCAAACCAAAACAAGGAACTCCTTCCCTTTTACTCCAAAGACATCGACATGTACTAGTCCCCACAATTTTGTGCTTGACCATTGAATCAGAGTAAACTTGTTTGGATTGTTTCTCATTCTGAAACACACTTCACAACTTTCACCATCTCTATCTACCTTCAGATACCAGAAATAACTTCTTGCTACAGCTTCATTTGAACTATGTGATCTTGACTAAGTTCCACTAACAATCGTTATCTAAACTTTGGCAAAATAATGACTCTTGCACCACATAGGAGACAGCTTTGATCTATATTCATCTCATTCCTGTGTGTGAACTACTCCTACAATCTGTCATCATCACACTCTTCAGGCCAGCCATAACTGAGTATTTTACTGAGCACCAAATTTCTTTAGAGGTTCTTCACTAATTTCTCTGCCACACACTGGTGGCATGTCATTTGTGTATGCGAAGTAATTCAAAGATAAGTTGGTGGCTACAAATGCATCAATTTTCACAAAAAGTCTCATTGAAATGTCTATAATCTCATGATCTGCTGACTTAACGATATTTTATATCATACTGAAGAACCATTAAAATCAACGGCAACCTACGAAGACATGCTGCCATTAGGAATCATCTTCACAGCGAATATGATTATAAAAATTTGATGGTCTGTTAAAGTGGACTTCCTACTATACAAGAATTTGTGGAAATTAGTAACATCATATATGGCTGCAAATTTTTTTATGAAGTTGAGTAATTTTGCTCTGATTTCATTAAAGTTCATGAAGAGTATGCTATAGGATTCTCTATTCTATCTTACATTATATGAGATAACCCCTGTGGTGAGGTATTGCACACTAAAAACATTTTTTTTTGATTATGGTCAAAACAACATTACTCCGGAGTCCTTTATTTGTTTTTTTCAAATGCTTTCTGACATTCCACATATCATTTTGAATAACTGATACAGTGGAAAGAAAGTTTTTTTGAGGAAATTTAAGTACTAATGTCACAAGTAGGCTTACATTTACACTGCAATGAAGCTACTGTGAAAATCCCCTAGTTGCCACACTCCGGCACCTGTTCAGATACACTGAGGGAGAATTTAGCATGGCCAATGCACTTAACCAGCACATCTTTTGGACTGCAGGAGAAAACCAGAACCTGGAGGGAACCCACACAGACAAGGGGAGAACATGCAGACTGCGCACAGACAATGACTCAAGCCGGGAATCGAACCCAGGCCCCTGGCACTGTGATACAGCAGTGCTAAGCACTGTGCCACCATGCCGCCCACCGAATGTATTAGCTAAGGCAGCGATGAACAAAGAACAACAGAACATTCATATGGATCTCTGTGTGAGCTGTTCTTTGCTCTCTGGTCTCTTTGCTTTCAAAATTCTCTCAACCTTCTTCTGTGTTGGCTGGATACCTTGCCCAGCTATTTGGTGACCTTGGTGTGTCGCAATTGGCACCGTGAAGGAACACATGTGCTTTTTAGATTTGATGCCATACTCTTGAAGTCTATCTAGGAGCCCATTCAACCTTACAGCATGCTTCTTCTCTGTGTTACTACTAATTAGAATATCAAAGAAGCAGCATACTCCTTTCATCCAAATTAATTTTTGATCCATGATGCTTGGAAACAGTAGGCTCCCCAAATGCAACCTTTTGAACTGATACAATCCTTTGTGTTTATGAATAGTAAGCAGTTCCTTGCTCTCATCAGTTACCTCTAATTGCAAATATACATTTAAGATATCTTTCTTGCTAAATACCTTTCCATTTGCTGAATTAGAAAATAAATCTTCATTCATAGATAGTGGGTAACTGTCATACTCAGTCATATTACTTGTCATTTGCTAATAATCTCCACAAATCCAAAAGAACTTTTCTGCTTTTTGAACCACCACAAAGACCGTGATCCATTTATTATTTTTCATCTATTTAAATGCATCTGTTCTAAGCTATTCAGCTCTTTACTTAACACAGCTAACTGTACATGAGGCACTACCTTAGCTTTTTAAAATGTCAGATATACATTGTCCTTTATACTGATTTCAGCCTTGTCATGCCTAATTCTATCATTTGGTCCTCTTCACTCAATTACCACTTTGTGATCTTTTAGTTCCCCTACAAATGTATCTCTGTCATACCCAGAGTGTTTATTTAATTCAGGCAAATAATCCTCACTTGACAATTGCTTCATTTCACGGAATTTTACTTTCAGTGCAATTCTATTGTTGGTCATCCAATAATAGAGTGCAGAAACACATGAATTTCTGCGCAGTCTATAGTACTGAGATCTCACGGGCAACATTGGTTTGACACAACCTCAAAACCATCTATCTCTGCAATTACTTAACCCTCATTTTCTATTTTATTTCATTTCAGTCCAATCGGTAGCCTTCATTCATAATTACCCCAGCTCTCTTTATTTCTCCCAGTGTCACCAAATGTGCCTTCATTGCCATTTTTGAAATTATGCTCTGTACTGACTCTCTGGGCTGTATTTTTCAGCTGACCTCACCCCAAGGCTAGAAAATCCTGCCTGAGATCAACGGACCTTTGCATGGTCTGCCCCCGCCCGCTATGATTCCCATGGCAGGCTGGACAGGAAAATTCCCCTCACTGTGTACCTGAATATGATGTATTCACATGGAGAGATCTTTCAAATTGTTCAAGCTTCCTAAAAATCAACTTTAGGAGTTTTAAAAATTGTGTCACAACATTTTTCAATCTTTAACTTCTCAAATGAAGCATAAAAATAATTCTATCCTATCCCTGTCATCATCTTTCTGTTGTCTACTACATTAAGAAAAGATAATGGGAACTCACAGCAGGCAGACATTATTGAATTAACTTTTTAACTTCCCAACTTTACTTCTTAACTTTACACCTTCCCAACAGAAGGGGCAGCAGGGACAGCAATAGAGCAACATCTTGAAATAGATTTCAAAACTTTAAACAGATCTTTTTATATGATATTCATTGATGTGACATCAATTGCAAAATCTATTATTGAACTTAAAGCACAATACACTGCAAACATGCATTATTTTCTCCATGAATCAGTGCCTTTAAAATTAATTTGAAGGTACTTGGGTCAGCTTCTAATAATTACACATTTGCAGATATAATTCTTTCATCAAAATCACCATTGATAATTCAGATCTTACCATGCACTCATATATGCACTGCAAAAGACACAGGGCAGAATTTTACTAGCTTGCCCTGATCATTGATGGGTGGAGCAAGCCAGTAAAATTGGACGATTTACAGCGAGGTCAGCCTCTCATCAGAAATGGGAGAGAGGCAGAATAATTTATTCAAATTTATTTAAATACTGATTTCTATGTGCTTAGTGAGCTCGGTGTTAAATCATCCGGCTCACATGTCTTTATGGCTTCATCAGGAAGGTTCTCGCTGGCAATAAAAACCTCTACTCCTCATGAATGGGAAATAGTCATGTTGGCCTTGCCAGTGGAACTAGAAGTCATTGAGGCCCCTCCCAGGGAGGTTGAGGGCTAGGGAGTTGCCCCTCTGGCAGTGCCACCCTGGCACCAGCAGCCTGGCACCTAGGCAATGCCCACTGGGCCCCTTGGCAGTGTCCACTGGGCAGTACCAGGTGGGGCTTATGGGGGGGGCAAAGCCTGGAGGAACAGCAAGTGGGGCCCACTGCCAATCTACAGATGCAATTGGACATCGGGTACAGGGGCCTGCTGCCACTCTGCAAAGTGATCAAATGGGGGGTGCTGCTGTTTTGCCACATGATTGGATCGGATCAGGGGGGTGGGGGGGGTGGTGCGCAGCTGATCAGTCTGAGTAGTGGAGGGGCACTGCAGGCGGCATCTCGGCTGGTGTGAAGATCGTAATCGGCCGCAGGTCTCCTGCCATTTTTGAAATTATGCACTGTGCTGACTCTTTGGGCTGTATTTTTCAGCTAAGCTCACCCCAAGGCCGGAAAACCCTGCCAGAGATCAACAGACCTTTGCATGGTCTGCCCCCGCTCGCTATGATTCCCAAGCAGTGGTGGTGAGTTTGTTATGCTGCCTGCAGCAACAGGGGCCTGAGAGCTCTCTCTCTGTCAGTCAGGCCTCTGCTGTTGAAATTGTGTATGTGCAACATTAGCGGTCTGCAAATGCACAGTATCTCTCTCTACAGATGCTATTTTGCATGTGTAGGCACAAAGATCTACACATGCGCAATAGCTGCCTCTGCAAGCTAGCTGGTGAATTAAGCTCAGCCCACTGCCTACGGCAGCTAAAAACAATCGAACCTATGTTTTCAATGGCTTACTGCATAAGATTAAGTGTGAAAACTCGCCCAAAAATCCAGTTAGGGCCCTATTTTAGCATTTCGATTCTAAGTGCTGGGCACACTTGAAACTGGGAGTGTTTTAGATCCAACTTTTAGACCCATTCTCAGACACCCACATACGCACTCTGCCTGCAAAAATATCAGCAAATCCAAATCACACTGCACAAGCTTGTGGGCAGGGCTTAACGCACCAGAAACCCTACAGCTCCGATTGGCACCTCCAAGTGCGCACGCACAGAAAAAAAAGATAGAAGGCTGCTCCCCTGCCACATCCCTCCCAGACCGGATAATGCCTCCCTGGACACCACAGGCATTTCCTCACCTCCACAACATTACTGAACCCCTTATCCCCCCACACCCCCACTATCCAGACCCATCATAGGCCCTCCCCAACCCCCCCTTTTCACCCACACTGATCACAGGCAGAGTGGCAGCAGACCCCCATTCTCTCCCAATGATCATAGGTTGAGTGGCTGCAGAAACCCTTCCACCCCCACCCCACCGATTCCAAGTAGGGTGGCAGCAGACCCACTATCCCCCCCTCCACCAATCTCAAGCAGATAGCTGTCAGATGCCTGGCACTTACCTCCTCACTAACTCTCACTGATGGAGCACCCCAATCGGATTTATATGGAGCATGTCTGTTTCACACCGATCCTGGATGAGCGAATGCAGTGGTAAAGGGGGAAATGCTAGTGAAGTTGGACATGCAGCCCATTAAGTCAATTTAAATGCAAGCAAATGCATTAAAGTGGCCGTAGCGCTTGTTTTGGTTGCGGTCCCAATCGCAGCCATTTTCGGGCCTTGGTAAAGGGAGAACTGGCTCGGAGGCAGGCGCAGATCATACTACTCACCTCACCCACGACTTACTAAGTTTTTGCGCCCAAAAACAGGCAAAATCAATTTTGTGATAGCAGAATCAGGCCCTTAGAATCAATCTCATAATATTATGCCCAAATGTTAGAAAGGAATCCAATGACAAATCTAATTGGTAGATAAGCTTACGATTTCTATTTTTTTCCTTAAAACAAGAAAAGAAGTTACTGTCAGATCAGCCATGATTTTTATTAAATGGCATAACCGGCTCGGGGGTTGAATGGCCTAGTCTTGCTCCTTGTTTGTAAGTTCGTATTAAGCACCTTGGGACATTTAATTACGCTGAAGAGATTAGTTACATTATAGTTGATCTTGTTGCAGCAAGGATTGAAAGTTGCAGCAAGAATTAAACGTAAGGATTGAGTTAATGAAGTGCTGCTTAGATTGATGCAGCCCTGGAAGTAAACATGCCCAGGATCAATGCTGGTCCCACTTTAATTCTACATGTAATCTGGAGTTTCCACTTATTGGAAAGTATTAATGCAAGTGGGTATGGAAAAAAAAAGAGAGATCCAAAGATAAATCATACGATTCCCAGGATGTACATTAGTAGGGAAACAAAACACCATCGGGGATGAATTGGAGGTGCTGGAAGTCTTAAAGTGCATCAAGATAGATAAATCCCCGGGACCTGATGAAATGTATCCCAGGACATTGTGGCAGGCTAGGGAGAAAATTGCAGGTCCCCGAGCAGAGATATTTAAATCATCGATAGTCACAGGTGAGGTGCCTTAAGATTGGAGGGCGGCAAATGTACCTTTATTTAAAAAGGGCTGCAGGGAAAAGCCTGGGAACTACAGGCCAGTGAGCCTCACATCTGTGATGAGTAAGATGTTGGAAGGTATTTTGAGGGATAGGATCTACAGGCACTTAAATACGCAAGGGCTGATTAGGAACAGTCAGCATGGCTTTGTGAATGGAAAATCATGTCTCTCAAATTTGATTGAGTTTCTTGAAGAGGTAACCAAGAAGATAAATGAGGACAGTGCAGTTGATGTCGTCTACATGGACTTTAGCAAGGCCTATCTCAAGGTACCACATGCTTAGGTTGTTGCATAAGGTTAAATCTCATGGAATCCATGTTGAGTTGGCTAAATGGATACAAAATTGGCTTGATGAAGAAGCCAAAGAGTGGTTGTAGAGGCTTGTTTTTCAAACTGGAGGCCTGTAACCAGCTGTGTGCCTCAGGGATCAGTGCTGGGTCCACTGTTATTTGTCATTTATATCAATGATTTGGATGAGAATATAACAGGCATGGTTAATAAGTTTGCAGCTGACACCAAGATTGGTGGCATAGTGGACAGTGAAGAAGATTATCTCAGGTTGCAACAGGATCTTGATCAATTGGGGCAGTGGGGCAGATGGAGTTTAATTTAGATAAACGCGAGATGATGCATTTTGGTAGATTGAACTAGGGCACGGCTTACTCAGTTAATGGTCGGTGTAGGGGAGAGTTACAGAACAAAGAGATCCAGGGGTACAGGCTCATAGCTCCTTGAAAGTGGAGTCACAGGTGGTCAGAGTGGAGAAGAAGGCATTCAGCATGCTTGGTTTCATTAGACAGAACATTGAATAGAGGAGTTGGGACTTCTTGTTGAAGTAGTACAAGACATTGGTAAGGCCACACTTGGAATACTGTGTACAGTTCTGATTACCCTATAAAAGGAAATATACTATTAAACTAGAAAGAGTGCAGAAAAGATTTACTAGGATGCTACCGGGACTTGATGGTTTGAGTTACAACGAAAGGCTAGATAGACTGGAACTTTTTTCTCTGGAGCTTAGAAGGCTGAGGCTTTTTAGAGGTCTATAAAATAATGAGGGGCATAGATCAGCTAGATAGTCAACATCTTTTCCCAAAGGTAATGGAGTCTAAAACTAGAGGGCATAGGTTTGAGAAGGGAGAGATACAAAAGTGTCCAAAGGGGCAATTTCTTTCACACAGAGGATGGTGCGTGCCTGGAACAAGCTGCCAGAGGTAATAGTAGAGACGAGTACAATTTTGTCTTTTCAAAAACATTTAGATACATGGGTAAGATAGGTACAGAGGGATATGGGCCAAATGCGGACAATTGGGACTAGCTTCAGAGTTTAAAAAAAGGGGCAGAGTGGACAAGTTGGGTCGAAGGGCCTGCTTCCATGCTGCAAACCTCTATGGGCCCGATTTTACCAACAATTTGTACCCATTTTCGGCCACTAAATCACAGTAAATTTGGGCATTGGGCCCTTAACGCGATCTGCGCCCAAATCCAAGCAAATTGCGAGTATACCAACACCCAATTCAGGCATGCATTTAAATCAATTTAATGAGTCGCGTGTCCAACTCTACTATGAAATCCCATTTTACCTTCTTCTGGTCCGTTCCGGATCCGCGCTGTAAGCCACCTGCAAAATAAAAATCCGAAGCAGATTTCTATTTTGCAGGGGAACTTCCAAAGCTCTCTCTGCCCTTGTGAAGTCAGTCTGCGGCCATCATCCTTCTCAACCATCTTTCTCAGAGCACCCCGCTATCCAGCCCATACCTCCCAACAGTGGCAATCCTTCCACCCCCCTCACCCTAGCAGACCCCCCGCTAACTACCCTGCCCTGAAGGCAGACCCCTCCAGCAGAGCACTCCACCCCCTGCTGACCCCACCCCTCTCCCCCAAGGAGGCAGGCCCCCCTGCCTCCCGGAGGGGACTTTTTTTTCGAACTGTGCATGCGCAGTTCAGAACTCCGATCGTTCCAGCAGCGCTAAGTCCCCGCCCACTGCGCAGATTGGACCGGAACTGGCAAAAATCGTATGGGCACGCTGCAAAGAGGATTCCAGGATCAGACCCCCCCCCCCCCCCCCGGAGGCAGGCCCCCCTTGGCAGACCACACCCCCAACCTGCCTCGATTACTGGTCTCCCCCCACCATCCTCCTCGACCGTCTTCAGTCTTTCGAGAGCCTGCAGCGCCTCCCTGGCCACAGACTTGGAGCTATGGCAAAAGTGACCGGGATTCACACCGTTCCTCTGGCGTCTGCCGGAGGACGGGGCGGGCTCAGATGTATGGCTGGGGGGGTGTGGAGGACATAAACCATTCATTATCTTTACTGTTAAAGGATAGGAGTTGAAATATTCGAATGCTTTAATTCCCATCCTTTAACAGTTAAAAGCATCTCTTTTCAAAATATTATTATACTTTAGAAAGTTAATGAACTAATTTTCCTGCACAAACTACCATTACATTCATTTGATCTAAAATATTAAACTTCTGACACTGTTTAAGTATATCCTAGATGTTCCTGGGACTAGAAATTTCTTCTAAAGAACTGCCGCTTCAGGATATATGCTACAAGTACTGGGTCTGTTATTTATATATTTTACAGTATGTTGATGAGGAGACGTCTCTGTGACAACAGGAATGAACACTCAAAATGATATGGATGAACTTTGTTCTGTGTGGTCGAAGATTCACAGAAATGCAAATTTTATTTTTCACTTGAGCCCTGCAAGTGAACACAATCAGCCCAAAATAACCCAAGCAGCTCACGTTCATTACTGAGACAAAAGTAGACAGTTGAAATAGATGCAAGTGTAATCTTTCAACTAAAGCTTTGAGTTTAATAACGTTATCAGATTGTTAGAACAATATTTTCTCTAACAAGAGCAGGTATAATTATTGCTAACTCTTCCATATGTCAGAGAGCTGCTCTCTCTGTTTTTTTTTCCCGCCTGGGTGCGCTGCTTCAGATTTTTTTCAAACCGCGCCTGCGCTCTGATCAGAGCTCCAATCGTTCCGACAATGCTAAGCCCCGCCCACTGCGCGGATCAGACCAGAGCCGGCAAAAAGTGTATGGGCACACTACAAAGAGGATTCCAGGTTCAGATCTGTATTACGCCCGGATCCGGCACTTAGAATCAAAATGGTAAAATTGGGCCCTATGACTGCCCATATTGTGCCATCACTTTTTTTCTGACAATGGGCCTTAGTTCTGATTAATAATTAGCTACTGGAAGCAACAGCATTATATTATTTAAAATTACAAACAAATCTGACTATTTACCTATTTTGAGTAATATACAATGGCAAACCACTTGTGTTGTGCGTACACAATTATAGAGCAAAATGTTTATGCAATGCATAAACTTAATTCTAATCACTTGCTCCAGCAACAACCCAGCAATTTTAAGGATGACTATAAGAACATAAGAAATAGGAGCAGGAGTAGGCCATCTAGCCCCTCGAGCCTGCCCCGCCATTCAATAAGATCATGGCTGATCTGAAGTGGATCAGTTCCACTTTCCCGCTTTCTCCCCATAACCCTTAATTCCCTTGCCTACCAAAAACCTATCTACCCGTGTCTTAAATATATTTAGCGAGGTAGCCTCTACCACTTCAATGGGCAGAGAATTCCAGAGATTCACCACCCTTCGAGGGAAGAAGTTCCTCCTCAACTCCGTTCTAAACTGCTCCCCCCTTATCTTGAGGCTGTGCCCTCTAGTCCTGCTGTCCTTTCTGAGTGGGAAGAATCTCTCTACCTCTACCTTATCCATCCCCTTCATTATCTTATACGTCTCTATAAGATCCCCCCTCATCCTTCTAAACTCCAACGAGTACAGACCCAGTCTATTTAGTCTCTCGTCATAGGCCAACCCCCTCATCTCCGGTATCAGCCTAGTGAACCTCCTCTGCACTCCCTCCAAGGCCAATATATCCTTCCGCAAGTGCGGCGACCAAAACTGCACACAGTACTCCAGCTGCGGCCTCACCAGTGCCCTGTACAGTTGCAGCAAGACCTCCCTGCTTTTATATTCTATCCCCCTCGCTATAAAGGCCAGCATCCCATTCACCTTCTTGATCACCTGCTGCACCTGCAGACTGGGTTTTTACGACTCATGCACAAGGACCCCCAGGTCCCTCTGCACCGTAGTATGCTGCAGCTTTTTGCCTTTTAAATAGTAATCCCTCCTACTACTATTTCTGCCAAAGTGATTAACCTCACACTTGCTAACATTGTACTCCATCTGCCAGGTCCTCGCCCACTCGCTTAGCCTATCTAGATCCCTCTGCAGACTTTCCACATCCTCCGCACAATTTGCTTTTCCACTCATCTTCGTGTCATCAGCAAATTTTGACACCCTACACTCAGGCCCCTCCTCCAGATCATCTATATAAATGGTAAATAACTGAGGCCCCAGCACCGATCCCTGCAGCACTCCACTAGTCACCAACCACCAATCAGAATAGCACCCATTGATACCAACTCTCTGCCTCCTATTAGACGACCAATCCTCTATCCACACTAACACCTTACCCCCAACTCCATGCCCCCTAACCTTCTGAAGCAACCTTTTGTGTGGCACCTTATCAAACGCCTTTTGAAAATCGAGAAACACCACATCCACCGGTTCCCCTTTGTCTACCGTACTAGTCACATCCTCATAGAATTCCAATAAATTTGTCAGACACGACTTCCCCTTAACGAATCCATGCTGCGTCTGCTTGATCAAACAATTCTTCTCAAGCTGTCTCGCTATTTCTTCTTTGATGACAGTCCAAAGAAAATACTTTTGAATTATATGTTGCAGATGATCATACCTTATATGCAAGGACACACACCTGTAAATCCATTCTAACTTTTGAAGCAGGCACATATGTGAAACCCATTCTATTGTATTATCTTTGAATAATACAGTCAATAACTTGTGCCTTAGTTTCTTTAAATTGGCATGAATATCAAACATTTCCCCCACTGGGAATACAGTACTGCCTGTAATCTGTAATCCTATTCAAACAACAATAATCCCCATCAGAATAATCCACTGGCTGTTATACAAGATACCAGACAACAAAAGCCTACTTAATATGCAAAAAAGGTATCCCCTTTAGAATGAAACAGATAAGGGCAGCCACAAAAGTCCATTCATGTGCACCTCTAAGGAATGTTATATTTCATAGAAGAATGAAACTTTCTAGTCATTGTTATACATTAGAATACAACTGAATTTTTAAGTTACTCCAACTTTTGTAAAAGTACTTAACTATTTACAAAACATCTATATGTAAATATTTATAAATTCATATTAATGAAAAACAGAAGAAATTAGAGATAATTGATATAGAACTTCAGATAGAATTTTCTTTTGGCTCCTATTCTTGAGATTTGTTTTCTGTATGATGCATTATTTAACAACAGAGGAAAAACAAACTAATCACTGAAATACAGTTAATGCAGACTTCTAAAGGTACAAAGTGTTGCTTGGGGTGAAACGATTTACAATTCATGGGGAAATCGACTTGCTTCTGTTTTTAATTTCTATAACACTTGGAATTCTCTGTTTGGTGAAATTCAAGTTTAAACTGACGTTCCCATGAAGCTGCTACAGCAACAAACTATCTAAATTGAGGCTATTTTCAGACTGTCAACTATTAAAGCATATATCAGTATGTGTACTGTAAAGCCAAGTTATATATTTCAATTTCTTCAAACTCTGCTTTCACATCCTATCTCACTGTTAAATTGCTCACCCCATCATCCCTCATTAGTATTTCATAGCAATTCATCATCCTCATTTACAAATGTCTCTATTCTTCCAACCCATCTTTTGTTGTAGCCAACACCTTTCAGTCCTCTACTTCTAAGATCCTTCTGCCCTACTCGTTTTCCCCTGCCTTTGAAATTCTCCTTAAAATCTCATTATCTTATATACTTTGATGTGAAAAACAGAAAGGAAGAGTATTATTTCAATGGTGATATATTGGGAAGAGTGGATGTACAAGAGATCTGGGTATCCTCATACACTAGTCAAGGAAAGTAGAGAGGTACAGCCAGCAATTAGAAAGGCAAATGGTATGTTGGCCTTCATTGGAAAAGGATTTGAGTTCAGAAGTAGGGATGTCTTATGCAGTTATACAGAAGCAGGGATGTCTGTATGCAGTTATATAGAACCTTGGTGAGACTGTACCTGGAGTATTATGTACAGTTCTAGTCTTCCTACGAAAGAAAGCATTTACTTGTCATAGAGGGAGTGCAGCTAAGGTTCACTAGGCTGATACCAGGGTTGGCAGAACTGTCCTGAGAGGAGAGGTTGGTTCGATATGATTGAAAAGTACAAAATTTTAACAGTGCTGGACAAACTTATGCGAACAGATGGTTTCCCCAGTTGGGAAATCTAGAATCGGGAGCACAATCCCAGGATTCGGGATAAACCATTCAGGACTGGACAAAGAATAAAGAACAAAGGAAATTACAGCACAGGAACAGGCCCTTTGGCCCTCCAAGCCTCCACTGACCATGCTGCCCAACTGAACTAAAACCCTCTACCCTTCCAGAGACCATATCCCTCTATTCCCATCCTCTTCATGTATTTGTCCAGATGCCCCTTAAAACTCACTATCATATCTGCTTCCACTACCCACCCCACCCCCGTCCCCAGGAGCCAGTTCCAGGCACCCCACTACTCTCTGTGTAAAAATGTTGCCCTATACATTTCCTTTAAACTTTTCCCCTCGCATCTTGAACCTACACCCCCAAGTAGCTGACTCTTCAACCCTAGGAAAAAGCTTCTGACTATGCACTCTGTCCATGCCCCTCATAATTTGTAAACTTCTATCAGGTTGCCCCCCAACCTCCATCGTTCCAGTGAGAAGAAACCAAGTTTCTCCAACCTCTCGTCATAGCTAATGCCCTCCGTACCAGGCAACAACCTGGTAAATCCTTTCTGTACCCTCTCCAAAGTCTCCACATCTTTCTGGTAGCGTGGTGGCCAGAATCGACCTAACTAAAGTTCTATAAAGCTGCAGCATGACTTGCCAATTTTAAACTCAATGCCCCAGCAAATGAAGGCAGGAATGTTGTATGCCTTCTTAACTACCTTCTCTACTTGCACTGCCACTTTCAGTGACTTGGGTACTTGTTCACCCATATCCCTCTGCCTGTCAATACTTTTAAGGGTTCTGCCATTTACTGTATATTTCCTATATGTATGAGACCTTCCAAAATGCATTACCTCACATTTGTCTGGACTGAGTTGAGGGAAAAAAATTGTTCAAAGGGTAATGAACCTGTGGAATTCTCTACTACAGAAGATAATGAGGAAAAGTCACTGAATGTATTCGAGAAAGAGATGATCAGATTTTAATGGCATCGGGGGAGGTGGGGGGTTATGGGGAGAAAACAGGAATATGGTATTGAGATACAGGATCCATCATGATGATGCTGAATGGTGGAGCAAGCTCAAAGAACTGAATGCCAATTCCTGCTTCTAATTTCTATGTTTCTATGTTTCCATGTTGACCCAGTGTTTGGTTACTGTTTCCAACTTTTGTACTACTGTTCAGCATCATACTTCCTCTGTGAAATACACTTGTATCCTTATTATATCAAAGTTGCTATATTCATACACACAAATGCAGTAGTGGTTGTAATCCAATAAGCTGAACTAAAATTTACTATTCTGTGAAGCATATCAGTAAAGAGATGGCTGAATATGCTGATAATGATTCTTCAAATAGTAACTGACTGTTTTGCACAGCACTTGTCACACAAGTATCACATAACTATACAACACATCTGAGAGGGCAACACTGGGAGAAATGTGAACCACAATTTCAATCCTTGTTGTGAAACTATTCCATGATTTGAAATAATTTAATCTCATACAGTAGCAATAGTTTGATTTGTAAACAGAAGGATTAGTTCGAAGTTAAAAATAAGTTTAAAACTCAAATACATTAGAAAAGTGATCATGCACAGCTTAAAACTTTATCATTAAAATTCATTGACAAATAATATATACTTGCACTATTACTGTGCTATAATAGTAATAGATAATCTGTGATTTCCTCTCTTCAACAGGTCTAGAAGTTGAAGTTATATATTTCACATGTAATAGCCTGGGTATGGGCACTCTGGCAGTGCCAGCCTGTGCCCCTTAGCACTGCCCACTGGGCATCAGGCAGTGCCAAGAGGGCGGGGCCTACTGTGGGTGGGGCCATCAGGGGGTTGGGGGGGTCCCACTGCCATTCTGTATGGGGATCGGTCTGGGCTGGAGGGAGGCCAGCGATCAGGGTGGTCTGCCAGGAGTGGGGGAGAGGGGTGCTGCTTTCCTGGGGAAGGAGGTCTGCCTCCCTTCGGGGGTGGGGTCCGACCCTGGGGAGGTCAGCAGGGGAATGGGGGGATCGCCACTGCTAAGTGTGGGGGAGCTGGACATTGGAGCGCTCCAGGGCAGAGAGAGGAACTGGAGAGGCAGCAGTGCAGAGGTCCCGGGCTGAGCTGGCCAGCAAACAGGGAGACTGACAGATCAGGGCCACTGCACACGCGCAGAGTTCTACAACTGTCAGACTCTGGTGCGAAGAGGCCCCACCCCCCTCAGGTTTTTAATGATATTCACCATTGTCACCTCTGCATTGCACAGAGTGGGGAGATTTGGATCTGAAGTTGCACTCAAAAAGTCATGATCTAGACCAGTTTTCTCTCCAATTCAGTACTTTTAGGAGAATCCTTGCCCTCCCCCCGCCCCCACAGTTTCCGCTTTAATGCATATTAAGAGAGATAAGAAGAAATAAAATTTCTTCAGGATTAAAGTTCTGTGCTTCAATAATGGGAAGTCACAATAATTCATCATACTCTGTCCTGTTCCTAGGAAAGATGTGGAGATGCCAGCGTTGCACTGGGGTAACCACAGTAAACAGTATCCCAGGGTTCTGAAAGAAATGACAGAGGTGATAGTGGATGCCTTAATAATTATTTATCAAAATTCGCTGGACTCTGTGGAAGTGCTGGAAGATTGGAAAATGGCTAATGTTACGCCGCTGTTTAAAAAAGGTAGCAGACAAAAGGCAGGGAACTATAGGCCGGTTGGTTTAACGTCTGTAGTTGGAAAAATGCTAGAATCCGTCATCAAAGAAGAAATAGCAAGGCACCTAGAAAAGAATGGTTTGATCAAGCAGAGGCAGCACGGATTCATTAAGGGGAAGTCGTGTTTGACAAATTTATTGGATTTCTATGAGGATGTGACTAGTGTGGTAGACAGAGGGGAACCAGTGGATGTGGTGTTTTTAGATTTCCAAAAGGCGTTTGATAAGGTGCCTCACAAAAGGTTGCTACAGAAGGTTAAGGTGCACGGAGTTGGGGTAAGGTGTTAGCGTGGATAGAGGATTGGCTGTCTAATAGGAAGCAGAGAGTTGGTATCAATGGGTGCTATTCTGGTTGGCGGTTGGTGACTAGTGGAGTGCCACAGGGATCGGTGCCGGGGCCTCAACTATTTACCATTTATATAGATGATCTGGAGGAGGGGGCCGAGTGTAGGGTGACGAAATTTGCTGATGACACGAAGCTGAGTAGAAAAGCAAATTGCGTGGAGGGTGTGGAAAGTCTGCAGCCTATCCAGATCTGGATAGGCTGAGCAAGTGGGCGAGGACCTGGCAGATGGAGTATAATGTTAGCAAGTGTGAGGTTATCCACTTTGGTAGAAATAATAGTAGGAGGGATTATTATTTAAAAGGCGAAAAGCTGCAGCATACTACGATGCAGAGGGACCTGGGGGTCCTTGTGCACGAGTCGTAAAAACCCAGTCTGCAGGTGCAGCAGGTGATCAAGAAGATGAATGGAATGTTGGCCTTTATAGCGAGGGGGATAGAATACAAAAGGGAGGTCATGCTGCAACTGTACAGGGCACTGGTGAGGCCGCAGCTGGAGTAGAACAAAGAAGAACAAAGAACAACCCAGCACGGGAAACAGGCCCTTCGGCCCAACGAGCCCGCGCCGCCGCATCACCCTACACCTATTCTACCCTGCGTGTCTACGAATGGAACCCCTAACTTAGCCAGATTCAGGGGAGACTAGTGTCAATTTGGTAAAACCAATCAGCCTAAGAGCACATCTTTGGGGTGTGGGAGGAAACCGGAGCGCCCGGAGGAAACCCACGCAACCACAGGGAGAATGCACAAACTCCCATAGACACAGGCCCAAATCCATGTATCTGCACAGCTAGCAGTGCTAGTCACCGAGCTGTTGCGGCGCCCGTCTACCGGTCCAGGATCAAGCACACACACCAACACTGTGTGCAGTTTTGGTCGCCGCACTTGCGGAAGGATATATTGGCCTTGGAGGGAGTGCAGAGGAGGTTCACTAGGCTGATACCGGAGATGAGGGGGTTGGCCTATGACGAGAGACTAAATAGACTGGGTCTGTACTCATTGGAGTTTAGAAGGATGAGGGGGGATCTTATAGAGATGTATAAGATAATGAAGGGGATAGTCAGGGTAGAGGTAGAGAGATTCTTCCTGCGTAGAAAGGATAGCAGGACTAGAGGACACAGCCTCAAGGTAAGGGGGGGAAGATGCAGTTTAGATCAGAGTTGAGGAGGAACTTCTTCACTCAAAGGGTGGTGAATCTCTGGAATTCTCTGCCCGTTGAAGTGGTAGAGGCTACCTTGCTAAAGATATTTAAGTCACAGGTAGATAGGTTTCTGATAGACAGGGGAGTTAAGAGTTATGGAGAGAAAGCGGGAAAGTGGAACTGATCCACTTCAGATCAGCCACGATCTTATTGAATGGCAGGCAGGCTCGAAGGCTTAGATGGCCTACTCCTGCTCCTACTTCTTATGTTCTTATGTAAGAAGTCTCACAACACCAGGATAAAGTCCAACAGGTTTATTTGGCAACACTAGCTTTCAGAGCCTCAAGCTCCTTCTTCAGGTGAGTGAGGACTTGTGATCACAAACAGGGCATATAAAGATGCAAACTCAATTTACAAGATAATGTTTGGAATGCAAGTCTTTACAGGTAATCAAGTCTTAAAGGTACAACAATCTCTTGCAAGCCCAGGCAAGTTGTAGGGGTTACAGATAGTGTGACGTCAACCCATTTTCCCGGTTGAGGCTGTCGTCACGTGTGCGGAACTTGGCAATCAGTTTCTGCTCAGCAATTCTTGCCTGGGCTTGTAATCTCACTAACTCTCCTGGCTGGAGACAATACACATCTCTTTAACCTGTGCTTAACCCTCTCTCCACTCACACTGTCTGTACCTTTAAGACTTGATTGCCTGTGAAGACTTGCATTCCAATCATTATCTTGTAAATTGAGTTTCTGTCTTTATATGCCCTGTTTGTGAACACAAATCCTCACTCAGCTGAAGAAGGAGCTTGAGGCTCCAAAAGCTAGTGCTGCATAAATCTATTGGACTTTATCCTGGCGTTGTGAGGCTTCTTGCTGTACCTAGGAACACAGGAGACAGAAGAAGCACATGTTTAGGCTGTCTTTTGCAGCTTGCTTATTCCTGAACAGTTCACTTTGCCTTAAAGCTAAAGACTTTAAACTTGAAGGGCACCGTTCCAGATCAAGCATGCTTGACCAGGAGTCTTTGCTGCTCTTACCACCTGCCAAAGGATCATTGGAAGGATTTTCAGGCAGATAATCAACTGGTTGCATTATAAATGCAGATTCCGTAGCCATCAAGTCCTACGGCTTCTGACTCAGAGGCAGGGTCATTCTCCGCTACACCATAAGACCTCTACAGGTACTTGGTCATATCAAAATTCTAGCATGTTAACCTAGCATATTACTAAATATACCATACAAAAAACAAAGTACTACTCTATATTCTGTAATATTATTGAGGGGACTACTGTTTAACAAATATATTCAGTAAAATATAGCATCCCTTAAGTCTGACAAAACCCAATTTCTGATGCAAGATACAAATTTATACAATACAAATAGACTTTGATTGTAAATTATACAGAAAGAACAACTGTACTTAAAGATAAAAGTGGCTTAGATCCATACCTTGCTCTTTCAAAAAGGTCTTGGTGAATCTCCATTTTCTCGGTCTGTAGCATACATGATTTATCTATTCATTCATAATAGGATGGACCCAATTAGATGCCAACCCTGCGTCTGTTCACAAACAGAAGCCTGAAGTGGATCTCCTCCTGTGCTTCAACTCACCAGATTGTGGGTTTCATTCACCCATCTTTTCTTATTTTCCTTATACACATGTTACAATTTGTCAAGGAAGTGGGGGATAAGAAGGGGGAAAATGCACCAAAAGTAAGAAAAACAAGAGTAAATAAATATATAATAGGGGTAAGTTGAGAAAGAGAAAACTGGGAAATTGAAAAGATAAATGAAGCAAGATTTGAAGACGAGTGATGAAGGCAAGACAATTTTACCCAAAAAAAGAGAAAAGGAACTTGGGAACAGGATTCTGAGCTCTGAAAAATATGTCTGAGCTCAAGTAAGTGGATTTAGGCATAGTTTAAATGTGGAATAAACTGGATAATGTTTACAACTAACTGCTACAGACTCAAGGATTGTGCAGCCACCAAAACAATTTCATTTATACTGTGGTCTATTTGAGCAAGAGAATATAGTTTTGCAAAGGTAAGGGTCAGGTCTTCAACCCTATTTATTATTAACAAGTCTGAGAACATGACAGTGCTCAATATGCTGGTTTCCAAAACATGATATTTGTCCAAACTACATATTCTACCGCCTATCACTCCATCAATGTTAAGCAGGTGAATCATTTAAGGTTTGGCCTTACAGCCCATCAAGAATGGTAATGAATGTCCAGAAAAGGAGTGCGGAAAGGTCCTTATAAGACAGAGCGTGACCTTCACACTTTAAATTGCTAAGTTCCCAGAGGCCTTGGAAATCCAGCCACATGGTTAAAATAGGATGATTTTAAAATGAAGGCTTGTTGCATCATGCAAATTTTAAGTAGCTAACCTTTTCAAGGCCTCAATTTAATATCACAAATTAAGGATGTTACAGTACTCTCTCAGTACTGCACTTGTGTGTTTCTCAGTTGAAACTGGAACCCAAGTTTTTCTGACTCAAAAGCTGAGCACCACTGAGCTAAACTGACACTAAACACTGAACCATCTTCTTTGCATGCTTATAAATCAAGCCATATATTTATATATTTTCTTTCTCTTATTTGAACAATTAAAATGTCAACCCAAAACATCTCTCATCTCACCTTAACCAATCCAATACAATCCAGAATTTCCATTCTCCATTGCTTTGTATCCATGAAGTAGCCCTCAGAAGGACTGCACAAGAATTTCCCCAAGTTTAAACTTCTGATGGGTAACTACCCTGCCCCAGGAACCATCTCATACACGGATTTAAATTGAAGACCTCTCTTAGCAGAATAGTTACCCAGTAAAAGTTAAAAGACTTCTAATTTCAGAGAACCCACATGACTACCCTTCCAATCCCCAAACAACCTCCTGACACCCCCTCAAAAAATCTTCAGAATTGATCTGACAGTGATTGCCACTCCAGTAAAGTTTATTTATTAGTCACAAGTAAGGCTTATATTAACACTGCAATTAAGTCACTGTGAAATTCCCCTAGTCTCCACAGATTGGCACCTGTTCAGGTCACTGCACCTAACCAGCATGTGGGGAGAAACCAGAGCACCCGAAGGAAACCTATATTGACACAGGGAGAACATGCAAACTCCTCACAGACTGTGACCCAAGCCAGGAATCAAACCCAGGCCCCTGGTGCTGTGAAGCAGCAGTGCTAACCACTCTGCTACCATGCCACTCACAGAAGCTCTGGGCCAAATCTTCAATTGTCTTATTGATCACAAGCTGTGTAGGTGTCTTCCGGGTCCTCTGATTTCCTCCCACACTCCAAAGATGTGTGGGTTAGGTTGATTGATTATGCAAAATTGCCCCTTCGGGACAGGGGGACGAACAGGGAAAATATGTGGAGTTATGGAGATTTAGAGGATTCATTTAATCTCTGAAAAACTGAATTTTTTTTAAAGTCAGCCATATTTTACTCACCATCTCAAAGCTTCAATATTGTTGCTTCTATTCAGTGGTCTTCATTACATTTACACAATTGTAAATTTACTGGCTTAAGATCAAAATGGTTTTGGTTTGTATCTCAGCTTATTTGATTAAATTGAAGAGAAATTTAAAGAACTCTGAAACAGTTTCATTTTTTTGCGATTCTAACGGGCTATTCCATTATATTTGAGCTAAAAATAACTAGAGTACCATATAATAAATACAAATCAGTGCAACATTCCATTTATTGACTGTTCACCAATTTTGCAAGTCAAATAATTACATAAAATACCTGCACGTTTTGGTTTCCGTCAGAGAGATCACCATGTTGGATTATAACTTGTGAAATGAAATTGCAAAGCATGAAATTGACTGCTTCACAGAAACATCTTTTTTCTTTTATGCAGAAATATCGAGAGATGAAAATTAATGCCTTAGGGACACAGCAGTTTGTACTTACATTTGGCATGATGAAAAAGGGTAATGATACGTGATTTAATTGTGCATTCTGGTATTTGTAACCCTATTACCTATATTCCTTAAACAGTGATGTAGTTGAACATCATCAATTTCAGTTAAGTTTTTCATTCATTCATTGGATGGGGATATTTATGGCAAGGCCAGCATTCATTGCATGTTCCTAATTGCCCTCACGAAAATGATGACGAAACATCTTCATGAACTGCTGCAGTTCACATGGTATAGGTACATGGGTACTGTCAGAGAGGGAATTTGATTCAGTGACAGTGAAGAAACAGCAATTTATTTCCAAGTCAGGATACTTTGTGACTTAGAAGTGAACTTGCAGGTCATGGTATTCAGATACAACTGCTGTCCTTGTTCTTATAGGTGGTAGAGGTCGTAGATTTGGTAGATGCTTTTTTAGAAGCCTTGTCAAGTTGCAGCAGTGTGCACTGTAGATGATACACAATTTTGCTTTTTACACAATGTTGCCACCAGCAAAGTGAATGTTTGCTGTGATGGATGGGGTGTCAATCAAAAGCTGCTTTGTTTTGGATGTTGTCAAGTTTCTTGAGTGTTGTTGGAGCTGCGTTCAGTCAGGCAGTATCCATTAGTTCTGCTAAAGGGTCATAATGGACTCCAAATATTGCTTGTTACTCTTTCCACAGATGCTGCCAGACTTGCTGAGTTATTCTAGCATTCTCTGTTTTTATTTCAAATATCCAGCATTCACACTATTTTGCCTTTATATCTTAATGTCTATTGCATCCATGATTTGTGCCTTGTAGATGGTGGCCAGGCTTTGCAAAGTTCGGTGATGATTCACCTGCCTCAGATTTTCGAGCCTCTGATCTCTTATTGCAGCAACAGTACTTACACATGATTGGTTTTGTGTCGTTTTCTGACCAGATGTGACAATTCAGTGTTTAGAATGGATAGATGCTCTGAATACGGCAACACCAAATTTCTGATACAAGTCTGGAACCCAGAAAATCCAGGCCCCAAAGGAGTGAGAGGGACCAGCCACATTCATCAAACCAGATGTACCTACGTTGCCTACCATCTTCTTGTGTAACTTCATCTTTAAAACAGTATAGAAATTGAGCACACTGGTATAGTAAATTGCACCAAAATCACCAATTTTTCCATAAAAACATTTTTGGAATTGTATTCCAAACATGCCATCAGGTAATAAAAATGCAATTTTACTTAGTTGATCAGTTTGGTAGTCTGATGTATATGATACAACACCATAGATATTGAAAAGCACCATACCCTCAGTGAAAGCAGCAAAGTGGGAATCAGTCATTAAAAAAGGCTGCCACAAAGTGTCACTGTGCGTCACTCTGAAGAATTTCTTCTCTTTCCACTGAAGCCAGACCCTGCTGAGGATATCATTCAATTCATTTTACATACTTGCCCAATAATTGTTGTCAGACCATGGGATTCAGTCTGTGATAATGTTGTAACTGCAGACCAGCATGTCAAAGCAGTATGTTGGGACAAAACTCTACAATGTTGTGCATGTAACAAGACAGAATAATTTATTTCAAAGAAACATAGAAAATAGGAGTAGACCATTCAGCCCTTCAAGCCTGCTCCACAATTAAACATGATCACGGCTGATCATATCATGGGAGGCACAGTGGTTAGCATTGCTGCTTCACAGCACCAGGGATCTGGGTTCGATTCCAGCCTTGTGTGACTGTGTGGAGTTTGCACATTCTCCCCATGTCTGCGCAGCTTTCCTCTGGGTCCTCTGGTTTCTTCCCAGAAGCCAAAGATGTACAGGTTAGGTGGTTAGGCTATGCTAAGTTTCCCTTAGTGTCTCAAGATGTGTAGGTTGGGGAGAATAGTGGGGTAAATGCATGATGTTACAAAAATAGAGTGAGGGTAAGATGTTATGTCAGAGAGTTGGCGCAGACTCACTCGATGGGCCAAATGGCCGTCTTCTGCACCGTAGGGATTCTGTGATCCTCCATCTCAACACCATATTCCTACACTCCCCCCATACCACTTGACACTAGAGTGGAATTTTCCTGTCTGGAATCACAGCGGGTGGGACACCGTGTATGCAAAGGTTCATTGACCTCGGGCAGGATTTTGCAGCTTTGAGGCGAGCATGGCTGGAAAATACCATCCCAAGAATCTAGAAATATTTCTCTATTTCCTTCTTAAATATATTCAGTGACATAGCCTTCACAATCTTTTTTTTCATTCATTCGTGGGACATGGATGTCGTTGGCTGGCCAGCATTTATTGTCCAACTTTAGTTACCCGAAGGGAATTGAGAGTTAACCAGATTGCTGTGGCTCTGGAGTCGCATGTAGGCCAGACTAGATATGGATGGCAAATTTCCTTCCCAAAAGGACATTAGTGAACCAGATGGGTTTTTATGACAATCGACATGGTTCATGGTCATCAGTAGGTTCTTAATTCCAGATGTTTTTTATTGAATTCAAATTCCACCATCTGCAGGATTCAAACCTGGGTCCCTAGAACATTAGTTGAATTTATGGATTAATAGTCAAGCAATAATATCATTAGACCATCGCCTTCTCATGTGGTTCTGTTCTGTGGTAGAGAATTCTACAGATTCACCACCCGCAGTGAAGAAATTTTTCCTCATCTCAGTCCTAAATGGTCTACCCCATAACAAAAATATGATCTCTT
This sequence comes from Carcharhinus amblyrhynchos, assembly GCF_965287045.1. Lineage (NCBI taxonomy): Eukaryota > Metazoa > Chordata > Chondrichthyes > Carcharhiniformes > Carcharhinidae > Carcharhinus > Carcharhinus amblyrhynchos. Next base: position 36,916,569 of record NC_137346.1, on the reverse strand, counting down.
CTACCAGAGGAAACATGATTCCTGCAGCCAGTCTGTCCAGCTCTGTCAAAATTCGATATGTTTCAATTAAATCCCCACTCATTCATCTAAATTCCAATTAAAACAGATCCAGTCAACCCAATCTCTCCTCATAAAACAATCCTGCCATCCCAGAAATCAGTCCGGTGAACATGTACTGCACCTGTTCCATGACTAGTGTAATAACCTTACCGAAGCCAGTTTTCTGTCAATCTCCTTTTTGCTTATAGAACATAGAACATTACAGCGCAGAACAGGCCCTTCGGCCCATGATGTTGCGCTGACCAATTAAAAAAGCAATGACCCTCTAACCTAAACCAATCCCTTTCCATCCATAAACCTATCCTCGGATCTCTTAAACGCCCCCAAACTAGGCGCATCTACAACTGTAGCAGGCAGGGCATTCCAATCCCTCACCACCCTCTAGGTAAAGAACCTACCTCTGACATCTGTCCTATATCTACCATCCCTTAATTTAAAGCTATGCCCCCTCGTGCTAGCTTTCTCCATCCGAGGAAAAAGGCTATCACTGTCCACCCTATCTAAACCTCTAAATCATCTTATTTGTTTCAATAAGGTCCCCTCTTAGCCACCTTCTTTCTAACGAAAACAACCCCAAATCCCTCAGTCTCTCCTCATAGGACCTTCCCTCCATACCAGGCAACATCCTGGTAAACCTCCTCTGCACCCTCTCCAATGCCTCCACATCCTTCCTATAATGTGGGGACCAGAACTGCACACAATACTCCAAGTGCGGACGCACCAGAGTTTTGTACAGTTGCAACATGACGTTGTGGCTCCTAAATTCAATCCCCCTACCAATAAACGCCAAGACACCGTATGCCTTCCTAACTACCTTATCTACTTGATTCCCAACTTTCAGGGATCTATGTACACATACACCTAGATCCCTCTGTTCATCAACACTATTCAGAGTCCTACCGTTAGCCCTATACTCCACACATCTGTTATTCCTGCCAAAGTGAATTACCTCACACTTTTCCGCATTAAACTCCACCTGCCACCTCTCGGTCCAGCTCTGCAACTTGTCCAAGTCTCTCTGTAAACTATGACACCCCTCTTCACTATTCACTATCTACGACTCCTCCGACTTTGGTGTCATCAGCAAATTTACTGATCCACCCAACTATACCCTCATCCAGATCATTTATAAAAATTACAAACAGCAGCGGGCCCCAAAACAGATCCCTGAGGCACACCACTTGTAACCGCACTCCATGACAAATACTTTCCATCAACCACCACCCTCTGTCTCCTATCTGCTAGCCAATTCCTGATCCAATTAACTAAATCACCCCCAATCCCATACATCTGCATTTTCTGCAGCAGCCTTCCATGGTGCACCTTATCAAACGCCTTACTAAAGTCCATATATACCACGTCAACTGCCTTACCCCCATCTACCTCTTTGGTCACTTTCTCAAAAAACTCAATAAGGTTAGTAAGGCACGACCTACCCTTCACAAAACCGTGCTGACTATCTCCAATCAATACATTACTCTCTACATAACTATAAATCCCATCCCTAATAATTTTTTCTAAAACTTTGCCCACAACAGAAGTAAGACTCACCGGTCTATAATTCCCGGGGAAATCTCTGTTCCCCTTCTTAAACAATGGGACAACATTCGCTATCCTCCAATGCTCTGGCACTATACCTGTGACCGACGACCTGAAGATCAGAGCCAGAGGCTCTGCAATCGCCTCCCTTGCCTCCCAGAGAATCCTAGAGTAAATCCCGTCCGGCCCAGGGGACTTATCTATTTTCAAACCCTCAAGAATATCTAGCACATCCTCCTTATCAACTGCAATACTATCCAGTTTACAACCCTGTAACCCAGTGTTCTCCACAGCTACATTTATGTCTCCCTGCGTGAATACCGAAGAGAAATATTGGTTCAATGCCTCTCCAATCTCTTCTGATTCCACACATAACTTTCCACTGCTGTCTCTAACTGGCCCTAATCTTGACATCTAATCTAGTGACATCTGAGAGCTGTTCAATGGGTACAGAGTTCATATCAGTCCTAAGTTTATCGAATGCCAGCCTGAGCGGAACCAGCTGGTTTTAAAGTCCCTGCTGCTCCCTCCCTCTTGCACGAGCCTTCACTCGCCTAATAGGGGAGTTCATATTCAACAAGGCCCACAGGGAGATTTCATGATGATCCCCTGTGACCATCATAATATTCCAGCCCCTCAAGTTAATTTCTTCACCCGCACCCTTGCAAAAGAGAGGTCAATCTGGGGTCAGCTGGAGGAAGAACCGGATAAGGGGGGGTGAAGTGGATGGAGACCTTCACCTCTGAAGAGAATGCCACAAAGCCACCAACTCTGGCTCATCCTGAGGTCTCATTTCAGTAGAGGCACAAACAATCCTTTCATTCCCATATCGCAGTCCATATCTTCATCACCCAAAGAGTCCAGTGTGGGGTCGACCTCCATTTGTGGCTCAACACTGACAGTGGCTATTCCCATGGCTGGTAATGAGGCCTATACTGGCATGGACTCCATATTCCGGAGATGATCCAGGTGTTTTCTGACAATCTTGCTCTGCAGTTGGACATTGTGCGACACAGGCCCCGTTTTCCCTGTTATAATCCTGGGGACCCAACTGAAGCTGTCCACAAAGTTCCTCACATGGACTCAGTTGCCAGTTTTGAATTTTCTTCTTGGATTTCTTGTTGGGACTCCATCCTTCCTGCCAAGTTTGGAAAAAGTAAGCTGAATCTTTTCCAGAGCTTCCATCCCATTAATAATTCCACAGAGGTGATTCCTGTAGTTGTGTGTGGGGTAGCCCTGTAGTTAAATAGCTCAATCCCTTTGGATTCTGTATGTTGCTTCTTCATGTCGACCATAAAAGTTTGCACTGTTCATTCAGCCAACCCATTAGATGAGAAGTAATAGAGTGTTGTCCTAATGTGTTTGATTCCGTTAGAAAGCATGAAGATCTGAAACTTGGTGCTAGGAAAGGCATTGTCAGGCTTTCAGGTATCCCATGCGTGCAGAAACTTTGTTGTAGTTTCTCAATAGCAGCATGGGAAATGGTGGAATTCATACGGTGTATCTCCAACCATTTGGAATGCACAATGACCACAATCAGGAACATGGAGCCCAGCAAAGTCAACATGCTCATGGAGCCCAAAAAAGGCCCAGTGAAGTCTACATGCACATGCCCCCAGGGCCTACCAAGCCACTCGCATGGATGTAGACAGCCTGGGGGGGTGGGGGGGTGACATATTGATTCTTTCAGCATGAGTCACACTATCTAAACAAGTTGGTAATGTCTGCATCATGGCCAGGCCACCATAAATAGCTCTTGAATAGCATTTTCACCTTTCAAACCCCAGGATGACTGGTGCAATTCCATAAGTAATTTGACGTTGCCCTGGGTGAGGGGCAACTGCGCCGGAACCTCTTGGGATGATGCAACCTTCAACACTGAGCTCATCTTTCTTCATCCAGTAATGTTTCATTCCATCAAAGGATTGTCCTCTGAATCCCCCTTATAGTATTATGGTTTTTAGTTTAGACAGGACTGGGTCCTTTTGTGTCTAGTCCTTGATTTGCCTCACAAATACAGGCAACATGTCCAAAAAAATTGAGAGTCATTGCAACCTCTTCCACAGCTGGCGGTGAAGCCAGACTTCCGGGCAAAGTCAGATGACTCACTGCATTGACATTAGCTATTGTGTCCCTGTACCCTGCTCGCAAAGGTATTCATAAAACACCAGTAACAAGACCCAATGCTGTACCTGGACGGAGGCAATAGGGGTATTGTCTTTTCTCCTTTAAAAAGTTCTTGCAATGTTTTATGATCAGTCACCATGAAAAAATGTCTACTACAGACATGTTGATGGAATGTACCTCTGGTCAGTGCCTTGGAGAAGCTTAGATGTATATGCAACAGGCTTCTCTGTCCCATTTCTCTAGTGGTGTGCCAGTACTGCCTGTAAGGAAAAGCATTGCATAGCAAGATAAGTTTCCTTTTTGGGGTCAAAGTCAGTCAACAAATTAAACAACAAAAGTTGCTCTTTAATCTGTTGAAAGCCTACAGCTGTGGGGCTTCTCAAGATCACCTTTGATATTTCCATAGTAGAGGGAGCGGCAAAGAAACAAAATTAGGAATAAATTTCCCATAATAATTCATTAACCTCAGGAAGGATTTCAATTCAGTGGGGATTTGGCGCCTCCTTACTGGCCCTCACCTTGTCCCTCACCAGATGAATGCCCTTGCCATCCACATGATAGCCCAAAAAGGTCATGGCACATGCTTGAAAGACACATTGTTCCCCTTTCAAGCATAACCCAACCTCCAAAAATCACCGACCTCTTTCCAATTTCACTCAATGTTCATATTCTGATGTTCCCATGAACAAGACATCGTCCAAGTGCATCACGACCTGAGGTACCCCTTGGAGTATGTTCACCATGACATATTGAAATGGTGCATGCAGACAAAACCCTAAAGGGAAGGCGAGTGTACTCGTATAGGCCTGTGTGTGTGCTGGTACATACTTTCAGGGAGGCTCGTCCAATTCAAATTGGAGATGCGCATGGCTCATGTCCAACTTTGAAAACATTTGGCCCCAGTAAACCAAGCATACAGGTCTTCGATTTACGGCATGGGGTATCTGTCAAATTTAGAAACCTTATTGACTATAAACTTATAATTTCCAAAAGTCGGACTAACGTACCCAGCTTAAAGACAGGAACAACAGGTCCAGCCCACTCTACAAATTGTATGTGTTTTATTATGTCCAGTTTTTTCAAGTGTTCCAGTTCTGACTCCACCTTTTCCAAAAGGGAGCATGGAACTGGACTCGCTTTAAAATATTTAGGTGTAGCTTTGAGAGTTGATGTAAATCTTAGCTTTGGCTCCCTTTATTTTCCCAAGTCCTTCTTGAAAAACTTCACAGTACTCATTGATAACTTTTTAACAGTTCCCCCATCCCAGCCTAAAGATTTCCATCAGTCTGATGCATGGAGCCAATCTCAATCTTGCTCCTTAAGTTTATGTCCTTGTCCCTGTATGATGAATGGAAGTCAAGTTGACTGTTGTCTCCAAGTCACTAGGATCACAGTAGTGCTCTTCATCTTCAATGGTTTTCCTGTGTAGTCAGCCAGCTTGGCCTTTGATTTGATTTATCGTCAGATGTATTAATATACAGTGAAAAGTATTGTCTCTTGTGCTATAGAGACAGAGCATACCATTCATGGGGAAGAAAAGGACAGAGTGCAGAATGTAGCAATACAGTCAAAAGTAGGATGTAACGCAAGATCAATTTAATACGAGGTAGGTCCATTCAGGAGTCTGATGGCAGCAGGAAAGAAACTGTTCTTCAGTTGGTTGCTATGCGTGCTCAGATTTTTGTATCTTTTTCCCAATGGAAGAAGGTGGAAGACAATGGGCCCTATTTTACCACTTTGTTTCAAAGTGCTGGGTGGACTTGAAACTGGGAGTGTTTCAGATCTGACTTTTAGGTCGGTTCTCAGGCACTCCCATATGCACTCCGCCTGCAAAAATATCAGCGATTCCAAATTGCACTGCACAAGACAGTGGGTGGGGCTTAACGCGCCCGAACCCCCACAGCTCCGATCGGCACCTCCAAATGCACATGCACAGAGAAAAAAATGATAGAAAGCTGCCACATCCCTCCCAGGCTGGATAATGCTTCCCCCCGCCCCCACAAACATTACCCCACCCCCACAACATTACTGACCTCCTGATCTCACCCACACCACCCAGACCAATTGCAGGCCTCTTCCCCCCACTGATCATAGGCAGAATGGCAGCAGACCACCTTCCTCCCCCCACCTTCTTCCCCCCGCAACTGATCTCAAGCCAAATGGCAGCAGATGCCCATTTCCCTCCAAGGGACCCCCCTTTTTCCCACTGATCTCTGGCAGAATGACAATGGAGCCCTCCCCCCTTGCCCCACCCCACCAATCTCAAGCAGCGTGGCAGCAGACCCCCCTTTCCCTCCACCGATCTCAGACAGAGTGGCAGCTGACCCCTCCCCCCCAACTGAGATCAAGCAGAGTGACAGCAGACCCCCTTTTCCCACCACTGATCTCAGGCAAAGGGGCAGCAGATTCCCCCCTCCCCCATCGATCTCAAGCACAATGGCAGCGGACCCACCTTCCCCCATCCACCAATTTCAAGCAGAGAGCCGTCAGATGTTAGGCACCTATTCCTCACTGACTGGAGTGCCTGAATCGTACTTCTATAGAGCATGTCTGTTCTGCGCCAATTCTGGATGGGCAAATACAGTGATAAAGGGGGAAGTGCCAGTAAAGTTGGGCATGCAGTCCATTAAATCAATTTAAATGCATGCAAATGCAACGCGATGATAAAATTAGGCCCAGAATGTCCAGGTGTATGGGATCCTTGATTATGCTGGCTGCTTTTCCAAACAGCGGGAAGTGTAGACAAGAGTCAGTGGATAGGTTTGATTGGATTTGATTTATTATTGTCACATGTATAAGTATACAGTGAACAGTATTGTTTCTTGCATGCTAGACAGACAAAGCACAGTGAAGGAAAGGAGAGAGTGCAGAATGTAGTGTTACAGTCATAGCTAGATATACACAACGATCAACTTAATATGAGGTAGGTCCATTCAAAGTCTGATGGCAGCCTAGGAAGGAAGCTGTTCTCGAGACGGTTGGTACGTGTCCTCAGGCTTTTGTATCTTTTTCCCGATGGAAGAAGGTGGAAAAGAGTATATCCGGGGTGTGTAGGGTCGTTGATTATGCTGGCTGCTTTTCTGAGGCAGCAAGAAGTGTAGAGAGTCAATGGATGGGGAGGCTGATTTGCGTGATGAACTGGGCTTCATTTTTTGCAGTCTTGGACAGAGTAGGAGCCATATAAAACTGTGATACAATCAGAAGGAATGCTTACAGTGGCGTATTTGTAAAAGTTGGTGACAGTCATAGAATCCCTACAGTGCAGAAGGAGACCATCCAACCCATTGTGCCTGCCCCGTAAGCAATCCCACCGAGGCCTTATCCCTTTAACCCCACATATTTACCCCGCTAATCCCTCTAACCTGTGCATCCTGAAACATGAAGGAGCAATTTACAATGGCCAATGCACCTAATATTTCCGTAGCGGACATGCCAAATTTCCTTAACCTTCTGAGAAAGTAGAGGCAGTAGCGGTCAGCATGGAGGGACCAGAACAGGTAGTTTGTGATCTGGGCACTTAGAAGCTTGAAGTTCTCAACCGTTTCCACTTTGTCCGCGTTCATGTGGACAGGGGCATGCTTCCTGAAGCTAATGCCTATCTCCTTTGTTTTTTTGACATTGAGGAAGAGATTATTGTTATCACACAAGTTTACCAGATTCTCTATCTCTTTCCTGAGCTCTGTCTCATCATTGTTTGAGATATGACCCACTACAATGGTGTCATCAGCAAACTTGAAGATCGAGTTTGAAGTGAATTTGGCCATCGGTGTTTAAGGAATATAAGGCTGAGGACACAGTCTTACGGTGCACTGGTGTTGAAGATGATCATGGAGAAGGTGCTGTTGTCTATCCTTACTGATTGCAGTCTGTTGGTTAGGAAGTCTAGGATCCAGTTGCAGAGAGTGGAGCCAAGTCCCAGGCCCCAGAGTTTGGGGATGAGTTTTGTAGAAATAAATGGTATTGAAGGCTGAGCTGCAGTTAATAAATAGGAGTCTGACATAGGTGTCTTTGTTGTCTAGGTGTACCAGGGTTGAGTGTAGGGCCATGGAGATGGCATCTGCTGTGGACCTGTTGAGGTGATCGGTGAACTGTAGTGGATCCAGGCAACGTGGGATGCTGGAATTGATTTGCGCCATGACTAACCTTTCTAAGTTCAGGAGTTGAATAACATCTCAGAGACGATTATAACCAGCCCAGGGATGATTATAAGTCTGTCCTCCAATAGCAGAAATCACAGCCCCCATATTCATTTCCATTTTTAATGGGAGGCTATTTGCTAACACCACTCCCACCATGAGGTCAATCTTTGTTATGGAAATGCAATTTAATTGCATTGTCCCTGATTGTGAGCATATCTGCAAGGTATGGTCTGGTACTGGCCTTGGCCTTTTCACAGAATAGTACGTATTTTGACTGCCCCTATCTCTTAGACTTGATTGCGGCCTTCTGCAGCAGTTACAATAGTCTGTCCTCTGGTATGGACAACCTTCTGGAATATGATTCCTAGGAGTCTGAAGGCTCTCCCTGACTGTGCTTGATGACCTGGTGATACGTCTCAGGCTTCACTGCTGCCAGAGAGGCTGGGATATTTTATTGATATCATCATTCTCAATTAAGTTGCATGAGGTCCCACTCCACAATCAGAGATAACTGCTATTTAGTGTTTCCTGCAGTTCCTGAGCTTGTTTGTCTACATTCTCAACAATATAGCTATTTTACTGGCCTTCTTTAGATCCAAATTGTGTTCCACCAATAAAATGCCTGGTTATTAATTCCACAGACCAACCTATCTCATAACATGTTATTCAGGGTAGTCCGAATTCATAGTGCTCTGACAATTTTGAAGCCTGATCAGAAATAAGATGACAAATTCCCCAGGTGTTCACTTGTCATGTCAAAGCAGAATCACTGGAGTATTATGGAAGATTCAGGGTCATAATAGCTTTTAACGAGGTCCACCAATTCATCAAAGATTTTGGAGTCAAGTACATCAGGAAGGTCTAGCTTTTGATTACACTGAAGGTCGGTACCCCAAGTACCATCAACAGGATCAACTTCTATTTCTCGTCCCCCTCAGTACTGTTAGCCTGAAAAAAAGTAAAATATGCTCTCTGTATTTTGGGCCCATTCTTCTTTGCTTACATCATAAGCTTCAAGTTTCCCAAAAAGAGGCATGTTTCTCCCCAGAGGATTACTTGTCTTGATAGTAAAGGTGGTCCGGAGGTTAAAGAAACTTGTTTATTCCTTATCAGCAATGTAATAATCTAACTGAGGCCAGCCTTCCATCACCATTAGCCTTTTTATTTACTGTGGTATCTGAGTGCCATTCAATGGCTACAGAATGCAGATCTTGAGTCTGTCAACTGCTTGCCTGAGTAGAGCCAACTGGTTTTAAACCGCCTGCTGCTCCTTCCTTATTGGGCAAGCCTCTACACACCTAATAGGGGAGCTCATATTCAACGAGGTCCACGTGGAGATTCGTTGATGATCCTCCATGGCCATCATAACAGCACAGCAAATATATCCCTTCTTAGATAAGGAAATCAAAACTGCATACAATATGCCAGGTGTAGTTTCACCAGGATCCTGAGCAGCTGCACGAATGACATCCTTGCTCCTATACTCAAATCCTCGTTCAATGAAGGCCAACACATGATTTGCCTTTCTAACTGCTTGCTGCACTTGTATGCTTGCTATCAGTCACTAGTTTACTGGGCTATCCAGAGCCCTTTACAAAAGAACATTTCCCAAGCTATCACCATTTAAATAATACTCTGCCATTACTCCATCCAAAGTGGATAACATCATATGTACCCATCCTATACTATTACATCTAGCATGTTTTTGCCCACTCACTCATTTAGACAAGTCTAAATCATCTTGAAGCCTCTTAACATTTTCTTCATCACTCACCTGGGCTACGGAATGTTCTTTCCCAAAATCTAGCTTAAATAGCATTTTTTTTAAATTGCAGAGGTCAAATGTGAGATGAAGTTAGCTCTGCTGATATGCCAAAATATGCTATGATATTTTTGAGAGCAAGTATTTCATCTTCCTAACTTAACATCACAGCTTTTGCTCAACAGCTAAGGTTTGAAGTCTCTATTTCATTTAGCCTCATTACAGTTTGTAGATAAAAACTTTGGTTAATTCGTTTGGTACATATTCAGTCCTAGGTCCCAAAAGAACAATATAATCGCTCAAGTGTATAAGTTTACTTTCAATCCACAAAGTTCTATATGAAGTGCAGTCTGAACTTGTTGCCTTGGTTGAATCATATTATGAAGAGAAAACACCATGGGCCACATGTCTGTTTTCCCTACTGGCCAGTTTAAGATATGTATTGCATTGGAAATAGGCAATATTTTCAACTCAGAAAATTAGGCATAGGCCAAAATATTTATAAATAAAATGGGCATCATATTAAATTATATAACATCCTAACATTACAATAAATATTTAATTTTGCTGAGGCTATGTAGTGAATTGTTAGGATTTTTGAAAGCAACTGATGGGGAGGGTAGTATAGAATTCCTAGTATGAGGTCCTTCATTTTAGTTTTACTGTAATAAGTAGACTAGGTTAAGGTAATTATAAAGTGCCTTATTTGTAGTGAAAATTCACAATGTGCCTGGAACAATATATGCAAAGATATTACAAACTGTATAACCACAACTTAACCAAGTATTATGAAATAAAACTTGTATTCTTAATGCGTTCATGAACTTTGGCCATACAACAGTCTGTTTGCTCAGCATGATGGGAAACACAGTGGTAGACAGACCAAATTCTTTTAATACAATGGAGCTTAATGAGCAGTTTCTTCTTATCTGCTTGAGATACATAGGAGCGAGTTTAATTAGAGTTCTGGAATGTATGGGAGTATATTCACTCCTGGGTAGCGAGGCTGGAACAGTCTCTCAAACTGATAAGAGAGGCCAGATTTGGGCAACAAATGATTTGTTTTGACAATTAAAATTCGCAGATGCTAGTTGTGGCTTTGGAAATATCAGGTGTACATGGGTTAGGTTTCTTAGGTAGGAACCTAGTTGCAATGAGCTAATGATCTTCGAATCCTGCTAACAGGTGGAGCATTATTAGCTAAGGTGATACAGGTGTAATATTGTAATTGGACCCTCATATCTGGGTGACAGGCTGGATGGGAGATTGAAGTGTTCAGGACAGCATATCAATTCTACGTCTGTAATGTTAAGGCAGAGAGGATAGCTGACATTCATTGACTATCTCTTTCTTCTGATGCACGCATTAGCAAATAAATTCCTTTTCATTCTTTAACTAGATGTTGACTTTCTTAATCTATGTGTTGATTGAGTGAGATCAACTGAGTACAAGACACCCCAGAAAATTGTAACCCTATTCAACACTACAGAATTTAATAATTTCCCTCTTAACACAGCTTAGTCTACTATTATTCACAAAATCAAAAAGCATTTTAAAGGATTTGAAAAACAGTGTGCTGCTCTTATTGACTAATGAAATCAACAAGGTATTCTACTTAACAACATATGCATTTTTTTGATAAGAGATCATGTTTATTGCATACTGTACGAAAATGGATATGACGACAAGAAAAAACAGTTTAAAAGGAACTTATATTACCTTCATATCTCGGGGATTTAATAGTATTTCAACATCAACTCAAACAGTGCAACTGCTGTAGAAGTGTTTACAACGCTAAGGCAGAATTCTCCTATGCCCCCAGCAACGGGTTCAGTAGCAGGTACGGAGGGGAAGAATTTGGCAGGCATCCAAAAATTGATGGTTTTACACTGGTGTGAAATTCCTGCGGGATCTTCTGCTCACCATGGTCGATCACAAAGCCTGCTGGAGGTCGACATGATATTGATTTCCATCCTGAGAATGGAATGTCATGCAGATTAAGGACAAAACAGAATCTTCACTCCCACACCCAATTCTCTGCAAGGTCAGCAGGGAAACATATTGGTCCAGAACATGTCTGGAAAAACATAGATTGTAGAAGTCAGAAGTTACCTGAATAATGCCCGAGGCTCTCTCCATTGGTTGGTATGGAGGCCATCCACAACAGTCGTTGGGGAGAAGCATCTTTCAACTGGATCTTCCACTTCAGCGTTATCAAGGAAGTCCAACTTTCATCTTCCATCTTCAGAATGTTCCTGGAGATCCATTTTCTTTTTCAGGAGGTCCATCATCATCTTTCTTCAAAAGTAGGTCAATGACTTTGGGCACCTTTTTAATATGCCACCCAGATCTGATGGTGGAACACATGCCATCCTGACCACCCTGCCACAGAATCTGGCACTAAGCCATGTGTGCTTAATTACTTAAGTCAGGGCTGGAGGATATGACCTCTGCAGAGGTAAGCAATCCCCATCACCACCTTAGTGCTTAATCCCAGATGGCAGAATTCCGCCACAAAATTCTGATTTTCTTTTGGTGAATATAATGATCATTTTGCAAAATAAATACATACACATCTAATTCCAAAAATGTTGACATTTACATGAACATAGTTCAAGATAGGCAACATACATCTCAATAGCAACTTACATGTCAGATCGCTAACAAACTTGAATGAATACCATGGCTGGAATTTTACCGTCCCATCCGCCACGGGAATTGAACAGGAAAGGTCCGTGAACCTGAGGTGGGATGTTATGGTTTCAGGATGACCGAAGCTGTAAAACCCTGCCCCATTGCTTTTGAATTTTCTTGATAACAGACCAAAAGCCAGAGAAACATTTCTTACAAACACTAATGAATTGAAGCACGGATATTTAACTAACAAAACACACATAAGTTTGTTTACTCTTCACAATTATCAATTTATTGGATTCCTGAAATAAACAGGTTATACAATTTATAAATGCATGTTTTTGCCAGCCAAACACCACTGAAAGTGATGATCGACAGCACCAGTAGAGAGAAACAGAGTTAACAATTCAGGACAATAACATTTCCTCAGTTTTAACAAGATTATTGACCTGATGCATTAACTTTGTTTCTCTCCACAAATGCTGCCTGACCTGCTAAGATTTCCAGCATTTTCTCTTTTGCACCAATCCATGATGTGCTCTTAAAACTGGGGCCAGAGTATGGATAACATAGTTTTGATACATTGAACACTGGAGATTATCACTAAACGCAAGAGAGATAAGTCATAAATTACCGCGAGCAAACCAGTGTTAACTGATATCATGCAAAAATCCCCAGTAAGGAATGTTAGAAAATGTTAACCTGTTTGATAGACATAGAGAAAGTAAATAAATACAGTTTAATTGTTGCTCCCCACACCCCCCCCCAGCCCCACTCATGTTGAAATAAGGGAGATGATGAGAAAGGGGAAAAATGATCAGATTGTGAAACTGCGCGAGAATCATTTCAAAAGCAATGCAAAAAAGATCAAAACAATATATCAAAATGAAAATGAAGTTCAGAGTGAGAATTGAGCAATTATTCTCCACATAACTGTTTATTTTTACAAGTAAACACAAGCCTGCACATTTTCCATTTTGTCCATTCCATGACATTCTTCACCTGATTCCCTCCACAAAATCTCTGAGAATGTTTAAAACATCAGAGAAATCTCTCCATCTCTGCATTACTATAATCCTAATGAGAATCCGATACAACTTGAAAAGATCATTGTAACACATTGCTTGACATCTTCTGTTGCGTATGTCACTTCAATATCTCAGTAATTACTATGTTAAACAATAGTGCAATCATCTAAAACCTTATGTTAACAATGAAAATCGATTTCATACAAATCTCAAAACTTAAAAGTTCTATGTTTTATAAATATAATGCCCAAGAATACGATATGAATAATCTCGTACCAATTACTCACTCTGTTAACCACAACAAAGCAACTCCATTAAACATAATACTGCTCACACCAGCAATATGAAGGATAGAAATGGTTTGGATTATATCATAAACAATGTGCCTGAAACTAGAATGATTCATTAGTCACAAACTCAACCATTTCTTTTAATTTTATAAGTAGAGATATTTTTCTTATATCATACAAGTTAAAGTTCTAAACTGGGGCAAGACCAATTTTGATGGTATTAGACAGGAACTTTCAAAAGTTGATTGAAGGAGGCTGTTCGCAGATAAAGGAACATCTGGCAAATGGAAGGTTTTCTCAAGCAAAATAACAAGAGTTCAGGGCCAACATGTTCCAGTTAATGTGAAGGGCAAGAATGGCAGGCCTAGGGAACACTGGATGACTAAAGATATTGAGGCTCTGGTCAATAAAATGAAGGAAGCATTTGTCAGGTGTAGGCAGATGGGGTCAAATGAATCCCTTGAGGAGTGTAGGGGGTACAGGAGTATGCTTAAGAGAGAAATCAGGAGGGTAAATAGGAACATGAGGTAGCTTCGGCCACAGGAGATGGGTGAGATCCAAACAAGTATTTCTCATCAGTATTTACCATGGAGAAAGACATGGAAGCTAGAGAACTCAAGGAGTAAATAGTGATCTCTGAAAAAGTGTCCACATTACAGAACAGGAGGTGCTGGAGATCTTTAAAGGTAGCCAAATCCCTGTAACCTGATCAAGTGTATCCCAGGACATAGTAGGAAGCTAGGGAAGAAATCGTGGGACCCCGAGTGGAGATATTTGTATCATTGACAACCATGGGCGAGGTGCTGGAAGACTGGAGAGGGAGGCAAATGTTGTGCCATTAAGAAAAGCAGCAAAAGCCAGCGAACTACGGACAGGTGAGCCTATGGGTAAGTTTTTGGAGGGGATTCTGAGAGACAAGATCTACATGCACTTGGGAAGTCAAGGATTGATTAGGGATAGTCAGCACAGCTTTTGTGCATGGGAAATCATGTCTTACAAATTTGATAAAGTTGTTGAAAGGTGATCAAAAGGGCAGTGTGGTAGGTGTTGTCTACATGAGCTTTAGCAAGGCCTTTGACAAGGTGCCTCATGGTAGACTGGTCAGTAAAGTTAGATGACTTGTGATCCAGGAGAACTAGCCAATTGGATAAAAAATTGCCTTGCTGGTAGGAGACAAAGGATGGTAGGTGGTTGGTTTTCAGACTGAAGCTTGTGACCAGTGGTGTGCCAAAGGGATCAGTTAGATCCACTGTTGCTAGTCATTTATATAAATAATTTGGATGAAAATAATGGAGGCATGGTTAGTAAGTTTGCAGATGACACCAAAGTTGGTGGTGTAGTGAATAGTGAAGAAGATTATCTAAGACTTCACCAGGACCTTGATAAACTGCACCAGTGGGCCAAGAAATGGCAGATGGAATTTCATTCAGAAAAACGCAAGATGTTGCATTTTGGTAAGACAAACCAGGGCAGGACTTATACAGTTAATGATAGGGCCCTGGGGAGTGTTGTTGAACAGAGAGGCCTGGGATGCAGATAGATAATTCCTTGAAAATGGCATCACTGGTAGATAGGGTGGTGAAGAAGGCATTTGGCACACTTGCCTTCATCAGTCAGAGCGCTGAGTGGTGGAGTTGGGATATTATGTTAGAACTGTACAAGACATAGGTAAAGCCACATTCGGAACATTGTTTACAATTCTGGTTGCCCTGCTATACTAAGGATGTTATTAAATTGGAAAGGGTGCAAAAAAGATTTATAGGGTGTTACCTGGACTGGAAGGTTTGAATTACAAGGACAGATTGGATTGGCTGGAACTTTTTTCCCTAGAGTTTAGGAGGTTAAGGGGTGACCTTATAGCAATTTATAAAATCATGAAGGGCATAGATAAGGTGAACAGCCCAGGTCTTTTCACCAGAGTAGGGGAGTCCAAAACTAGAGGGTGTAGGTTAAAGGTGAGAGGGGAAAGATTTAAAAGGGACGTGAGGGGCAACTTTTTCCTCACAGAGGGAATGAGCTGCCAGAGGAGGTAGTAGAGGCAGGTACAGTTACAACATTTAAAAGACAAAGGCAAGGTTAGAGGGATGGGAGTCAAACGCAGACAAATGGTGCTATTTCAGTTTTAGAAACCTTGTTAGCATACACGCATATTAACACTTCGCAATTCATATACCAAATTCTTCCGTGCCTCAGAGTTCTGCAATCTTTTTAAATAATGTGCTGATTTCCTGTCTATCTTCATGTTTTCATTTTCTCATAGCAGGTTGCATGCTAAAGTTGGTACTCTTTCTAAAGCCCTAATATCCATCTTGTGGTCTGGTACGATGATCCCCCACAACATTCAGGCACGTGTTTCTCTTTCCATTCTCATTCCAATTAAAAATTCCTCCATCTGATTACATGAAGCCAGAACTAGGGCTATTGTTTCAGCAGCTGTGCAGATCTCTCCCCAATTATATACATGGCAGGTGGGTGGGAAAGGGAACAACATTCCCAGTAACTCCAGTGACATGCTTGTGAAACACTTATACTAAGTTGAAGTACTGCTGACTCTGAGATGAGTAGTAGATTAGTAAAATAATTGTACCAGATGGGACTGTAATGAACTAAACTTTAGGATAGAAATGCCTTGAACTGACCTCTTGAATATCCAACAAGTTCTCAAGAATAGCCTTAGTTATCTATAGACCAGATGGCCTTAAATCTGTACTTCAGAATTTTATCAGGGAATTGCATATTCTGGATTTGACTGCCTCCCGAATGTCAAGAATACCTTTATAATCAATTTCTGGCTGTCAACCATGACTTTACAGGGTGCTAAAATATTGGTATGGTCATGTCTTTTAATAATAAGACTGGCTTTTTTAGGGTACTACAGCAGAATCCCAAGGTACATTATGAATAATTTTTCTATTTTGGCATAAATGTTAGGATAGAATACTTCACTCCAGGAGTAATCCCACCGACAAAATTAGGGATCTTTTATAGGAAAACAAACTTTATTTAATAACATAGTTTAATTATAATTCTAACAAATGGAACAGCTTAAATTAACTGTTGAACAATATTTAAAAATGAAAGGAAACAACTTTATTTTTTAAACTAATCGCTGTTTCAGTTACATTCCTCTTACAAACTTACAATGCCACTTTAAATATAGTTCGCACCTTTAAATATACTTGCTAAAATGAATATAGACAGTCCTGAAGTTTTCTGAGAAGCATGTATGGCACAGGGTGGCATGGTGGCACAGTGGTTAGCACTGCTGCCTCACAGTACCAGGGACCCGGGTCCAATTCCAGGCTTGGGTCACTGTCTGTGAGAAATTTGCACATTCTCCCCACATCTGTCTGGGTTTCCTCTGGGTGCTCCCTTACCTCCCACAGTCTAAAGATGCATGGGTTAGGTGGATTGGCCATGCTAAATTGTCTCTTCGTGTCAGGAGGACGAGCTGAGATAATTCCATGGGGTTTTGGAGATAGGGCCTGGATGGGATTGTAGTCAGTGCAGACTTGTTGGGCCGAATGGCTTCCTTCTGCACTGTTGGATTCTACGGTCTATGATCTATTCCTTTATCCTTTGGATTGATAGCACAAAATGATACAGGGCACTTTCAGGCTATACAAATATGCAAGCTACATAATGCACCTGTATAGGACCTTTCACATAATTAACATGGCCCCTGACACTTCAGAGGCAAAAATAAACCAGAAATCAATTAAAACAATTCGGAGAGATGATAAAGACAAGGTTTAAGAGCTACGTTTTAAAGGGACATCTGAAAGAAAGGAGAGGTAACAAATTGATGGCTTAAAAGATCCAAATGGTTCAAGTCTCTGCAAGCAAACGTGGACTAAAAGAAATGCTGAATTCAAAGAAGTCAGAACAAGAAGAAAAGACTAGGATTTAAGTTTTAAGTTTATTTATTAGTAGACAAGTAGGCTTACATTAACATTGAAATGAAGTTCCAATGAAAATCCCTTAGTTGCCATACGCCAATGCCTGTTTAGGTATTCTGAGGGAGAAATTAGCATGGCCAATGCACCGAACCATCATGTCTTTCAGACTGTGGGAGGAAACCAGAGCACAAGAGAAAATCCATGCAGACACAGGGAGAACATGCAGACTCTGCACAGGCAGTAACCCAAGCCAGGAATCGAACCTAGGTCCCTGGTGCTGCAAGACAGCGGTGCTAACCACTGCCACCCCATTAAATGAGGTTGCAGAGATACAGAAGGTGTGTCCATAGACAGATCTATAAATAAAAGCAAATTTAAACTTGATGCACAAACATAATTTTGGACAACTTCTAATTTTCACAGAGCAAAAATAAGTTAGCTGGAAAGAAGAGTACTGAACTAATTAAGGTCAAGGTAAGATAAACATTTAACGGATAATTAGAGTCATGGACAGGGCAGAGGTGGAAAATATTAAGTTTTTAAAAAATCAATGTTTTTTTATTGTCTTGGAATGTGAGCCTCACTGGCGATGCCAGCATTTGCTACTTATACCTAATTAATCTTGAGAAGATGGTAGTGATCGATTTTTTAGAACTGCTACAGTCCATTTGGTGTAGGCATGACCACAGTGCTTTTAGAAGGAGAGGTCCAAGTTTTTGACCTAGCGATAGTGAATGATTGGCAATATAGCTCCAAATCAGGATTGTGTGCGGCTTAGATAAGATTTTTCCAGTGGTAATACGCCCATGCATCTTCTACCCTTGTCCTTCTAGGTGGTTGAAGCTAAGAACTCTGTGCTTCAGAACTATCATTGCTCTTAGCCAAGCTATTCCAGTCCAGTTGTAACAGATAGGCCAATGGGAAAAGATGCCCAAGTATGTCCTGTCCACAAAAATCAGTGGACAGTGTGTCAAAGGTCAGCACAGCTTGCACCAGGAATCAGCAATTGAGTCCCAGGAAGATGGTGGATGAAATCAAGAGGGCTATTTTGTCTTGGAAAGTGTCAAGCTTCTGAGTGTTGTCGGTGTACACTCATTTAGACAAATGGGGAATATTCCTTACAGTCTTGACTTGAGCCTTGTAAATGTTGGGACTGACTTTGGAGAGTCAGGAGGTTAGTTGCTTATCACTTCTTCTGTATGGGGTTTAAACTTTGCTGGCAAGCCTCTTATGTGGCACTTTATCAAACATCTTTTGGAAGTCAATATATCCTACATTGACCACATTATCCTCTTTAACCCTCTATGTTACTCATCAAAATACTCAAACTAGTTAAACATGCTTTGCTTTTAACAAATCTGTGCTGGCTTTTCTTAATTAATCCATTCTTTATCAAATGACCATTAGTTTCATTCAGGATTATCATCTCTAAAATATTTTCCCACTTCTGATTTTAAACTGCCTGTTGTGTAGATACTGTATTTATCCTTGCACCCTTTGTTGAACAAAAATGTAATATTTGCAATTCTCCTGTCCTCTGCCACTACCCAAGGACAATTAGGAGATTGTGGCCTGCACCTCCACATCTTCTACTTTTACTTCCCTCAACATCCTCAGATGTATCACATTCAGTCTTGGTGACTTGTCAACTTCAAATATATTGACCATGCTACATTCCCCCTCACTGTAGATCTCAAGGGCACAGTCATAGAGGTTTACAGCATGGAAACAGGCCCTGATTGGCACTACACAGCACACTGAGATCTAGGAGAACATGTTCATATCTCCTTGAAAGTGGAGTCACAGGTGGACAGGGTGGTGAAGGAGGCATTCAGCATGCTTGGTTTCATTGGTCAGAACATTGAATACAGGTTGGGATGTCTTGTTGAAATTGTACAAGACATTGATAAGGCCATACTTAGAATACTGAGAGTGTTAAGCAGAGGTTAAAGAAATGTGTTACGCTGTCTCCACTTACATTGTCTGTAGCTTTAAGACTTGATTATCTGTAAAGACTCGCATCCCAAACAGTATCTTGTAAATTGAGTTTGTGCCTTTATATGCTCTGTTTGTTAATAGGACTCCCACTCACCTGACGAAGGCTTTTGCTACCAAATAAACCTTACGACTTTAACCTGGTGTTGTGAGACTTCTTACTGCAGAAACTGTATCCATTCCTTAAGACAGTGGTTAGCGCTGCTGCATCACAGCAGGGACCCATTTTCGATTCCGGCCTCAGGTGATTGTGAAGTTTGCACGTTCTCCCCATGTCTGCTTGGGTTTCTTCTGGGTGCTCCAGTTTCCTCCCACAATCCAAAGATATGCAAGTTAGGTGGCTTGGTGATTTTAAGTTGCCCCTTAGTATCCCAAGATGCTTAGGTTAAGTGGATTAGCCATGGTAAATGCCTGGGTTTTTACGGGTTTCATAGGGCAGAGGAGAGGGCCTGGGTGGGATGCTCTTTCGGAGAGTCGATGGACTGGGCAATCTCTTCTGCAATGTAGGGATTCTATTCTATGGTATATGTCACCTATCATGACCACATTCCTCTTCGCTCCCCCAACTTGAATGGTATCCTTCACCATGATACTATGGCCAGTTTGTTTATCCACCTTGCAGTCCTTCTCCTCATCTGCACAGGGAGCAAGGCACCTCATACCTGTTTGACAAAATCAGGCTGAGTCTCCTCCAACACTATATATTGACTGTCATACCATAGCTTACAGTAGCACCCTCCTGTCCCTGACCATTAACCAACTCCAAAGTTTTGCCTAAACCAAGGTGACTGTCTGCCTCCTGGAACAAAATGTCCAGGTAACTCTCTGGTCCCTGATGCTCTGCAGTGTCCGAAACTCAGAATGCAGCTCAGGAACTATAAATAATATTGCCTAAACTGCAGATTACAGCTTACACTGGGGGGGAGCGGAAAATGAGTGAGGCCACATCATTGTTGGGGGGGTTGAGTGAGGGTGAGGCCAGATCGTTGTTTGGTGGGGAGACGGTTAAAATGTATCTCTGGTGGGAAGGGGCAGATGGATCTCTGGTAGGGGTGCCGGGGCGGGGGTCACTGCCACTCTGCGGGCAATTGGTGGGATGAGGGAGGGGACAGGGGTGGCGATCGGTCTGGATAGCAGGGAGGTGGATAAGGGGGACAATGATGTATGTGGGTAGTGGGGGGTGGATAAGGAGGACAATGATGTGTGTGGGTAGCGGGGGGGTGTAGATGAGGGGGACGGCGATGTGTGTGGGTAGCGGGTAGGTGGATAAGGGGGACAGTGATTTGTGTCGGTAGTGGGGATGGATAAGTGGGACAACAATATGTGTGGGTAGTGGGAGGGTGTGGAAAAGGGGGACAGTAATTTGTGCATGCACCATCACTCCCACTTTACGCTCCAGGGCCGCTTTCTCCGGCTCAGGAGTGATCTGACATAGGCATGTTTTTTCAAATTGTTTTTCTAACCGCAAATGCGCAGTTCAGAGCTCTGATCGTTTCGGCTGCGCTAAGCCCCACCCACAGCATGAATGGGACCAGCAATTTTTTTTTAGGCTGTGTGCATATGTGGGTGCCTGAAAGCAGATTTTTAAGTCGGATCTGCATTACACCTACATTCAGCACTTAGAATGAAAATGGTAAAATCGGGTCCTGTAAGAAAATTAGAAAAAGGAACACCTCTATGCCCCTCTGCAGTGAATCCCCACACAAACCAAATTCCTAACTAGATATTCTAGGCAGAATTTTCCAGCTGCACTCGCCACAAGGCCAGAATATCCCACTCAAGGTCAACGGACCTTTGCATGGTCCTATTCCCCACTAATGGGGAACAGGCAGTCAACCCCGGAACAGAAGCGTCCCGAGGAGGTTGTGGGTAAGGGGTAGTGCCCTCTGGGTAGTACCAGCCATGCAGTGCTGGCCTGGCTCCCTGGCACTGCCCAAGAGGCAAACAGGCACTGCCCACCAGGCATCAGGCAGTGCCAAGGGGGCAGAGCCTACTGGGGCAGGACGATCTGTGGGGGTGGGGGGGGTCCTGCTGCAACTCTGCCAGAGGATCACTGGGAGAAGGAGGGAAGGGGGCACTGGGGATGGCCACCCAGCTGGGAGTGGGGGGTGGTGGGGATGACCAGGGTTGCAATGACGGTTGGCGGTTAAATCGGGGCTTGCCCGGACAGGTCCAGGAGGCCAGCGATCTGGGGAGTGGAGAGGTCTCAGCTGCAGTGATACAGGGTCACGGAGCTGCCCAGCAATCAGGAGATCGGCAGTGTGGGGCCACTGCGTATGTGCCAATCTCAGCTCTGACATATCAGCACATGTGCAGTGGCCCACTCAGTGCTATGCTGTTGGCCTCTCGGTGGGAATAGGCCCTATTTACTGATTTTCTCAGTGAATCACGCCAGCAGTGCTCAGAGTGTGGGAAATTCATTCAGAAAATCACCCTCAAAAAATTGGTGGGAGTTACTCCATTTTTCACGCAATTTTGGCACTTAGGAAAATATTGTTCATTTAAGTTGAGATGCAAGTAAGCATTAAGTAATAAAGAGGTAGGGCAAGGAAATGAACAGTTGAAATGGTAAAAAGCAATCAATATTGGGGAAAATTTAAGTAATCAAGTTGAGCAAACTGGTAAGAATTTACTGAGGCATAAATAGTTGAAGATGTAATTAGTTTATGGCTATGGATTACTGAGTACGTAAAGAAACATAAATTAGAAAACAGAATAAATTGATGTAAGGAGCGATGAAGAGTATGGAGAACATGGAACAAAGCAGACAAAGAAATGGAGAGCAAATGTAACTGAAATGGAGCAAAAATAAACATGAATACAATCAGTGAAGACAAAGTAGAAAATAAAGTAAGAAAATTGAGATAGAAACGTAAATAAAGTGAAGATGAATGGGTGAGACCAAATTAAGCAATAATTGAGCTGAAGCACACATTTGAAACACGTGTAAACTTGAAGGTTTACTAGTAACTTTAGTTGTACCCTTTATTTTCAAATAACAGTGTCCTTGCAGTAGTGGCAGGATTATTATTCCCTCTGTGTTGATCTTTTATTTCTCTTTTCAAAGCTGATGGGTCTACAATAATTTGCAAGGACCCTCAATTTTAATTTGAAACATGACCAAACTTTCCTACAATTCCTATCTCTACTTTCCACCTCAATTTCCTTATTTTAAGGTCCAGACCCAAGATATTTCATGAAATTAGCCCGGTTTCTAACTTTTACATTTGATTTTGGCATTAGTGGGAACATAAGGTATTTTACTCCAGACATGATTCAAATGATCCATAAGGAAGATTTTGTCAAAACAAACTTTATTTAAGAATACAGTTAGAATATAGCAAAAATGATTAGCATAACTTTTACCAATTAGTAGAGATGCTCAATGAATACTTTACTTCATAGTGGAAAAGGACCTTGGTGGTTGTAATGCAGACTTGCAGCAGACTGAAAAGCTTGAGTATGTGGCCATTAAGAAAGAGGATGTGTTGGAGCTTTTGAAAAGCATCAAGTTAGATAAGTTGCTGGGACCGGATGGGATGTACCCCAGGTTACTGTGGGAGGCGAGGGAAGAGATTGCAGAGCATCTGGCGATGATCTTTGCATCATCGATGGAGACAGGAGGGGTTCCGGAGGATTGGAGGATTGTGGATGTGGTTCCTCTATTCAAGAAAGGGAGTAGAGATAGCCCAGGAAATTATCGACTGGTGAGTCTAACCTCAGTGGTTGGTAAGTTGATGGAGAAGATCCTGAGAGACAGGATTTATGAACATTTGGAGAGGTATAGTATGATCAAAAATAGTCAGCACGGCTTTGTCAAAGGCAGATCAAGCTTTACGAGCCTGGTTGAGTTTTTTGAAGATGTGACTAAACACAGATGTGGTTTATATGGACTTCAGCAAGGCATTTGATAAGGTCCCCCATGCAAAGCTTATTGAGAAAGTGAGGGGGCATGAGATCCAGAACTGGCTTGCCCAAAGAGGGCAAAGAGTGGTTGTAGATGGGTCTTTTTCTGCATGGAGGTCGGCCACCTGTGGAGTGCTCCAGGGATCTGTTCTGGGACCCTTGCTCTTTGTGATTTTTATAAATGACCTGGATGAGGAAGTGGAGGAATGGGTGGGTAAGTTTGCCGATGACACCAAGGTTGGAGTGCTGTGGATAGTTTGCAGGGATGTCAGAAGTTGCAATGAGACATAGATAGGATGCAAGACTAGGGGAGAAGTGGCAGATGGACTTCAACCTGGATAAGCGTGCGGTGGTTCATTTTGGCAGGTCAAATGGGATGACGGGATATAATACTAAGTGTAAGACTCTTAGCAGTGTGGAAGATCAGAAGGATCTTGGGGTCCAGGTTCATCGGACTCTCAAATCAGCTTCGCAGGTAGAGGATGTGGTTAAGAAGGTGTATGGTGTACTGGCCTTCATCAATCGAGGAATTGTGTTTATGAGTCAGGAGAGACCCTGGTCAGACTCCACTTGGAGTACTGTGCTCAGTTCTGGTCGCCTCATTACAGAAAGAATGTGGAAGCCATTGAAAGGGTGCAAAGGAGATTTACAAGGATGTTGCCTGGATTGGACAGCACGCCTTATGAGGATAGGTTGAGAGAGCTTGGTCTTTTCTCCTTAGAGAGACGAAGGATGAGAGGTGACCTGACAGAGGTGAATAAGACGTTGAAAGATACTGATTGAGTGGATTCTCAGAGGCTTTTACCCAGGGCTGAAATGGCTGCCACAAAAGGACACAGGTTTAGGGTGCTGGGGAGTAGGTACAGAGGAGATGTAAGGGGTAAGTTTTTCACTCAGAGGGTGGTGGGTGCGTATAATCGGCTGCTGGCGATGGTGGTGGAGGCGGATTCGATAGAGTCTTTTAAGAGACTTTTGGATGAGTACATGGGACTTAGTAAGAAAGAAAGTTATAGGTAAGCCTAGTAGGTAAGGATATGTTCGGCGCAACTTGTGGGCCAAAGGGCCTGTTTGTGCTGTAGTTTTTCTATGTTCTAATTAAAAGAATTAAACATGACAAAATATAATTCTTAACACCTAGCTATCTCTGTTGCTCCAATTCAGTAGTATCCCCGATACTACTGAATCTCTGAGAAGAGATTCATATCCTGGCAGATTCCAGTCTCTAAGCAGCATTTAAGCTTGAATATTCTGTGTAACCCTAGCTTCACCCTGTCACACAACAACACTGTCAATCATCCCAATCAAACTCCACTCTGTAAAATCCCAGGGAAACACTAAGAACAGCATTAGTTCAGATTAAAACCAACATTCTAGCAATTAGAAGCAATTATGCTGCTGCAGTCACAATGCCAGTTGTAGACAGAATGGCACTGATAAAATGGAAGGGACTGCTGGAAACATTCTGCACAGAAACTTGACTGAAATACATTTCTTTAAGGCAGGGTATCATCACACTTAAATGTCCCACTCTCTTAGCTATCCATACGTTTTTGGTGTTTTTTTATTTCTTTAACATTTCTGTCCTGATGACTGGCTATCATTCTACCAACATTCCATGTGTTTGCTCTCCCCTTCATCCTTTTCTAATTTGTTTGTTCATCTCTTAATTTTTTAACTCTGAAGAGCATGGGGGAATTTTTCTCATCCCGTCTACCAAGGGAATCATAGTGAGCAGGGAGTTGGACCGTGCAAAGGTCTATTGACCTTGAGCGGAATTTTCTGGTTTTGGTGCAAATGTGGCTGGAAAATTCTGTCCATGAAGTCCAAAATAATCAACAATCAGTTCTCCCTACAGATGCTGACTGATTTCTGTTTCAAATGTTTTCTATTGATGTCCAACAAGTCAGAATGCTCATGGAAATGTGTAACAATATGTGATGTTAAAATACACAATGGAAGTTCAGGGAGAGCAGATGAAGGCCAGCAATTAATCAAATAATGACCTTCAGCATTTGGGAACAAACTTCATACAAATTATTGAAAACAAATTTTGGGGCGTAGGTAATTAAAACACAGAATCCCCACAGTGCAGAAGGAGGCTATTCACTCCATTGAGTCTGCATTGACAACTACCCCATCTAGGCCTTCTCCCTGCAACCCCACATATCTATCTCACTATCCCTCTAAGCTACACATCCCAGACCACTTAGGGACAATTTAGCATGGCCAATGCACCTAACCCACAGATCTTTGGACTGTGGGAGGAAACTGGAACACCCGGAAGAAACCCAGACAGACATGGGGAGAGCGTGCAAACTCCACACAGACGTTGACCCAAGCCAGAAATTGAACCTAGGTCCCTAGCGCTGTGAGCAGTAGTGCTAACCATTGTGCCACCATGCTGCCCCATACAAGGACTTGTCAATCTAGGGCATTTCCCAGAATGAATTAAATAAAAATGAGACTTTAGTAAGGTGACTGAAATCCACAGAGTTATATGAATTAAATAAAAAGTACACTTGATTTACACAATGGAATCACTAAAATTGATTAAATAAAAAATTTAATGAGCATACCAGTAACACCCAGAAAAACATGTTCCCCTTTGATACAATCAAATATAGGAATGGGCAGGAAAGGTGAATAGCAGACAGCTGTGTATAGGCACAATTAATGTTTGCTAGAATTTGGATAGACACAAAAATGTTTATGTCGGCACAAAATATATATATATTTCATTCCTTGGTTAAAGGACAGGGAAACCTTTTTGAGTCATGCTGCTGGGAATAGAGCTGATCTTTTTTAATAACACCCCACAGAACATTTATTTTCAAACCAAAAGCATTTAGAAAACGAAAAGGTAAAATATTACAAAAAGGGAAAGAACTGAATCAATTTCTTAGTAGTGGCTTGTTATTAGCAATCTAAAAGATATTTATTTGGTTTAAAACCATTTCTTAAAAAAAAACTAGATGAGCGAGTAATGTTAGAAGTATAAATATTTCTTAATGTTGGCAGTAACAACCAAGCAAGCAACAATTTCCAAGAGTTTACAGTCCCACTTATGGCAGGCCTATTGAAAAACAATAGCAGAGATACTGATAATTAGCTTACCTGTAATAGCCAAGTGTGTCAAAGATGCAGAATAACATGATACAGAAAGTATGACAACAAGAAGTGCAAGCAGATGCAAATCTCTCACATTATTCATAGTATCAGATAAGGACTTCACCGAAGGCCACAAATTTACCATGTCCAAGTCAAATTCTGTTTAAATATTAC
This sequence comes from Carcharhinus amblyrhynchos, assembly GCF_965287045.1. Classification (NCBI taxonomy): domain Eukaryota; kingdom Metazoa; phylum Chordata; class Chondrichthyes; order Carcharhiniformes; family Carcharhinidae; genus Carcharhinus; species Carcharhinus amblyrhynchos. The sequence continues at coordinate 36,889,908 of NC_137346.1, read as the reverse complement.
ATTGTCCATTTGAGATTTTTGCCAGTGTTTCTTGATCAGACCTCGTGGCTGTTAATAATTATATTAAGGAAAAATTACTTTCAGTTATACAGTACCTTATAGAACCACAGGACATCTAGAAGCACTTTACAACCAATAAAGTATTGTTTAAGTTCAGTCACTTATAACGTCAGAACGTGGCTGTCAACTTCTATTGATGGCGTGAGGGTAGGCATTTTGGACCGGTGTCAAAGACGAGGTGAAATCATCCTGTGATTTGGCAGAATGCTGGAGGGACTATTTAAAGCTCTCTCACTGGTGGTCTTAAAATTTCCTCTTTAGAGCACAGTTTTAGTGCTCTAAAGACTTCCTCCCACCCTTCCATGTCACCACAGTCCCAACTGATTCTTCTCAGTGCAATTAATTTGCAATGCTGTCAAGAAGATACTTGTCAATGCCAGTTAGGAAATTCCATTACTGCTGCAGCAGGGTCAGTATTTTTCAATAATAGCATAACATTTGTTAATCTTACAGTTTAATAGGCCAAATTATTCAGCATCCACATGAACTGATATTATCCAAAAAAGCATGTTCCATGAAGTCGTACTTAATACATAAAAAGGACTTTAGAAATTGTTTCAACGCAATAACTTAAAAAGTTTGGGATATATGATCATTATAAAACCCATTGGAATTTATTCTTTCTTGAACACTCTGATCAGGATTTAATTTACCAGCTATTATTCAACAAATAAATGACATTGATCTGTACAGGTCGACTCAGCTATTAGTAATCTCTTACTGAAGGAGCTAACATTATTCCAGCACCTAATCTGGTTTTTCCTTGCAACAAAGTTGTTGTAATGGAAGTTCATCAACTCCAAAAATATTTTGATATTTTGCCAACTTGCACTTCCAATGTAGAGGATCAACAATAAGAATTTTTTAAAAAATCAAAGAATCCTAAACTTGCTGCGTCAATTCTGAGAAATATTCCTGAGGTCAATTAGATTCCTCTTAGAACACATAATTTGAGATTATTATTGGCTGCTAAAGAAGTAAATCTCTCAAAATACCAGGTATAACTAGCCAAATATTTAGGTATCAACTGGTTGGGGCGTTAAAAATTCCAACAAAGTCACCATAGATTTAATCCAGGCTGGGCAGCCTGTCCAAAGATGACTATATTTAGTGTCCACATAATAAACTTCTTGCGTTCTTACTTTCAGCTTTTTCCAGAAGTACACAACTGAGAGCTCCGCATTAAAATCCAGGAACAATATGGCAAGCAAAATGTGTTAAAAGTGCTGGACCCTAGTAAAGTCAATGTCTGCGTTTAAATATACTTCGACAGTCATCAAAATAATGTATCTTTTTTGTGATATCTGTGTCAGTTCCACCAATAATCTCACCATAGTATTCTCTAATAAGTGCAAAGGTATTCCACAATTTTCTTACAACTATTGTCTGATGGATAAAAGCATTCATTCTATCACATTTAATCGTTAAGCATGTAGTTTCTTTGTTTTTTTCCAAGTGGTATAATTTACTATTTCTATGAAGTAATTCTACATTCGTGGAATATCCAGAACACCAATTCAGAAGATCCTGCTCTACTGCCATAAAGCTAAATTCCAAATCCATCATTAGTACAAAGCAAATATGCTAAAAATATTTCATCAGACCATTTGTAAGCAGGTTAGTTTAAATCGGACATAACCCTAATTTAAATTCAGAGCTAAATCTACTGCTTTGTCATTATTATTGCAGTCAATAGTACTATTGAAAACATCGAACTAGTTCCAAGCTTTGTCAACTTCAAATCAACTTTAAAAAGCATGTTGTGCCCAACTTAATGGAAACAATTAAATACAATCTGATTTTCTGCTCAAACCCAATAAAATATTTGCATTATGTATACATAAATGTAATTCTATTCACCATTTTACTTAGGAATTGGCAAATCCTCTTTTTTTTTTTCTCCTGGGTTTGACTACACAAATCAAAGTCAATACTCAAGCGCAATATTGAGGGATCACTGTACAGTTGGAGGTTTCATCTTTCAAGTGAGATGTTAAATTGTCCTCTCAAGTTGATGTAAAAGGTCCTATGGTCTTTTCTTTTAAAAAGCAGTGAACAGTTATCCTCAGTGTGCTGGCCAACACTCAACCAACACCAAAATAAACGGATTATTTGGTCATCATTATGATTGGTTGTGGGAGCTTGCTGCACATAAATTGGCTGTTGATTTTGTTATGGGAAATTTACCACTTCAGAGTCAGACTTGGAGGTTTCAACAATACAGTTCTATTTCGGACGAAGTTTTGGGAGAAAGCACTGGTACTCCGCAGCACTTGGCAGCTACCTTCTCAACTACACAATGGTAATTGATCATTTTTATATCTTTTAGACAATAGGCAGTACAGCCATTGGCCATTAACACATCGTTACAAGTCGAGTAGACAAATACAGACCTCGACAGTCACAAGAAGACAGGTACAGACAGGCAGTTAACATATCATTGTTCATAGAATGGATACATTTATGCAGTTATATCCTCTATCAATGACTGATTTCGATCTATACATTCAGTGGCTGATCTTGTTATATTTGTGTTTATGTCCTCATCTGTGGCTGACCTTATTGTCAGACTCATTGTTCTGGGTCTGCTCTTAACTAGAATGCCTCAAGCTCTGGCTAGCTTCCTGCAGCAATTCAGATACTGCAGATTTTAACCTTTTGTGTAATTGTCTGTGCCTAAAGCCAGTGCCTCTTAATGTCCATTCCCAGGTAACCATTCTGTGTGCCAAGTAACCATTTTGTGTCCATCACTTGTAATTCCACCATAACACTCCCTCTTTTTGGTCAGCATTATTATTTAATAATCCCCAGACCAACAACTGCATCTTCACAGGTAGATGTCCATTTTCTTCTTTCCTTTTCGTGGCTTGAAGTCTTCAGGGGTTCTCGTCACGTATTCTTCCTTGATGGTTACACTGGCCCCTGGCACAATTCATGTCACCATTGCTTTACAACAGACATTAAGGCATCCAACAATTAGGCAACAGTGCAATGAGTACAATCAGTCCATGCAGTAAATAGGATCCCCAGGATCTCCCCACTAGCCATTCCAGCCAGCTACTCCCTTTCTTGGGTCACTGTCCGAAGTCATCAAGCTGTTTTCTGATGTTATTAATGACTTGGGTGATATTATAGGATTCATCTGTGACATGGGTTATGCATTTGTTTCCTATGATTGTACATACTCCCCCTTGTTGTGCTAACTGGTAATCCACTACATATCGTGTTTGCAGTGAGTATAATCTCAGTTCAGCCATTTCTTGGTTGACAGCCTTCAGAGCCTTTGAAGTGTTGTTTCCCAGGGCTGTTAGTCCACAAACAATATGATTCCTATTTTTTGCACTGATTACTCCTGCTGCGCTCCCCCCAAGGAACCTGTATCCAAGAGATGATCTCATTGTGCCCAGGGTTTGCCAATCAGCGCAGAATTCTTTGCTGATGGCCTGGGTTACTATCTTTCTCTGGATATACTCCTTCTGAGAGCATGGAACAGTGAGTGGTCCTATTGTTCCTACTGCAAAAAGGATCGGGAGGGTTGGTGTTTCTGTCACGTAAGGACCATTGAAGAGGGATACAAATCCCTTCTTAGCCCGGTAGCATTTAGTGTCCTGATTATTAGTTTGTGTATATCGCTAATTGCCCAGTTTACTTGACTCCCCATTTGATCCCACCACCTGGTAAGTATCAAATGGGTACGTCCATTTGGCTGAGCTGACTTAAGTCCCATTACACTGTCCACAAATGAGCTGCCTCCCCACGGTTAGATTCAGGCATTTTTGTTCATCACAGGTGCAAGTAAACTGACGCCTATTTACCCGATAGTGCTGACAGACACACTTTATCTGTACGCAGGAATCATTCTTGGGGACCAAGGCACGTGCACATCCCCACCCTGCCACATAAAACAAAGCAGATAGCATGTATTATCCGAGCAAGCTCCTCCTCCCACCTATTGGAACACCCTGCACCCAGGATCTGTGGGATTTACAAGTTCCACACATTTTCCCTGTATACCTCTTTTATATTTGCCAATTTGTCCCTTACAGGGTGCGTCTGATGTATCTACTGTATATAAGTCATGGGGGCTCCACCCAGGGATGGCCACAAATAGGGCTTCTATCGACTGAGCTAACGAGTAACATACAGTTCGATTCCCGTGCAAGTGTATACGAGCCTTGTAGAATAGGTAATCCTCTAGCCCAGTCAAATTTACAGTCGTGATAACGCAAAGTAGTACATTGGAGTACCCCAGGGGTCGGTGCTGGGGCCTCAGCTTTTTACCATTTATATAGATGATCTGGAGGAGGGAACCGAGTGTAGGGTGTCGAAATTTGCTGATGACACCAAGATTGGGGGAACGGCAAATTGTGTGGAGGGTGTGGAGAGTCTGCAGAAGGATCTAGATAGGCTGGGCGAATGGGCCAGGAAATGGCAAATGGAATTTAATGTTGGCAAGTGTGAGGTGGTCCACTTTGGTAGGAAGGACTATTACTTACGGGGCGAAAAACTGCAGCAGGCGACGGTGCAGAGGGACCTCGGGGTCCTTGTGCATGAGTCGCAAAAACCCAGCTTGCAGGTGCAGCAGGTGGTCAGGAAGGCGAATGGGATGCTGGCCTTCATAGCGAGGGGGATTGAATATAAAAGTAGGGAGGTCTTGCTGCAGCTGTATAGGGCATTGGTGAGGCCGCAGCTGGAGTACTGTGTGCAGTTTTGGGTGCTGCACCTGCGCAAAGATATTTTGGCCTTGGAGGGAGTGCAGAGGAGGTTTACTAGGCTGATACCGGAGTTGAGGGGGTTGAGCTATGAGGAGAGGCTGAATAAACTAGGCTTGTACTCGCTAGAGTTTAGAAGAATGAGGAGAGATCTCATTGAGACGTATAAGATGATGAATGGGATGGATAGGATAGAGGTGGAGAGACTCTTCCCGCTCAAAAAAGACAGTAGGACTAGGGGGCACAGCCTCAAGATAAAGGGGGGGCGGTTTAGAACGGAGTTGAGGAGGAACTTCTTCACTCAAAGGGTGGTGAATCTCTGGAATTCTCTGCCCATTGAAGTGGTGGAGGCTGCCTCGCTAAATATTTTTAAGACGCGGGTTGATGGGTTTTTGATAAGAGAGGGGATTAAGGGTTATGGGGAGAGGGCGGGAAGGTGGAACTGAGCCGCGACAGATCAGCCATGATCTTATTGAATGGCGGGGCAGGCTCGAAGGGCTGGATGGCCTACTCCTGCTCCTATTTCTTATGTTCTTAAGTAATACTCTATCTCATACATGTCCACAACAAGCAAGTATCAATCCTAATACAGTAAGTTACACAATTTTCAAAAGTTATACTGTGAACCCAAACGCATCAGCTACTGCTGCTTGCAGTCTTCACCTGTTTTGGGGAATGCAATCTGGTCACTTTAACTCATTCATTCATTCCTTTGTGTAATTTCAGCTCGGTCCAATGTTTCCATATACCTTTCCCTCTTATGTCCAGACAGACACAGGTGTCTCCGCTAATTATAACTTCATTTGGCCCATTATATTTTGGTGCAAAGCCTGGTTTGTCAGGTAATGTTTTTACTAGGACACGACTTCCCACTGTTGAGACATCAGGGAGCATTTCAAGCTCTCTCTGTGTGTCTCTTTTTTCTTGATTATCTTTTACCAATTTGCACATCCTTTTTAGTTGGGGCTTAGTTCCAAAACATATCTTCTGATTTTATCTTTTAGTGGCTTTACATAAGTCCCACCTGTTATGATGCTTTCTGGTAATTGCATCGCTCATCTTGTCTTCAGTTCATAAGGGGTTAATCCGGTTTGTGGTAGCTCTTAGCCTCATTAATAATAGTGGGCAATACTTCTGTCCACATTTTTCCCAATGTTTGTATGGCTTTAGCCAGTGCATTCTTAAGTGTCCTTTCATACGTTCCACCATTCCAGAACTCTGTGGGTGGTAAGGGATGTGGAATTTATGTTTTATCCCCATCAACTGGCACACTGTTTTTACCATCTTTCCACTGAAGTACGTCCCTTGGTCCAAATTGATTTGTAGGGGTACTCCCCATCTAGGGATTATCTCTTCTGCCAGCATTCTAGCCAGCATGATAGCAGTACAATTTGTAGTAGGGAATGCTTCTACTCTCCTGATGAACTGGCCTATAATAACCAGTCAATAGGTTTTTCCATGGGATTGTGGTAGCGGTCCTGTGAAATCCATTTGCAGATGTTCCCAAGGTCCCGTTGGTTGGGGCTGGTGTTCCATCTTAATTTTTATGGGTCAACAGGGTTGTGTTGCATGCACATCATGCATCGGCGACAGTGTCGGGCTGTCTCTTCCCATTCCTTTCCACCACCATTCCTTTCCTGTACTAGTTATCATGGCCTCGCTACCCACATGTGAGAGTCCGTGGAGTAGTTCCAATAGGGTGTTTTGTATGCACTCTGGTGCTATTGCCTTATCTTCTTGCCTCCAAATGATGTCAGTCTCTTTGATCACTCCCTGTGCTTCCCTTCTCCTTTTCCTCTTTCGAGGTATCCTCATTAAAGTCCCGAATACCTATTTCGTCTCCTGTCTGTTCTGATACTGCTATTGGCAGCTCGCCAATGTCTCCTGTTCTAAGGCTAACTGTGCTGCTCTATCTGTGGTTTGGTCTCCTTTGAAATTTAATCAATCCGGGTTATCTCTTCCTGGTTCTTTCTGGTGCGCTTTAATCTTGATTACTGCGACTTCTCGAGGTTTCTCACTAGCTTTTAACAATGCCTCAATTCTTTGTTGGTATTTAATATGAGTTCCTCCCATGGTAATGAACCCCCTTCTACATCATGCTGTCATATAGTCATATATTACCCCAAATGTGTACCGACTATCTGTATATATGTTTATTGTTTTACCTTCAGATAACTCTAGTGCCTCTGTGAGTGCCAGTAGTTCTGCCACTTGCGGGGATAGCTGTCCGTCAATCCTTTCTGACGTTATGGTCTCTAGTTTGTCACTTACTACTGACAATCCTGTTCCAGGTGATCCTTCTACACATTTGCATGAACCATCTACAAAAAGGGTCTCCTCAGCTGTTGTTAAAGGTACATCCTTTATCCTATCCTCTTCTACGTCCATATCTATATCCCCACAATTGAGTGGCTCCCCTGTGTCTAAAATCCCTTTTGCTGGGTTATTTCCTGTGTCTCCTATTATTATTACGGATTTGCTTGGAGGTAGGGCAGCTTCACCTTTAGCCCTTCTCATGAGACGGACCTCAGCTTTCCCTTGTTCAACATTTCCACCAAGGTGTGTTTCGTGTGAAGGATTATATTTCCTGTCATTATTGGCTCACTAACCTTTATGGACCAGGTGGCACAATCCAAGGCGGCTATGCACCTTGGCAGTCAGTGACTACCAGTCCTTCTGTGGTTGAATAGTAACCTATGGGTCTCTTTTTGTCGCCATAGTCCTGTGTTACCACTGCAGAATAGAACCCTCCCTCATTGCTACAATGGATGTGGAAGTCTTTATTAGAATCTCATAATCCTAGTCCAGGGGGTGATATCAATTCTGTTTTTAGTTTATTGTAAGCCTCTTCCTGCTTGGGTGCCCATTCTATGGGATTTAAAACTGGTTTTCCCCCTTTGACTAGTCTTTGTATAGGTTCTGTCAATCTTGCGAATCCCAAGATAAAACTTCGGCTATAGTTAAACAGTCCTAACACCTTTCTGACCCCTCTTACAGTGGTGGGTTGCAGCATTTGTTGCATCACCTTCTTTCGGTCCGTTGGCATTTCTTTAAGCCCTTGGGATATAAGGTGTCCTAGGTACAGGACTTGTGCTTTCCTGATTTGTGCCTTTTTGGGGCTCACCTTTAACCCTGCGGTTCTTAGTTTATTTAATACTAGATATAGTGCTTCTTGATGTCCTGACTTGGATTCTGAAGCTATTAAGATATCATCTACATACTGAAGAATCATGCCACCCTGTGGCAGTTCTACCCTGTTCAAGATGTCACTCATTACTCGATAGAAGATAGCGGGGCTGTTATGGAATCCCTGAAGTAGGCGAGTCCAAGTGTACTTTTTATCTCCCATTGTAAAGGCGAATTTGTCTTGGGATTCGGGATCCAAGGGTAGGGACCAGAGTCCGTTGGCTATATCCAATACTGTGAATATTATGTGCTCCTGTGACAGTCCATTCAGGATTGTCAAGGGGCCTGCTACATTGGGGTGCAACTTGGACATGACTTTGAGTCCGGTGTAATCTATCGTGAGCCTATACCTTCCATTATGTTTACTCACCGGCCAAGTTGGGGAGTTAGTGGTACTCATGGTTTCTCCCAGAATTCCTTTTTCCACTAACCCTTTAACTATCTCCACTACAGCTTTCTCTGCTGGGTATCTTTATTTGGTATTGTTGGTGGGGCTTATTCTCCAGTCCATTTATTGGGTCCGTTTTAGTTAAGCCGGTATCTAACTTTGTTTTAGCCCATACTCCGGGGATGGAAGCACAGAAGGCTCCAAACCCTCCTGTCTCTAATTCCCAATTTCTGGTGGTGGCTACAGCCACCTTAATAGTTTCGAGGTTATTTGTGAGTTTGTCTATTCTAGTTTTCCGTCTTATCTTATTATCAGATTAATTCTCCCTTTCCACAGTCTATCAAAATCTCATATTCTTTCATTAAATCATTTCCCATTATTGTACCCTTGTTATTTTTACACGCATAAAACCTCATCGGTATATACAAATTATTTATTTCTAATAACATGGTCTCGCTCAGGTAGGTGTTTGTTTTATTCCCTCCAATCCCAGTTAGGTAAATCATTTTACTTGCAGTGGGTAAAGTTAGGTCGGTGATAGATATGGATGCTCCTGTGTTACGGCATCTCGCATTGCCTGTCTCTTACTAGTGCAGACACATAAATCCTTCCCTCCTTCTTACCCTTATGAATGGGGGCTGTAGACCGTCAATCTTGCTGACCTCGGAGGTTCCTTGGTTCCTCCGTTCCTCCAATTCTGCTGTGGTCATGGATCGAGTCGGGGATCTGCCATGTTTATCCTGGACACACTGCTTCTGTGTGTCCATGTTTATTACAGTGGCTACAATGTTTCCCATTGCTCCCAAATCTGTTTCCTTTCCTTGGGACCCCACAATCCCTCACAAAGTGACCCTGTCAGCCACAACTGTGACAAGTCAGTTTGGACTTAGTTCCGTTCCCGTTATTGTAAGCGGCTACTCTTTCTAGCCTTGCTCTTGTCTGGGATTTCTTCTCTCCGCCTCCCAGTACACCACTAGCCCATTCTACCAATTCATCGTAATCTTGGGACATAATCACTCCCATTTTTAGGATGGTTTGGTGAGCACTAGAGAGTCCATCCTTGAAAGCCTGGATGAACACTCGATCCCCACAACCTGGGTTTTCTTGCCCTAAGCATTCCTGATATACTTGGGACAACCATTCCCCGTACTCAGAAGCTCCTTCCCCCTTCAGCTGCTTGGTTGTGGTAATTCTGCTCCAGTTAGTAGGAGCATTTCCTAATACTCTTTGAATTTCTGTCTTAAACTGGGTGAAGGATGCCTGTTAGGCATCTATTTCTGCTGTTAGGGCAACTACATGTGAGCACCATCCCCCACTATAATCCTGTGCTGGAGGAGCAGTGGTCCACCTGCTACCTGCCCCCACTTATCCACTGGACAGACTGCCCTGACCAGGTGTAATTGGTGTCCTACCCATATTGTGTCTAATTCTTCCCACAATTTAGTGTTTGCGCTTCTAGGTTGTAATTTACCCAGGGAAGCCATTATCTGCTGCCTCTCATCTGGGATGGTTTATAATTTGCCTTTGGCTGTGCATCTATTCCCCCTCAGGTTACTGGCGCTAAAGTTGTGTTCTAGCGTTTCCCACTCCTCTGGAGGAGCAGTTGGTCCCTGTCGTGTGAACTCATAAGAACGTAGAAGAACGGTTTCCCCTCTCCATTGATTCTCTTTTAACACTTGGTTTCATTTCTCCAGTTCCCTTACTCTGGATTCTAACTCTCTAATCTTTTCTTTATCTTCACTCCACCTTTTAGTAGATGTCAATTAGTCCAGTTAACTGATGTACTAATAATACCCCTGTCTTCTTTGTCTTGTTTCTCTTTTCTCCATCTATCCATTTTCGCTGCTGTTCTGAGGTCTGAGAAGCATCCCAGCAATCCTTTTGCATCTTTTTTATTAACGCTTGCCTGTCTGTCATGTACATTTCAATAAGAGATCCTGCAGGTCCTCTCTTAACTTCTTCATCTGCCATCTCGCAGACTTCACTCCCCCTGGTCAATATTGCCTCCTTGGCAACGTGTTTCAGGCACTGTACAGCCACGATTACTTCCTAATAAAGTATGCTCTCTACCTTAGGGACTTCACTACCCCCGGCCACTATTACTACTCTAGCACCGTGTTTCACTACTGTATTGGGGTTTCAATTTATACTCATGGCTCCATTATTACTGCCTCCACCGGAGTCCAGCTCTAGGTCAGAGTTGATCAGCTCCTTTTCCACATCAGTTTACAGCACTGACAGTCTAGTACCCAACTATGCAAGCTTTCATGCGAACAGGTGGCAACTCTGCTTTTGTTCACCACAACAGAGTTTGATGTTAACCGACCTTTGTGCTTGTGCTTCACAATCCTAAGTACCCTTGGTGCCTCAATGCCCACTTCAGGGTCCTGACCTTCCCGTGGGAGATATCCCCTCTTAACAACCAGTCTAAGGCTGCGCATTTGAGACAGGCACTTCCTTGTCCTCTAATCAGTCAGTATAAGTAACAGTTTCTTATCACTATCAGCAGTTAGTGCCTTATACAATCAATAATTATCACCTATAAATACCCCTTAATTTTTAACCCCTTTTAAACTGTATTGTTGACTCCACCTGACACCCACAGATTCAGTGATCTCTACCCCGGCTTTCCGATTGTGGCCAATCGATCAAACTTATCAGTAATGAGATCCTTGTTTGGGAAATTTACCACTTCGGAGTCAGACTTGGAGGTTTCAACAATACAGTTCTATTTCGGACAAGGCTTTGGGAGAAAGCACTGGGACTCCGCAGTACTTGGCAGCTACTTCTCAACTACACAATGGTAGTTGATCATTTTTATACTTTTTAGACAATAGGTAGTACAGACATTGGCCATTAACACATTCTTACAAGTTGAGTAGACAGATATGGACATCGACAGTTAACACATCATTACCAGTATACAGGTATGGACATGGACAGTTAACATATCATTGCTCATAGAATGGATACATTTATGTAGTTATGTCTTCTTTCAATGACTGGTTTTGATCTATATATTCAGTGGCTGATCTTGTTATGTTTACATATTTATGTCTCCATCTGTGACTGACTTTATTATCAGACTCATTGTTCTGGGTCTGCTCTTATCTAGAGTGCCTCAAGCTCTGACCAGCTTCCTGCAGCAATTCTGATACTGCAGATTTTAACCTTTTGTGTAACTGTCTGTGTCTAAAGCCAATGCCTCTTAATGTCCCTTCCCAGGTAACCATTTTGTGTGTCAGGTAACCATTTTGGGTCCATTATTTTTAATTCCACTATATCAATTCACTAGATTACAACAGTGGCTACATTCAAAAGTGTAGCTTTTTCACAAGCTGTTAAAGCACTTTTGGATGTCCCAAGGCTGTGAAAGGCACTTTAAGTACAAGTTTTTTTTTCCTCCAGTCACATAGTAAGTCAGTATGCTAATGCTGCGACTAACAGCATTATGATACTTTCCCAAATAAACCTTAATAGTCAAACCTTTATTGTGGTGAGGATGGTGGGGAATAATCGAAGAAAGTAAATTGAAGATTTCATGGAAGGTTGATATTACTTCCAAGTCAATGCTTCCACATCTTGACTTTATTATGAATGGACATCATCATGAGAATATAACTCATGATACAGCCCAGTCGAAAGTTGTTCTTCCCATTGTGCCTATGCCATCTATTTAAAAGACTTAGTTGCAATAGCCAGAGGGAAGAAGGCAAAATACTGTGGATGCTAGAATCTGAATCAAAAACAGAAAATGCTGGAAAATCTCAATGGGTCTGATGGAATCTAATCATCTCTGATGAAGATCATCCTGACCTGAAACACTGGGTCTATTCTCTCTCTACAAGTGCAGTCAGATCTGCTGAGATTTTTCCACATTTTCTGTTTTTGTTTGGGAGGATTAAAACCCATACTTCTCACCTGAAGAAGGCACAGTGTGAAGAGCCTTATGAAACTGCATCAGACAGAAATTTCTCATAACTTTATGGAGAAATTAGCATTTTTGAGTGTGCCAAAATCCTATTAATAAGTTACTTATATATTCCAGTCTTTGTTTTAGAATCATAGATTCCATACAATGCAGAAGGTGGGAGGAAACTGGTGCACCCCGAGGAAACCCATGCAGGGACGGGGAAAATGTGCAAACTCCACACAGTCACCCAAGGCCGGAATTGAACCCAGATCCTAGCCTGTGAGGCAGCAGTGCTAACCACTGTGCCACCATGCTGTCCCATGGATGAGTATTATTTTGCAGTTGATGATTTCATCAGATTGTCATTACATTTGTAAGTTAAAAGTCCTTGTCTCTCAGTATTTTCATTCATGCAATTACAAGTCCTTTTTTATATGATCACTGGCCCCAACTTAGATTTAGTATATTTCTCAATATTGAATGTGTATTTCAGTCATTTCATGCAGCAATCTAATTTATTTAAAAAAAAACTCATCATATAAAAATTGAACATTATAAACATTCATCATTTTATCATTTCAAAATTCAATGTAAATATTCCATACGCTTCAGTAGGCCAATAAATTCGGAATGTACAAACTTGCAAACTCAAGCAGAAATGTCAGCTCTATACTCGCATCCTAACCTACTTCCACTGATGTTGCGCATTCCTCTTTACCAACAAGACCTGTTTTCATTCTCTGCCAGGGCTTTTTTCCCTGGAGCATAGGAGGATAGGGGTGGCCTTACAGAAGTTTATAAAATCTGGAGGGGCATAGAGAAGGTGAATAGCCAAGATTTTTTTCCCAGGGTAGGGGCATCCAAAACTAGTGGGCGGAGGTTTAAGGTAAGAGGGGAAAAATTTAAAAGGGAGCTGAGGGGCAACTTTTTCACATGGACGGAGGTGCATATATGGATTGAGCTGCCAGACGAGGTGGGTATAATTATAACATTTAAAATACATTTGGACAGGTACATGGATGGGAAAGTTTAAAATGATATGGGCCACACACAAGCAAATGGGTCTAGTTCATGGGACTCTATAGTTAAGAAAGCCCACCAACTCTCTTAGGAGAAATTAGGCATGTCCGCTACAACTCTCGCCAACTTCTAAAGATGCACTATAGAAAGCATTCTTTCTGGTTGTATCACAGCTTGGTATGGCTCCTGCTCTGTCCAAGACTACAGGAAACTACAAAGGGTCATGAATGAAGCCCAGTCCAACACTCAAACCAGCCTCCCATCCACTGACTCTGTCTACACTTCTTGCTGCCTCAGAAAAGCAGCGAGTACAATCAAGGACTCCACACACTCCCAACATTCTCTCTTCCATCTTCTTCTGTCAGGAGAATAATACCGAAGTCTGAGATCACATACCAACCAACTCAAAAACAGTTTATCTGATTTCATTTCATTTATTATTGTCACATGTATTGGTATACAGTGAAAAGTAGTTTCTTGTGCACTGTACAGACTAAGCATTCCATTCATAGAGAATGAAAGGAGAGGGTGCAGAATGTAGTATTACAGTCATAGGGTGTAAGGAAAGATCAACTTAATGCAATGTAGGTCCATTCAAAAGTCTGATGGTAGCAGGGAAGAAGTTGTTTTCGAATCGGTTGGTACATGTCCTCAGACTTTTATATCTTTTTCCTGATGGAAGAAGGTGGAAAAGAGTATGGGGTGTGTTAGATCCTGAATTATGCTGGCTGCCATTTCCCTGCTGCCATCAGACTTTTAAATGGACCTACCTCACAATTAAGTTGATCTTTCAAAATTGGAGTCGGTGAATTCAATAGCAAATCAGATACAAAAAGAGAAGGAAAGATTGAATGGAGAAAAGGCAAAACGAGTTTTAAACAGTTCAAGTGCTTTCTACAGAAAATGCTGTTAAATTCAGGTCAGCTGAATGTGTCCACCACTTTGTGTTTTTATTTCAGTTTTCCACTATCTGCAGTATTTTATTTCTATGTTAAAAATTCTAAATCTCCAATACAAACTTCACAATTGTAATAGTGAATTTTCTGGAGTGAATGATTAGCGATAATTAACACTTATCAAGTGGTTAAAAGGGTATTTAGACTAAAAACTTTTCTGTGGTAATTTCATGTCCTTCGATGAATTTCAGTGATGAAGCAGACCACAAGATGCCGTTTTCGCGAAGCTGTACAGCAGTGCAACTGTTGCAGCTACTTTTGGATATTCACGTTTAACCAAAGCCCTTAAGTTTCCAAGCCGTTTATGCATAAATAGCATAAACACAATTAGCTCACCCATATTCTAGCAGTTTCCAACAATTATAGGTACAAGAAAAATCCAGATTTGTTCGCCATTTAAAACAATGTTCCGAACGTCGCTGCGGGCCCACCACACCCCTACATAAGAAAATTACGAAATAATTTTTGGCATGGACGGTGTTCGACGTGACGGATTTATTCCATTGTAAACGTCTATTATTCTTTTTTAAACACTTGAGTTTTAAAAATCAACACAGCCGCGTATCGATGTTAGCAACTTCCATTATCTGTCCACAACATTGACGAATAATCTACGAAGACCTACCTGTACGTTATCTAATTACAATAAAGGTAAATTATTACGTTGACTTAGCTACGCAAAAATGTTTCTAATACGGTTACTTAACCGTTTTGGAATGCCTGCCCTAAGATAATTTGGTACACATTTCTCAAGTAAGAAACTATAGAAATGATCCCAATGCTCGCCCTAAAGTTTGGTACTCGGGAACACAATTGTGACCAAAACAAAACAAAAATGTTAACAATTTGCGTATTCTTGATGCAAGAGTAACATTTGCCAGGCTGCTCATAATGTGCAAACACCCTCTTTTAACAGTTGTTCCTTCCCTGGTGCAGTTTCCACCAGATTGCCTGCAACGCGCCGCCTGGCGTAGGAATGAACTGTCTGTTTCTCAGTGTCATTTACATAATCCTTATACATCGATCTCCAACACACTTCTACCACCAGCCGCCCAACAGCGAAACTCAACTTGTCTGGTATTTAGTCAATAATAAACAAGAGGATAGTCCAAAATAAAATATCACATTTTCGAACGCCTGATTTCCTAATCTCCATATGTAACCTGATATCCTCAGTCAAGGAAGAAAAGCCAAGGCTCGCTCCGTTGAAATATTAGTTAAATGTAACCAGGTCGGATTTCTATCGGCACGTAGATTTTGCGGGCACTTTTGACAAATAAAATGTACCATTTTGATCGGAAACAAAAAAGAAAAACTTTTTAAAGCCATGGAGAGCAAAATGATACGCCTCAACAAAACGAAGTCGTTTTATTTTACATTTTAGCGTTATCAAAAAGTCAATTCAAGTGAAATAGAACAAAGGCAAATTTATAACGGCTTGCGCAAAAGTGGAAATGAAAGAAACGCAAATAATGTATCAAAAGTAAAGGGATCAGACGATACAAAATGATGAGAAAGTAGGAAGGAAGGGAGACATGAGACAGACACATTAGGGAAAATGAAAAATGTTGCTGTCAGTACAGCGAGGATGTGCCATCCATATGAAATCGAGTCCGAACATGTCAGAGAGTTAAAGCAAAACAAACAAAATCTAATCATCCAAAAGACTACGAATTTCCGTCATCCAACAGGAATAATGTGACCCATTAATCACACTACAATCAACAACAAAATTTGAGCATTACAGTCGAAAGGAGGATAGACAGTTGGGAAGTAATACCTCTTCTTTAAAAAGTGAACATGTCAAAAAATCGAAGCGTATCATGTTAATTTTTATGAGTGAAATGGGAGACCAGGAAGAAAAGAATGGAGAACAGGAACGAATGGGAAAGCTGAGATGCCGATGCAATGTCATTGCTAAATAGAAAACTACTCAGAACAAAGCAAATAGGGAGTCAACATGTATTATTTAATGAGCCTTTACAATAATAAAACATCAACCAGTCCAGGGTGATAAATCCTGCCGGATTCTGACAAGCTGGCATAATGGAGAGGCAAGTAAACCGTGTGCTGAGGCCGGAGAAAGAGACGGGGCGGGGGGCGTCACTACAGAAAGCAACAAACACACTGAAATCTACCCTCACATGGAGCGCCTTAAAAAAATAAACTCGTTAAAAAAATCTCCCAAAGATCGGCGCTGTCCACCCAGCAACCGAGAGAAAGCGTGCAGCCAGCAGCCACCTGCCATCGCCAGCTGAGACGCTCTCCTAAAACGCCAAGAAGAGAGATTTTGGTGGAGGCAGAAAAAAAAATCCAACCATTTGTCTGATAAAATAAAAACATTAAAAAACACATTTTTAAAAAATGTATTTGCACTCTGTTGACTTACCGTTTGCGATCACAAAGAGGACGAGCGCGATGGTCCCACAGTAGCTGGCAATACACATGTTGACTTTATTTAACAACATCTCTTCTGTGAGAATTGTCCACCATGGAGAGCGGCTACATTTTCCTCTCGGCTTTGGCCAGACACGCGTACTGGAAGTTGGCGATCATTTTCGCTCCTGAAAATAAAAGTTGTCCCGGGTGACCAGCCCCCCCCTCCCTCCGTGTTGGCGTTGATTTTTGTCCCAGGCTATTTGGGGCGCTTTCCCCCCCCACGGGCAGCAGCAGCAGGAGCCCGAGGCGGGTTTGATTTGATCCACAGCGGCCACGCGGCGAACCACCAACGGCTCCCGCTCGGGGGGGGGGGGGGGGGGGAGGTGGTATCCAAACAGGCGGCGCGACAGCCTCGAGCTCCGCGCACGCGGACGATTCCACGATCACAGCTGCCGGGAAGCCCAACAGCTGTTCCACTAGCGCGAGAGCCGCGTTCCGAAGCAACAGCGCACAAGACACAGCCTCCTTCAACCACAACAACAGGGGCGCCTCATCTCCTCCTCACCCGCCCCCCCCCCGACTTCTGTCTAATGCACCGGAAAGGAGGGAGGGGGGGGGCGGATGGATGGTGTGAACTGCAAGATGCAGCTCGCACGGGGTGCTGAGCGGACGGAGTCACGAGCAAGACCACCCGCGAGTCGCGCGCCACTGCCGCTCCCTGGGTCTCCAGCGGGAGCAGCGCGAGGCACCCGCTTCTGCACAACAGCTCCACTGGCGATCCTCAAGCCCCCGGCTTCACCACACCGAATCCCAGCGGGAGTTTTATTATTTCTCTCAAGAAATATCAGACTGCGGGTTTCTTCACGTCCTCAATCTATCAGACTCAAGGTGGGAACTTTATTTTGCCCTCCCCTCCCTACAAAAGACCCCGAGTTTCTGTCAGAATCTCCGCTCAAGTTACGAAGAGACAAGCGCCCGCTGTATGTGATGTTCTCTAAGTGGTAGTTGGAGTTATTGAGAGCGCCGCCGAACCATTCGAACTTCTTTTCAGCTCTTACTCCGGTGCATATCCCTCACACACTGTTCCACTATTACAAGCAGCAGCAGCAGCAAACAGAAACAAATGAATGAAACTCTCCTCTCACACACACACACACACACACACACACGCACATAAAACCCCTGTCACATGGGCTGCAGCATCTCATTGAAGCCACTACCACCGTCACATGAAATGAGCGAACTCAACATTGTCAATTCCTCCACAAGTTCCTTTAAATTTTATTAAAATCATTAGGGGAGGATTAGATGCAGAATCTCACACATTAGGTGGTGTTCGGCGTAGCTTGTTGCATGGTTTCTGGAATACAGTTAAGAAAATAAAATCCAATCTTTTTCTGCCCAGTGATGTAATTCAAGGCTTGGCAGCCCTACCAGCAAGTGGTGGTGCTGCTAAAGTTGAGGATTGTGTGTCTCAGTTTACCAATGAGTTTACTCCAGATTGTTCAGCTGAAATTACCCCCTCCAGACATTGAATTGTACAGCAGAGAACCTTTGAAAGAACTAAACAAATTAGTCCCGCACCACAGCCTTTTCTCTATAACCCTGCGAAATAACCATGGAAAGGCCCGTTGACCTCAGGCGTAGCTTTCCTGTTTCAGGAGTTTCTGACAGCTGGTTAGGTGCATTGGCCATGTTAAATTCTCCCTCAATATATCTGAATAGGCACCGGAGTGTGGCAATTAGGGGATTTTCACAGTAACTTCATTGCAGTGTTAATGGAAGCCTACTTGTAACACAAGGAATAATTTTTAAAAAATGTGATCAAGAGTATACTGACAGGCAGTAATTGGCCAGATTGAATTTATGCTTTTGTTAGCAGAAAATACCAGGGCAATTTTCCACAATGTCAGGTAAATGCCAGTGTTGCAACTGTAATGGGACAATTTGCTAATGGTTCAGCTGATTCTGGAGAACCAAACTTAAGTACGACTGCTGGAATGTTGTGAGCGTGAATAGTCTTTATTGTATCCTGTGCCTTCAGCCATTTTTTGATTTCAAGTAGAGTACATCAAAATGGCTGAAGACTAGCAGCATCTCTGATGCTAGGGACATCAGGAGGAAGCTGAGATAGAATCACAGAATCCTGACAGAGCTGAAAAGGCCATTCAGCCCATCAAGTCTGTACAAACAACCATCCCACCCAGGCCCTATCCCTGCAAATTTGCCTGAACTAAGACGCAATTGAGCATAGCCAATCAACCTAATTTACACAACTTTGGATTGGGAGAGGAACTTAGAGCACCCAGAGGAAACCCACACAGATACAGGGAGAATGTGCAAACTTTACACGGACAAACCCAGAATTGAACCCGGGTCCCTGACGATGTGAGGCAGCAGTGCTAACCACAGTGCCACTGTGCTGCCTATAAATAGATCCTTCACTCAGCACTTCAAGCTGTAGATGGCTGAAAATGCTTCGGTCTTATCTTTGCGCTAATGTGCTTGGCCACCCCATCATTAGGGATGATTACATCTCTGGAGCCTCTTCCTCCAATTGGTAGTTTAAATATCCCCTACCATTCATGACTAGATGTAGTAGAGTGCAGAACTTTGATCTGATTGATTGGTTGTGAAAGTGCTTAACTCTGTAGAATTCTGGCTCCAGTTTGGCATTTATGTCCTGTGTTGTAACTTTCATTAGGTTGGCACCACATTTTTAGATGTACCTGTTACTGCTCATGGCAAGTTTTTTATTCAGGGTTCATCCCTGGCCTTGATGGTAATTGTGGAGTTGGGATAAGTGGGCCAGGAGGTTACAGACTCTGTTTGGGTACAATTTTGCTCATGGACTATAATGCCTCATGGATGCTCAGTCATGAGCTGCTAGATCTGTTCTGAATCTATCTCATAGCACAGTGGTAGGGTCACATGTCAAAATGCACAGTTCCTTTAGGGTGAAGATAGGTCTTTGTCTGCACAAGGGTTGTGATCATCCCTACCAAACTGTTATGGATAGATGATTTTATGGCAGGTAGATTGTTTCAATCCAGTAGTTTCATGAGGGCAGTATCAAGTAATTTTTTTTTCCCCCCTTGCTGGTTCTCTTGCCATATTCCAAGGGCCCAGTCTGGCAGCTTTATTCTTAGAAACATAGAAAAACTACAGCATAAACCAAGCCCTTCGGCCCACAAGTTACGCCAAACATGTCCCTAACTATAAGAACATAAGAAATAGGAGCAGGAGTAGGCCATCTAGCCCCTCGAGCCTGCCCCGCCTTCAATAAGATCATGGCTGATCTGTCGTGTCTCAGTTCCACATTCCCGCCCTCTCCCCATAACCCTTAATCCCCTTGCCTATCAAAAACCTATCAACCCGCGTCTTAAATATATTTAGCGAGGCAGCCTCCACCACTTCAACGGGCAGAGAATTCCAGAGATTCACCACCCTTTGAGTGAAGAAGTTCCTCCTCAACTCTGTTCTAAACCGCCCCCCCTTTATCTTGAGGCTGTGCCCTCTAGTCCTACTGCCCTTTCTGAGCGGGAAGAGCCTCTCCACCTCTATCCTATCCATCCCATTCATCATCTTATACGTCTCAATGAGATCTCTCCTCATTCTTCTAAACTCTAACGAGTACAAGCCTAGTTTATTCAGCCTGTCTTCACAGTTCAACCCCCTCAACTCCGGTATCAACCTAGTAAACCTCCTCTGCATTCCCTCCAAGGCCAAAATATCCTTGCGCAAGTGCAGCGACCAAAACTGCACACAGTACTCCAGCTGCGGCCTCACCAGTGCCCTGTACAGTTGCAGCAAGACCTCCCTACTTTTATATTCAATCCCCCTTGCTATGAAGGCCAGCATCCCATTCGCCTTCCTGACCACCTGCTGCACCTGCAGGCTGGGTTTTTGCGACTCATGCACAAGGACCCCGAGGTCCCTCTGCACTGTCGCATGCTGCAGTTTTTCGCCATGTAAGTAAGGCATACCCATAACCCTCTATCTTACTAAGTTCCATATACCTTTCCAAAAGTCTCTTAAAAGACTCTATCAAATCCACCTCCACCACCGCTGCCAGCAGCCGATTCCATGCACCCACCACCCTCTGAGTGAAAAAATTACCCCTGACATCTCCTCTGTACCCTACTCCCCAGCACCCTAAACCTGTGTCCTCTTGTGGCAACCACTTCAGCCCTGGGAAAAAGCCCCTGAGAATCCACTTGATCAAACCTCTCATCATCTTATACACCTCTATCTCTCTATCACCCCTCATCTCTCTCTCCAAGGAGAAAAGACGGAGCTCTCTCAACCTATCCTCATAAGGCATGCCACACAATCCAGGCAACATCCTTGTAAATCTCTTCTGCATCCTTTCAATGACTTCCACACCCTCTCTGTAATGAGGCAACCAGAACTGAGCACAGTATTCCAAGTGGGGTCTGACCAGGATCTCATACAACTGCAACATTATCTCCCGACTCCTAAATTCAATTCCTCGATTGATGAATGCCAGTCCACCATACGCCTTCTTAACCACAGCTTCTACCTGCGAAGCTGTTTTGAGCGTCCTATGAACCCAGACCCCAAGATCCTTCTGATCTTCCACACTACCAAGAGTCTTACCCTTAATATTATAATCTGTCATCCTATTTGACCTGCTAAAATGAATCACCACACACTTATCTGGGTTGAAGTCCATCTGCCATTTCTCCATCCAGTCTTGCATCCTATCAATGTCTCGCTGCAACTTCTGACATCCCTCCACACTATCCACAACACCTCCAAGCTTTGTGCCATCAGCAAACTTACCAACCCATCCCTCCACTCCCTCATCCAGGTCTTCAAGGCTCTGCTAGTTTGGTAGGAAGTGGAGCTACCAAGTCACTCGCGCTGATGAGTATTGAAGTTCCCCATCCAGTGCAGATTCTGTATGCTTGCTACCCTTAATGATTCTTCCAATGAATGTCCAACATAGAGGCATACTAATTCATCAAGTGAGGGTGGGCAGTTGGTCGTAATCAGCAGGAGGTAACCTGCAAGAGATTTTCTTCCCATATTTGATCTGATGTCATGACACTTCATGGCATCCAAAGTCAGTGTTAACGATACCCAGGGCAACTCATTCTGACTGTATACAATTCTGCCTGCCATCTATGCTGGTTCTAACCTTCTTGGGAAGATGTCCCGAATATCCAGGGATGGTGATCAAAGACTCTGGGACATTGGATGTAAGGTATGATTTGGTGAGTATGAATATGTCATGCTGTTTCTTATTTAGACTGTGGGACAGGTCTCTCAGTTTTGATACTGGCTCTCAGAATGTGTGCCATCTTTGTTCTTGGTGTCTCAGTCAATGTTGGATGATTCATCAGGTTTTATTCTTTTCTGACTTTCCTGCAGTGGTTTGATACAACTTGCTGGACAACTTCAGAATCAACCATGCTATCTGAGTCTGACGTAATATGTAGGCCAGACCAGGTAAGGATAGTAGAGTTCCTTCCCTAAAAAGCATAAATGAACCAGATGGGTCATTTCCAACTCCTTTGTTAAAAAGGGTCATTTCAATAATCTGATCATTTCATGGTCATCATTAGAGACCGGTTTTTACAATTAATTGAATTAAATTCCAACAACTGTTGTGGAGGTGTTTGAACCTTGTTTCCAAGAGCATTAACCTGAGCCTCTGAATTATTAGCCTAATACCATTACTTCGATGCTATGACTATTTATCAGTACTGATGTAGTCTCTGATGAGAGAGTTATTTTGTTAACTACGTTTTATATGAAAAATACATAAATTAAACTTTGCATGGAGTATGATAAGGCAATTATTTTTGAAATGCAGGAACATAGGAATTAGGAGCAGAAGTAGGCAAATTCAGCCCTTTGAGCCTGCTCCGCCATTCAATCATATTATGACTGATCTCTCCCTGGTCTCAAATCCACCTATCCCCCATATCCCTCTTTCCCTTTTTCATTTGAAATTTGTCTCTCTCCCTCTTGAAACCATTCAACAATTCAGACTCTACCACATTATGGGGTAGCAAGTTCCACAAATTCACCACCCTCTGCAAGAAGTAGTTCCTCCTCATCTCAGTTTTAAGTCTATCACCTCTCAACCTATACATGTGACCTCTTGTTCTTGATTGCCCCTTAGAAGGAAACATTTAGTCTACATTTCGTTGGTAGATCTGCACTTTATCCAGTCAGGATATTACTGTATCTCTTTAATGAAACCTGAAGTTTCCCATTTAGACTTAGACAAGTGTTAGTGGCATTGGTGCACAATAATCAGTGTAAAAATAAATTATCTTAACGTAACAATTTGCTAATCTACTTGTCAAAGGTTAAAAACCTTGGTAATTGTTATCAGTTTAGTTGATGAAGATATGTGGTTAATAGAAGAGATTAGTAAGACGTGTGAAATCTTTTTTTTAAAAATGATCACAATTTATTGCCAAGTCTTATTGTAAACTTTCCATTAGCAAGCAACTTCAATGAAGGAATTGGCATGAATCTAAAGATATGGGACAGCAACAATAATTTTCATTCTATATCTCATAGACTTGGTGACTAGATTTAATTTTTCTACAATACTTTGGAAGTGCAAAAGTGTTATTATTGATAAAATAATGGATAAATGGATGGAAACTAGACATGGGGCACCAGCAAAGTTCTGTTTGATAATGGAGGGATATTTGCCAGTGAGGAGTTTAGCGTTAGGCGGTGATGGGCAGCACAGTGGTTAGCACCGCTGTCTCACAGTGCCAGGGACCTGGATTTAATTCCCGGCTTGGGTCACTGGAGTTTGTACATTCTCCTGGTGTCTGCGTGAGTTTCCTCTGAGTGCTCCGGTTTCCTCCCAAAGTCCAAAGACGTGTGGGTTCGATGGATTGGCCATGCTAAATTGCCTCTTAGTGTCTGGGGGCTAATTAGCATAAATGTATGGGGTAATGGGGATAGGGCCTGAGTGGGATGGTGGTTGGTGCAGACTCAATGGGCTGAATGGCCTCTTTCTGCACTGCAGGATTCTATGAATATCTATGAGTTCAGAGACATGTGAACATTATGGCCATGAATACCACAGCTGGAAATCCTTTCAGCAATGGATTCTGTGAAAGGAATCATGAGGTGATCGATGAATTGCTGCATAAAATTTTAGCAAATCAACCAGACTGCCAGTTTCCAAGCACCTTGGCATGGCAGCTCATAAAAAGAATTCACTCCAGATAGTTGGAGGATACAGTCCCTATCAATTAGTCTATGATGAAATCCTAAATTGCCTTCTGTATTGTACAATAGTCGTCATGTTCTAGAAGGTACTACAATGATTTTAATTTATTTGTTCAAAAGGAGAAAGGTCTTAATCAAAGCTGAGGTGTTACAGAAAATTCAAAGAACACTGAGGCATTTTATGAGACCATTTGAGACCAGAACTTAATTTGGGAGAATTGTAAAAAATAAAGTCATAGGGATGGAAACTCCCTTGTAATGTAGTAGTTCATAATGTAAAGAATGAAAGAAGATTCATGTCTCATGATTGTTAAGAATCACAAGTTATCTGATTTTCAAGTGCAGGGCAAGAACTACAAGTTCACATATGCCCCGGAAGTGTGCGTATGCAGATCAGGAGCCAGATGCACATGTCCATTGTCGTGAGAGCTTCAGGTTGGGGGGATAAGTGCCCAGGATGCCTGTGTGGAGACAAAACACAAAAGCTTGGTCATGGGACCCAGGAGTTGGGCACCATGACATACAGGAGTCCTAGGACAGGGATGCAGGGAGAAGGAACAAGGAGACCTCCTAGAGAGAGAGAGAGAGAGAGAAAGGAAACCCAAGGAGAGGTCAGAGAGAGAGAGAGAAAGAGAACTTTTAGCCTTTTGGCTAAGATCAAGCATCGGATCAAACCCAAGATGAACTACAATGGATCTTGTTTGTCTCCCTTGAATTTTGAATTAGTTTTTGGAAGAAGCAAGGAATGCATTTGGGTTTGGCAAGTCCATACTAAGCATTGGCTTTGTAATTTTAAGGATGGAGTAATGAATTTAAAAAAAGAGAGAGAGGACTGGAATAGAAGCCAAAAGGAGGAGAACATGCAGAGGTAGAGACTACTGGGAGGAGAATGTTGATAAGAATCACTGGGAATGAGCAAAACACAGAGGTTCCAGACAGTAAAAATAATTGACAGTCTTCAAGTAGTGAACACTTGGGAAGAGCCTTGGAAAGTTGAAAAAGCAACAATAATTATTGACTTCATACTGTGGGCTATTGGAGCAAAGGTAGCCCTTTGGAGTGGTGGTGTGTGTTCTGCTTGGTTTGGCTGAAAAACTAAAGTTGTGTCTGTGAGTTGTTGCTGGAGTGAAGACTCTGGAATCTAGGGGAATGTCTCAGGAAATAAAATTGAAACTCTGAGAGCAGTCATTCAGACAGCCCAAGTCAGAATTAAATTTGGAGGGAATTCTGAGACCAGATCTTTGAAAAAGGAAGAGTGAAGACTTATGATCCCTCAAAAGGGAGACACAAGGTTGGGTCACTCCCAGTGAACACTGATGTCTGGGTGGGTTGCTCAGAAGTCTGTGGGATCAGTCTTGGTTGTAATTGCTATTTACTCTGTAGTGTGCATGTTAGCCTACAGATGGTCTCTTAATTCAAATTTACCTCATATTCTAACATTCAGGATTAAAAAAATAATAATTTTATGGGGTGGGAGCATCACTGGCTATACCAGCATTTATTGCCCATCTCTAATTATCCTTGAGAAGGGGTTGTGATCTGCCTTCTTCAACTCTTGCAGTCCCTGAGCTGTAGATACACCCACGCTGGTGTTAGGGAGGGAGTTCCAGGATTTTGACGCAGTGATAGAGAAGGAACAGCAACATATTTCCAAGTCAAGATGTTGAGTGGTTTGGAGGGAAACTTCCAGATGTTAGTGTTGTTAGGGACCAGACCAGAAACTCTAAGGGATATTATGAAGTTAGTCTAGACCCCAACTTTTATTTTTGATCTTGGCAACAGGGTGAGCATAAGGTGTTTTGCTCCAAGTATCATGCAATTGACCCATTGGGAAGCTTTTATCAAAGCAAACTTTACTTAAGAACATTGTTAGAATACAACCAAAAAGTATAAATTCTACTAATCAAAGTACTTAAACATGATAAAGTATAATTTTTAACAGCTAGCTACCTCTATTATTTCAATTTAAAGCAATATCCCCATGGATCTAGATCCTACTTCAGAATTAGTTAGCACAAAAAACAAGTATGTTACGTAGTGCTAGATTTCCAGCCTTTCAACATTTCTGGACTGAGATTCAGAGAGCAGTTTCTGGAGAAGGATATATCCTCAAACAGCAAAATTTCAGACAAGTAAACCTAGTCTCTGGTCTCCAGGTTTCAGAAAGACGAAAAGAGAGACACTGCTCTCTTGCAACTCCAAGCAGCATCTAACCTTGAACTCTCTGTGCAAGCTTAGCTCCAGCCATATAACCTTACCTGTCAATGAAGCTAATCAAGTCCTACTCTGCAAAACCCCAGGGGGATGCTCAGAATGACAGATCTGCATTAGTCCACATTAAAACAAAGATTCTGGCAATTAGAAGCAATCATGCTGCTGCAGCAATAATGCAGGATTCCAATTATAAACAGAATGGCACTGATAATACAAAAAAACTACTAAAATTGACCCTTCACAACATGACAAACACATTTCTTAAAGACACAGTATCATCACAGTGTTCCCAGATATCCGCTGCTATTGTGGTCGTGGGTTTGGAAAGCGCTGCCTAAGGAACCTTGGTAAGTTCCTATAGTGCTTAACAGAAGACAAAGTGGAAATTGTTTTATTTTTCCGACATTTGTTTATTTTGTTTCTTCCAGAACTGTGGAATTTTGTGGCTTCATTCTCTTAGTATCAAACTCTTAGTATTGTGGAATATCAAACTTTATCTAATTTACACAAAAGGTAACTGGTCACCAACCGCATTGTACCAAAAATCTGGGAATCTCGTCTAGGGTCATAATGTGATTAATCAGAATTAATTACAAAAAGTTGGACTTTAAGTATGTGATAGAATTATATGAGGCATCTTGTACTTCAAATGCTCATGTATTTTGTGATAAAGGTCCTGTGCAACAGAATTCAGTAAATCAAGGGCTAGATAGTGGTAATGTGAGTGACAATGACATGCATGACAGAGTTATCACATCCAAAGGCCAACTGCCTCGAGTGGATGCTTGGTCGATATTTATTCCAGAGGGGCCTCGTGAATGAATATATGTGACAATTCTGGGACATGCAAGCAAGTTTAAATATTAGTCAAATGGTCAGCATCATAATCAAGAAACAAAGTCCCTACACTGGCAGAATAGGGTGAAACGTAAATGGCTCAGAAAGCACAGAACAAATACTGATCAGTTGTCTGAAAATGATCACATACTGGATAAAGATCTTTGACAGTGGCAAGGGCAACATTTGGCAGTCCTAGTCCCAATAGATATGAGTGCAAGTAAAGGCTAAAGCTTGAATCAATTAAACAATGTAATGAAGGCTACTAAACAGTATTGAAACAAAATGACATACAAACATTCTCATGTTCATGAAGATTCGTTGGTTGCCAATAAACCAAGGATAAAATAATGAGATAAAACACAAAGGAAATCAGATACTGGGAGAGAATTTGGAGTTTATGCAGAGGTACAAGAGAAGGATTAATCAGCTTTGACAAATCGGTGGATTTGTACTGACAGGGCTAAAATGAGGTTAGTTGCTCAGGGTTTTGAAGTGCAGTTGAGTGAAACAAAAAATGGAATGGACTCTTCCACAGCTGGATCTGTAACCATGAAGATCTTTTTAGCTCTCTTCGTGGGAATGTAGATCAATTAAAATAAAAGCCTAGATTGCAATTTCTCCCAAACATTGTGGTCTTCAACAGTAGGTGTGATTCCTGCGGGGTTGGTCAGCATGAGCCTGATTGCAATCCACCCATAATTAACATATTTCTTTGGAGCTTGAGTTTAAAGTTTAAGGTTAAAGTTTAAAGTTTATTAGAGTCACAAGTAGACTCACAGTAACACTGCAATTAAGTTACTGTGAAAATCCCCTAGTCGCCACATTCCAGCACCTGTTTGGGTACACTGAGGGAGAATTTAGCAAGGCCAATGCACCTAACCAGCACGTC
The DNA here is from genome assembly GCF_965287045.1 of Carcharhinus amblyrhynchos. Lineage (NCBI taxonomy): Eukaryota > Metazoa > Chordata > Chondrichthyes > Carcharhiniformes > Carcharhinidae > Carcharhinus > Carcharhinus amblyrhynchos. The sequence goes on along the minus strand of NC_137346.1, from coordinate 36,862,121 downwards.
TTTTGGACTGTCAGAGGAAACTGGAGCACCCGGAGGAAACCCACGCAGATAGGGGGAGAATGTGCAGGCTCCGCACAGTCAGTGATCCAAGGCTGGAATTGAACCCAGGTCCCTGATGCTGTGAGGCAGCAGTGCTAACCCTGTGCCACTGTGCTGCCTTGGGATGATTTATGCTGTGAATGAGCTATGCGGAGCCTAAAGACACCAGCAAAACCAGCTCCTCAGAGATCGGGTCATCCTTTTTAAAGAGTGCCCCAATCTCAAAGTAAAGTAATAGGCCCCCTGCCCCACCCACGGACATCACAAACTCTCACAGATGAATGAAACACTTCCATGACTTGACCACAGAGAAACAACCTCTTCTGCATCACAAAATGTTTGGTGTCCCCTAATCTGAACCCTCTCTAGCGCAGCCCAAGCCCTCCATTCCCTTGAAGGCCTCTTTTTTCACCCTAGCAACAGATGCTTTGCACGTATGCACCCTGGAGGTGAGTGTTGAGTGGCACTCACCTCCTTGCTCCACCTCAGTATCTATGATTTCTGGTTCTCACTTTCAAGGATCTTTAGTGATTGCCGCCAGGTGACTCCCTACTGAGGGGTTGGGATTGGGGGGATGGGTGGGAAGAACATACCAGAAGGCCATTGCATTTGACTTTAATCTTCCTAATCAGATTAAAATCAATGCAAATGAATTCAGATCAGGTTCTTGCCCTTTCTGAGTGAGATCCTGATCCCGCCAGGTAGAACAGCTGGGAGCATTGGAAACTGTTTACCGCCCATTGCAAATCTCATTTCAAGGCTCTCACCAAATTCACCGACCCAGCAGGGTTTGCACCTTTGGCTGACGGAGCTGGATAATTGGGCTCCTAATTTCTGAAGAGTGATACTTTTGGAAAAAAAAGTCTGAAACTGTCCAAATAAGCAGGAAGTGCAGAAGGAAAACTATGCAAATTAAACAACTTCATCTATGGCCTGAATGATACTTCCAGGGATTGTTGTTTCCTGTGAAATCTGTTTTGCTGGTGTTCAACGAAAAGCAGATCACATTTTGTTTTATTGGTACTATAAATGGAAGTTTTCAGTCATCTTCATGATGAATGTTGATGATTTTTTATGGAAAGGTACTGCAGAATTTGAGAAATATATTCTTTGTTAGATTGCAATGTAATTTGGAATTGGAAGTCAAGCTTGTAGGGATTTGAAATATATTAGTTAGATATCAAGTAGAATAGGTTTGGATAACTTTAACAACCCTTATTTTGAGAGCCCAACATCTATCCCATTAAATCATACTAAGTCCTCAGAGAAAGCTGATATTATTGGCGGATTTTACAGCCTCACTTGAATGAGACTGCAAATTCCTGCCTGAGGTCAACAGACATTTCCATTGTCTGCCCCTTGCCTGTTCCAATTTTGTGGAGGCCGGGGAGATAGAATTTCTAAAGAAGAGAGAGACATTCTGAAGCTTGATTGGTCAACTGAATTGGTTGGGGACTCAGAATAGACCAGATGCAATTTATGCACTGGAGTTAAGTATGCCAATGAAACATACAAAAGTTAGGAATGTTTTAAAAGTAAATAAAACATTTGAAACATTAAATCCGCATACTTAAGTTCCCATTCTTAGTTGACCCATAGGATATGAATTTTTGCTTCACATGCTTATCTCCCTGATGGGTATTCTATTATAGAATAAATTTATGATTTCATGATATTTCTTACTGATGAAAATGGAGATGTTCTTTGGGTTGTTAACAGTGCTTTCACAGCTGAAACACTGGATCTTATGGAGGCAGTTGATATTTGTCAAATGTTTTCAGTGAGATTTTGAATGTAATGCAGATAATCATTGAATGGGAATGATATACATTCTACGAAAAGTTTGTGAGAGAAGGTTCCAAATTGATGATACTGATTTGAAACATTAGCTGGGGAGAAAAAAATGGATGGATGCAAGACATCAACTATCTGATTGCTTTCCAAAAAGAAATGCATGTGTGAAGAAGTTGTCAAGGAGAATGGGTATCTTGCTATGTCATGCCTTGTGCAAAACAGTTTTTGATTAAATTTGTTTTGAAATTTTGGATGTGTATATTCACTGTAATTTTTATTTAAATAGAGGGAAGGGAAGCTGTTAATTGTATATTAACAATGTTTAATTATATACAGGTGGTGGGCATTAACTGGATATTCACTTGTGCCCTAAAAGTAGACCAAAACTATATTTGTTGGGTTAGGCATTGTATGTTTACATATAAATCTGTAAATAAATGTTTAAGTGAGTAAATGTTGGCTCTGGTTTTAACTTTCATCAACTGGCTTTCTGGAATATAATAAAAGCCATTTCAGATTTCTATGCTCCTCCAATCCCGGCCTCTTGAACAATCCTGATTATAATAATTTCACCGTTATCAGCTATGCGTTCATCTGCTTTGCTTTAACCTTGGTCCTAAACACTCTCTCTCTCTTCTTTTGAGGTTCTCCTTAAAACCCTAATTTGATGATCAAGGTTTTGTACATCTGTGCTGATATCTCCTTCTGTGGCTTGATGTCAAAAACTTTGCATTGCTAACACTCTTATTTGCACTTTGGAAGGCTTCTCTGCATTAAAAGCACTATATAAATGTGATTTTTTTGTGCTTAGTCTGAGCTGTTACTCTGCTCCATGTTTCTCCTCTCTGCTGCCATATCCCAGTATTCTTCTCATGTCAAATTAGATTAAACATCTGCATACAGCAGTAATTAAGATACTTGCAAGGACTTTGCTATGAGGTCTGTTGAGGCATCCAACCCAGAACTGGTCACAATACCCTAGGAATCTGAGGCATTCCCTTCTCTACCACTTTTCCAGCCACAAAATTATTTCCAATATCTTCTTGTTTTTATATTAGTTTAGACAATAAGCATGTGGCACTGATAGTAATCCAGAGATTACCACTTCTGAAATTCTGTTCTTTAACCTTTTTCCTAACTTCTGAAAATCAAGCAAAAATAAGATGGTTGTGGTTGTTGGAGGTCAATGATGATATTGCAACTTTACAGAGCAGCATCCCATCATTCCCCATCCTTCCATAATAAGGCCAGAAGTGGGGATATTTGCTGATAATTGCAGTGTTCAGTTCCATTTTCAATTTCTCATATGATGAAGTAGAAATAATTGGTATTTGGCAGACAAGAAAATTTATATTTAGGCACTGAAATATTGAAATTATTCCATATATGTATTCCAGAGAAAAACATATTTGGAGAAAAGATAGTTGAAAGAAAATTTGATAGAAGTATTCAAAATTCATGAGGAGCTTGGATAGACAAGATGGATAAAATTGTTGCAAGTGGTGGAAGGATCAAGAGCAAGAAGGCACAGATTTAGAGTAATTGAGACATGAGATAAAACCTTTTCATGCAGCAAGTGATTAAGACCTATAACATGTTGCCTGAGACTGTGATTGGGTTATGTTCAATTGAGGCATTCAACAGTGAATTGAATTATTATGGGAATGGGAAGAATATGCAGATTTAAGGAAAGAAGGAGGAGAAATGGCAATAGGTACATTGGTTATTTAGAGAATCAACAGAGATATAATAGATCAGATGGCCTCTTTCTGTACTGTAACAGTTTTGTGCAACTGTGATATAACCAGTTCAAAATTAGGATTAGCAAACTGAAAGATGATGAGTTATCTGCCAGCTAGGAATCAAATACATGTTACAGATTTGCAAATGGAATGTGATGTTTAAGCAAGCCTTTTGAATGTTTTGAAATGGAATTCACAAGGTTATATAGTAAATGTAATTTACTTGGATTATGAAAAGGTCTTCAATAGGTATATTGTAGATTCATGGCTAAAGTCAGAAGGCAACGGATAGTAAACTGGCTACAAAATAGTAGGGGTTAAAGGTAGTTACTTAGACTGGTAAGAAGTGGTGTTTCAAAGCAATAGATATTGATATTTGTGTATGTAAATGATTTATTCTCAGGTATCTGAAGTAAATAAAAGTTGCAGACCTTTTTTAAGGGGAGGTAGTGGCACAGTGGTAATTTCCTTGGTTGAATAATTCAGAAACGTAGGCTAAAACTCAGTCGCAAACTTAAACAATTAACTGAGGAGGTGGGTCCATAGATATGCCCATCTTCAATGATGGGGGAGACCAATACATCAGTGCAACAGAGAAAGCTGAAGAACTTGCAACCATTTTCAGTCAGAGGTGTCAAGAGAACAGCTCAGCCTAACCTGAGGTCCCCAGCATCACAGATGCTAATCTTCATCCAATTAATTTTGCCACAAATCATACCAAGAAACAGCTAATGACATTGGATACTGGAAAGGTTATAGGTTCTGACAACATTCCAACAAAATGAAAGAAGACTTGTGCTCCTGAACTAATCACAAACTTAGTCAATTTGTTCCATTACAGCTAGAAAATTGGCATTTATTCAACAATGTGGAAAATTGCCCAGGTATGTCCCCATCAGTCCATGCTTGATCGTTAGCAAAGTGATGGGAGGAGTTGTTGATAGTTCTATCAAGTGGCATTTGTTCAAATATAATATATTCACTAAATTCAGCTTATGTTCCGCTAGGGCCATTCAGCTCCTAACTGCATCACAACCTCGGTCCAAACATGGACAAAAGAACTGAACTTAAAAGGTGAGATGAAAGGTGCTTTGACATCAAAGCAGCATTTAACCGAATGCGGTATCAAGGAATCTTTGCAAAACCAGAGTCAATGGGAATTAGGGGAAACTGGAGGCATGCATAACACAAAGAAAGATGGTTGTGGTTGTTGGATGTCAATCACCTTAGCCCCATTACTTCAGAAAGGATTATCTTGACCCAACCATCTTCAGCTGCTTCATCAATGACCTTCCTCCCAACATAAAGTCAGAAGTGAGGATGTCTGGTGATGATTGCACAATGTTCAGCACCATTTACAACTCATCAGATACTGAAGCAGTCTGTGTCTATATGCAGCTGGACACGAACAACAATTAGCCCGTTGCTCAAAGCAGTTACATTCACGCCACATGAGTGCCAGGCAATGACCATCTCCAATAAGAAAGAATTTCAAGTGTTTTGTAAATATTGCAGTTAGGAAAGAGGAACTGAAACCAGGTAAATAATTGTCCCAATCTGTTAATCAGAGGCAAAATGTTTGTAAACATTGTTGCTAGGACCAAAGGCAGCAGTTGGTATGCATTCAGCCACGAAGAGAAAGAAAAACAAAGTTTCTGGCTAGTGGGTAAGTGATACAACATGTCAATCAAAGCACTTCAAAGGAGCTGGACACCAGATGTTACTCTTTCAATGTTAAAGGAGGACCTCCCCAGTGAATCTCACAGCCTGCTGTTCATCAAAGGCCTTCTAAGAGGTTTCAGAGCAGCTGGGGCTTATAAGAGAAAGCATGGGGATCTATCTGGTAAAGTTGACAGAGCCTTTATATAAGATCACCTTTAAGAGGCATTTGACACCTGGAGTTGATGACATTAACAAGAGTTAATTCCTACCGCAGAACGGAGTGCTGCAGTTATTTTGAAAGCTTCCTGGTGTCCGTGGGACATGGATACCAAAGTGACCAGGGTACTTCAAAGGTTTTAAAGACAGAAAGAATAATGAATATTTTACCAGAATGGTGGGTGAAAGTGAACACCACTTTTTCCATGGCAACAAGGACAAGTGCAGCCAGCAGATCAGGTCCTGGGGGAGAATCCTGAAGTCAACCCTTTCACCCAGCCCAAGCCACTCAACCCCCAGATCCCGATCCTCCCTCTGTAGCCTGACAGTGCCAAGGGGTAACATGGTCACAGCACTTACCTGTTTTCCATCCTCATGGCTGAATGGTGTTTGGGGGAAGGGCAGGGAAACCCATCCTTTCACTGGTGGAGGCAAGGGTGTTTTTCTGTCTTCTGGTGTTGGGGGTCCCATTGTTGACATGAGTCGCCAAGTCTGTTGTGGAGGGGAAGGGCTCAGTCTCTCAGCACTAAGATCAGGACATCCTTTTACAATCTAAAGCCAGGCTGGCCAGCGTGTTTCAGGTTATACATATTTTAATGTGCTAAAAGTGTGTGAATCCCATCTGATAGGTGCTGCTAATGTCAACTTGTTTTCCCACTGGCAGGAACACTTAGAGTGCGGTGAGGTAAAAGATACCCCTGGTTTGAACACACTTGGAATAGTGATATATTTATAATCAAAATGAAATAGAAACACTTAAGTAGGTGCAAAAAAGGCTTAAGAAGCATGATACAAGAACTGAGAGGTTACTATGAAAAACTGACTGATCAACGTCATTTTCTGTAGAAAAAATGGTTGACGGGTGACCAAATGGATTAAATTTACGATGCAATCCAGTGGGTCAACAGAAGAGATGTTTCCACGTGACAGGCTCCAAAGTTAGGAGGCATAAATCTAAGAATATTAATATTAACTTTAACATGACATTCAGAGAAAAACTTTACTCAGAGTCTGATTAGAATGTGAAACTTTCTCCCACATGGAGTACATGAGGTGAATTTAAGGAAAAGTTAGATCAGTACATAAGGGTGAAAGAATTGGAACGACACGCTATGTGATGAAGTCACGCTGTGTGACAGTGTGATGAAGAAGCTGGAGAAGGCTCAGATGGAGCTTAAGCACCAGTATTGACCTGTGGAATCAAATGATTTATTTCTATGCTGTAAATTCTGATGTACTACTTGCTTCTTTGACGGTGATTTTGAAAACCTTGATATTCATGATTGTTGATGGTTTAAGACTTAAGGAGACTGCCCTCAACACATTGCACGTGTGCCCACTGCAATTTTTTTTATTGGTGGATCTAAGTAATGCACTTCATTGTTAGAGTACAATTGGGAGCAGAATTTAAAACTTGGTCTGCAACTCCTGTTTCCCAGAGTTCAGACAACCTCACAGTGAAATACAGGCAGGAAATGTTAGCTCCACAAGTTAAATGGCTTTTCCTGTACTCCCCCATTTCGAATCATAGACTTTGTCTGTCAGCCCTTCCCTATGACCCCCAAGTGCCATCCTCACTCTGCCAGTGCTGATGTCCTCTCGTCATTATTATAATGTCTGATTTTTCCCTCCTCAAGGTGCAATGCTTGATTTAATTATCGATCACCTCTTATTGTTATCTTACTCTCTCTCAATTGCTAGGATTCGCCTCTAAGAAACCCAGCGGTGGCCCCCTGCATGTCACTAGACGTTCCTCCCAGTTGCCATGTAGATTGCAAATTTTTCCATTGGCTCAGTGGAAAATAGATCAAGAAAATTATAATGATGTCCAATTGCTCTCCATATTCTGACCCTGCAGAATTATTTGGCTGTTCATGATCCCCCTATATCCCCATAATTGTCAGAGCCTATGTTTTTAGAGTGTTACACGCATGCCAAAATTAAAATTTATCATATTTTTGAAAAACAAAACAAAAGCTTAATTATGGAAGTGCAGTAAGAATACAAAAAATACAAGACAAGTAATATGAAAGTGAAGTTAAAGTCAAAAAATCAAGAGATGATATAAATCGTTTCACAACAAAAAATTGGCAAGTTCGGGTTGATTTTATGTGCCTTTGTGCAGTATAAATGGAGCAGTAGTAGCATTAAAAAATAAATAATTCACTTACTGCTTCATTTGCACTAATGTCCCAGCTTCCACCATCCTAAATTAGATCCTGTAGTGAGTATCAGAGTACCTGCCACTATGTGATATCAAGGTCCTATGTTATACAAAAGAGTCTGATTACAATTTTGATATACAAATGGCCACAATCCATCAATTTGCAGTGGTGTTATATGGCCTAACCAATGGCCGAAACAGACTATTGGCAGGTGCTGGGAAAATGGCACAGAAAATTTGAAATTTTTGATGGAAAAATTCTGCCTTTTGTTGACCCATGTAACTTTCTGGCTCTCCCCCATTCTTAGAAAACAAACAAGCAAAAAAAGTTATCTCGGTTTGCACAGTCCAATGTTGGTAGACTGGAAATTGTTATGAAAAATTTTATACGAATGCTTAATATTAAATTCTTTTTTGCTAATATAGCAGAGGTATTAATTTACTTAAGAGAAATAAATTAATATCTTGTTAAAAAATACATAATAACATTACTGACAGTAACTTCTGGAATTATATTGCTGTCTATCCACAAAGTACATATAAATCCTTTATCCAATACTTCTACACGTAATATTTCCATACCATTTTATTTTGTTTTGGTATTGTCTTGCTTTGCATCTTCTGAAATATCTGCTGTGGTTATTTGTAATTTCATACAGGCTAGATAGCAGAAATTTTAATATTAGTCATAGGACATCTAAAAAGTGTAAAGGCACATGAACGAGTCAGCATGGGTTTAGAAGAATCAGATTACTTTTCGTAAATCTATTGGAATCCCATAAAGAGGTAAGTAAATGGAGTTGACAAGGGCAATCCAGTGAATAAAATGTTCTTGGATTCTTAGAATTTCATGAAGTACCATATAATAAGACTTATAAAAACGATTCCAGCTTGTGAAACTGACAGCAAAGTAGCTAACTGAATTGATCACTGGTTAGCAGTAGAACGTATAAATGATTTTTGTAAATCAGATACACTCAAGGTATTTTTTTTCAAAACCAAACAAAGGTCCCAGTTCCATAGATAAAGACACACCCAAATGAACCAAAGCATGAGCTAATATAGATTCATCCAACCATTTTATGCATGGAATCATGTTTCGATATTTTGCTTATTAAAAGGGCCGATGAGCAAATTTTGTGAAAAAATTAACCTGGAGACATCATGGGAGGTATTTCACAACACCAGTCATAGGTTTCCTAAGTGCTTTTTGTTTAGAAGTTGGTGCAGAGCTGTCTATCATATGGAATTGTCATTGAAATTGATATTTTCATATGATTGGTGGGTTCAGGACAGTATTCTCTGAGTCCACTAAAATTTATCCACCCCGCCAGGAGTGGTTCCCACCAATGAGGTTTATAACTGCTCCCCACCTTGAGGACCAGGCGTCCCCACCCTGCTGGTGTGAGACAAAGGTCATTGAAGCCCCTTGGCACTGCCCTTGGTAGTGTCAAGGGGATAGGGCTGAAGGGATTGGGGCATACTGAGGGAAGGACCTTGGAAGAGGCAATAGGTGGGGAGGAGGCACCACTGCCACTCTGCACTGGAATTGGTGGGAGAGGGAGGGAGGAGGGCGATCAGGCCTGGCCATCAGGCTGGGGGGTGAAACAGGTAATCAGGGTGGAGAGATTGGGCCTGGTCATCGGGTGCAGGGTTGGGGCTTGCAATAGAGGTGGGATAAGGACTGGCAATCGAATGGGAGTCGGGAATGGGGGTGGGTGGTAGGGACTGTCTGGTGGGGGTGGGAAGGCCGGTGTGGGGAGATCGGGGCTGATTCAGGGGAGGATCAATGATCTGGGGGGTTGTGGGGAAGGCTGGCGATTGGAAGACTGTTGATGGGAGGAGCCAGTGCGCATGAGCCACTTTCCACATTGACAGATCAGTGCATGCACAGTGGCCTGCTCAGTAATATGCTGCGACCTCTTGGGCCATAGACAAAGTACATAGTCAATAACTTTTCCCAAAGATAGGGAGTCTAAAACTAGAGAGCATAGGTTTAAGGTGCGAATGGAGAGGTACAGAAGTGTCCAGAGGGGCAATTTTTTCACACAGAGGGTGGTGACTGTCTGGAACAAGCTGCCAGAGATAGTAGTCGAGGCAGGTACAATTTTATCTTTTAAAATGCATTTAGATAGTTACGTGGGTATGATGGGTATAGAGGGATATGGGCCAAATGTGGGCAATTCTGATTAGCTTAGGAGTTTTAAAAAAAAAGGCGGCATGGACAAGTTGGGCCGAAGGGCCTGTTTCCATGCTGTAAACCTCTATGACTCTACTTCACTATCAGTTCTGGACTATTTATTCACTGGCCATCACCCACTGCATGAATAGATACGAGTGTGTTGATGACTAGTGAGTGTGAACCCCGAGAGCGGAAGTGAGCTACACTTTCTTGCTCACATATACGCTCTCTCTCCCACACACACACACTCGCACACACTGCTTTACCTCAAATACACATTCTGTCTCCTCCACATATATGCTTTCACTCATAGACACTTACTCACTCTCTCTCTATCTGTCATATACATGCACTCTCACACATACTCTTGCGCACACACGCGCACACACACACACACAAATACACACTTACGCATGCGCATACACACTGGGGGGTGAGCCTGCACTCTCTGTCCAAGCAAGTGGTCACACATGCTCAAAATCCAGAGAGACTTGGAAAATCCATTTCGTGCTGGCAAGTTTCCAAGTTCCAATCTTCTAACTTCCTCACTGGTGGAATTGTGTGAAACAGGCCGCAAGCCCCCACGAAGCTCATTTTAATACATGTCATTAGTGGGCACTTTCTCTGGAACATACCCCCTCACTGGAAATTCAATGGCTCCACATAAGCACGAACCTGGCACCTTCACCTCTGAGGGAGAGTTTGGAGGTGAGTGTTCAGGCAGCCATCAACCTCCAGGGTCCCTGTGTTGGGGGTTTCAGAGAGGATGCGGGGTACACAGAGAAGTGCAACTAGAATGTGTTCTGCCTCTGCTCCATTCCATCCAGCATCCTGATGAGGACCCCTCTGAAAAGCATAGTGCCAGCTTCTTGGCTGCCTCCCTGCAGTCATTGCGGAACCAGTGCTGAGGAGCAATTTATATAGAACCCACCAGTGCTTGCAGCAGTTAAGTTGTTGTGGGGCGGGTGAATCAGATGGAGCATGCCACAAGTGAGATGTGATAATCATGGGCATAAAATTTATTGCAGACATATACACTGGGCAGGATTTTTCAGCTGCACTCATCCCAAGACCAGAAAATCCCACATGTGGTCAGTGGACTTTTGCATGGTCCGCCCCTGCCTGCTACAATTCCCAGCAGATAGAATGGAAAATTCCTCTCACTATCTCTCACACACACCATCTCACACACGCACACAAGCTTTCACTCACATACATCCACATGCTCTTCTTTACTCCCTGACCCACATGCACTCCCAAACACTCTCTCACACATTCACTCTCTCACACACTCACCTAATCTCTTCCATACACTCACTCACACTCTCACATACACACACACTCTCTCATACACACTCATTCTCTTACAAACGCACACATACACTTACACACATTCCTTCTCTCATACAGACATGCACACACACACAGCACACTCTTACTCTCTTGCCCACAACTGCAATCAGTCCTCCCGCCCCACGAATAACAGCCAGTGTTGTCTACCCCACCAGCAGACAGCCTCTTCTTTCTGCACCTGCAGCCAGTTTTCTTCCCCACCATCAGCAGTCAGTTTCTCTTCCTCCAAGAGCAGACAGACTCCACTCCATCCCCCACCACCTGCCCTGCCCCCACCAGCAGCCAGTTTCTCTTCCCATGCAAGCAGCCAGTCTCTTCTCCCCCCAGCCCCAGCAGCTAGTTTCTTCACCTCCTACTCTGCACCAGCAGCAAGTTCCTTTTCCTCCAACCGGCAGCCCCTGTGACTTTGCCCCAACAGCAGCTACTTTGATTCTTCTCCAAGCCACTTTGACTTCGAATTCAGTTACCAACAAATTTTGAACAACGGGTCCACAGGTCAGATGGAAATGTCTAGTGGGGCTGAGTGATGAGTTGGAGGCTGCATTTTGGACAAGCATGCTCTAATATATAAAGTACCTACATCACAGGGACTATAGAAATTCAAGAAGCAGCTCATCACCATCTTCTCAAGGGTAATTTACAATGGGCAATAAATGTCCCCGTAGCCAGCAATGCCATATCCCGCAAATGAATACAATAAAGTAATACTGTACGTTGTTCGAAAGAGTAAACAACAAATCCTTTCATTGATGAAGAACCAATGAAAGAAGTACATATTATTACCATCACCGTGAACCTCCAAGTGACCTAATATCTCCTGATGTTGCTTCATGCCATACTTTGTTTTATAATGCTCTTGTGAAGGGCCTTGGGATGTTTCATTGCAGTAAAGGCACGATATAAATATAAGTTTTTGATAAATGCGAAAGATTAACAATATGCATTTCTCAAGTTATGAAATTTGAATCAGGTTTATCAAAAAGTAGCTAAATGAAAACAATTGTAAACGGAATGGAATTACACCATTACAAAGTAATAAAAGTTGGAGGTTTTTAGAATATTTTAAACAATGTCTAACCTGGATGAAACACTTTGTGAAAGACAAGTTCAAAAAGTCTTCTTTTTCTCCACTCGTGTGGTGAATAACTGAAACTTTTTCCTAGCTCTCAAGTCCCCATGTCATAGACAGAGAGTGAATAAAATGGAAAAGGCTGACAACATGGAATTATACATCAACACAAACACTTTATATCCTCTATGAAATGCTTTTACAACAGTTGCACACTCTGGATTGAGTCAGCAATCTAATGCTCTCCCCTTCTCAGAGTTCAGTAATCCAGAATAAAAAATTCAACGTGGCTTGATATCGGGCATTGGAATCACAATGTGCGATTACATCTCATCTGGTCCCTTAGAGACAGGCAGTATACAAACTTGATGCTGCCTGTTCAGCAATATGATTGTAGAGTGCGGCCCAGTGCAAAACATATCCTAAACAGGAAACTAAGGTGTCTAGCATGACACACACTAGCCTTCATTTAAAGGCTGTTTGTCTCTCTTAAAGGATACCTGCACTGAGGCTACAAATGTTGCCAGAACAGTTTCAGGAAGGCTTTAGTGGGAGAAGAAGGACTGCAAATGGAACAATATTTCAGTGTTGCAGTGGAAGATCAAACGAATTTCATGGGATCCATGCATGTTCCAGTGTGAGCCCAGCTTGTTGCCATGTAGTCTCACACTGCTGCCATTATGGCTGCAGATACCAGAGCTCAAAGGGACATATAGGCTATCCCAGCAGTCTGTCCTCCAGCAGTTTATTAGAATTTATGAGATGCTTTTGTGGGGATGTGTCAATGGCTCTACGGTACATGAACCTGCTTTCCTCTCTTAAGTTCATAGAATCCCACAATGCAGAAGAAGGCCATTCAGCCCATCAAGTCTGCACCAACCATGATCCCACCCAAGCCCTATCCAAAATACCCCATGCATTTACCCTAGCTGGTCCTCCCTGACAATAATGGGCAATTTACCATGGCTAATCCACCTAACTCGCACAACTTTGGACTGTAGGAGGAAACCGGAGCAGACATGGGGAGATCATGCAAACTCCACACAGACAATGACTCAAGCCAGGAATTGAACCCGGGTCCCTGGCACTGTGAGGCAGCAGCCCCAACCACTGTGCCACCATGAAAATATTCAGGGTCCTAAAACTGCCACTATGCCATTGCCCTTGCTCTTGCTTTTCAGCCAGTCAGCCCGGACTGCTACCACCCCTGCTGAAGTGACACTGTCCTAAACCAGACCCTTAACACCTAAAGCTGCTGAAGGTCATCGCGCAAAGCACGCTGCAGTCCCCATTTGATAGTCAGCACCCTACCACTCACCAGATGCAATCACTGAAGGAGAACGGCATAGGAACACTAGGTTAGGCAAAGGCAAGACAGGCATTAGGGTGAATAGCTCAATTTAGTATTTATTATTGGAAGTGTTGTTGAATTAAGAAGTAATAGAATGGTTTTATTAGTTGTGGCTCTGAGTTCAGAATTTTGACAAGAGGAAATTGTGGCAGTAATTAGCAGGTAGATTGAGAGATAGGAACTGTGCAGCAATGGTGATGTGAGCACAAGGTCTCAGGGGAAATGCAATATGAATATCTGTTTACTGCAGCATGTCCAGAGCGAAGGGATTTCCAATGCCTCCTTCCTTTTTCCTTCCTAAAGGCATGGTGGTAAGGGCTGAGTCCTAATGAGAGCAGGGTTTTGGAGAATGTAGCAGATCATCATGATTTTGGAGGCACAACCCTGGAGGGATCCCCGAAACAGACTCAGGGACAATACTGTTGTTTTGGATGTTGATTTGTTTGCTGCATGACTGTCTTGATGGCAGCATGGTTCTCATTGTAGGCACATTATCCACATGCAGTTGGTGAAAGAGATGAGCCAAGTGTAGAGTCGGTAGCTTTCATCACTTAATGGCTAGCCTCTGGTTCTTTTTGGTGGCCCACAGATAGTGAATACAGTTGCCAGCATAACAATTACTTATTGACAGTAACTTCTGGCATATTTGTCCACCAGCTTCATGTTTGTGAAGTGCTAGCCCAAGCTGCAGTAGGAAATCTCTTTCTTAACATGTGGCGCCTGCAGAGCAGCATGTGTGCAACTGACGGCATCCACCAAAAATGGAAATCCTGAAACCTAGCAAAGCAACAAGCTCGGTCTCCCCAGTAACCTCTGGTAAAGTCCTCTCCTTTTGTACAAGGCATCTACCATTTCCTGGATACAGTGATGCATGGAAACTTGTGATATTTTCCAAATATTGTCTATTCCTGCCTAAGTGACCCATAGACACTGCTCCTGGCTGAGGTGGTGGTCAGAGAAATGCTCTCTAAATGACCTTCTAATTAGAGTCCTCCTTTGCTCCCTCAATGCACAGTTTTTCATCTCTACTGCCCATGCTCCATTTCCAAGTTATACTGCAGTGCAAGAGGAACTGCATAGCCCCCATTACTGAAGCTACATTCCTCCTGAGAGGATCTCCCCTGTTTCCTTGTCAAAGTACAGCACAACTCCCTTGTAAATCCAAAAGGTTTCCAAACTCCAATAACATTCGCACATTGCTTGCCACTAACTTTGCATCAGCAAAAGAAAGTCAAGCACCTCACTTAAGAGTTGCTGATTCCTTTAAATAGTGCTAGCTGTGAGGTAGGCTCTGAGGGTAGGAGGCAGTGTTCGTCATGCAATTGAATGCATGTTCGGCGTTGAGTGTTTAAGGTATGGCGCTAACAAATGGAAGATCTCAGCATTAGATGCTGTTTGACATCAAAATCCACCCACTCTGCATGTTTTCAGAATGCCCAGAAACATTCTGGCCAATATTTCTCTGACATTCATCATTATGAAGTGTTTAGAAAGATTAGTCACGTCATGAATCAATTCCGACCTCCCAGATTGCCTGGCTCCACTACAGTTCACCTATTGCCGCAACACGTCCACAGCAGACATCACCTCCCTGGCTCTAAACTCAATCCTGGAAGATCTAGATAACAAGAACACCTAAGTTTGATGCCTATTCATTGACTACAGCTCAGCCTTCAACACAATTATTCCTGCAAAACACATCTCCAAACATCATGGCCTGAGGCTTGGCTTCTCCCTCTGCACCTGGATCCTAGACTTTCTAACCCACAGACCACAATCAGTGAGGATAGGCAAAAACACCTCCTCCACGATCATCCTCAACACCGGTGTGTCCACAAGGCTATGTTTCCAGCCTATTACTATACTCGTTACACGCTTATGACAGTGTGGCCAAATTCCTCTCCAACTCAATTTTGAAGTTTGCTGATGACACCACTATAGTGGGTTGGATCTCAAACAATGACGAGACAGAGTACAGGAAAGAGATAGAGAATCTGGTGAAGTGGTGCAACAACAATAATTTCTCCCACAAATGTCAACAAAGCGAAGGAGTTAGCCATCAATTTCAGGAAGTGTAGTGGAGGGCATGCCGCTCTCCACATCAATGGGGATGAACTAGAAATAGTTCATAGCTTCAAGCTTTTAGATGTCTAGATCACCAACAATCTGCCCTAATCCCTCCATGCCAATGCTATACTTAAGAAAGCCCACCAATGCCTCTACTTTCTCAGGAAAGTAAGAAAATTTGGCATGTCTGCTATGACTTCACCAACTTTTACAGATGCATCATAGAAAGCAATCTTCCTGGTTGTATCACAGCTTGGTATAACTCCTGCTCTATCCAAGACTGCAATAAACTACAAGGGGTCATGAACGAAGCCCAGCCCATCACTCAAACCAGCCTCCCATCCATTGACCCTGTCTACACATTCCGCTGCCTTGGAAAAGCAGCCATCATAAGCAAGGACCCCACGCACCCTGGACATATTCTCATCTACCTTCTTCCACTGGGAAAAAGATACAAAAGTCTGAGGACACGTACCAACCTACTTAAGAACAGCTTCTTCCCTGCTGTCATCAGACTTTTGAATGAACCTGCCTCGCATTAAGTTCATCTTTTTCTACACTCTAGCTATGACCGTAACGCTACATTCTGCACTCTCACCTTTCCTCTCTATGTATGGTATCCTTTGTCTGTATAGTATGCAAGAAACAATACTTTTCACAGTATACCAATACATGTGACAATAATAAATCAAATCAAATCAAAATTTTAGAATTTGGAACTTCTGTACCACTAGCACAGGCAATGTTACAGAGCAGAATTTTGTGGCTCTAATTTTTAAACAAATACATGTTTCTGGTCTCACTCCCATAGAGATATGCACTGAAGATGTGTGCTTGGTAGACACACAGTTTGGTGATCTTAGTCAGGTTGTTGTTGTTCCATACTGGACCTGGTCCAAGAACATGCAATTTCCATCAGCATACATTCATTGTTAATTCAACAACACCTGTACTGGCTCAATCTCCCTCATTGGATGAATGAAAGCTACATACCAGAAAACTTTCTGTATGGTGAAGTGGTCACTGGGTCACAACCTGCACTATAAGGAAACCTTTAAGCAAGATACAAAGATGATGAATATTGACTCTGACAATTGTGAGCAGTCACTGACAGCTGTAACTTCTGGAGGCTGACTGTTTGGATGGGCATTGGAAGAGCAGAGCAGAACCAAAAGGTTCAGCTTGTTGAAAAAAGGGCCCAAAGCAAATAGAGAGCAGCAAATCATGCACCTTCTCAGCCCACTATATTCCTCTGCAGAAAAAGCAGCAGAGACCACCATGCTGGAGTGAAGCTTCTAAGTCACACCAGGCAACACACACAATTGACACCATGGTGCAAACCACCACACCACATGACGGAAGACTGTTACCACACCTTGCAGTGGGAGAGCAAAATATTGCATAACATATTAATGACCACAGCAACTTAAACACAATAGGGTAAGAAACCTTCCACTTCTCATATCTTGTACTGCTTCTCCAAATGTAAAGACATCAGGAAAGAAAAAGAATTCGGAAGTCATCCTTCGTAACTGTTATAGCTGATGAAGGATCTGCTACATCTCCTAAGGATGGAAAAGAAACAACATGTTTCAGAAATTAGCAATGAAGCATGCCTGTGATATTTTACATCTATAGTGGTCTTCGCAGAGCACTTTGATATTTACCGGGGAGAGGGGGAAATGCTGACTGTCAGCTGTTCAAAAGCTGTATATGAGCCAAATTGCAGTACTCTTTATGCAAGCCAGATGTAAACTTCCACAAAAATATATAAAAAATTTAAAGCCTTTTGTGATTCAGAATCAAACTTAAATCTGCTGTTGCATTGATCACTGACTGAAACTCTGGCAAAACTCTGACTGAGACAGATAGCAATAAAGTTCTTAATGTCTTATTCTACATGCATGTCATAAAAGATATGTAAGGGACCAGCACTTGTAATATATAATTTGATGATAACACAAAGTTATAGCATCAAATAATGAGAATGAGATGGATTGATAATATTTAAAAGGGATCTAGACCCATAAATTTGAATCTGCAAAGGCCAGTGTGCTTAATGTTCTGCAACAGGACACTGTATTCATAAGCGCAACCATTGAGTGGGCCACATATCAAAGAGCGCTTGGGAATGGCATAACCATGATTAAAAATGATGTCCAATGTATTCATTTTGTTTTCTAACAAAATGTTTGTGTTGAGCTAAAATTTGCAAACGTTTTCGTAATATCAGCTTTGCATGTAGAATTTTGCTGTACATTGAAATTGTGGCTAAGTTGGGTCACAAAAGCAGCAACAAATTAGCACTGATTCAATTTCCAAGCTAATGAGAATATAAAAAAATCACAAAAGATAGTGCCTGTGATTCTCTCATCCCACTGAACTAATCCTTTAGCGCAGCAGGCCAGGAGATTGCTGTGTTGGCCAATTCAGGGGCTTCGCACAAGCATTCTCACCCTGCTTGTGTCTCCCAGCGTCAGATTTCTGGCAGAGTCTGTTCTACGCTGGAAGTTGATGGGGAGGTGCAGAGCCCATTTACATGGTCTTTGTAATATATTTTGAATACAGCGGGCTCAGGACTGAAGTCTCTGGGCACACTGGCATCTTCCACCCTGCCACAGTATTTCACTCCAGCAGGAATTACAGCAGCTCCCAACTTTTGGGGAGCTAGTGGCCCGACCCCAGTGGAGTGAAGGGGGGGAAATCGGGGTCCCCCACAGGGCTGGAGGTATCGGGGGTACCCCTTTGGACAAATTAGTCACAGGTGGGTGGTGAAATGACATTTATTTGTGCCAATAAAAGCATCTTAACAATATGTAATAACATGCAATCATGTTACTGTGAGACCAAAAGAGAAAAAGATGGAAAATCTCAGCAGGTCAGCAGCATCTGTAAGGAGAGAAAAGATGACACTTTGTCAAAGCTGATCGGCATAGAAAATGGAAGATATTTATACTGCAGGGAGAAGGAATGAAAGAGGAGTCATAGCCAAATAAACCAGGGGAAGAGATTGCTAATAGCTGTCCACAGAGAGAATAAAGGGTGTGAATGACCAAACAGCAGAGAGGCTGTAAGCTGTGACAGATGAAGATGTTGGGCGGGGTGGGGGGCGCGGGATGGGACATAAATAGAATGTAGAAAAAGGGAAGTGGGGGGAGAAAAGGTAAGGGAAGGGGGATGAAGTAGGAGAAAGGAAGGAGTGGTGGGGGGAAGAAAAATGAAGAAAGGCCATAAAGAAATATAAGGTAGAGAACAGTAAAGAATTAAACAAAATAGAATGAAAACAAAGGGGGCCGAGGTGGGGTAGAGCAAATCATCTGACATTGTTGAATTTGTTGTTGAGACTGGAAGGCTGTAAAATGCCTAGCTGGGAGATGAGATGCTGTTCCTTCAGTTTGCGTTGAGCTTCACTGGAAGATTGCAGCAAACCAAGGACAGGCATATGGACATAGGAGCAGGATCGTGCATTAAAATGGGAAGCAATCAGAAGATTAGGGTTCTGATTGCGCACAGACCGAAGGTGCTCAGCAAAACAATTACCCAGTCTACACTTGGTCTCTCCAATATAGAGGAGACCATATTGGGAGCGGCAAATGCAATACATCAAATTGAAAGAAGTACAAGTGAAATGCTGTTTAACCTAGAGTGAATGTTTTTTATTTTGGATGGTAAGCATAGGAGGTAAAGGAGCAGGTGTTACACCTTCTACGATTATATGGGAAGGTGCCATGAGCGATGGGAGAAGTGTTGGGTATAGTGGAGGAGTGACTAGGTTATCCTGGAGGGAATGGTCTCTGTGAAATGCAGACAGAGGGAGTGAAGGGAAGATGTGTTTGGTATCGCACTGGAGTTGGCTGAAATTGAAGAGTTATTATGCTTTGCATGCAGAGGCTGGCAGGGTGAAGTATGAGAACAAGGGGGACTCTATCCTTGTTCAGGAGGGAAGTGAGGGGTGAGGGCCGTGGCAGGGAGATGGACTGCATGCTGTTGACAGCCCTTTTGACAACTGTAGTTGGGAATCCACGGTTGAGGAAAATGGAGCACATATTAGAGGCACCACTTTGGAAAGGAGCATGATCGGAACAAATGCGACGGAGGCAAAGTACCTGAGAGAAAGGGATGGAGTCCTTGCAGGATGTGGGATGTGAAGAGCTGTAATGCAGATAGCTGTGGGGGTCAGGGGTTCGTAATGGATATTGGTAGTCAGTCTATTGCCGGAAATGGAAACAGAAAGGTCAAAGGAGGGAAGGGAAAGTGTCTGAGATGGACCAGATGAAGGCGATGGTAGGATGGAAACTGAAAACAATGTTGATGAATTTTTTAAGGTCTGGACAAGAGCATGAAGTGGCACCAAAATAGTCATTGATGTACCGATAAAGGAGTTGCAGGTGGGGACCTGGGTAGGTCTGGAACAAGGAATGTTCCGCATACCCCATAAAAAGATAAGTGTAGCTAGGACCCTTGCAGGTACCCATTACTATTCCTTTGATTTGGAGAAAGTGGGACAAGTTGCTGCAATGTTCCAGTGAAGCTCAACGCAAACTGGAGGAATAGCATCTCAGCTTCCGGCTAGGTACTTCACAGCTTTCCGGTCTCAACATCGAATTCAACAACTTCAAATGATTTGCTCTACCCTTCCTTAGCCCCCTTTGTTTTCATTCTGTTTTATTTAATTCTTTACTGTTCTCTACCTTTTATTTCTTTATGGTCTTTCTTCCATTTTTCTTCCCCCCCCCTACTTTTTCCTTTCCCCTACTTCACCCCCCTTCTCTTACCTTTCCCTCTCAACTTCCCCTTTTCTACATTCTACTTCTGTCATCTCCCCCCCCACCCCTGCAACATTTCCATCTGTCACAGCTTACAGCTTCTCTGCCATTTGGCTATTCACACTCTTTATTCTCTCTGCGGACAGCCATTAGCAGTCTTTTCCCCTGGTTTCTATGACTATGATTCATCTTTCATTCCCTCCCCCTGCAGTATAATTATCTCCCACTTTCAATGCCTTTTAGCTTTGACAAAGGGTCATCTGGAATTGAAACATCACCTCTTTTCTCTCCTTACGGATGCTGCCAGACCTGCTGAGATTTTCCAGCATTTTCTCTTTTAGTTTCAGGTTCTAGCATCCACAGTAATTTGCTTTTATCCATGTGAACATGAGATTTTAAAGTGCATAACTATTCTATTTACCTAGTGTGCTGCCCTTCACCCGTGCAATCTTAGTGCCACTACAACTTCCTAAGTTTATATGACCTACCACTACATCTCAGTGTCTCCCCAGGATGTACACCGGAAGTGAAGGTGGCCAGCTGTTTACCACACCCTGTGGCCTGTGATACCCTTGGCGATCGTCCTCTGGAGGACCTGGACCTTGAGGGCCCTGGCTGGCTTCCAGGCGTCTGGGACATTTCCACAACACCCTTTTCATCCCACTGCCTCTGAGATGCCCACGTATCAGGAAGTGGGGAGTCAGAAGGTGTAGCTATAGCCGCTGTCTCCTCCACTGAAGGCCCCAGCATGGACTACGGCCCTTCCTTCTCCCTTGGGGTTCCTCTGTGCCCTCTGTTGACTCTGCTGTGGCCTGCTGTGATTTGGCCATTGCTTGAACCCTACCATGCATAGTGACGATTCCCTGCCCAAGGCTCTCCACTACAGGCACCACCCTTACAGTGTTGGCCTGGGAATCACGCAAGCAATAGCTGGTCCACCTGCAAGCTTTGGGACTCCTCCCAACAGCCTTGCAGTCAGTCCAGTGTTGCTGTCAGCCTCTCCTGCATTCCCTGGCTCTGTTGCTGCATCTCCAGCAATTGAGGGATAAGTGACCCCAGAGGTCCAACATGTAGCCTGGGCCCAGCTGAGTCTTCACCTTCAGTTGGCCCCCGCATGCCTGAGGCCTCACCTCCACCCGATGTACATCAGCAGATGTATCATGCACACCAAAGAATGACCCAGATGTCTCGCCACTGACTTAACCCACCAATGTGAGAGTCTCTGGGATGGTGATTTGTGAGATGGAAGCTGACGCCAAACTGCTGCTGTCCTCAGAGGTCCCTTCATCCGCTTCCTCCAAGAAATCTTCCGAGCTGTCAGGGGCAAGATGGGTGGGAGCAGCTATGGGGGCTGCAATGCCAAAGGCCTGGGTGTGTCCTGCAACACGGGACACAAGATTATGTGCAAGAGAGGGAGAGGAACCTGGGACGCAGACAACTTATTTACATTTCATCATTGAGTGGAGGATTGAGTTCAGGTGCTCACTTCTATATTCCAGCCCAACCATGCTATCACTGATGGTCTGGATATCCTCTTCTCCTGCAAGCTCCAGCACCCACTCCTCAAAGGGGATGAGGACTCGAACGTCACACTTACCACCATCCTCTTCCGGTGGTTATGGGCATTCTTCTTCCATGGGGACTGAAGAAGCCATGAAAAATCTGATGGCGTGACTCCTGCAGAGTATCAGGAGGTGGCCCTCAGAGGGCAAGTGCTGGGGGGAAGGAAGGAGGTGCTTGGGGGTCAGAGGCTGGAAGCATGCAGGGGAGGGATCTGGGGTGATTTGGGAGAAGATGCTAGATGGGGTTAAACACTCATCCTTGCTGACCGGATGAGGTCATTTATTTTCTTACAGCACTGCTTGCCTGTCCTGACCAGTGACATGGCGCTCACAGATGTAGCCATTGCCTGCCAGGCTATTTTTCCATAGTCTCCCCTGGAACAATGTCCTGCTGGGGTTAGATGGTGTCCTGACTTGCTGCCACTGCCTCCAGCAACCTGGCCAGGTCAGATTTGGAAAATCTGGGAGCTGCCTTTCTCAATGCCATTTCTTCCTGCGTTGTCTGCCTGTCTGTCCATCTTTGGGATTTTTATGGAGCTGCCCTATGTTAAGGCAGATCAGCTGCAGGTGGTTTGGGCACGCATTCCAGCAGTTAAATGTAGTTGGTTTGTTACCATGGAGGGCAAGCCAAGTGAGCACTTGCAGGTATGCTGATAGGGATGGGGGGAGGGGGTGAATTTGTGACTATATAATAACTGAGGGCAGGGGAGAGAGAGAGAGGGAGAAAGGTTGTGTCAGACAGCCATTGGGGCCAGGGGTGATGGGGGCCATGTGTAAGTGGGACCAGGCTGGAGGGAGGAATGGGGTTGGTGTAAGGGGATCAGTAATGTGGAGGGTCTAATGTCCGTGGGGGCCATGGGAAAGCTGCATCTGGCCCAGGAAGGATCTTGCAGGGGAGCTGCTTTAGTTTGAGGCTCCAATCAGAGCTGCATGTTTTCAGGAGCATTAAGCCCCACCCAGTGCCTTCTGTAAAATTAGTGTGGTAAACTTCAGGTCGTTCTTCCACTGTTGATCCCAATTCATTTTCTATGGGTAATTTTATTACCATAATTTAGTGGGTTCTTAGAAGAATTATGGTTGAATTGTAGAATGTATTTAAAGAAGATGAGGAAAATAGTAGTTCTGTTTGATGTCTGCAGGTCTGTGGAAGGCCCAGCTACCACATAGCAACTGAAGAAAAATTTTTTTGGAATTCTAATAATTGGATTGGAGAGTTCTTCCACGCTTAGTGATGGATGGAGAAAATGGTCGTTGCCACCCCACTCCAATTCCAATATTGAGAATGTTTTGGGGTGTGGGAATGGGGTGCACAGGGAAGAAGGAATTGTTCACACTGGGCACAAGAACCACACTGGATGTCAAGCCAGCTATCAGAGATTGGAAATCTTGGGCTGGATTTTCATGATTTCATTTGAGACTGGAAATAAATGACTGTTGGGCTGCGCCCTTGATCTTGCCTCAGATTCTATCCTCAGCTGAAAATGGCCCTAGCTGGGAATGGAACTTGCTCTAGAAGCCACTTGGCTTCCAGAATCACTAAATCAAAAACATCAAGTTCTGCTTGATGTGGCATATTATACTACTCGGGAATTACAAGTCCCATTACTGCAAATTTTTATATTTATTTTTTGTAAATATTTTCACTCAACAGCCCTCCACTCTGAGAGTGTCTTGGTCTTATCAACAGCAGTATATTATAAGTGCTGGAAATGGTTACCATAGTCTGTCAGGAGGTGGTACTCAGGGCTTGTTGTAACCTACCATCCTTGAAATATTTACAGGTCTATTTTTTCATTTCTTTCCTTAATTGCGTTTTATATATTCCAGTACACCTTAACTGCACTTAACCTGTGTAGGCTAGCTTTTGATTCTGAACTGCCTCCATCTTTGTCCTGCATGACCATGCAAAAAAGAGGTCACACGTTATCCATGCACTGTCAAATAAGATTAGAGGGTATATTGGTTTAGGGTTTTTTTTTAAACATATAAGTGATGATGACAGACTTGATGATGGCTGTGGTCAGGTCACAATATTTGATAACATAACATCAGAAAAGGTAGCAGGGGTCCATTCAGCCTGCACTGCCAGTCAAGATCAACATTGGTGGTCTTTGGCTTCAACTCCACTTTCTTGCCCAAAAACTTTGATTCCCTGAAGCGCCAAAAATTTATCTCAGCCATGCGGCATGGTGGCACAGTGGTTACCACTGCTGCCTCACTGCACCAGAGACCCATATTTGATTCTGGCCTTGGGTGACTGTCTTGTGTGGAGTTTGCATGTTCTCTCCATGTCTGCATGGGTTTTCTCTGGCTGCTCTAGTTTCCTCCCACAGTCCAAAGATGTGCAGGTTTTCTGGATTTGCCATGCTAAACTGCTCCTTAGTGTCCAAAAATGTCTAAGTTAGGCGAATTAGTCATGAGAAATGTATGGCGTTACGGGGATAGGGTGGGTGAATGGGCCTAAATAAAGTGCTCTGTCAGAGAGTCGGTACAGACTTAATGGCAAAATGGCCTCCTTCTGCACTGTAGGGATTCTATAATTCTATGACTGTCTGAATGTATTCAATAATAGAGCATCCACAACCCTTTGGATTAGAGAATTCTGAAGACCTACAAAGCTTTGAATGAAGAAGTCTCTTCTCATCTCAGTCTGAAATGATCAATACATTATCCTGAGATTGTGCCAAGGCAAACACATCTTATTGTCTATCTTGTCAAGGGCTTTCAGAATTTAACATGTTTCAATGGGGTTAACTCTCATTCTTCTACCTTCCAGGGAAAACAGGCACAATTTACATCACCTCCCATCCCAGCGACCAATTAGTGAATGTTTGCTGTACCTCCAGTTGTTAATGATTTGCTCACCTACTTGTGCAGAGCAAATCATTAACAATTTCAGCTAACAGGGAAGTAGGGAAGAGAAATTGAATGGTCAACAGTTTATCAGAAATTGAAGAGAATGAGCAAAAAGTAGATCTCATTGATAAAGTGAGCTTGAGGCATGGGGGGAAATAGAAAGGAAATTGGAGAAAGGTGCAAGTTCAGGGTTTAGGAAGGCGAACCTGAGACAAAGTTTGAATTAGAAACATAAAAAAATGGAAACTTGGAGCAGAAGTAAGTCATTTTGTTCTTCGAGACTGCTCCATTCAATATAATCACGGCTGATCCTCCATCTCAACACCATACTCTTGTGATTTCCCCTTGCCATCTTTAAGAGTCTGGACGTCTATCTAGTTCCTTCTTAAATATATTCAGTGACTTGGCCTCCGCAGCCTTCTGTGGTAGAGAATTCTGCAGGTTCACTGCCTGCTATGTGAAGAAGTTTCTCTTCATCTCAGTCCTAAATGGCCTACTCCATATCTGAGACTGTGACTCCTTGTTCTAGATTCTCCAGCCAGAAAAAAAAATCCCTGCATCCAGTCTGCCCAGCCTGCCTGAATTTTGTAAATATCAATTAAATCCCCTTTCATTCTTCTAAATTCCAGTGAATGCAGACCCAGCCGACTCAAGCTTTCTTCATACAAAAATCCCATCATTCCAGGAATCAGTCTGATGAACCTTTGCTGCACTCCCTCAGTGACAAATATATCGTTTCTTAGATAAGGAGACCAAACTGCACACTATATTCAAGTATGGTCTCACCAAGGCCCTGTAAAGCTGCAGTAAGACATCATTGTTCCTGTACTCGAGTCCTCTTGCAATGAAGGCCAACATACTATTTGCCTTCCTAACTGTTTGCTGTCCCCAAATGCTTGCTTTCAGTGACTGGTACAAGGAAACCCAAATCCTTTGTACATCAACATTTCTCAATTTATCACCATTTAAATACTACCTGCCATTCTGCTTCTCCATCCGAAGTGGTGGACTAGAGAAAGGGAGAAAAGTGGCAGAGGCAGCTAGTCAGATGGTCTTAATTTTAGGGCAAAGACTGCTGATTATCTTTTGATTAGCACTGTTAGCTTAGTGTGTCCTATGGGGTTAGGACATGCAAGCGCACTTTCTCCGGTTAACTTCTGCTGCTTCCGCTTGTGTGTCACCTTGTCCTCCAAGAGAGGGAAGTTAACAGTGAATGTTGTTAAATCTGTTTGGGTTCTGTGTCTGTCATGGTTGAACAGGTTCCAGTCTGTACAAGCTATATAATGCGTGTGTGTGTTGCAGTAGTGCTAAATATGTGAGGACACAGTGGGCCATATGTATTTCAGTAATGAGTCCTCATTGATTGAGATTGTTGGCAGATGATTGATGGGGTATATTGAATTGAGGAGTAGCTGAGCTTATGCTGCAGCTGGTAGGATATGATATTTGAAGATGCATTAACTGACCATAACAACTCATGTAACATCATTAGACTTCTTGTGGGACTGCATTGTGGGACTGGACTCTTGTCATTGAACTCAATAGTTATCAGCACCCATTGGCTGGAACTCTACCACCTCGCCTACCACAGATCGGCGCAGGCTAGGGCCTGACAACAGAAATCGCCATTGACTTCGGGCAGGAATTTCCGGTCTCGCCCAAGCAAGGCTGTAAAATCCCACCCATTGTCTTTTCATCTTATGTCTAGAGAACTGCAGGCTCCCTGCTGAAACAGATATCTCTCCCTTTCCCACCTCTCCCATCAAGATTTCCAGCATAGTGTTGAGAAATTTAGGAGCCCACTCTCTCCCATCTTGTGCTGTTTCCCTTGTCAAATCCGATTCTCTTCCTCCATAGCAGTCAGTTCCTTCTGCAGTCATAATGCGCATCCCCTTTAAGACATTCAGGCTATTTCTAAGCAGTGCTAGCTTTAATAGTTCTGGGAAGTTACAAAGTTTTTGGCCCCATGCTGATGTGTGCATCCAATGAACAGCATAGTTAGCACTGGCTGCATGCAGAAATCATGATAAAAAGCAAGCAAAACAAAATGCTGTTGACATTTCAGGCAACATGCATGGGGCAATTGTGCATTTTAATCTCCAGGCCCATTTTCAGGAGTTATCCAATTTAACCTTCATGCCAGCTGTCAGTGCTCATGATATAATTAACTGATTCAAAGGCTAATCATGCAACGTTTTGGACTCTTTCAATCCGTTGTTTTGTAATTGTCTTTTGATGGTTGTCCTTTCTTCCTTGCATTATGTTGAGCAGCAAACTAATGTTGCCAAGGACACATCTTCTATGAACAGATAATTTCAATGATGGCCTCCATATTGTTTCACAAAAGCATCGTTAGAGAAAGCATTTGTTATCTTTAAGATCATGCACACTGTTACAGTGTATTTTTGAAGAAGAAGCTGCATTTAGTTCATAACTTCTGAGTGTCTCGACAATTTGAATGACCATCAGCCAGCTTTAAATGTGTACTGATTATTTATCCATACTTTCGTCCTATAAGTCTAATACTACACCACTCACCAGTACTCACCACTGAAACACACACACACGCACGAGAAAATACAATCAAGAATCGTACACTTTTATAAGTTCTAAACAAAAGAATAGTTAATAATAAACAAACTTTGCAAGCCTTGTGAAGAAAGCATTTTCACTCATGAAGGGTAGGCTAGGTGAATTCAACAGCCAAAGTCTTATTGCAGCATTCGCTTGACAAGATGTTTTTTCAGCAGAGCATGGAGTTATTTGTACTTAAATGCATAGATGTCTCTATCTATCCTCCTGTTGCTGTTGTTCTATATTGCGCAGACAGCATTTACTGCTTTGATCAAAAAGGGTGACCAACATAGCTGCCTTATCATTGTCTGCTACCTTCAGGTCAGAGAAGTCTTTCAATATGAGGTTCATAGTTCCTCAGTTGCAATTTTAAGATTCAATGGGCAATGTGCTGCCAACGCATCATCCATTTGTACCCATATTTAATGATCTAATGGGGATCTTTTTTAACATTTATCATATGGAGCCAAAATAAATCTAAACTATTACTTAGACCTACTGACAGGCAGAGAGCCCCATTATTCCACAACCACTCAAAACCCAGGCTCAGACATTCTGCATAAGTACAAACTAATATACTGCCTTCCCAACTCACAACCTGCTTTGGGCATTAGATTTTCACCAGAAACTCAAAGTCAGCTTGAAAATGAATCATGTACTTAACGGCAGTAACAACAGACAGGTGAGAAGCACACTTTGGCTGCCAATTGATCATTGGGAGCCTAAAATTAAAATCCCCCATGCTCTGTTCACTGTTTCTTCTTGACGCACACATAAAAATAATCCATGTACTTCCATCTACTTAAACTCTAATCGTTTTCATAACTACAGGCAGCATTTAATGCCCTCCCACATGGTGAGTTTTGAAGCAGGAGGAATTTAATTGGGTGGCAGAATGATAATTGGGGATCCCACTGTCTTCTTACCTCTGCCTCAGTTAAGTCCAGGGTGGGATTAGTCGTGGATGGCTTCCCACCTCATGCCTGCTGCTGTTAGTATTCAACCAACAGCAGGCAGGGAAGTCACCACGTGGGAAGACTGAAAAGCAAACCCTGTCAGTTGGTTACATGCCTAATTGCCAGGCCTAACATTGAGAAGGAGGACGTGATATGACCAAAAGTCACCCCACTGCCCTTTCTTTCAAATCCCTGCGCTAGCAACCGCGTCTAAGTGACCTCCATCCTGCTTTCACTCATCCGTGATCTGGGTCCCTCATTGATCTTCAACCTCTGATGGGTACATTGCCATCAACTACCATTGCTTCACCAGTGCACTGATGGCAATGAGAAGTTTCCAGCCTCTTATTGGCTGAGAGCTCTCAGGCAACAGGAATTCTACCCCATCCCCTCCACCTCAGGAGTTCCTGATTCCATAAAGGCCTGACATTAGCCTATCACGTGCTTGACCAATGCTTAAGATGGTTGGCCTTCCCAAAATGAGATGATGAAGGGCTTTCCAGTTGGCAGGCAAGACCCGTCACCTGGATTAAATTCTGTCCTACCTCATTTACACTTTGCTTTTAACTCCTTGCCTGATCACCTGCATCCTATTTTACTGTGTGACTTGGTTCACGAATTATCCAAATTATTGCATACTCCCTTGAGCTCATGTTTCTGCCTTTATATCCATGTCCCCCATTGCTGCCACCACGACAAATTCTGCTGCCACCACGTCTGTCAAGCAGTATCTGATATTGAAATATTTTGAAACTAGAACCTCATCTCTTTAAATGTCCTGGGAGAGGAGCACTGGTCAAATCTCTCCATGATTTATGCAAAAAAACTGTTACTTTATTTGTTATTTCTAATGTTTCAGGAGTGGTAAGTATAAAGAGTTGTGGCTGAAATTCTGAATCTTGCATTAGTGTACAATTCAGAAAGATAAGTCAATAGCCATATAAAAGTAACCCATGAGACAGACTTAGTCCATGAATATCTTAACACTAGGCTAAGGATGGGTCAGGCACTTCTTAATGTGTAGTAGATAAATTTAAGTATTGCATTTCAGTATTTTGTGGCTTGGTTTCTTCACAAAGCGTTTATTTCAATATAGTTTATAAAGCAAAGGCCATCCACGTAATTTTTGAAAAAGCACCAGATGAAAAGTGGTTAATATGTTAATATAATTGTTTTTTCCTAAGGCTTGAAATAATTAAGCAATTTGTTACCCTGTGTTGGCAATCAATACACAGTATACACTCACCATTGCATTAAGATATCAGACCCAAGAATGTCCATACCATTGTGTAGAATTACTTGCAAACAAAATAATTCATGAAAGCAAGCATATAGGCAATATTTCATGCAACATAATCAATATTGCATGCTATAGAGCTACATTGATTATTTCATGCTGTCTGTTATTCATTGCATTCTGTTAAATTCTCAGTAAGCGATAGGCCTCAAAATTAGAAGTCCTGTGATCTATGTTGGAAACACAGGACCTCTATCCTCAGGTACTGACTTGGCTGGATGGAATTAAGTCATAATTCCTGTTAACAATTAGTCTACTGTGCTTCTAAGACTCAAAAACTTCATCGATGGATGTGGGAAATTGTTCTGAGGATTTAGCTACAGGATTTAAAGTTTATTCTAAAGCTGAGCCAACAAACTGGAAGGAAAAATACAGCTCCTATAGGAAGAAGTAAGAAGGAAGGCACAAACTTCCCTATAATGATACAAATATTTTTCTCACCGAAATTAGATGCTGGAGGGATGCAATAATGGGAGCAAGGAGCAAGAGATCTGTTGATGGACAAGCCAGAACAATATGGAAGGAAATGACTGAATTGAGTCAGTAATGAATCCCCAACCTGAGGACCTTTTTGAGTACAGGAATTTTGGAAATTCTATGAGATAAGCAAAAACTTTATATTTACACAGGTTTTAAATACATATTTTAATCTTTAGACTGCAGAGAGATAACTACTGTAAAATTGCAGTTATCTATGTGAGTTTTAAAATTGTGAATTAAACTAGTTGTCCTTCATAGAATTTGCCTGTAAAATACGAATGGGCAAACTTCACAATGCAAGTGTATTCTATGAAAAACATTTTTCTATGGGTATTCCATAAGAAGTGATATAAATTCTACAATCCTTGTCAAATAAATAAAGGTTTGTGGATTTGCGGATAGCGATGAGGACCATCAGAGGATACTGCAGGATATAGATCAGTTGAAGACTTGGGCGGAGAGATGGTAGATGGAGTTTAATCCAGACAAACGTGAGGTAATGCATTTTGGAAGGTCTAATACAGATAGGAAATATACAGTAATTGGCAGAACCCTTAGGAGTATTGATAGGCAAAGGGATCTGGGTGTACAGGTACACAGGCCACTGAAAGTGGCAAAGCAGGTGGAGAAGGTAGCCAAGAAGGCATACAGCATGCTTGACTTCATCGCTGGGGCACTGAGTTTAAAAATTGGCAAGTCATGTTGCCACGTTATAGAACCTTAGTTAGGCCGCACTTGGAATACAGAGTTCAATTCTGGATGTGGAGGCTTTGGAGAGGGTACAGAAAAGATTTACCAGGATGTTGCCTGGTATGGAGGCATTAGCTATGAGGAAAGGTTGGAGAAACTTGGTTTGTTCTCACTGGAGCGACGGAGGTTGAGGGGAGACCTGATAGAAGTCTACAAGATTATGAGAGGTATGGGCAGAGTGGATAGTCAGGAGCTTTTTCCCAGGGTGGAAGAATCAATTACTAGGGGGCATAGGGTTAAGATGCGAGGGGCAAGTTTTAAAGGAGATGTACGAGGCAGATTTTTTTACACAGTGAATGGTGGGTGCCTGGAACTCATTGCTGGGGGAGGTAATGGAAACGGATATGGAAGTGACTTTTAAGGGGCTTCTTGACAAGTACATGAATGAAATGGGAATAGAGGGATATGGTCCCCAGAAGTGTAGGGGGTTTTAATTAAGTTGGGCAGCATGGTTGGTGCAGGCTTGGAGGGCTGAAGGGCCTGTTCCTGTGCTGTAATTTTCTTTGTTCTTTGTTCTTGTTCTTTATGTACCTGAAAATTACAAGCATTCAGTACTCCGACAGAAGTTAATATTTGATGATTTAAAAATATCAAAGCCAATAATTTCTGTGCCCTGGGAGATTGTACATATAAGATGAGTTGGGGAACACCCACCTCCCCAGAAATACCCACAAAAGCATTGCATGACATTTGCTCAATTCAAATTTCTGTTTGGCAATTGCCCTGCAACGGGAATTATTGATACTGTGATTTAAACGGCAAAATTCAGATGGTTCTGACTATCTTACAACTATAGATATCCAAAAAAAATTAGAAGAATTAAAATCACTTCTAACTTCTGCAAACTATAAGTTGACTCCCACAAAACTCCATGGGACTCACTCAACAGTCCCCCAAGAGACTTCCCA
Organism: Carcharhinus amblyrhynchos; assembly: GCF_965287045.1. NCBI lineage: Eukaryota > Metazoa > Chordata > Chondrichthyes > Carcharhiniformes > Carcharhinidae > Carcharhinus > Carcharhinus amblyrhynchos. The sequence goes on along the minus strand of NC_137346.1, from coordinate 36,830,333 downwards.
ACTGCCTTCCATACCCTTCAACTACACCCATACTTACTGACTGTCCCCTCAACCTGACCATACCTCAAACCACTGACCCCTCCAACTACCACCACCTCCCCACAACTTCAACTCTCCCAACTACATTTCTACCTCCACAACTACAATCTCACCCATCCCGCTCCCAGCAAGACCCTCCTGATTACCCTCTCCACCCCCGACTGCCCCTTCATCCCCTGACTGCCCTTATTTTGACATCATTCAGTTCCAAGAAATACCCATGCAGCCTAAGATTGCTAAGGGAATAAAAGTTATAGAGAAAAGTAAATTGAAAACTAATTGCTGTCGAGTTTGAGCCTGTCTTGTGGCAGGCACTTCAGAATGCAGAATTTGTGTGAGAGCAGGCCAAGCTCTCTTTGAATAGATTATCTTTTCATTTAATGGTAAGAAGAACATAGAACAAAAGAACATTAGAAATAGGAGCAGGAGTAGGCAATTCAACCCCTTGAGCTCAATCCACCATTTGATATGATCACAGTTGACGTAATCTTGGCCTTACTTCCACGTCTCTGCTCAGTTCCCATAACCCTTCATCCTTTTACTAATTAAAACCTATCCATATCCTCCTTAAATTTATTCAGTGTTCTGGCATCCAGAACACAACTCCAGATGCTCTTGATGTGAAAAATGTGAGCAAGCTAAGTGTTGATATAAGAGAATCAGACCACAAACTGGTTATGTTGATTGATCAGTTAAAAAAAAAATTCTGGAAAACACCATCAGTGCTGTCATGAACCAAATGAGGGAGAGCTCAAAGACATTTGCCTTGTCAATGTTAACCATGTTTGGGGACCTCAGATGGAATATGGCTGCTAAGAATGAGTACTGAAATGATTGAGTGGGAAGTGGCAGATTCTACATAACAGAGACCAAGTTAGAAAGACTCCTGATGTTGCACACGATGCTGTATTTGTGAAGCAAGTAATGCAAACACTTGTAATTACGTGTGGGGTGGAATTTTACGAGATGTTTTTCTAACTGTCCAGCTAGAGTGAAAATGGCAGAGTTCCAGATCCGTTTTCACGTGAGTTTTCATGCCCAATCTTATGCATTCTGTCTCTGAAATTTTGGGCTAGTCAGTTTCTAGCCAGAGAGACTGTGGGCAGGGCTTAACTCACCAGATAGCCTGTAGAGGGAGGTATTGTGCATGTGCAGACCTCTGATGCTACACATGCGCATTAACAATAGAAGGGGTCTGACAGACAGAGTGAGAGCTGTCAGGCCTCTGCTTCTGCAGGCAGCCTGAACTAGGTCCTCCCCTCCTTGCCAGTTACAGAGGCCCGCAATGCAACCCCCACTGTCCCCTCACTGCACAGACTGATTGTGGCCCCCGTTCCCTTCATCCACCAATTGCAGGCAGAATGGCAGTGGGCACCCCTCCCCTCATTGGCTCGCCCCCGCACTCCTCCCATAATCCCATAATCACCAACCCCCATTGCCCCCCCCCCATTGGCTCATGCCCCTTCCCCCCATTGACCGGTAAAATTCCACCTGAAGTCTATCTTTGTTGTATTGACTATTTAAACTGAAATTGACTTCTTAACTTGAAGTAGCCATCGTCTGTTAATTAATGTCTGACCCATATTGATTTTAGTGTGTTCCAGAATAAGTTTTAAGAAATGAAATTTTGTTCTACTGGCTCAGTAGAGATCCCTTTCTTTTAAAAAAAAATATTGGTCTCTACAGGGATCATAATATCTGATGTTCATTCTTTGAAGAGACCCTGACACAAGTTAAGAAATATTTGTTAGATGGAAACAATGCATTGTTTCAGATTTTTTTATCAACATGAGTTAGAAACAAGCATAATGAAGCAAATAGAGAAATTAGTGCCCCTACAGAGTCTTCAACAGCAGATTTTATGAGTGGAAATACACTTATACCAGCTCAGATAGACTTAGGGTGAAATAGATAGTTCAGACGAGATACTCCATAAAGCAAATACAAGTCTGAAGATTGGGTTGGGACAGATGGTCCTGAGTGGAGGCTAGAAATATCACACCATTACTGAAAAACTTTTAATTGTTGATCTCCAGTGCCTGTCATGAAAAGAAAAATGTTAGCAAATTTAAAGTCATGAAGGGACTGCAAATAATTTCTGGCTGAGATTTTGCATTCCCATTTACATTGGACAGATTTGGTAACAAAAGCAGAAAATATCAAGAAGGCTGAAGTCACATTTCACATTGACATCAGAGCAAGAAGTGATCGATCCTCCCCCTACGATGGAACATCTGCCTGCCTTCTTTTCCTTTAAAGTCCCACACTATATGCTGGATAAAGCTGCCATTTTCGTTGGAGGCTCAATGTCGCTTTTCCTGCCTAACATCGACCCCCTCTGAAAATGTTCATATTGCACAAGATATTGAGCGTAGTTGTGTTATGCTGCGTCATGCACATACTGTGCCATGCACAGTTCCTTGTATTAAGATGATCTTTCTCTACAGTCTAGCTATGACTGTAACACTACATTCTGCACTCTCTCGTTTCCTTCTCTATGAATAGTATGTGCTGTCTGTATAGCATGCAAGAAAACAATACTTTTCACTGTATGCTAACACATATGATAATAATAAATCAAATCAAATACCAAATCAGTTCAGTACCTCTCATTGCAAAATCATTGGAAATAATGCAGAGCAAGTTGGATTTAGCAGCAGTTGAAAGGACCTCTGTTGATATTCCACAGAACAGAAAGACACAGCAGCAGGTTATCATTTCTACTGTGTGCAACAATGGTACAGTGGTTAGCACTACTGTCTCACAGCGTCAGGGACCTGGGTTTGATTTTTGGCTTGGGTCATTGACTGTGTGGAGTCTGCACATTTTCCCCTTGTCTGCGTGGGTTTCCTTGGGTGCTCCAATTTCCTCCCATAGCCTGAAAGATGAGCTGGTTGGGCGCATTGGCCATACTAAATTCTCCCCCAGTGTGCCCAAACAGGTGCCCAAGTGACTAGGGAATGTTCACAGTAACTTCATTGCAGTGTTAATGTAAGCCTACTTGTGATACTGATAAATAAACTTTAAAACTTTGACCAATGTGATTCAAAAATTGGGTGCAAGAACGGAAAGTGTGATTTACAGCAGATTACAAGATCACTGAAGACTGTTGTGATCCAGTTCATGTTATTACTGGATGGAAAGGTCCCAGAATGGAACCCTGGCTCAGAATATCATAACTTTGACTTTTTTTCAGAAAACATGGATGAATGGACACAGGAATGATAACTTTTTACAAAAAAAAACATTTGCTACATATGAAAAGTTTGACCATCGTACAACACCCCTTTACTCCCACTTATCTTCACAAATGTAAACAGATTTATAAGATAACACGTTACAAAATATAACGTATCCTATGATATTCTCAGTAAATACACAGTTTCTGTACTCAACAGGCCAGATACGGTCAGATGCACCCCATTCTAAAATCAGTGGCAGATGCCACCCAATTAAACTTCTGTCGATTTCTCCTCATGATTTTTGCACCGTGAATGGACTGATATTACGCAGAAATGTTTCCAAATTCCAGTCTCAAGGAGACATGCCTAAGAATCTTCTTTCAAACAAAACTTTCCTTCACTTGCTCTCAGCAAGATCTGCTTCCAGGTTTTACAGCTCTCCTTTCAGTATTCCTTTGTCTTGAATAGCCATGTGCTTTCAAGCTTTCGCACAAAATCTTTCAGATCAACCACCAATTGGATAGGATTGCTCCAAAGACTGGAAAAAGGACACCATCTTTGCAATTGCTTCAGATACTCTCGCTTTCCTCTATCCAATTTCACCAAGTCTACACTTCTCTCTTCTGTTGATAGCTTCAGTGAACAGTACTCTGCTCAAATTCCAGTTCTTGTTTTCCTTTTGACCTCAATTTTTGTGAAAAATTCTCTCTCCAATACCTAGTTTCTAGAACTAGGTTTGGCTTCTAGCACTGGCTTTCTTGATCTTACTTCATTATATGGCTTTTCTTCGATAAGAATTGTGCGCTGTTCACTTTCAAGCTTCCATGCTCCAACTGCTATGAATTCAGCCAAACACACTCACAAGGTCTGTCTTTCCTAAAATGGTTTCCGATTGCTAAGCAACATGTTATTATTTCTCCAAGCTCGCGTTTATTTTTCATATTGTTAACTCTCTCAGCACAGTGCAGACACAGTTTGAATTGAAACAAGAATCCCCCATAGATGCAAACACATTTGGTTCACATAAATCCAATGAGAATTTTACCCATTCTCACGTATATCGTAAATATCGATCTTGTTTCTAACATCCAATAATACAAACATTGATCATTTAAAATTACCTCTGTTTCCTGACAAGAGATTTGCAGAACATTCAACATCCATCATCTCAGGGTCTAAAAGATATCGTAGCTCCATTAGGTCTATTTCCCATAGGTCATAAGCAACCAATATGTTGATCCCATAGCAAATGGAAGATCATGGAACGTGTTTCAAATTCTTCATTTCTTCAGGACAACATCACCAGTAAATTCTCTGCTCATTTGCCTCTCTTCACGAGGGGAGGAAAGTCACCATGTCAAGGATATAGATATTTGATTCCAGCGAAGCAATGGGTCTCCATAAAGTTCTGCAGTTCTGAGAGGAGACCACCTTTTACCTAAGTGGCTATTGTCATGTAGACCAGTCTATCACATCCTGACCCTCAGGCCCTTAGTTGATGCTTAGGAGATGTTAGCACAGAGCAAAGATTAGTGAGAAATGGTGCATTGGTAAAACTAAGTATCTTCTATAAAGTTTCAGAAAAGTTAGAAACATACCATAGTTTTGAATAAATTTCTGTTTTGTTTTAGTTGAAAGCAAAATATTGCACTGAAATGGAAGAAGATATTTTGACCCTGATTGAACTTCTCTTTTTTTAAGTATGTGGACAACTCTAGCTGTGGCATATGTACAGCTAGTGATCACCACAATTCACAAAACAACATTGGGACAATACTGGAGGGAGCTCGTATAGGGCAGCATGGTGGCACAGTGGTTAACACTGCTGTCTCACAGCATCAGGGACCTGGGTTTGATTCCCAGCTTGGATCACTGTGTGGACTCTGCAAGTTCTCCTGTATTTGTGTGGGTTTCCTCCGGGGGCTCCCACCGTCTGAAAGATATGCTGGTTAGGTGCATTGGCCATAATAAATTCTCCCTCAGTGTACCTGAACAGTTGCCAGAGTGTGGCAACTAGGAGAATCTCACAGTAACTTAATTGCAGTGTTAATGTGACTGTTACACTAATAAATAAACTTTAAAACTATAATTACCAATGTCATGATATGGGGTTCTTTTAGATGAGTCAGTGGGATTTTGAGACTTGTATATTTAAACATGAATCCTTTCCTTGTAGATTTTAAGTACTTACAGGTTCGTTGTACTATCATGCATGTTGTTTCCATGCAGACTTGTCCCAGAATGTTGCTTCTAGACTTCACGCAGAGTTTCTTACCACATGACTCCATACATCATACCATGGGCAGCCTTATTCTTCTGTCCCATGTTAAGCGTTGCTCTGCTGAGCATCTTTACATTTAAACTGCATGCAGGAACAAAACATAGCATCCCCCTTTCTTCTCTTAAAAAAAAGCTTTTTGCCTACTTAAAGGCTCCTACACAAATTAGTTGCTTCTAAGCATTGGTAAGCACTGGAATACAATATTATAGCCACTGACAACTGATGAAAGAGGGAAAAGGGAGGGAAAGATTCTCAGTAGGAGGCCAAATTTTCCCATTCTATTCAAGAAGAGATTCTCCCACATGAATCCCAGTAAAAAACCATATATGAGAAATCTGTGCTTTAGTAAGCACATCTTCACTGAAATCTGCCACCCACTGCAACCAGAATTGTAATCTCAGAGCAAAGCAAGGAATGAATTTTTAGTGGTTGTAAAGGTAACCATGATGATGAGCTTTTATATATTTGGCTCCTTTCAGATTGGAGTTGGAGATATTTGCATCGTCTTGCAGTTTATCACCCACTGTTGCGTAAGAGAGATCACTAAGACTCTTCATTTAATTAGAGCTAACTATATATACCAGTAGTCATTAGGCTAAAATCCTGAGAGTCCCCACCTAATGAATTTGGTGCCTGAGAAGACATTGGTGATGCTGGCACCTGGGAATCGTTCCAGCCTCTTTAGTTTCTCATTCAGCAGACCCTGTGGCTGCACTGCTAATATCATGTCCATTTGGCATTTAACTTGCAAGTGTCTCCTTATATTTAGCTGTAAACAATTTGCATCAATCTTTTCTGTCAACAAAACACAATTGAAATAATTATTTGGTTAAATAAGAATTTTTCATTTTCAATGGATCATAAACATTTAGAGGTTGAAATTAGCCTTCAATAAGGAAGATAATCAGATGGATATAGAACAGGTTGCCAATTCACTAATTCTTATTTTGCGCCATCAGTGAAGATGAATTTCATTTCTTTTGTGTCTGTGTCAGCAATGAAATACTCAATTTTATAGGACCTGAGGGGAAAAAAACTAAAAAACTGGGCTTTCCTCTACTTGAGTCTTTAAATCATTGTGCTCCTTGTCTTGAACAAGCAACAGGCTCCAAATTACACTGTTACACAAGCAAAATTACTGCCTTTCCTTTTCAGCTGCTGGACGGCACTTGGGTTTCCAGCCTACAGAGAGACATGCTTTCAGAGGGTGCTAATATTAACAGAAGCAGGAATTTATGCACCAAATATTGTTAGGAAAAAAATGCTGAAGCTCTAGATTTAAAATTAATTCTTTTACACATTATTTTTGACAATAAATGGAAGGAAAATAATAGCTCAAAATTTATTTTTAGAACACACTCCACCAGTAAACCTCCCAGTTCTCAGAGAAAATTTGTCCCTCAGAGTTTACAACTGTGCCTGAAATCAAACTTCTCGTAAATTTAAATTCAACTTTTCTATTTTTGGGTAAAGCTCAGGGACTCAATTCATACTTTAATCATGCCGATGCCTTGCAAATCACTTAAGGTAAAATCATTTTCAAAGAAAAAGTGGATACTAGGTTTCGATCAAATTTGGTTGTAGCTGAAAGAAAACATTTTATGATGTTAGAGAGAATATTCTCATAGTGCTTTTATCACCATCAGATTTAGTTTTTCACTTTATCATCCATTTTTTGTCCATACATATTATTTTTCTCTCAGAAACCTTAACATTCCAGTTTAAGAAATCTAAGTTGTTTAACAATGCGGTACACACACCATGATTCCTTTCACATCATTTGTTCTCCTTAGCTTGATGTCACCTTTAACTTTGAATTCTGTTGTAATGATGCACACTACAGACTTTGTCAGGAACACAAAAGGTACTTATCAACAAGGAAACACTGCAAAGAGTTTCACAGCCTCATGGCTGCCCTGGAGTTGCCCACAAGCTGCTCCAGTCCCTACGTGTCTTCTATATGCTTAATACGTTCTATGCCCATTTTGAGTAAGAAGTCAGTGACAGGACATCTTCTGCCCAGAAGCCATGACCAAACCAGTATCTGAAGTCACCATTGTAGATGTCAGATCAGCTTTCTTACAATCATAGAATCCTACCGTGCAGAAGGAGGCCATTTGGCCCATCGAGTCTGCACCAACCACAATCCCACCCAGACCTTATCCCCATTTACTCTAACTAGTTCCCCTGACACTAAGGGGCAATTTAGCATGGCCGATCCACCTAACGTGCATATCTTTGGACTGTGGAAAGAGAATCTGAGATCCCTATCTGCTTTAAGAAGATGACCATCATCCCTTTGTCAAAGAAAAGCCAGGCAGCGTGCCTCAATGACTATTGTTCAGTGACTCTGGCATCCATCATTATGAAGATCTTCAAAAGGTTAGTCATAGAACGGATCAACTCCCTGGTTGTCTGGATCCACGACAGTTAACCTATTGCCACACCAGGCCCACAGGAGACAATATCACCCTGGCCCTAAACTCAACCCTGAAACACCTGGAAAACGAAGACATTTATGCCAAACTCCGATTTATTGACTACAGCTCAGCCTTCAACAGCATCGTTCTTACAAAACACATCTCCAAAATCCTTGGTCTTGGCTTCTCCCTCTGCGATTGGATCCTAGACTTCCTAACCTACAGACTACAATCACTAAGGGTAGGCAAAGACATTTCCACAATTATCCTGAACACCAGTGCCTCACAAGGGTGTGTCCTCAGCCTCTTAAACACCTTAAATACCAATGACTTTGTGGCCAGATTCTGCTCCACTCAATTTTCAGGTTTTCTTATGATAGCACCATAGTGAATTAGCTCTCAAACAATGATGAGATGGAGTACAGGATGGAGAGAATCTGGTGGATTGGTGTAACCAGAACAATTTCTGCCTCAATGTCAATAAAACGAGGGAGATAGTCATCAACTTCAGGAAGCATAGTGGAGGACAAGTCCTGTCTGCATCAACAGGAATGAAGTGGAAATGGTTGAGAGCTTCAAATTTCTAGGTATCCAGATTACCACCAGATCCTCCATGCCAAGATAGTTAAGAAAGTTCCATAGTTAAGAAAGCCCATCAAAGTCTCTACTCTCTCAGGAGGCTAAGGAAATTTGGCATGTCTGCTACAACTGTCACCAATTTTTACACATGCACCAAAGAAAGCATCCTTTCAAGATATATCAAAGCTTGGTGTGGCTCCTGATCTGACCAAAACCACAAGAAACTAAAAACGGTGTGAAATAGCCCAGTCCATCACACAAGTCAGCCTACTATCCATTGACTCGGTTTGCACTTTTCACTGCCTCAGAAAAGCAGCTAGCATAATCAAGGACTCCACATGCCCCGAACATACTCTCTTCCACCTTCTACCATTGGGAAAAAGTCTGAGATCATGCACCAACTGATTCAAGAACAGCTTCTTCCCTGCTGCCATCAGACTTTTGAATGAACCAACCTTATATTAAATTGTACCTTCTCTACACCCTAACTATGACTGTAACACTACATTCTGCACACTCTCTTTTTCTTCTCCCCTATGTAGCCTATGAACAGCATGTTTTGTCTGTATAGCACACAAGAAACAAAATTTTTCACTACATCCCAAAGCAAGTGACAACAATAAATCAAATTAAATCGAAAAGTTTGAAAATCCAGCATCCACATGAACAAATCTGTTTGTGCTGATTTTAAAACAGGGATTTATGTCTATGGAGTACTGATTCCAGTTGGAATTATAGAGATTGCAAGCTGTTGAGAATTACACCTTGTTCCACCCTAAGATGTAGAGACCCTGAAATACCTCACACACCTGAGCAAGAACCATTGGATGAACATCATGGTTTTGTACATAAGGGTATACAGGGATAGAAATGTGTCATGGGCCATGGCATCAAACAAGTGGTATTGGATTGGCCAGCAATTTTCAGTCAATGGAATTAAATATCTGGCACTGCATATAATAAATAGTCATTCTGACATCTTGGGGGCAATTTTGAGCGTGTGTTCTGTTTTACCATAAATGGCAACATGAGCGCAAAATCTCGTAAGAGTTGAGAAACAAGATTTTTGCTCGTAAAATATCATTTCCCACTTTACCACGCCCCTCATCGATAATGTAATGAGGGCAGGGTCCTCATTTTCATATATTTTAATAAATTTACATCTCATTAAAGGACTTCCCAGCCACATGATCCCCCCTTTATTCATATCTAATCAATATGAGGTATGGCAACGCCCCCTGGCACAGGTGAACATTGCTCGTGGCAGTGCTACCCTGGCAGTGCCAGGCTGGCAGTGCCAGGAGCTGGAACTCTGAGGAATCCTATGAGGGGAATGCTTTCTCTAATGTGTGTTTGGGGAGGAGGGCTGATGCCTCAGAGGCAGTGAGACTGCCCTGATTTTTCTGTGGTGGTGGCAGGGGGGAAGAGAGAGCCCCAGTATTTGTAAGGTGGAAGTGGGTGGGTGATACCTCTGTGGTGGGAAGAGTGCCAATGCTTGCTGGGGGTGTGTTGGGGGGGGATGTGCGGTGAGGGAAATCCTCTGTGTTCATGGGTGAGTGAGGGGAAGTTTATTTTCCGTGCAGATCAGGGCACCCTTTAAAATGATGGCCTGATTTCTGTGGAGTAGTCTTGCAGTGAAAGCTGTGGGATGAAGCCCTTAACAATGTAAGAAGTAGAAGCAGGAGCAAGACCATATATATGGCTTGTTGAACCAGCTCCTGACATTCAATATGATCATGGCTGATCTTGGGCTGGAATTCCACTTTCCTGCCCTTTCCCAAGTCCCTTGATTCCCTGAGAGAAGAAAAGTCCTGTTTATTCCAGCCTTTAATGTACTGAACAGTGGAGCATCCATAATCCTCTCTGGCAGAGAATTCTAAAGATATGCAACCCTTTGAATGAAGGAATTGCCCTGCATTTCAATCCTAAATGATCTGTCTCTTATCCTGAGATTGTCTCTGCATTTGAAGTTCCCTTAGTGGCAGAAACAATCCTGATACCTGTTATCAAGCTGATTCAGAATGTTATATATTTCAGTGTGATCACATCTTATTCTTCTAAACAGCATAGGAAGAAGACCCAATATTCTCAGCGTCTCATCATAGGACAACCTTCTCACCCAATATAGTGAATCTTCCCTGTACTGTCTCCCATGCAGGCTTGTCCTAATCATACTATGCTTTGCTAAGCGTATTCTTAATGCTTCCTTAATAAGAGATTCAAAGCAATATCCCAACAACTGATGTTAGGTTAACTGGCCTGCAGTTCCTTGTCTTCTTTCTCCCTCCTTTCATGAAAAACAGAGTAACATTTGCCAACTTCCAATCTGATGGGATAATTTCCAAATCCAAGGAATTCCAGAAAATCACAGCCACAACCCACTATCTCTTCAATTACCTCTTTTAGGAAGACCTCAGAGATTTGTTGGATTTTGGTAGTTTAAGCATCAACAAGGTCATTTATGTGCGGATCCACAAAAGATGGGTGAGATCCTAAATTAATATTTCTCATCAATATTTACTGTTGGGAAAGGCATGGATGTTAGGGAACTTGGGGAAATAAATAGTGATGTCTTGAGGAGTGTACATATTACAGAGAAGGAGGTGCTGGAAGTCTTAGAGCGCATCAGGGTAGATAAACCCCAAGACCTATGAATTGTATCCCAGGATGTCGTGGGAAGGTAGGGAGGAAATTATGAGTTTCCTAGCAGAGATATTTGAATCATCGACAGCCACAGGCGAGGTACCTGAAGGTTGAAAAGTGGTAAATGTGTGCCTTTGTTTAAGAAAGGCTGCAGGGAAAAGACCAGGAGCTACAGGCTGGTGAGCCTGATATCTGTGTTGGGTAAGCTGTTAGAAGGGATTCTGAAAGACAAGATCAACAGGCATTTACAGAGACAAGGACTGATTAGGGACAGTCAGCATGGCTTTGTGAGTAGAAAATCATGTCTCACAAATTTGATCAAATTTTTTGAAGGGGTAACCAAGAAGATAGATGAGGGCAGTGTGGTTTGATGTTGTCTACATTGACTTTAGCAAGGCCTTTGACAAGATACTGCATGGTAGGTTGTTGCATAAGGTTAAATTTCATGAGATCCAGGGTGAGGTAGCCAAATGGATACAAAATTGGCTTGATGACAGAAGAGAGAGGGTGGTTGTAGAGGCTTGTTTTTCAAACTGGAAGCCTGTGACTAGTGGTGTGCTTCAGGGATCGGATCCACTGTTATTTGTTATTCATATTAATGATTTGGATGAGAGTTTAGGGTTAGTAAGTTTGCAGGTGGCACCAAGATTGGTGGCATAGTGGACAGTGAAGAAGATTACCTAGGATTGCAACAGGATCCTAATCAATTAGGCCAATGGGCTGACGAATGGCAGATGGAGTTTAATTTAGATGAATGTGAGATGATGCATTTTGGTAGATTGAACCAGGGCAGGACTTACTCAGTTAATGGTAGGGCATTGGGCAGAGTTATAGGACAAAGGGATCTAAGGGTATAAGTTCATAGCTCCTTGAAACTGGAGTCACAGGTGAACAGAGAGGTGAAGAAGGCATTCAACATATTTGGATTCATTGATCAGAACATTGAATACAGGAGTTGAGATGTCTTGTTGAAGTTGTACAAAACATTAGTAAGGCCACATTTGGAGCATTGTGCACAGTTCTGGTTGCCCTATTATAGAAAGGATATTATTAAACTATAAAGAGTGCAGAAAAGATTTATTAGGATGCTACTGGGACTTGATGGTTTGAATTATAAGAAGATAGACTGGGACTTTTTTCCTTGGAACATAGAAGGCTTAGGGGTGATAATATAGAGGTTTATAAAATAATGAGGGACATAGATTAGCTAGATAGTCAACATCTCTTTCCAAAGGTAGGGGAGTCTAAAACATGAGAGCATTGGCTTAAGGTGATTGGGGAAAGATACAAAAGGGTCCAGGGGCAATTTTTTCACATAGAGGGTGGTAAGTGTCTGGAACGAGAGATGGTAAGTAGTAGAGGCAGATACAATTTTACCTTTTAAAAGGTATTTCGATAGTTACATAGATAAGATGGCTATAGAGGGAAATGGGCCAAACGTGGGCAGTTGGGACTAGCATGGTGGTTAAAAAAAAGGATGGCGTGGAAACGTTGGGTGAAAGGGCCTGTTTCCATGCTGTAAACATTTATGACACTGTGAGCCTGATTTTACCATCAAGTTGTGCCCATTTTCATGTGTGACAACTTGGTAAATTCAGGCGTGAGGTGAGTACTGTGATCCTCACCTGCCTCCGCCCCCCAATCTCCATTTACCAAGGGCCAAAAATGGCTGCCATCAGAACCACGCCCAAAATGGGGGTGATGTCAATTTAAGTACATTTGCATGCATTTAAATTGACTTAATAGACTGCACGCCCAAACTTAACAGTACTTTGCCTTTTACCACTGCATTCATCCATCTAGATTCGGTGCGAAACAGACATGGTCCGCAAAGGTCAGATTCAGGTGCTCCACCTTCTGAGGAGGTAAGTTCAGAGCTTCAAGTGCCCCTCTACCTCAGATCGGTGGTGGGTGTTAGAATGTCATCGAGTCAGAGACGAAACAGGCCCTTCGGCCCAACTTTTCCATGCTGCCCTTTTTTTTCTTAAACTAAGCTAGTTCCAATTGCCCGCATTTGGCCCATATCCCTCTGTACTCATCTTACTCATGTCACTATCTAAATGCTTTTTAAAGACAAAATTATATCTACCTCTATGACTACCTCTGGCAGCTCGTTCCAGATGGTCACCGCCCTCTGCATGAAAAAGTTGCCCCTCTGAACCCTTTTGTATCTCTCCCCTCTCACCTTAAACCTATGCCCTCTAGTTTGAGACTCCCCTACCTTTGGGAAAAGATATTGACTATCAAGCTGATCTATGCCACTCATTATTTTATAAACCTCTATAAGATCACCCATCAGCCTTCTACGCTCCAGAGAAAAGAGTCTCAGTATATCCAATCTCTGCCTAGAACTTAAATCATTAAGTCCTGGTAGCATCTTCTGCACTCTTTTTAGCTTAATAATATCCTTTCTATAATAGGGTGACCAGAACTGCACACAGTATTCCAAGAGTGGCCTTACCAATGTCTTGTACAACTTCAACTAGACATCCCAACTCCTGTATTCAATGTTCTGACCAATGTAACCAAGCATGCTGAATGCCTTCACCACTCTGTCCACTTGTGACTTCATTTTCAAGGAGCTACGAACCTGTACCCTTAGATCTCTTTGTCCTATAACTCTCCCCAGTGCCCTACCATTAACTGAATAAGTCCTGGTTTAATCTACCAAAATGCATCACCTCGCATTTACCTAAATTAAACTCCATCTGCCATTCATCAGCCCACTGGCCCAATTGATCAAAGTCCTGTTGCAATCTCAGATAACGTTCTTCACTGTCCACTATGTCACCAATCTTAATGTCATCTACAATATTACTAACCATGCCGCCCATATTCTCATCCAAACATGTTGACAACTTTGTACTGGATGTAATGCGACCAATGGGAACAAGATTAAGGGTCAGCTGATCCAGTAAACCATGGAACCACTTACAAAGTGATGTAATGGTCAGCTGACCAACTGATTCACTATAAATAAGGAACTATGTAGCATTCTGGAGAGCTTGGAGTGGCCCAGGGCAAGTTTGGAATAATGATGTTTCTTTATTAAACCTTTTCTTTGATTTATAAGTCGGAGTAAGTTTTTTGTATTTTCATTGGCTGCATCTTGAAGAGTTCCTTCTGAAGAAAAAGTGGTGGGTAAGGGACTGGAGGGAGATGGCTCTCTGGTTGGGGGAAGGGAGGCAGGTCAGGCCTCTGGTGTGGGAGGAAGGAGGGGGGTCAGATGGTTCTTTGGTTGGGGGTGGGGGGGACAGGGGGTGTCTACTGCCACTCTGTGATTGGTGGGGAGGAAGGTGGTCTTCTGCCACTCTGTGTGTGATTGGGGGTGGGGGTGTGGGTGGGGCGGGGTGGGTGGGGTGGGGGGGGGTGTGGGTGGGGTGGGGTGGGGGGGGGGTGGGGGGGGGTGTGGGTGGGGGGTGGGGGGGGTGTGTGGGTGGGGGGTGGGGGGGGTGTGTGGGTGGGGGGTGGGGTGGGGGGGGGTGTGGGTGGGGGGTGGGGGGGGTGTGTGGGTGGGGGGTGGGGTGGGGGGGGGTGTGGGTGGGGGGGGTGTGTGGGTGGGGGGTGGGGTGGGGGGGGGTGTGGGTGGGGGGGGGTGTGGGTGGGGGGTGGGGGGGGTGTGGGGGGGGGGGTGTGGGTGGGGGGTGGGGGTGTGGGTGGGGGGTGTGGGGTGGGGGGTGTGGGTGGGGGGTGGGGTGGGGGGGGGGTGTGGGGGGGGTGTGTGGGTGGGGGGTGGGGGGGTGTGGGTGGGGGGGTGTGGGTGGGGGGTGGGGGGGGTGGGGGGGTGTGGGTGGGGGGTGGGGGGGTGTGGGTGGGGGGGTGTGGGTGGGGGGTGGGGGGGGGTGTGGGTGGGGTGTGTGGGTGGGGGGTGGGGGGGGGTGGGGGGGGTGTGTGGGTGGGGTGTGTGGGGGGGGGTGGGGGGGGTGTGTGGGTGGGGGGGTGTGGGTGGGGTGTGTGGGTGGGGGGGGGTGTGGGGGGGGTGTGTGGGTGGGGGGGTGTGGGTGGGGGGTGGGGGGGGGTGTGGGTGGGGGGTGGGGGGGGGTGTGGGTGGGGGGTGGGGGGGGTGGGGTGGGGGGTGTGGGTGGGGGGGGTGTGTGGGTGGGGGGGTGTGGGTGGGGGGTGGGGGGGGGTGTGGGTGGTGGGGTGGGGGGTGTGGGTGGGGGGTGGGGGGGGGTGTGGGTGGGGGGTGTGGGGGGTGGGGTGGGGGGTGTGGGTGGGGGGTGTGGGTGGGGTGGGGGGGGGGGGTGTGGGTGGGGGGTGGGGTGTGGGTGGGGGTGGGGGGGGGGTGGGGGTGTGGGGGTGTGGGGGGTGTGGGTGGGGGGTGGGGGGTGGGGGGGGGTGTGGGGGGGGGGTGGGGGGGGGTGTGGGTGGGGGGGGAGGTGGGGGGGGGTGGGGGTTGGGGGGGGTGGGGGGGGAGGTGGGGGGGGGTGGGGGTTGGGGGGGGTGGGGGGGGAGGGGGAGTGGGGACAGGGGGCTGCTATTGGTTTGGGTAGTGGGGGGTTGGGGAGGATAAAGGATTCAGTAATGTTGTGGGAGTGGGGCAATGTCAGTGGGAGCCAGGGGAGGCATTATCCAGCCTGGGAGTGATGTGGTAGGGGAGTGGGTTTTTTTTTACTACGCTTGGGCAGCTGAAGGCTCTGATTGGAGCTGCAGTGTTTTGAGTGTGATGATGCCCACCCACAAGATTCTCCAGTGTGATTTGGAATTGTTGCTTTCTTTCAGGCAGTGCATATGGGGGTGCCTGAGAATGGGCCTAAAAGTCAGACTTGAAACATTCCCAGTTTCAAGTCTGCCCAGCTCTTAGAATTAAAATGGTAAAATAGGTCCCCATGACTCTTGGTTTCTTCATTACTTTTTCTCTATTGATTAGTTTCCTTAGTTTGTTCACTCTATTTTGCCCCTTGTTCACCAGTTATTTCTGGAATGAAACTTGTCTTCAACTGTGAACATGCATAAAATATTTATTCAATGTCTGTACCATTTCCTCATTTTCCATGATAATTTATCCTGTCTCTGCTTCTTAGGGACCAACATTTACTTTAGCTACCCTGTTGCTTTTTATTTTCTTATACAAGTGCTTGCAATCTGTTTTTATATTATTGGCTAGTTTACTTTAATATTCTATTTTATGCCTTTATCAATTTTTTTGCTTGTTCTTTGCTGATTTCTAAAATTCCCAATTCTCAGACTTGTTACTGTTTTCTGCATTACTGCTAGCCTTTTTAATTTAATCATAATGCTTTTACCCACTAGCAAAGTAACAGCTGCATGTGGAGTTAAGATATTTGGCAATAGGAATAAGGACGAGAATCAACATCCTTAGGAGCAAATGCGTGAGATGGGTAGAAGCAAGGAACAAGGGTGAGAAGGCAACAAATGCATATCATCAGCATCTAGTGTATTGTCAAAGAATAAGCTATCTGGAGATTTCAGAGAATCAATACTGCAGGTGAATGTGTCTACTGAGGCAAATGTTAACTGAGATTTGTGTCCTTGTTGAGGAAGACATCAGGTACTGCTCACCATGCCGTAACAATAGTTGCTAAAATCGCTGCTTTCTTGAACTTCTTTGCCTCTGGCTCATTCTGAATATCAGCAGTGGACATCAGTGGCATACCTCAAATGGCAGCTCATCATTTCTTTGCACAAGTTACTGATACCCTCTTTATGAAAACTGTGATGCATACATTTCAAGGGGTCTCGCATCTACAGAGGACATATTAGGATTTACCTCTATAACTGCAATTGCATGATCAATTGCACCCATGTAGCCATCAAGGAACCCAGTGAACAGCCAATGAGATTCATCAATAGAAAGGCTTCTCCCTAAATGTTCAGTTGGTATGTGATCATAACAAATGTTCTATGCATGTGATTGCTTGCTATTGAAACAACTGCGGTATTACCTTCATCTTCCAGCAGTTAAGGGTGCAACTGTTCTTCAAGTCACCACCAAAATTTAGTGGATGGCTGCTAGGGGACATGGAATATTCCTTGAATAGATGGCTACTAGCACCAAATGAAAATCAATGACTGCTCCTCCCTCAGAGCAGTGCTCAAACACAGAAATGATACCAATCCCAGGATCCCATCCTCAAATGAAAAATCCTTCCTTTCTTGTTAATTAGAGCTGGGTAACAGGCTGGCAACTATTTCTTTGTTATTAAAGGAGACAAATTCAATTCAACAGTATGGAAATGTCAGCACAAAGAAATAATCCAGATTGTATGGTGAAGAGAAGATCATTGATAAGATAATTGAGCTGGGGCGACTTCCCTCAGAAACCTGCACATTGTTGGTTTGAGGCTGTGATGACTGGACTCCAAAAGCCACAACCATTGATTTTTAATTATAAAATGTACATTAAACAATATCAACAGTTGCTATTAGTAGATTATACATAGCAAATATTCCAGAGCTTTTAAAGACAATTACATCATCATTCATGATAACATTAAATATTTATGCCTTTCAGACTCATGGCATCAAGTATGTAGGACATGAAGATGTATCTATCGTGTCTGAAATATGTTGATAGATCACAGTCCTAATGTGTTAATATGACTTTGGTTTTTTTAAAATAAGCAGCAACTAATGACAATACCTATCTCAAGTGAAACTTGCTGATTTGTTTGTGTCTCTTAGAACCATATCAGTTTACATTATAGTGGGACACATATTCTGTAAAGGAGGCCATTCAAAGATTTGTTTGTACCAGCTCTTTGCCAGAGTAATCCAAAATTAATTCTACTGTCATCTCCACTACTCTGTGACTAGAATTTTATGTGCAAAGACTGGAAGCTTCCACATTTCTTGGCCCTGCAAGTGATCAATTAATGATCACAGTATTATATTGTAGGCCACTTAAGTGGTAGCCAGTGTGAAATGCATACAGATAGGATCAGCATAGCCACCAGAGTAGAAGTATGGTGGGCAACGGATCCAATTGCAGTCTGAAGCAAAGTTTAAAGGCTAAGAGTGACCACTGAAGACAACATGAGAGGCAGGGGGAGATCTACATCATGGCAATAGTAGCACCAGGATGACACTGCAGGTGGGAGATATTTCAGGTGGGGCATCAAGTTCCTCATTTTTTCTGATGAGCTCCTGAAAGCCCTTGTAGAAGTGGTGTCAGCCAGTAGTGACATCGTCATGCCACGGATAGGAGGCGGCCACTCCAACTCACCAAGAAGGCCTGAACCAAGCTAGCACTTGAGGTCAGTGGGCATGACCTGGTCTGATGCATGTGGATGCAGTCAGAAAATGTTCAACGATCTTCTGCGCTCAGCAAGTGAGTGCTGAGTGGGCACTGTCTAGTGTGAGGAACTGAGCAAGTATGTCCACTCCTAGTTCTGCTCAAAGGTGTAGGGTTCAGGAAGGTTCAGAACACACTTCTGCCCACGTGTGTTAAGGCTGGAAAGAAGATTTGAAGCCTTGGATCCAGCAAAGGGTCAGGTGTGCAAAGGGTAAGAATGTCCACATGCCTCACTGGTCCGAAGGGGGGTTGGGTACAGCATGGAAAAGTTGAGTACCCAATGGCACTCTGATCTTACTCCCAGGAGAAATGTAGCCATAACAACACTGAGTTCTGCCACTGGTGAGTAACCTGAAAATCTTTACCAGCCATGAGTCCTGGAGCTCGAATAATGAGTGAGGAGGATGGTCCTCATGTTGAAGAGAATCTGATATCTTTGAGAAAATTCAGAGACCAATGGGCCAAAGCGAGAAAGGTAGAAAATGAAAAGAACGGATGATGTCTCATCCCTCTAAGGACCTCAGTAATGCACCAATCACTAGGTCACTCTGATACCACTCACTGGGCTACATATCATGGACGTTGATTCTGTGTGATATGATAAATAGTACTGATCGATTGTTTTCATCCCTTAAATGAGCATCCACCAGAATCAGCCAGGAAGCTCATGATCCTCCATTGACACCAGAGTGGGCACCAATGGAAGATGTATGCAAAGCACATTCTCTCTCAGCACCAAGCACAGCACAGATACTGACATATCGGCAGGCAACAGCTCAGTTAGTGGTGCACAATGATAAGAACACATGCTTACTTGAGCAGATGGTGGAAGCAGACAGTGCCAAGGGCATTGGCAGTTGGGGATTGCTGGAGACTAGGACCAGAGGCAGATGGTAAGCCTCTGGAGTCATTGGTTAGGTGGCAAATGCTGGATGTCCAGTGGGTATGCGGTGAGGTTTGGCAAAAAACTCAAGGTCTTTGTGCCATGATCTTTGTCATGGAGAAGTGCTTGTAAAGCATGAATGCTGTGCTGATCCTGAGCTATAAGTACACAGCCTCATCCATTGACAGACTGGAAACTCTCCTGGAGAGGCAGCTCTAGGGACATAATGGGGTGTTCTTTGGGTTGCACTCAGACCTGCAAGTGCTCACACAGGCAACGATCTCAAGTGTAGGAGAGATTGTGGCACACAGTCTCTTAGGTGATTGCCCACCCATCCATAATGAGCAGGGGAGTGCAGGCACAGCTCACATTTGTGGACAAGTTACTTGTTTCTGTGGGCTCCTCACGGTGCCCTAGACAATGGCAGCAGCTCCTCAGCCTCTCTGCCAGTCACTGCCATCTTTAGAGCCCAAAGCAACTGAGGATTGCCCAGCCATGTCACTGAGTGCACCTTCAGCAGAGCCAACTCAGGCCTGTCCGGTCAGAGGACCACTGCTGGGGCCAAGAGATGCAGGAGATGTAGCACCCAGAAATGTAAGCTTAAGCTTAAGTGAGCACAGCAATGTATTTGCACTGGTGGCAGATTTTGTTTGTAAATATCACATGTAATTGTGGAAATTCTGTTATTTTCACTTCAATGTTATAAAGAGAAATTACTTGCTCATCTCTTGTGTCTTCATGAGTGCCTTGTCAGTACCTAGAGAAAGATGTTTGGGGCAGCAAACTTATTACTAAGGCAGTGATGCAACATTGGGCTCATGGCATTCTTATGCATGAGATGCCTGTTAAGGAAACAGTGCCCTTGGTCTCAGATAGAAGGCAAGCCTTGGCAGACTAGCTGAAGAAATGCTCTCTCTATACTTTCCTGACCTTCCTGTCTCTCTGAAGGTTCTTCATTTCAGCCTCTTCATCCCCGCCATCTGCCAGCCTGAGCTCTGCATCTGAGTTGTCATTGGATTTCTCCTCTGAGGCAAGTGCAAATCCTGTATGTTCTTCTGGTGCAGTGGATCCCCCTTAGAGACAGCAAAATTAGGCAGAGCACAGCAGACAATGACAATGAACGACACTTACTTGAGCAGATATTTTAGGGCACCCTTCTAGCCGTCTAGGCATCAGAAACACATATTCAACAGACCTATTGTCCTCCCGATCACTGCTTTTTTGGAAGCATGGCAGCAATTGGGTGATACAGTGACACAATGATTAGCCTTTCTGCCTCACAGATCCAGGGACCTGAATTCAATTCCAATCTTGGGTGACTGTCAATGTGGAGTTTGCTCAGTCCCTTCGTGTCTGCTTGAGTTTCTTTCAGGCTCTCTGGTTTCCTCCCACGGTCCAAAGATTTGCAGGTTAGGTGGATTGGCCATGTTAAATTACCCCTAATGTCTAAAGATATGTAGGTTAGATGGTTAGCCATGATAAATGTGTACTGTTACAGCAATAGGGTGGGGGAGAGGGCCTGAGTAAGATACTTTGTCAGAGAATCAATGCAGACTAGAGGAGCCAAATAGCATTGTTTGTACTAGAAGGAATCAATGAATCTCCTTAGCCTCCATTGTCAGGTGCCTGAGAGACATCAACAGTCACCTTTTCAAGGGATGCCCCTTGTCACCAAATAACCATCTGTCAAGGTGAGCTGAAAATGTGAAGAGTTTGGCACTTGTGAGTGGCGCATATTTAGGCATCATGGGAGCTGCCAGGGTAGCTTGCACAGACTTGTAGAATGTGTGTCCTGTGGACAAGTTATTTAAATGTTCATGGAGTGAAACCCCTTCCTTTAGACAAAGCCACCTGGTTGATGCCTTGATGGCCACAGAAGTGCAATCAATGGCACCCTAGATGCAGGGGAACCCTGCAAATATGCAAATCCTCTAGATCGCTCAGCCTGACTAACTTAATCTGTCCTGAAATGGATGAATGTTCTCATCCATGTGAACAGAGCATCAGTAAACTGTACTGACTGTTGCTGAGGAAACTGTACCCATCTTCAGAGATTCAAATGAGGTTGACCCATGTGCAGAACATGACGAGGGTCACAACTGTCAGACATTATATTTCACAATGTCCTGAGAACTCCTGACTAGATACAGAAACCTCCAAAAAAGCAGTGAAAACACTCAACGCTGCAAACTAAACCCTCACCAAACTCCGAGTACCTCCTACCAACTCAGCTTGTATTTGCTTCTGCCCCATTTATCCTGTTGTTGGATGACAAAACAATAGTAACGGATTGGCTGCCACGTAATATTCTGGTTAATGGCACTTCTAATCCACTAGATGAGCTTCCTAATTGTCAGCGGTCACACATCCAGTTCGTGCTTGTGCTTGCCAACTGAAATACATGTCCAACATCTTATTGCCCAATTTCATGTGCTTCTGGGCTGAGTATGCACCTGCCTGGGCAGCATAACGCTTTGCCTTATATCTTCCTTTGCTTCAATTATTTACTGAATTTTACCTTTTAAAGATGCCATGGTCTGTGCTGCTGTAAATTTCTGTGGTAAGATTCTAATTATTCTCTGTGCAAATACATTTCTCCCAATCTCCTCATTCTCTTGATGGTGAATTTAAATTGATGACTCTTTATTACTAACTCTAACGAAAAGAAATAACCTTCCTCTATTCAATTGAAGTGTGGGTGTGGGTAAGGGAAACTTGTGTCCTACAACTCTCCAATTTCACAATATAGCCATACTCCAGGACCTTGACACAGAAGTTGTGCAAAGTTAAATGAAGGGCCCATCAGCTTCAGCAGTTTTGCAGTGGGGATGTCACTCCTTCCAAGTGCACGAAGACCTGGAATAGCAGATGAGGCAGAAGATCCTAACAAGTTTGTAGGACAATGGCTCTGAGTCAGATCAGCAAAGTGTGACATGATACTGAGTAAGGCAAGTGGCCAGTCACATGTGAAGGGTCTGGGACCTCACACGATATAAATCGTAGTTAATAAAGGAAAGTCATAGCTGAAGCATAGGATATACAGAAAAGGTTATGCCCCCTGCAGCCAATCTTGTTCTAAATAATGGCATGGAATGAGATATGCTTGCTCAACAAAGTAAACAATAAATTTGTAATGAAGTTGACTTAAACTCGTAAGGAACGTCAGCTTTTAAGACCATCGCACTCAATGGAGGGAGTAGCTTCTTGAGAATTAGAACAAGAAATATAAGGATTCAATATCAGGCGGAAAGTTTGGTAATTCCAGACAGATAATGGATAGACTAGGACTTGCAGAAGTAAGGTGGTTAGAATCTGGTCAAACAGAGGTATTATGTGTTTCTTTGGCGATGAGAAGCATAGGAATTCTAGTGAATTAAAGTTCCAAGAGATCAGTTCAAAGATTACTGATCAACCTAAGAATGAGTAATCATGATCAATGGAAAGTCTTTGATTTGGTTGTTAGGCAAGTTTATGCCCCAGCAAAAGATCAAAGTGAACAAGAAAGAATGGCATATTCTATGGTGACGTTAAGAAGTGTTATGATAAAGTTAAATCAACTTGCGTGCTAATTGTAATGTATGACTTGAACATGAAGGAACTTCAGGAACACATTGATCGCTAAGCTCTTATATCAAGAAATGGAAGTAGAAAGACTATTGCAGTCTGTCAAGAAATTGATCTGATGGTGTCAACACTTTAAAGTTTATTTATTAGTCACAAGTAGGCTTACGTTAACACTGCAATGAAGTTACTGTGAAAATCCGAGTCACCATACTCCGGTGCCTGTTCGGGTACTCTGCGGGAGAATTTAGAATGGTCAGTGCACCTAACCAGCACATCTTTCAGATCATGGGAAGAAACCAGAACACCCAGAATAAACCCATGCAGACATGGGGAGAATGTGCAAACTCTGCACAGACAGTGACCCAAGCCAGGAATCAAACCAGATCTCTCAGTATGAGGCAGCAATGGTAACCACTGTCTGTCCATAAATAAAAGGAAGACTGGATACTTGGGGAAGTCCAGATACGTAATGTGTATCAAAATCAAATAGGTTATGTGATGGTGAAACAATATTTTTGAAACTGTATAAAGAAAATTCATATATATCCTAGTGAGGATGTAATTTCAGACCATTGTCTCCTTGTGGCAAAAATTAAGATAAAACTGAAAATATCAAAAAGAAAAAGATTTGTGACTGTTTAGAACATAAAATGCTGAAGAGTGAGAATATTTGTTTATTACAGCAATTAGTGATCTCAGCAATAAAAGATGAAAGCAAATGCAAAAACATTAAGAACTGTAGAAAATATACTGAAAAAGAAATATTACCAAAACAGAAAAAGGAAAAGAGACAAGGAGTGGATGACAAATAAGATATAGCAATAATGAATGGACAGAGATTACTTAAGTTTTCCTGTTACCACATTTTGCGTAACTAACAAAATGGAACTTTTTCAATCAGGGCATTGGCGCCACCAATCACTACAGGTGTGACTTTCTAAACAGCGCTCTCAACACAGCGTTGACTGCAATAAAGTGACGATGTAACCCTCAAAAGTTTTTCATTCATAGCAGAAATGCCATTCTTGTATCAATATTAACTTACCCCGAAAACCCAACTGATTCATGACCTAGTTGAACAGACGTTCTTTGACACTTAGACAGAACGTAGAAGTAAAATGGAAAATACTTTGAGACGCCATCTACAATTCTGCACTCTCAATAAATGGAAAGTAAGACCTTAAATCTGCTGACTGGTTCGAGGCTAACAACACTGTAGTTGAACTTATCATTAAAACCAAGTTATCCACTCTGATAAGTTACAAGAGTGATCCAAATGGGAAAACTTTGAATTCACTGAGAATAGATTGAAGTAAGGCCAAAGTGACTGCTATATTTCCTGAATTCAGCAAGTGCTGGAAATTTGAATCTTCCTTGATTTTACTGGGGATATGAGGCTGATAGATTTTTCATGCCCACTCTTTGATTTCCTAATATCCCTTTTTAATTTTGCTCCTACACTTTCTATATCCATCTAGACTTTCTCTATCTGACGTAAGAGTTCCCTTTTTTGCCATATCTTACTTTTTATGCTCTTTGATAGTGAGGTTGATTGAGATTTGGAAGTCCCACTGTTTGCCTTCATGAAAATATATTTGTTCTGAACCCTCTCTATCAGTGAAGTAGCTGCTTTCAGTCCACTCTTGCTAAATTCCATTTCAGCCCAGAAAAATTAATCTTTCCCAAATTTATAATTTTTATTCTTGGTCTATCTTTGTCCTTTTCCAAAGCTCTGCCAAATCTAACTGAATTAGAGAATAAAAGCAAAATACTGTGGATGCTGGAACCTGAAACAAAAACAGAAAATCTAAGTGAGTCTGACAGCAGATGTGGGGAGAGAATAGATCCAATGTTTCGAGTCTAGATGACCGTTTGTCAGAGCTGAGAGCAAGGAGAATCACAGCTGATCAAGAGGCCATCAGTGTGGGGCCACTTTGCATGCATCGATATTAGCACTGACAGATTGCCGCATGCATAGTGGCCCACTCAGAGTGCTTATTTCAGCCTCCACTGGAAGGCCCAACCCCCTGAAATTCAATGATATTCACAGTGGTGGTCTCTGCAGAGCACAGAATGTGGGAGATTATTCTCTGAACTCCAACTGAAAAAAACAATGTGAATTACTCCAGTTTTCACGTGAATTTGACACTTAGAAATTTTTTGGGAGAATTCCAGCGCATGAAGTCATATCGAAGTTTAGTTCAAGTTGAGAAACTGAACAGTGTTTGGATGGATAGAACTTTTTAATGCCTCTGTGGGACCCAGACCTACAATTTAATCCTTACCCTCATATCCCCAAGCACACCCGACTCCAAATCATTCATTGAGTTAGTTGAATTGATGAAAACACACTACCAACCAAAGCCATTGATAATGTTGCAGCGATTTAAGTTTAACACAACCGGGAGAGCCCCAAGGGAAACCATTGCAACTAAACTTAGATTATTAATTTAAGACAGATATCAGAGCACTGCAACTCTGGAGCCCGTCTCAATGGTGTACTGTGGGAACATTTGATTTGCGGATTAAATAATGAATAGCTTCCTTCAGACGCCTTCCTAAATGCAGATATAAATTTTAAGAAGGTGCTGTTGGTGGAGATCACCTGAGAATGGTGTGCAAAATGGCACAGTTCACCAGTGAAAGTAGGAAACTGCAGTCAGCTGTAGAGCCAAAAATGAAGATGTAGACCACAATTCTCCTGCCATATTCTCGTGTCAGCAGATTTGCAAGGTTTGCGTAAGTGTTCACGCCCCACTTGCACCTCCAAGCGTCGGATTTCTGACTGTGTCTGCTTCATGCCAGAAATCAGCAGGGAAGCACAAAGGCTATTTACATGATCATTTTAATATAAATTAAATGTGATTAGCAGACCTGGGACTGAAGTCATATTTTCTCAACTCCCACTCAAAAAAACAGCATGAATTACATCAGTTTTCATGTGAACTTGACACTTAGAATTTTTTGGGAGAATTCTGTCCATAATTTTTAAATTATTAGGAAGCAAATCCAGCCATGAATAGAGCAAGAAGACTTAAGAGAACCAATCAATTGCCTAGGATTGAAGTTGGTGCGAGGGTAATCAGTCCCCTGAAGCTTGCAGGTATAAAGAAGGTGAATGTTTTTTCTGCCACAGAAAAAGTCATTTAAGGCACTGATGTATAAGTAAATCTGGTCTATCCAGTAATAGAGCTAGTAACACATTGCAAGTGCATAATATGGAAGGGTCCAGTTCTGTGGATTTAAATGTTCACTCATTGTTCAATGTGGAAGTGGACAAGCTAACCCCCATCACTGTGATTCTTTTAGTAAATGGTCAGCCCTTAAGGACAGAAGTTGATACAGGAGTCTCAGTGATAGCAGAATACATATTTTGATATTTAAAAATAGTCCAGCCATTGAGTTTGAATAGCAGAACTAAAAAAATACACAGGAGAAACCATTGAGATAAAGGATATTCCTATGGTACCTGTAAGCTATCGGCGGTAGTCTGCTCAGCTCTCAGTAATCAGGCCAAGCCAAGGGCCAAGTTTTTTGAACCATTATTGGCTCAAGGGAATCAATTTAAATTGGAATTGAGATCTTCTAAGTCTGGGAAGGGGTTACGTCTGAGTTAATGAAGAAGTATGAAAATATTTTTAATCAGGTTGCCAAGGCTTGTATGCAAAGTTAGTCAGAGGTAAGTCTCATACAAAACTGGATATGAGTCATTCATATTAGCAACTTGAATTAGATAACACTTCCTGAGATAATGTCATGATAAACACACACAAAGTTTTGTTCCAATATATGCACTTGCCCTTTAGTGTGTCGCCAGCATGTGCTTTTTTAGAGAACAATGAAAAGTCGATTGCAAGGACTGCCATAAATTCTATTATATCTGGGTGATGTTTTGATAACTTGAGCAACAGAAACTGAATACCCAGCTAACTTAGAGGAGGTGCTAATTAGATGGCAGGAAGCTGAAGTTTGCCCCAAGAGGCAAAACTGTACTTTGTAAGCCACTGAGGTAGCCTATCTGGTGTACTGCATAGATGCACAAGGATCCATGGATGACAAGGTCAGAGAAATAAGAGGTGCCGACCCCCACAAACGCATCTGAGCTCAAGTCATTCTTAAGAATGGTCAATTATTATAGACATTTTTTTGCCAAATTTGTCAAATTATTTGTTCCTTTGCGTATGCTGCTAAAGAAGCGCAAGTGTTGACTTTGGAAGAAGCACCAGAGAAAAGCTTTTAACAGAGTGAAGCAATTGTTACGTTCATCGAGTTTATTGGTTCAGTTAGACCTAGCTAAGGAATTGGTGTTAACCTGTGATGCCTCACCATATGAGGCCTGATCTTACCATTGCATCCTGCCCGTTTTCAGATGTGAAAACTTGATAAAGTCGGGCGTGAGGCAATTAGTGCGATCCGCACCCACGTCCATGCAGATGCCCACTTTACCAAGGCCCGAAAATGGCCGCATTTAAATGAATGCATTTAAATTGAATTAATGGGTTGCCTGCCCTACTTTGTCAGCATTTCCGCCTTTACCATCGTATTCATGCGTCCAGATTTGGTGCGAAACAGGCGTGTTTGGCAAAAGTCTGTCTCAAGCACTCCAGCTTCTGAAGAGGTAAGATCAGAGCTTCCAGCAGCTCTCTAACTCAGATCGGTGGGGGTGGGGGGAGGGGGAGGGAGGCAGGTTAGTTCATTCTCTGGTGAGGGAGGAGGGAGGGAGGCAGGTCAGATGTGTCTCGGGGGTGGGGAGCAAAAGGGAGGCCCAATCATTCTCTGGTGGGAGGGAGGGGAGAGGGAGGAAGAAGGCCAGATCATTCTCTGTGGAGGAGGGAAAAGGGAGGCTAGATCATCCTCTGGTGGAGGTGGCGGGGGGGGGGGGGGGGGAGGGGAGGGGAGGGGGGCGGTGGTGGGGGAGAGAGAAGGGAAGCTCGATCATCTTCTGGTGGGAGGGAGGAGGGAGGTCCGATCACTCTCTGGTGGATGGGTGGCAGGGAGGCCAGATGGATCTCCAGTGGGGATGGGGGGGCGGGGGCAGGGGAGGGGTCTCTGCTACCACTCTACAGATGATCAGTGTGGGGGAAGAGGGGCAGGGGGGAGGGAGGCCATGGCATTCTCTGGTGGGGAGCAGGGAGGCCCAATCGCTCTCTGGTGGATGGGTGGCAGGGAGGCCAGATGGATCTCCAGTGGGGATGGGGGGGCAGGGGAGGGGTCTCTGCTACCACTCTACAGATGATCAGTGTGGGGGAAGAGGGGCAGGGGGTTGTGCTCAGCCTGGGTACTGGGGGCTTGGGTGGATAAGGGGGACAGTTGTGTTGTAAGAGTAGGGCGATATCTGTGGGGGCCATCGCTCCCAGACTACTTTGTCCACTTTTTGCTGCCCAGGAGTGATGTGACAGGGGCACGTTTTCTCAGTTTGTTTTTAGTGTGCATACGCAGTTCAAAGTTCCAGTCGGAGCTGCAGCATTTTGGGCATAGCACAATTCAGAGCCACAACTTCCTTTTCAGGCTAAGTGCATATGGAAGTGCTTGAACACAGGTTTCCAAGTCAGATCTGAGTTGTACCCAGATTCAGCACTTGGACCTCATTTTACCATTTTGATTCTATGATGTGGGTGTTCTCCCATGAGTTGGATGGTAGATCTGAAAGGCTGTCTTGAGAATCCTTCAGAAACTGAAAAGGTTACTCACATATTGAGAAAGAAGGATTGTCAAAAGTATTTGTTGTCTTAAAATTCCACCAGTATTTGTACGGTAGGCACTTTACCATTGTTTCTGATCACGAATTGCTTTTGGATCCTTTTAAAAAAGACAAAGCTATTCTGCCAATCGCACAGCAAGAATTCAACATTGGATATTAATCCTCTCTGCCTATATATATACCTTCAAGCACAGGCCTGGAACACACATTGTCAGCTACCTTTGCAAGTGACTGCTACACATCACCCTGTACTGCAGGAAATTGTCATGTGTTGAATTTCTTAGGTTGCCAGTCTCAATGGAACAGATCAAGTACTGGACCAGTTGACTGAGAAACTAATGGCTAATGAGCCACTTTCTGAAGAGATGAAATCATATTTCATATGAAAAGATTAGTTGAGTTGCCAAGATGGCATCATACTCTGGGGAACAAATGTAGTTGTCCCTATACCAGGAGGAGAGTTGCTCCTAGCTGAATTATGCAGTACCCATCTGGGTCAATCTAAGATGATGCCCATCAAGAGTTACGTCTGGTGAGCTCATTGATGCCAGGTCAAGCACTGTACAGTGCCAATTGCAACAAAAAATGCCTACTGCAGCCACACTGCACCCATCGTTGGCCATGGGTTACAGTCAAAATTGATTATGTTGGTCCCTTTATGGACATAAATGTTTTGCTGCTTGTCAATGCATGATCAAAGTGGATGGAACTGTTGAAGTGAAGTTCCCAAATTGCATACGACAGTTGAGAAACTACATCACTGTTTCTCCACCCATGGAATACCAGAAGTCAAAGGGGGTGATTCTCCCCAAAATATCTGAGTGTTGAATTCACGTAAAATTGGAGTAAATCCCATTGTTGTTTTCTGCAGGAATTTCAAAATGAATCTCTCACACTGCACTGCCGAGTGTCTCAACATGAGTCATGCTGAAATTCAGAAGGTGGGGCCTATTCCCACAGGGAAAACAGCAGCATAGTGCTGAGCGGCATGTGCCGATCTGTCAGTGCCGAGATTGGTACATGCACAATAGCCCTACATTGCCAGCCTCCCAATTGCTGGCCAGCTCAATTGCTGGCCAGCCCTGCAACACCACATTGCTGTCCCCCCGGACCTGATCAGCCAAACCAACAATTCCCGCAGTTTGAGCCACTCCAACTCCAGCCTGCTTATGATTGGCCAAAATGCCAATTAGGCAATTTGGCACTGACCCATATCTGGACAGTGCCAAGATGCCCCTGGACATTGGCACTTTGCCCTATGGGCAGTTTCAGGGGCCCAGGCTGGCACTGAGGTGGCAATGCCCAGGGAGCACCCTACCCCCACAACAACACTCTGGGGTGCCTTTGTGTCCCTCCCCTTCACTCCAGCAGGGTCAGGCTCCTAGCAAGGAGGGGCGTGCTGTACTAAACCCCACTGGGGTGAACCACTCCTGGTCGGGGCATGGGTGGGGGTGGGGGTGGGGTGGGGGGGTGCGGTGGTGGGAGAGAAGCTAGCAGGCCAAGAGATTTCAATTGTGGGCCTGCAAATTCTATTTAAATTGTATGGAAATTAAATTTTAAATAAATAATGCATCTCCATGCTGATTGCCAGTGCAGAGCTGACAATGCTGGAAATCTGGCTGCTGGAGACGCACAGAGGATGTGGCCTCCTGTGGGGAGTCCATGAAACAGCGTCCACTCGAGTCTCCGGGGTTAGCGGGGATCACTGTGGGGTGTTCCTTTTGAGCATTAAGTTGCATTCAGCTTGATATGAATGCTTTGCTCAAACAGGCCCTCAGATTCATTCGCCACCGGATGGGTGAAGACAGACAAGCTGAGCAAGCCAGAGGCTTTGCAATTATCACTACAAAAGCAGTGCAGCGAGCTGGGAGAATCTCCCCCATAGTGTCTGACAATAGAACAGCCTTCACGGGTGTTGAATTTCAGAACTTCTTCACTGCCAGTTGTATTAAGGACTACGCCTTACCATCAAACATCCAATGGACTCACTGAAGGAGCCATCTGAATCCTTATGTCTGGCCCAAAGAAGCAGGCAAGAGGGACCCTGGAGACCAGAACCTCATGATCCATCCTGGCCTATAGAACCACTCCAAATGCAACAACGGGAGTCCTGCCAACTGAGTTGTTAACAAACTATCATCTCAGAATGAGGCTGAGCCTCATAGTTCAAATTTGCTGGTGAGGGAAAGGCCAGCCAAAACAATCAGAAGACAAACTATGATTCATGTAAGTCAACATGGTTATTTTCAGTGAATGAAGTCGTGTATATGAGGAATTTTGGAAGTGGGTTGCATAGTGGAATAGTATCCAGAACTGGAATCCTGTCTTATCAAGTGGACCTAGAAGGAAGGATAGTTCAGAAAAACGTTGACAATTTCAGAGAGCAAGAGTTGCTCCAACAGCCAGTACTGCCATCGAGAGCTATATTGCCATTTGGGAATGTAGTTGATTGTCCATACACTGAAGTACTTAGTCATCCTGTGGCAGGCACAATTTATGCCTCCATGGATATAGATATAACTGAACTGTCTGTGCCTGAAGAGCCACCCATCATTCTGGTTTTGCCTGATGGCAACTGTGTGGAAGCACCATAGACAGAGGAGTTGTGCCACTGCACAAGAGTTTGGAAGTCCCCTGAAACATTTCATTTATAATTAACTAAATTCATGTACTAATTTTTTAATCTTCTTGGACTATGTAAATTGAGTATTTGTAGAAAAGGACTTAGAGGGGGAGGTATGTGGTGATTATCCCTTTTAAGGATCCATCTGTGGAATAAAGGTCATATGGCGTAGGGAACCAACTGAGAAGCAAGGTAGGAGATCACCTTGGTAAGCTCAGTTTCTGTTCCAGCAACTTCTCAGGAGCTGACTGGCAGTCATGAGGCTGCAAACCTCTGTATTATAGTTACAAATAAATTTTACAGTTGTAGCAATACTTGAATGTAATGAATCTTAGAAACTAGAAGCAGGAAAAGGCCATTTGGCCCTTTGAGCCTGTTCC
Source organism: Carcharhinus amblyrhynchos (assembly GCF_965287045.1). Lineage (NCBI taxonomy): Eukaryota > Metazoa > Chordata > Chondrichthyes > Carcharhiniformes > Carcharhinidae > Carcharhinus > Carcharhinus amblyrhynchos. The sequence goes on along the minus strand of NC_137346.1, from coordinate 36,798,783 downwards.
ACCATTCATTTTGATCATGGCTGATCATCAAATTCACTATCCTGATCCTCCTTTTCCCTCTTATCCCTTGATTCCTTTAGCTCCAAGTGCTATATCTAATTTAGAACATAGAACATTACAGCACAGTACAGGCCCTTCAGCCCTCAATGTGCCAAGCTATGTCCAACCCCAAGATCAAGCTACCCCCTCCCTATCATTCTGGTGTGCTCCCTGTGCCTATCCAATAACCACTTGAAAGTTCCTAAAGTGTCCGACTCCGCTATCATAGCAGGCAGTCTATTCCACACCCCAACCATTCTGAGTAAAGAATCTACCTCGGACAACTCTCCTATATCTCCCACCATGAACATTATAGTTATGCCCCTTAGTAACAGCTACATCCACCCGAGGAAATAGAATGGATGTGCAGAGACTATCATTCCCTCTCATCTTATAAACCTCTAAGTCGCCTCTCATCCTCCTCTGCTCCAAAGAGAAAAGCCCCAGCTCCCTCAACCTTTCCTCATAAGACCTACCCTCCAAACCAGGCAGCATCCTGGTAAATCTCCACTCTACTCTCTCCAATGCTTCCACATCCTTCTTATAGTGAGGTGACCAGAACTGAACGCAATATTCCAAATGTGGTCTCACCAATGTCTGGTACGGTTGCAGCATAACCCCATGGCTCTTAAACTCAAACCCCCTGTTAATAAATGCTAACACACTATAAGCCTCCTTCAATGCTCTATCCACTTGAGTGGCAACCTTCAGAGATCTGTGGATATGAACCCCAAGATCTCTGTTCCTCCACATTTCTTAGAACCCTGCCATTGATCCTGTAATCTGCATTCAAGTTTGTCCTGCCAAAATGAATTACCTCACATTTATCAGGGTTAAACTCCATCTGCCATTTTTCAGCCCAGCTCTGCATCCTATCAATATCTCTTTGCAGCCTGCAAGACCCTCCACCTTATCCACTACTCCACCAATCTTGGTGTTGTCAGCAAATTTACTAACCCACCCTTCAGCCCCCTCTTCCAAGTCATTGATAAAAATCACAAATAGCAGAGGGCTCAGCACTGATCCCTGTGGTACACTGCTGGTAACTGGCATCCAATCTGAAAATTTTCCTTCCACACTACCCTCTGTCTTCTATAATACAGCCAGTTACTTATCCAATCGACCAAATTTCCTTCTATCCCACACATCCTTATCTTCGTGAGCCTACCATGGGGAACCTTATCAAACACCTTACTAAAATTCATGTAAACATCAACTGCTCTACCTTCATCCACACACTTAGTTACCTCCTCAAAGAATTCAATCAAATTTGCGAGGCAGGACTTACTCCTCACGAAACCATGCTGACTATCCTGGATTAAACCATATCTTTCCAAATGGTCATAAATCCTATCTCTCAGGACCTTTTCCATTAACTTACTGACCACTGAAGTAAGACTAGCTGGCCTATAATTACCAGGGTCATTCCTATTTCCTCTCTTGAAGACAGGAACAACATTTGCCACTCTCCAGTCCTCTGGCACTATCCCCGTGGACAGTGAGGACCCAAAGATCAAAGCTAAAGTCTCTGCAATCTCATCCCTTGCCTTCCAAAGTATCCTAGGATGTATCCCATCTGGCCCAGGGGACTTATCAACCCTCAGGTTTTTCAAAATTGCTAATACATCTTCCCTCAGAACATCTACCTCCTCCATCCTATCAGCCTGTATCATACACTCATCTTCAAAAATATGGCCCCTCTCCTTGGTGAACACTGAAGAAAAGTATTCATTCAACGCCTCACCTATCTCTTCTGACTCCATGCACAAGTTCCCACTACTATCCTTGACTGGCCCTAACCTAACCCTGGTCATTCTTCTATTTCTCACATAAGAGTCAAAAGCCTTGGGGTTTTCCTTTATCCGACCCACCAAGGACTTGTCATGCCCCCTCCTAGCTCTCCTAAGCCCTTTCTTTAACTCCATTCCTAGCTACCTTGTAACACTCGAGCGACCCAAATGAACCTTGTTTTTTCATTCTTATGTGTGCTTCCTTTTACCTCTTAACAAGACATTCAACCTCCCTTTGTGAACCATGGTTGCCTCACTTGGCCATTTCCTTCCTGCCTGCCAGGGACATACCTATCAAGGACACGCAGTATTTGTTTCTTGAAAAAGCTCCACTTTTCATTTATGCCCATACCTGATGATAGTTTCTGCTCCCATCTTATGTTCCCTAATTCTTGCCTAATCGCATCTTAATTTCCCCTGCCCCAATTATAAACCTTGCCCCGTTGTGTGACCCTATCCCTCGCCATTGCAATAATGAAGGACACTGAATTGTGGTCACTATCTCCAAAGTGCTCTCCCACAAACAAATCTAACACTTGGCCCAGTTCATTTCCCAGTACCAAGTTCAATGTGGCCCCACCTCTTGTCGGCTTATCCACATATTGTGACAGGAAACTCTCCTGCATACACTGTACAAAAAGTGTCCTATCCGAATTATTCAACCTGCAAAGGTTCCAATCAATATTTAGAAAGTTAAAGTCACCCATGATAACTACTCCGTGACCTCCACACCTATCCATAATCTGCTTTGCCATTTCCTCCTCCACACGTCTATTACTATTTGGGGGCCTGAAATGCTTCTTGAAATCAGGAAACGTTTAGGCCTCAGCTATTTTCTGTGGCAGTGAATTCCATACATTCATCACACACTGGGTGAAGAAATTTCTCCTTACCTAGATTCCAAAAGTTTTACCCCTTATCCTCAAATGATGATCCCTAGTTCTCCCACACCATCAGGAACAGTCTTTCTGAATCTACCCTATCCAACGCAGTTAGAATTTTATAAGTTTCTATCAGATTCCCTCTCACCCTTCTGAACTCCTGTGACTAAAATCCTAACCGATTTAGTCTCTCTTCATATGACAGACCTGTCATCCCAGGAATCAGCCTGATAAATCTTTGCTGTACTCCCTCTATGGCAAGGATACCCTTCAGATAAGAACACCAAAGCTGCACACAATACTCCAACTGTGGCCTCACAATACCCTATATAATTGCAGCAAAACATCCCTATCCCTACACTCAAATCTCTTGCTATGAAGGCCAAGATACTTTTTGCCGCCTTTACTGCCTGCTGTACCTGCGCACTTATAATGACTGATGCACAAGAACGCCTCAGCCTATCTGAGTATCCACCTCTCTCAATTTACACAGATTCAAGTAATAGTCTGTCCTGCTACTATTGCTACAAAAGTGGATAACCTCACATTATCCACATTATATTTCATCTGCCACACATATGCCCAAACATTCAACCTGCCCAAATCACACTGAAGCATCTCTGCATCCTCCTCACAGCACACTCTCCCACTCATCTGTAAATTTGGAGATAATGCATTTAGTTCCCTCTTCCAAATTATTGATATGTAATGTGAACAGTTGGAACCCTGGCACAGATCCCTGAGGAACCCCACTAGTCATTGGCAGTCAATCAGAAAAAGACCCATTTATACCAACTCTTTGCTTCCTATTTGCTAACCAGGTCTCTACCATCTCAAAAAATTAACTGCAATCCTGTGTGCTTTAACTTTACATAATAACCTGTTATGTGAAACCTTGTCGAAAGCCTTTTAAGCCACATCTACTGGTTCTCCTCTGTCGACTCTACTAGTTACATCCTCAAAGAATTCCAGTAGATTTGTCAAGAATGATTTCCCTTTTGTAAATACATGTTGACTTTGTCTGATTATATGACTGCCTTCCAAATGCTGAGTTATAAAATCCTTGATAATGAACTCTAGTAACTTCCTCATTACTGATGTTAGGTAGGGATGGAATCTGATTTATTGTACATGGTATATTTTGTGGTGGCTAATTGAATCATCACGTCATTTCTGGAATAAATGCATTTCAGCGTATGAAGTGGAAGAATGTTTGCACCTTGGATCCAGTTTTGCATGTAGGTTTCACTAACTCTGCATCTGTGGGCGCATAATCTGGATGGTGGCAAAGGGTTCTGTTGATACCACCATGCCAATATATATTAGTCAGTATTCACTATGCTGAAGACTGCTCACTTTGTGTGTTGATGTGTGGTAATCCTCATCACCTAATTTTGTACGTAAGGTAGACATTTTGTTAATCTTGTCTTGATGCTGTTTGGCACAGAGTCTTAGTTAACTGGAGTATTCTATCTGCCTGCTTTTGGGTGCTACTTCTCAAGATGCTGAACCACTTGTTCCATCCTTTGTCTTCTACATTAGTGCTTCCAGTGTCATAGAATCCCTATAATACAGAATAGGTCATTTGGCCTATCGACTCTACACTGACTGCCTGACAAAGCATCTTACCCAAGCCCTCTCCCCTGCCCTATCCCCATAACTACACATTTCCCGTTGTTAATCCATATAGCCTACATATTTCCGGACACCAAGGGGCAATTTAGCATGTCAATCCACCTAACCTGCAAATCTTTAGACTGTGGGAGGAAATCGGAACACCTGAAGGAAACTTCAGACAAATACCACACAGACAGCCACCCAAGGCTGGAATTGAACCTGGAACCCTGGCATTGTGAGGCAGCAGGGCTAACTACCATGCCAGTCCTCGAGAATGTCCTCTAATACTACCTGTCTTGCATACAATGTTAATAACTAGGGAGTTCCTGGATGCATGTGTGAGGCTGCACTATGTACATTGCTTACTAGGTTTGCCTGCATTTGTTATCATGCCATTGGTGAGCAAATTACACATCACCTGTAGACTCTATACTTAGTAATATGGCTTTGCAGTAGTGTTTCCACAGTATAACCTTTGACTTGGTCTGAAAGGTCCTTTTTGGAATGCTTCTATCAGATAATGTGTTATCTATTTAGGCTTGATTCTTCTGTCAGCTACTATAGTCACAATCACCGCAAAACCAGAAAATCCCCTCCAAAGTCAATGGACCTTTTCATGGTTTACCCCTCTCTACCCACTGACCCCCCCGCCCTCCTGGTTGCTATGATCCCCATGGGATCAGAATGGGAAAATTCCACCCTCCCCACCTCCCGCATCTGCTAATGAATTTGTGGGTGAGTGATTCTTCTTTGTTGGTTGTTGCCTAAAAGATATAAATTCTAAACAGTATATTCTGAAACTGAACATCATTTGTAATTGATTTGAGTGTTGACCACACTTCGTCTGGATTTTTGAAATGGTTGTCAGATGGACTTGGCATGTTATGTCTGTGGAGGCCTTCATTGCCTGTAGCAATTTTGTTCATCTGGTTTGGAATTAGAGGTCCCGAAAACAAAGCTTGTCACGTTATCGGAACAAAGTAAACTTGGCTAAGAGGTCCACTGCCTTCCTATTGGCTGTTAGAAATTATTTGGTCATCTTTTGGCCTTTTGCAGGGTTATTAAGGAGGAAATGTTGACAACTATTCAGGCTGCTTTGACAGTCCTGCTAAAGTAAATATTGATCTGAGTTGCAGTACCTTTAGTGGCCACTGTCTTAGTTGGACATTGATTGCTACTTAACTGTTACAGTGGCACTATAGAGCTTCCTCTGATATTTCTGGGGTTCACTGAAGCTCTGCCAACAAAACAGTGATTTAAGGTATGAATAGGAACAGCAGGCTTCAAAAATAAAATAAAACAGTGATTCTTTTTTTTTCCCCAGGCTCCTTCTGCCTGTTAAGTGTGGTTACTGGATGGATTCGTCTTCTCAGCTAGTCTGCCATATTTTAACTCAAATTTATCCTCATAAGAACAGGATATGGCGTTCGAATCATAGATGCGCCACAGCGAAAAACCACACCGATCTCCTCAGAAGACAAACACAGGACACAGTGGACAGAGTACCCTTCATCGTCCAGTACTTCCCCGGAGCAGAGAAGCTACGACATCTTCTCCGGAGTCTTCAACATATCATTGATGAAGACAAACATCTCGCCAGGGCCATCCCCACACCCCCACTTCTTGCCTTCAGACAACCACGCAACCTCAAACAGACCATTTGTTCACAGCAAACTACCCAGCCTTCAGCAGAACAGTGACCACAATACCACACAACCCTGCCACAGCAACCTGTGCAAGACATGCCGGATCATCAACATGGATGCCATCATCTCACGTGAGAATACCATCCACCAGGTACACGGTAAATACTCTTGCAACTTGGTCAACATTGTCTACCTGATACGTTTCAGGAAAGGATGTCCTGAAGCATGGTACATTGGGGAGACCATGCAGACGCTACGACAACGGATGAATGAACATCGCTCGACAATCGCCAGGCAAGACTGTTCCCTTCCTGTTGGCGGACACTTCAGTGGTCACGGGCATTCAGCCTCTGACCTTCGGGTGAGCATTCTCCAAGGCGGCCTTCACGACACACAGCGCAGAGTCACTGAGCAGAGACTGATAGCCAAGTTCCACACACATGAGGACGGTCTCAACAGGGATCTTGGGTTCATGTCGCACTATCTGTAACCCCTGTGACTTGCCTGGGTTTGCAAAACCTCACTCACTGTACTGTCTGGAGACAATACACATCTCTTTAACCTGTGATCAGTGCTCCTTCCACACACATTGTTAGCCACTTTAAGACTTGAACAGCAGGTTAGGTGTAAAGATTTGCATTCTAATCTGTAAACTGTCTGTGCTTTATATGCTCTGTCTGAGGCCAGAACTCTCCATTCACCTGACGAAGGGGCTAACCTGAAAGTTAGTGAATTTACTATCAAATAAACCCGTTGGACTGAAACCTAGTGTTGTCGGACTTTTTACTGTATTTTACTTCACCAGCTCTCCTATAGGCACAGTAAGCAGCAATAATTGAGTCTCTCTCCTGTCTGTGACTTCTGCTTAAGGTTTGATTTTCCAGAGCCAGCTATTTAATTTCTGTTCCTGCTTGAACATTGCACAAGTGCATTTCTACTGATTAATCTGTCCCAAATGCAAGTGATCTTACATTAACCACCAAGATTCCAGACCATGAAGATACAGCTTTTGTCCAAACGAAGGGGAAGAAGTGGGAGTTTTGTCACATGACCCTCAATCCCACTAAGCAGCTGGAACCTGTAATGTTGCCTTGTGAAGCCAATGGAGGCAGTGTGCCATCTTCCATCAGCAGAACTAGTATTCCGTCCAGGTTTACATTTACCTGGTTCTTATCTACAGTGTTTCTATCTTTTGTTCCAGTGCCCATTACAAGATGAGTCTGTCTCTACGTGCTTCTCCCATTGTGGAAGTCAGCACCACTGGGAAAGCAGATAACCCCACATCAGCCTACTAAACCCTCTGAAGGAATACATCACTATTGGACTTATGATGCTGGTCCTTGGACTCATGAAACAATAATCCTTACTTTGTAATCTCTGATCTGTATCTCTCTTTCTTTTCCTTAACCCTCTTTTATTGTATGGTCACAACGGTGAGGTGGGGAGGGGGTGCATTATGAACCCTCTTCCCGTATTTTGAAAGTGTGTAAAATAAGATTACCCTCTAACTTAATTCTATCTTGAGCTTATTATGGGCTTATTGATAGAGGATTGGATCACTCCAAACCTGCAATTATAAAGAGGAAAATCAAAAATAAAACAAAAATACCTTTCTGTTTACAGAGAAATCAACACTGTTTAAAATTTAATCCCATCTGTCTGTAACAGGAGCTTTAAAGAATTGATGTGTACAAAATGAATCAGACATAAAGATGTCAGGTTCGCTTAACTCGAAGAGCACTATTTCCATGTTTACATACTGAACTGCAAACTTAAAGTTACGTGCAGTAGGAAAACAATGGCAGGAGTATAATCAAATTCAGTATTAGAATTTACATAATTTGCCATCTTTCCAGAACTGATGGTGCATAAGGCAATCCGTTTCTTACAACTTTACACTGAGAAAATCCTATTTTTAGCAGTGTCCATAAAGTCCTTTTTGCGTGGATTAGTCTGACCCATGACTCCCTGTAAGAAAAATCTAAATGTGATGTAGAGTTGCAACTCTACTCCCATGCGATACGCTGATAGATGTTAACACAGTATTTAGAGGTTGGAATTCTTGCCTACAGTTGTCCAGATTGTCATTTATGGAGTTTGAACTGATGCAATTCTCAACAAAGATAGAAATGCTACTACTGAGCCAAGACTCCCTCTCAATCTGTATAATTGGATCAAATTGATTAAAAATCAGGCAGATGTATCTATATTTGATATATCCTTTTGTGAAACATCCATGCAAATCAAACATTTCATTTTTTTTCTATTGTACCAATTATATGCAGATGGGATCATGACAAATCTAAAAAGGGTTAACCAAAGTTTTAAAAAACTGAATTGCGACAGTGATGTTTTTCAGAATAATGACAGCATTTATGACATACTGCAATTATCCACTGTTCGGCATGTCAGTGTTGGTTTAATGCTTTTAATTTCATATCAGCCAATCAGTACTATGTGCTGAGACAGATTTAGAAGCATGATCATCAGTGGCTGTTTCCAGACTACTGGGCTCCAAGCACATAAGACAGTTATTTGGTAGTAAGTGCCAACCTGCTGAAATTTCAAGCTTTGGCAATAAGCAAAGAAACTCAATTAAATATTAGTTAAAATTACTCAAATTTATCATCTTCTTGAGTAGAAATTAGAGACTGAATCTGAATAGGATGTGATAGGTTGGTTGTTACAAGAGTAGCTAGTGGACATCAAAGATAAAATACAAAGATGACAAAAGCCAAATGTCTTGAATCTCTTGGTCAAATCAGAGCAAAAATGCCAGAATTTTGAGTCAACTTGATTAACACTTGGTCCTCTCTCCTTTTTTCCGACCATCTCAATTTCTTGTGGTAATCTTAAATGCCCAGTAATGGGCATATATTGTGACATATTGGAAGGAACAAGAGGCCAAGTAAACTATTAGTGTTCTGCAAATTTTGGAGAAAAGGGGCATATGTGCATCACTGCCATCCAAAAACATCCAGGGGCCTCAAAATTGCATACATGCTCTTGTAGTCTGAGAACCAACCACACAACACTACTCTTCTGTTTCTTGTCACTGAATGAATTTCATATCTACACTGCCATGCTTCTTTTATTCCATGGATTCCAATTTTCCTGGCAAGACTTTTATATGGCATATTGTCAAATCCCTTTTGGAAGGCCACAGATGTCATATCAACAACATTATTCTCATTAGCCCTCTCTGTTACATTATCAAAAAACAATCAGATTAATTAATAATTTGTCTTTAAACAAATCTATTCACGTTTTCCTTAATTAATTCACATTTGTCCAAGTCACTGTTAATTTGACCCAGATTATTGTTTAAGGCTTTCTTAGCACTGGGGTTAAACAGCCTGGTCTGTAGTTGCTGAAATATCTTCACATCGTTTTTTTTGAACAAATCTCCAGGCTTTGACATTGTATCTAAGGTCAACTGAAAAATAATGACTAGTGCCTCGGCAATTTCCAACCTTACTTCCTTCTGTATGTTTGAATGCATCCAGTCCTAGTGACGTAATAACTTTGAATGCAGGCAGCCTCTCTCATATTTTCTCAATTTTAGCCACTTTAGTACTTCAGCTACTTCGTCTTTCATTATGACTTTGGCAATATCCTCCTCCTTGGTCAGAAAGACGTAGAAGTGCTCATTTAGTATCTCTGCTATGCGCTCTACTTCCACACACACATCTTTTTTAGGTCCCTAATCAGCCCCACCCTTTTGCTATGTATATGGCTATAGAAGACATTTTGGATTCCCTTTATGTTAGCAACAGGCTGTTTTTATATCCTCATTCACCCTTCCATAGCTAATCTAAAGCTTGTGATACCATGATCATTGTCCCACGTATTCTTCCACTGACACTTGATTCATTTGATTCACTTAATTCTCCAGAACCATTTCCAAGCAATGCCTCCTTCTCTGTTGGGCTGGAAACATATGGTCAAGAAAATTCTCCTGAACATATTTCTGAAATTCTTCCCTCTCATTTGGGACTGTAAAGGTTGATGTGGGATCGGGGAAGCATACTGCCCACATTGTGATGTAGAGTCACATGAGAGCAGCAGTGTAGTAGTGACTCTGGTTATATATAAGTTCGTATATAGTTGTGTTATTAATAAAGTTATTGTTCAGCCATACAAGCCTCTAGACTGCTTCATGAGACAATAACAACCTTACAGTAAGGTGGCAGCAGGTGAAGGACTCCCAAATCTCTATGAACAAGTAAAGAAACTGCAATCGGACTTAAGAGAAATACACCTACCTTGAAGACAACAAATTCAGAGCTCTGTTCCTGGTATGGAGGTTGAAGGGCAGAAGTCCATTTGTACAGTGTAAGAGAATTCCGCCAGAGCACACAGGTCCATTGCAAAACCTGATGAAAAGCAGAGTCAAAGGACCTAGTCAGACCACAAAAGGATGAGCAAACTTAAGAAATGTTGAAATAAGATTTCAAAATTTTCACAATAATCAGGAAGCACAAGCAGACTGTCTATTTAAAAATGCTTGAAGAATGCTGCAACCTGGATTCAGTCAGCACCATGACAAATAGCAACTGCATGTAATTGAAAAAAATATTGAAGAATGGTCAGAGCAAATAATTGGTTTAATTTCAAATCTGTGTGTTTAGGAAATTAGCTGGCCAAAATGATTTGTTCAAATGATTTTCTTCAGAATCTCTAACATTAAAAAGGGTTCATAACTACATCAAATCTGGACAAATTTGGGATGAAAAAGAGGTGATTAAAGAAAGTTGTATTTTCCTGTGCTAAAAACAAATATGTACAGTGAATCAACACTGCCAGAACAATGAAGGCAGATGGAACGGATAGACCAGATTTAGAATTGAATATTACAGAGAAAAAGATTTTTAAGATGTATGATAGGATCAGGTTTCAATATGAAAACAGAGCCTGAACAAGTGAGTACACTCTTATATTCAGTAGGTCTAACAACTGACAACATTATGCCAGATAAAGAATTTTGATAAACAACTTTGAAGATGAACAACTTTGAAGAGCTGATGAAATCCTTTCACATCTACTTTAACCTAAGAAGCAACAATGTTTTGAGGCAAGCAAAATTAAGAAGAGAGTTCAGAAGCTCAGGCAACTCAGATTCCTTCATAAATGAGTCACACAGATTGGCTGTAAGCTGTGATTGTGGTGTACTTAAGTCAGAGCTTTTTGTATTTGCACCTATTTTGCATCATAAAAGAGGTTTCAACATTAATGAGAATGTTTGGGGTTCCCTGATGCCCTTTGGAGGTCACTCAAAGTTGGGAAACCCCGAGTTAGAGAATAGGCACATTGCTCCCAGGCAGTGTTCCAAACTCTCTTCCTCTCTTTCTCTCTCGTCTAACAGCTTACAGATTGATGTCAGTCAACATCTATGTTATACATTATCATATTCCATCTGTTAAGCCGACTACTTGCTCCCAAGGAAACAATCCAATTTTCAACAATGATACTAACCAATGCCATTAATTATTTACATTTCTGTAACTCTCATTTTACAACTACAGATTCTACCCAGCTGCAACTCTGCTCTTCCGGTTCCCTAAGTCACAGTTGTGTGGGATTCAATCTCCTACAGAGTTCTTAGCCCCTAGAGATGATATCTTGGAGACATGCAGATTTTCTTCTGCACTTGGGCAGAAATCAACATCTGCAGAATAGGGCAGAAGTTTAGCAGCATTGCTGGTAAGCAAAATGTAGTTTTGGGGTGACTGATTTGCAAGGACAATGAATTCTTTTCACTAAAAGACTGATCTAAGAAAGAAAACTGAAGGACATCAGGCTTCAGATTCTCTGGGACTAGAAGAAAATAACTAAGGATACTCTGCAAAACTTGTTCTTCTCTCAAAGCACAAAGCAAAGGACCTTCAGAAAAGAAATGACCTTCAACTCCAAGGAAGATTGTCAAAGCTGTAACCATTCACTGACACATCAAAGACTGATTGAAATCCAAGATTTCAATTAATTTAAGTAACAAAAAAACCCACAAAATTCCAGTTTTTCCCAATAATATTTCAGAAGAACGGTTTACTTTCCGAAGGCACTGGTAAGAATGCTCATTTCTCTGTGTGAGGTTGCTTCACTCTGGGTAATGGGAAGAATTGCTGAGCGTATGGAGACAAGACAGCCTCATTTTGTATAATGAAACAAATTTCCTGTAGATAATTAACTCAGATACAAGATTGCTACACAGGACTCTTCAACTTCAGAAGTGCAAAAGATTTTGCTGCCTCTTCTGTGCTGACATTCAGCTCTGGCCAGAAGACTTTCATCTTGGATTGAAGTGAAGGTATCACATGACTTTCACCCCTGAAAGCCATCAAAGTGGCAGCATGATCCTCTTTGGACTCTGAAGTGGAATCTGGCAAGGCATTCTCTCTCAAAAACAGCAGAAACATCATATGATGCATCAATCAGTTTGAAATACAGATCAACCTCCAGGACCTCATCCCTAACAGATCACTCAGCGCTATAGTAGCCTTTTCTTCATCATTTTCTTCTGGAAACAGCTAACTCAGATCCAGCAAGTCTTCATGCCGGTGATTTACCATCTGCTGAAAAGCTTTCAGTATTCACCACCCCTGGCCTGAATTCATGAAGAACTGAAAGATTCATAACTTCAATTTCTGCCAGAGTCTAGTGCATGGAATCTTTGAAAGGAAAGAACTTGCTGCTGATTGAATAAACTATCTCAGCTGCTGAAGGCTGAAGTTCCACAGCCAGTTAAAAAATTGGTCGAAGATTGTTTCATGAGAGACAGGTTATTCAAATGCTGGGTATCTTCTGTTTCTTTTTCAGAATTCTACGAAGCATAAAAACATCGCAACTCAATAAGGATATATATTGATTGTCTCTATGTTCTCCACAATCAATGATCTATTGCCCCTTGTAATAAAGAAGAATAATAATCCTGCCTTTATGTGGAAGTTTGTGCTACCTGGACCTTGTAATGTGATGTCCGATGGATGAAGGTGTATTGTCTGAAGCCAGTTGAGATTATCTGCTAGTCTGTTAACAGTAATTTTATAGGTGGTATTGAAGCCTTGAACTTGCACTATAACTGACCAATAGTCTGGACTAAGACGATCAACTTCATAGAATCCCGACAGTTCAGAAAGAGGCACCGACCACAATCCCACCCAGGCCCTATTCCCGTAACCCTTTATATTTACCCTGCTAATCTCCATGACACTAGGGTTAATTTAGCATGACCAATTAACCTAACGTGCACATCTTTGGACTGTTAGAGCAAACCAGAGCACCCAGAGGAAACGCACACAGACACGGGGAGAATGTGCAAACTCCACACAGGCAGTTATGCGAGGCTGGAATTGAACCCCAGCTCCGTAAGGCAGCAGTGTTAACCATTGTGCCACTGTGCCACCCTGGAATTTACCTGAGGAACTCTGTAATTTTGTCTTTAATCTTGGGATGGAATGTTTCATAAATACTTTCCTGCCTTCTACCTCAATTAAAGTTGTTGGATTTGCAGAAACAATTGAACTATCCAGTTTTGCTGCTCTGGAAGCATCCAGAGTCACCTGCTGGGCAGTCTTCACAGCAATGTTGGTTTCTCACATTACACTGCAAGCAGCTCAAAGTGGCTGCCAGTGAGGAGCTTCCTAATCTTCTGCCTGGTTTGGGAGGCTTTCTTATAGGTGAGGCCACTCCCCATGAAATGGACTCATAAACCTTGGAGTGTCTCATGCCAAATGATAACCCAGTTTCACAGAATTTGTAGAATTAGGCTATTTGGCCCATCGAGTCTGCACCGACTGTTCAACAGAAGCATCCTACCCCCTTATCCCCACATATTTACCTCCTAACCTACACATACTGGGATATTAAGGGGCAATTTAGCACGGCCAATCAACCTAACCTACACATCTTTGGACTGTGGGAGGAAATTGGTGCAACCAGAGGAAACCCATGCAGATACAGGGAGAAAGCGCAAACTCCACAAAGACAGTCACCCAAGGCCAGAATTGCCACCGTGCTGCCCAGAGTTGGATTCTCTAAGCCTGGACTACTGGACCGCATGATTTAAAAGCAAGATCATCTTTGTTTTGCAGTAAGTCAGAAAACTTTTCATTCCGGGCGCTCACATCTATTGATCCTGAAGAAGGACAACCCAAGTTAAGATCCACAACAATGATATCAGAGGAGCAGATAAAATCTGGTCCCTCAACTTGTCAACCAAACCCAGCTCCAGCACCCGCCCTTATAAAAAAATACAGGCCAGCTGTACGTAATGCCAACTTCTTTGTTCTTTAGATTGTTGAGTAGTGTGCATCCAGTCAGCAGCTTGTTTTACACTGGACTGAACGCCGAAAAGTCATTAAGATGAACAGGCAGCAAAAGATTTGCATGTTACTTGTCTCAAAAGCCAGGCAGCATGCCTTAATGACTATCGTCCGGTAGCTCTGACATCCATCATTATGAAGTTCTTCGAAAGGTTAGTCATGGTACGAATTAATTCTGGTCTCCCAGATTGCCTGGATTAGCTACAGTTTGCCTACCACTGCAACAGGACCAAGCAGACGCCATCTCCCTGGCCCTGCACTCAACTCTGGAGCACCTAGATAATAAAGACACCTATGTCAGACTTCTATTTATTGACTACAGCTCAGCCTTCAACACCATTATTCCCATGAAACTCATCTCCAAACTCTGTGGCCTGGAGCTCTGCTCCTCCCTCCTCAACTGGATCCTAATCTTCCTAATCCACTGACCAAAATCAGTGAAGATAGGCAACACACACCTCCTCCACAATCATCCTCAATACCCGTGCCCTGCAAGACTGTGTCCTCAGCCCCTTACTATACTCCTTTATATACCTATGACTGTGTAGCCAAATTTCCCTCCAACTCGATTTTCAAGTTTGCTGATTACACTACCTTTTTGGGTCGGATCTCAAACAATGTACAGGAAAGAGATAGAAATCTCATGAACTGGTTCAACAATCTCTCCCTCAGTGTCAACAAAAACAAAGGAGATAGTTATCGAGTTCAAGAAGCGTAGTGGAGTACATGCCCTGTTTACATCAATGGGAACAAAGTAAAAATGGTTGAGAGCTTCAAATTTTAAATTTTGTAGCAGATCACCAATAACCTGCCCTGGTCCCTCCATGCCGATGCTATAATTAAGAAAGCTCACCAACACCTCTACTTTCTCAGAAGACTAAGGAAATTTGGAATGCCTGCTATGACTTTTTCCAACTTTTACAGGTGTGGCATGGAAAGAACTCCTCCTGGTCTGGTATGGCTCCTGCTCTGCCCAGGACTGCAATAAACTACAAAAGGTTGTGAACGAAGCCCGGTTCATCACTCAAACCAGCCTCCACTGACACTGTCTACACTTTCTGCTGCCTTGGAAAAGCAGCCAGCATAATTAAGGATCCTATGCACTCCAGACATACTCTCTTCCACCTTCTTCCCTTAGGAAAACGATATAAAAATCTGAAGACATGTACCAACCGACTTGGGAACAGCTTCTTCCCTGCTGCCGTCAGACTTTTGAATGGACCTACCTCATTAAGTTGATCTTTCTCTACACCCTAGCTATGACTGTAATGTTACATTCTGCACTTTAATTAAGGGGTGGCACGGTGGTGCAGTGATTAGCACTGCTGCCTCACAGCGCCAGGGACCCGGGTTTGATTCCTGGCTTGAATCACTGTGCGGAGTTTGCACATTTTCCCCATGTCTGTGTGGGTTTCCTCAGGGTGCTGTGATTTCCTCCCACAGCCCAAAGATGTCCAGGTTAGGTTGGACTAGCAGGTTAAATTTGTGGAGCTGTGGGTTTAGGGGCTGATTGGGATTGTGGTCACTGCAGGCTCGATAAGTTGCATGGCCTCCTTCTACACTGTAGGGATTCTATGAATCTTTCCCTCACTCTGTTCGGTATACTTTGTATGTATAGCATGCAGGAAACAATGTTTTTCATTGAAAACTAACACGTGTGACAATAATAATCAAATCAAATCATTTTGATGGGCAAGGAGCAGTCATGCCTTTCGCCCACTAACAGATCAAATCACGTTTTTAGCCCATTATGCCTGGCAATGCAGTACTATCTTGCTATGGAACTGAAATGTTAGCCTCTATTTCTTAAAAATCTATTAATGGATCATAATATGGACCAAATGCAATGCATTGGGTATTGGCCAAAGGGGATAGTCCATAGGATTCCAAGTTCACTCACCCCATTATGGGAGTGATAACGTCGAAATATATTGATATTTCTGAGAAACAACACACAATAGTTATAGAGTGAAAGTTCAGAAGTACGTTATCAGTAACCAAAAGCTGGCAAAAGGCTGCTAGCTTTCTTGACAGATGTGCCAGTTTTGAGCAGACATAATTTGTTTCCACTGTGGAGAAGGCACCTCCCTGGGTTATCAAAGATCCCCTCATTCCTGGTACAGTAGCAGCATTTCCTTGGCAGGAGCTAAAATGTGCAATTGCAGCTACTTAAAGAGACATATGGGCTTTTTTAAAATTATCTTTTAGCGCTGTACATTTTGGGAAGATAAAGCTGCAAGCAGCCTGCCAGTGCCTAGGAGGAAGAAGGACAATTCTTCTTTCAGATAGTTCTTGAGGCCAAACTGAGGGAGATTTAAAAAGGGAGGCTGTGAGTGGCAACCATCTTTAGATTTTTGGCTATGCATGGCAACCACATTTACAAAATAACAGCCATTGCTCCCTAAAAGGAAATGATAAGACCGATGAATGCCACATTTACAATAAAAAGATTTTCCTGTAAAAGATTTGTATATTCAAGAAATTTGCCATTGCAGTTGATACCTGATCCCTTTATAGTGTCTGAATTGAGATGGAAACAGTACACATCAGCATTCCTTTCAGTTCACTAACATCCTTCAGGAACCTGGAGTCACATGTAGGCCATCTTACCTGCTCTGGCCTACATGTGACTCTAGGTTCACAGCAATGTGGTTGACTCTTAAGAGATCTCTGAAATGGCTGAGCAAGCCACTCAGTTGTATAAAACTGCTACAAAGTCTGAAAGAAATGAAACTGAACAAACCTCCTAGCATTGACCAGAAACACCAAGAGCACAATTGATCTTGAAAAGTCCTTTTTGAAAACATCTGAGGACATGTGCCAAAATTAGGAGACCTGTCCCACAGACTACAAAAGCTACAGCCTGACACAGTCACAATCAATCATATCTTGCATACAATATCCTAGATATGAATAATTATTGTAGGTTTGATGTGTTCCACCGACAGGACAGACCAATCAGAGGTAGCAGCACAGGGGTATACAATCAGGAGAAGGTTGCCCTGGGAATCTTCAACATTGATTTTGAATGCCATGAAGTCCCATGGCATCAGGTCAAACATGGGCCAGGGCACTGATTATACTTTGGTGAGGACTTCAATGCCTATCACCAAGAGTGTCTCGATAGCACCACAACTGACTGAGCTGCCTGAGTTCTATAGGATATATATGCCATTGCCGTCCAAGGTCCAAACACCCCCAAGCACCTGAGGCCACAGCTGTCACAGACTCCCAAAGTCTTCCCCCTGCCAAAGGTCTAAACTCCACTGCCCCAACCCATTCCCACCCCGAGTTCTGAGTCGTCACCACCCATCGAAGGTTTAAAGCTCCACCCCAAATCCTATCCCTTTATCTTAGGTACTGACCTTCCCCTGTCAATTTAAATGAGACATTCCTCTTAAACTTTCCTAGCTTATGGCAGTTAGTGGCGTAAAAAAGGGTGGGGAGGAGGGGCGGGTTCCCTCCGTTAATTCACCTCTCTTGTATTCTATATTGGCCTTTGGAGGCAGCTGCATGGCTTGAATCCCCCTAGGCCTAAGTTGAAAGGTAGGATGAGACAAGCACAGAAGAAATATCATGTAGTTAAGTGAGCAAGGAGTGGCAATTTGAGGAAGTTATGGCCCTAAGAATTTTGTCTTCCCTTTTGAAATCCTTGTTGGCTCATGTTTATTATTTTCTTTATAAATTGATATCATACAATATCATCTTTAATTAAATTTTCCAAAGTTTTCCACTGATGTTAAATCAATTGGTTTGTAGTTACCAAGGTTAGTTCTCCCCGTTTAGAGTGTTGGGATCCAATACAATAGTGTTGAAAATGTATATTACATAGGGCACTCTTTGGTCCTCTAACACACATCCACTCTTAAGATAACACATAATGTAGAATGGTTTTTCCCAACCCTCATTTAATGCAATCAGCACACACAAAGAAATTTAAACATCAGTATGACTACAAATTTCAACAATTACTGATTGATTCTTGTTGAGTGGAATGGGTGTTGGGTGAGTGTAATCAGTTGTGATAAGTGGTGGTGGAGGCAAATTCATTAAGGTCTTTTAAGAGACTTCTGGATGAGTACATGGGACTTAATGGGATTGAGGGTTATAGGTAAGCCTAGTAGGTAGAGATATGATCGGCGCAACCTGTGGGCCAAAGGGCCTGTTTGTGCTGTAGTATTTTTTGTTATTCTATGATTCTATGATTCACAATTCAGATTTACAATAGTTTAGTATTAACTGTGTCAGTTTTAAGATTTGAAGCCAAACTCTCATTGAAACTGAATTAATATCTTTTTCTCAACTATTTCCGGTTTGAGTTCAAATGTGCATTCTTATAGCTGGTAAAATTTTTATTGGGATAGCAGACAATATGAGAATGAATGACTTTGCAGAAAGAATATTTAACCTTTAACTTAATAGCTCTATTACTTATTGTAAAACAAAGAATTGTAGCATAAAGACAGTTTCAGTGATGCTCTACTACCTGGCTCACTTTTGTAGCTTTACATTGATGAATTCTACATGAACAACGTCCAGAAGAAAGAAATAAGTACAATAAAACTCTCAAGCTCCTGCAATGACTAAATATGTGTGATCCCGTCAATCAGCCCCATTTTATCACGAAATCATGACAATGTCTGACTACACTGCTGTATCGAGGCACTCAGCTCCAACGTACCAGGTAAGTAGCAATATGAGTTGCAAGACATTGAATACACTTCAATTTGCCTGAAATCAGCAGAGCTTTTAAAACAGTAAATAGAGAAGATTATGTAATTAACGTAATTGCGCTTTAACGAGGTGCAAAGAACTTATTGAATTGCTTGAAATACCTGATGCATTAAATACATTGTAAACTGTGCCTTTATAGTTGATTTATAAAATAGAATCATAGAATCTTACAGTAGAGAAATAAATCATTCAGTCCATTGTGCTCTTTGCCCTTAATTCAGCCAAATTTTTTCTCATGACACTGCAAATCAGTCATTTTCAAATACACGTCCAATGTATTTGGGAAGTTCTTATGGAATCTGATTCTTCCACCCTTTTATATGGTGCATCTAGATCTTAACAATGCTTGGTGTAAATTTCATTTTCCTCATTTCCCCTCTGGTTTATTTGCCAGTTATTTCAGAGAAGTGACTTCTGACACACGTGCCTGAGGAAGCTGTTTCTCCCTATTTGCTCTATCAAAGCCTGGTATCACTTTGAACACCTCTATTAGGTTTTCCCTTACCTTTTTTTCTCTAACAAGAACAGACACAGCTTTTCCAAACTCTCTACATAATTGATGTCCCTCACTCCTGGCAAACCTTCATTGTTCCCTCTCAAAAGCGTTGAGATCCCTTCTAAATTGTGGTGTGCAGAATTTTAGATATTGCTGCAGCTAAGGTCGAATCAGAATATCTAAGTGTTAAGCATGACTTTATTGTTTCTGTATTTTGAGCCTGAGAATTGAAAATCAGTGAAGTTATATTAAACCTGTATCAAGTTTCGTTAGACCACACTAAGAACTCCATGCAATTATGGTCATTATATTACAAAAGAATATAAAGGCACAAGCGAGGGTGCAAAGAAGATTTACAAGACTGACACCAGAAATATGTAGGTACCTATCAGGAAACTATTCAGGTTAGCCTCTTTCCTCTTATAAAAAGCAAGGCACACAAGTGACCTAATAGAAGTATTTAAGATTACATAGAAAAGGTTTTGGTAGGATGGATTTTGCTATAACTAGGTGAGAAGGGGTAAACAGACTCCCTCTGTTCAACTTACTCGGCTGGTCACAGCAAAGGTTTAAGTACCCTTTTCATAAGGATATATATTTTCCAAATCTAAATTAATTTAGCTGTTTGTGCTGTGAGCAATAAGGAGCCAATCAAACTAAGTTTTCTTGACTCAAAGAAATTTATTAATCACTAAACCCAAGGGAAAAAAAACAATAAAAATGCAATGCCATACACACACAAGTGTCAGAAAAAAGGGAAGTTAGAGTCCAGTAAAAAATGGTTAAATAACGTATGGTAAGGTGTGCTTTGATTGTCCTTGAGACATAGCTATTTAAACATTGCAGCCAATTTGGATTAGCTAGTTTTGTGGATATGGTGAGATATAGAAGATATAATTATTATGAGATTTTGGTTCACTAATAGATTTCCAGTAAAGTTGACTGCTGAACTGGTAATACATTTGTTCCATGCAAGAGAGAGAGAGAGAGTGGGACAGAGAGAACAGCTTTCAACATATTTCCTCTGCTGAAAACTTTCTTGCAATTTCTCTATAGTGGCTGCAGTCTGGCCTTAAATTATGTACATTTCCAAAGGATTTGAGATGGATCAGCCTGGTCAGTGGCAGCTACTAGTTCAAGATCCAGCACTTTGTATTTTATTGTCCCTTTCTGAGACATTGATATGTTTTGGTGGGTCTCTGAAGTGTAGGAAATGTCTCTCTCTTCACCTTCCCCTGATGGTGGTTTGATCATTTTTTACCTTCACCTTGGAAGGTGGCCTAGCATTTTTAAATAATTTGTTCTGTCTCATTTCAAATTAGAACATAGAACATAGAACACTACAGCACAAACAGGCCCTTCGGCCCACGAGTTGCGCCGATCACATCAACACCTACCAACCTACAGACCTATCTATAACCCTCAATCTCATTAAACCCCATATACTCATCCAGAAGTCTTTTAAAAGACCCCAGCGAGTTCGCCTCCACCACCACTGACGGCAGCCGATTCCATTCACTCACCACCCTCTGAGTGAAAAACTTACCCCTAACATCACTTCTGAACTTCCCTCCTTGCACCTTAAATCTGTGTCCTCTCGTAGCAACCATTTCAACCCGGGGAAATAGCCTCTGAGAGTCCACCCTAACTATTCCTCTCAACATTTTGTAAACTTCTATCAGGTCGCCTCTCAACCTTCGTCTCTCCAGGGAAAAGAGTCCCAGCTCCCTCAACCTAACTTCATAAGGCATGCCTCCCAGTCCAGGCAACATCCTTGTAAATCTCCTCTGTACCCTCTCAATAGCTTCTACATCTTTCCTATAGTGAGGCGACCAGAACGGCGCACAATACTCTAAATGAGGCCTGACAAGGGTCTTATAAAGTTGCAGCATTACCTCCCGACTCCTAAACTCAATCCCTCGATTAATGAAGGCCAGTACACCATACGCCTTCTTGACCACCTCCTCCACCTGCGAGGCCGATTTAAGAGTCCTGTGGACCCGGACCCCTAGATCCTTCTGGTCTTCAACACTACTCAGACTTCTGCCCTTGATAGTGTACTTGTTCATCCCGTTGGTTCTGCCAAAATGGACGACTACACATTTATCCGCGTTGAAGTCCATCTGCCACTTCTCCGCCCAGTCCTGCATCCTATCTATGTCCTGCTGCAACTTTTTCCATCCTTCCAGACCATCCACAACACCACCGACCTTAGTGTAAAATTGTAAAATTTCCAGCAAAGTGAAAAGTGATCTTCCCAGCCTCTGTGCTGTTTCTGTAGCACAGTGGGCCAGGAGATTCAAGCAGAGACCATTTTGCAGGCTCCTTGCTGGGTGTCTCGACCCTACGAGTCTCTGGCAGCTGGATTTCTGGTGCCGTCAGCTCCATGCCAGATATCAGCATGGAGTGCACAATTTATTTAAATGGCCATTTATATCTATTTTAAATATTAGCAGAACTCAGACAGAAATCTTTAGGCCTGTTAGCCTCTCTTCCATCGCCAGGAGTATTTCACTCTAGTGGGATCAGGCTCCACCCCCAGCTTTTTAGCATGATTTACACTAGTGGACTCTGCAGTGCACAGAATATGGGAGATTAATTTTGAAACTCCCATTGAAAAGAAACAACAGTGGGATTTACTCTACGGTTTACATGAATTTGACACTTAGAATTTTTATGGGAGAAAGTTTATCCATATTTTCAAAAGTAAAGGGACATATCCTCAAAACAATTCAAAGAGCACGTTTCCTTTTGAGCAAAGAGCAAGATTAGAGGCCATCAAGCTTAGATAGTCACCAAGAAGTTGAACTTCTCTGGAGCAACACTCATCAAGGGAAATGTAGAATATTCTATCATATTCCTGACATTTACCACGCAGATAGTGAAAAGGCTTCAGTGAGTCATAAGGTGAATTACTCATTGCAGAATACCCATCCATTGACCTGTTCTTGCAGTTACAGTTTTTCTATGGCTTCTGCAATTACGTTTTTAGTCATTGGAATTCCCCAGGCTGTTGATGGTGGGTAATTCATTAGTGATAATGTCACTGAACATCAAGGAGAGATTGTTATATTCTATCTTGAGATGGGTATTGCCTGGAACTTGTGTCGCATGAATGTTGCTTGCCACTTATCAGCCCAAGTCTGAATGTTGCCTAGGTGTTACTACATGCTGCACGATGATCATGTACTGTCTGATGACAGAAGCAGTCACTTTTATCTCACTTCTAGAATTCAGCTCATTTGTCTGTGTTTAAAACAAGGCTCTAATGATGTATAACAAGAAAAACAACTGACATAATATCCTGCAGAAGTTTATTCATATCTCTGTCCAGCCAGCAAAATACTGTTTACCAATATACTCTGAATTCATCGCTCAGGTAGTTACCTATTCAAGTTATCACCATTCGTTTAATATCATGTGCTTCTAATTTTCCCAATACTTCTGCTCTGCATTTCTTTATCATATTTCTTTTGAAAGCACATACCTAAAACATGTGTTGCATGTCAACTTGCTATGTTACTTAATCAAAGAACTGAATCAGGTTGGTCAGGCACTGCCTTAAACAAATCCAGGTTGACTGTTCCTTATTAACTCAAGCTTGCCCAAGTGAGAATTAATATTTTCCTGGATTATAATTTTTAGTTGTTTTCCTACCACTGCCATTTGAATACTTTCCTGTAGCTATCAAGTTTCTCTGTTTCCTTTTTTTTACACTGTATGCAATATTTACAACCCTCCAATTTCCTGCCATCACTGATGTACGTAAGGAGGATTGATCAATTATGGTCAGAACTTTTGCTATCTACAACCTAACTTCCATCAGCAAGTTAAGATGCATCCCATCTGGACCAGATGACTTGTTAATTTTGACTGATGCTTACCTATGTACTTTTATTCTATCCAACGTCCTGACTCCCCTCACTTCTACTGTGCCATCAACTTTGTGCTCTTCCTTTGTGATGACAGATACAATGTACATCACTCAATTGGTATCTCAGAAATGCCCTCTACCTCAACAAGATTTTCTTTTCCCCCTCAACTTTCTGTGTTTATAAAATATTTTTGAGTTCCCTTTCATGTTACACATTGATCTTTTCTCATATTCTCTTTGACTTTTGTTACATCCTTTATTAATTTCCAATTGCATTCAGTATATTTGACCTTTTTTGTTATATTTTGTAACGGACCTTTGTATAAATTTTTTTTCTGTTTTGAATTAATCTCTATTTATTTTGTCACCTAGGGAGCCCTGGCTTTGGTACACCATCAGTCCTCCACATGGGGATATGCTTTTCTTGTTCCTGAACTATGTCTGGCTTGAAAAGCTGCTATTGCTTGTTTGCGGTTTCCCTAGTCAATCATTGTTTCCATTCTACTTGTGCCTCCATAAATCACTGGGCAGAATATTATGGGTGGCTGTGTTTCTCATACTGCCACCTTTTAGGAAGTCCATTCATTCAGTATCTCTATGTGCTATGTAAGTTCATAGTCTTTCAAGATATGTAACATTTATGGTACAGGATGTTCCACTGCTTTGTTACTTCCTAGTAAAAAGGGTGGAGACTCTCTTGGAGTGCTGTGATAGGTCACCAGACTATTTCAAGGGTCAGTGAAAGTACGTCTTGAGGAGTGAGCTTTTATTCGGCCAGAAAATGTCCAGAAGGGACAAGGAACGAGGACAGAAATCAGGTTCCAGTTGAATTAAGAAAAGGAGAAATGAACTCCAATTGAAGATGAAAGAGGCACCCACACCTTTCCTGCTGAGGCCCAAGCAGGCTTACTTCCCAGACCTTCTACCCTTTGCTGACCCCCTCCTACTGGATAGAAAATTGCAGTCAAGTGAAAGGTGATCCTGAAGTAGCCATTGTTGGCTAATTGATAGCTTCAAATGGCATGATGGTGAATGTGCTATCCAAGGACTTGCCTGCCACATGTTAACTTGCAGTCATGTTGAAGATAGCTGTGCAGGCAGTAAGGAAAAGCACCCACTGATTTTTATGGGACCCCTGCCTGAAAAGCTGCTTCGAAAGTTCTGCCTCACGACATTGGTTTCCCGTTGGGTATCTTTTATTGTTAATTTTAGGTTTTTTTCTTCCATAATTTCTTTAACCCTAATTATATTATGATCATTTTTATTCACATGTTATCACATTAAAACATAAAGCATTTGCCCTACTTCAACCTCCAAAATTAGATCCAGTACTGCTTCCTTATTGTAGTAGAAATATACTAAATTGCAAGTTCTCCAAATGCATTTCATGCATTCTTCACCATCCTTGATCTTTAATTTGTTTTGGTTCCCAATCTATATTAGGCTAGTTAAAGTCCCCAGCTACTGATATGGTTTTGAAAAATTGCACAGCATAGACAGTTCCCACCATAAACATGGCAGTACACATAGTAGGAGTATACATTTGTATATCTCACCAATCATTGAAGGATTTGAAGGCATCATAATTGAAAATATATTTAAGTGATTTAATTGTAGTTAGATCAACCTCCAATGCCCCAGTAGAAAGAACCTAAATAGTCAGAAGATAAGTTTATATTTACCATCTTTGGAAAAATTAACTTGCAGCTATCCATTTTTAACTTAATATACCCAGGAAACTAAAAAGTAAAGAATCAATGTGATAGTGTTCCATTAAACTGGAAATATATGTAATATACTGTCATGATCTAATGCTAACAATTTAAGTGCACAGATAATAAAGACGAGTAGAGAGTGCAGTTTTGTTTTTTGTTAGTTTTTTAGTACTTTGAATTCCATAGTAATATGATGCACCAAGAGACTTCAGTAATAAGTATAAATGTCTCACAAAATTGACCCTGATGTGGTGGGAACATTTTACTGGGTGTTAAAAAATTGTAACTTATTTCTCATGACTTAAATTCTGATGCTGATTCAGCAAGTAATGACCAATTCAGCATTAAGATTTCCACAGTTTGATATAGTTTGATAGCTGGAAAGCAGTATGAGAATTTTTTTTGTCACATTGCGTAAGTTTCTTTGGGTGGGCACAGAACTTTAAAATCAGCTCATATGGTGATATCAGTTCAATCAGCTCATATGGTGCAACTCCAAACTTAATCTTGGAGGATTAGTGATTTTGGAAAAGATATGAACTGGCAAGAAGCATCTCAGGAAGTTTACAGCCATCGTGGTATTGGGTTCTATTGCTTACTGGAAAAACAGAAGGATATTCTCTTCCAAAAAGGTTAGGACGCAAGGAATCAATGGAAAATTAGCTTTATTTTCCCTTTAAGAAGCCAAACTGCTCACTCTGGTCGGTCCCAGCAAACTTCCATTGTATCCATATTGCCGTATGAAGTCGTTGAGATCTGCATAGCGCTTACGACTTGGCGGTAGTAAATATGTTGGAGCTGCTGGCACATTAATGATGAAGCTAGTATGAAGTAATACAGTTCCTGAATATTCTGCTGCCTGTTATTTAAAGTCCCTCGAAGAAGCAGAGAAGCATTTGAAAAATCAGTGTGATTTAATATATTGATTAAGTTTGGAGTTAGAAGAAAAGGCACAAAAAAGTTAGGACTTGTTCATTCTGGTATAAGTAAATTTCAAACAGTATAAGCCTTAAATCTCAAACATTAAATCCTAAAGGAATCAGACTATTCATGTAAAAGTTAATTTTCAGTATATGCAATTGATTGGCCTATTCATGAAGAATTCAGATCTTCTGGGGCTCTGTGCCAAATGACTTTCTAATTATTGTAAGTTCCAGTGCAAAATCCCACAGAAAGATGTGGGCAAGTGTATAGACAATGAATGGTTAGCTTTTTTTGTTTATTGCTGCTTGCAAAATTCAATCCTATACCTTTGGAATAATGACTCCTTTTAAGAGCTAACTAGTTTGTAGCCAATTAAATTATTTCATTGGAGTCAATTTTCATTAATCACTTGGATAGTTTCATTTCTTGTTATATTAAAAGAGGTGAAACTGTTTTACATGTCATATTGCCATTAATTTTCTTAGAAGTTGTTGCAGCACTGTCTCAAAAACATTGATAAGCAACCAGGAAAAAGGTTGAAATAAATTATATAAATCAGAAATTTCATAAAAGTTTTACTTCAAATATTAATATCTCTCATAGCACTTATTATCTTACTCAGTGATATTAATTTCTTTATAAATGGTTGAATGTGTTGATGAAATACAATAATGCAGCATAATGTTTAACACAGGATAAATATGAATGATGCAAAACAAAAAATGTTTAGCTTTTTTATCATGTTAGGGAAACAGAAATGGCAAACATTTTTGTCATGATGTGGAGATGTCGGCATTAGACTGGGGTAAACACAGTAAGAAGTCTAACAACACCAGGTTAAAGTCCAACCAGTTTATTTGATAGTAAACCCACAAGCTTTTGGGGTTTGCCCCTTTGTCAGGTGAGTGGAGAATTCTGGTCTCAAACAGAGCATATAAAAGGCACACACAGTTTATAGAATACTGATTAGAATGCGAGTCTTTACAGCTAACCTGTTATTCAAGTCTTAAAGATGCAGACAATGTGAGTGGGATAGCATCAGGCATAGGCTAAAGAAATGCGTATTGTCTCCAGACAGGACAGTAAGTGAGATTTTACAAGTTCAGGCAAATCATGGGGGTTACAGATAGTGCGACATGAACCCAAGATTCCTGTTGAGGCCGTCCTCACGTGTGCGGAACTTGCCTATCAGTCTCTGCTCAGCGACTCTGCGCTGAAGTGTGTTGTGAAGGCCGCTTTGGAGAACGCTTACCTGAAGATCAGAGGCCGAATGCCCGTGACCGCTGAAGTATTTGCCAACAGGAAGGGAACAGTCTTGCCTGGTGATTGTTGAGCGATGTTCATTCATCCGTTGTTGGAGCGTCTGCATGGTCTCCCCAATGTACCATGCTTTGGGACATCCTTTCCTGCAGCGTATTAGGTAGACAACGTTGGCCGAGTTGCAAGAGTATGTGCCGTGTACCTGGTGGATGGTGTTCTCACGTGAGATGGTGTCATCCATGTCGATGATCCGGCATGTCTTGCAGAGGTTGCTGTGGCAGGGTTGTGTGGTGTTGTGGTCACTGTTCTCTTGAAAGCTGGATAGTTTGCTGCGAACAATGTTCTGTTTGAGATTGTGCGGTTGTTTGAAGGCAAGAAGTGGGGGTGTGGGGATGACCCTGGTGAGATGTTCGTCTTCATCAATGATATGTTGAAGACTCCGGAGAAGATGTCATAGCCTCTCCGCTCTGGGGAAGTAATGGACAACGAAGGGTACTCTGTCCACCATGTCCTGTGTTTGTCTTCTGAGGAGGTTGGTGCGGTTTTTCGCTGTGGCATATCAGAACTGTCAATTGATGAGTCGAGCGCCATATGCTGTTCGTATGAGGGCATCTTTCAGTGTCTGGAGGTGTCTGTCGCGATTCTCCTCATCTGAGCAGATCCTGTGTTTACGGATGGCTTGTCTGTAGGGGATGGCTTCTTTAATGTTTTTAGGGTGGAAGCTGGGGAAGTGGAGCATCATGAGGTTATCTGTGGGCTTGCGGTACAGTGAAGTGCTGAGGTGACCATCCTTGATGGAGATGCGTGTGTCCAAGAATGTAACCGATTCTGGAGAATAGTCCATGGTGAGTCTGATGGTGGGATGGAACTTGTTGATGTCACCATATAGTTGTTTCAGTGATTGTTCACCATGAGTCCAAAGGAAGAAAATGTCATTGATGTATCTAGTGTATAGCATCAGTTGAAGGTCCTGTGTGGTGAAGAAGTCTTGTTTGAGCCTGTGCATGAAGATGTTGGCATATTGAGGTGCTGATTTGGTCCCCATGGTTGTTCCGTGGATGAAGAATTGGTTGTTGAAGGTGAAGGTATTGTGGTCCAGGATGAAGCGGATGAGTTGTAAAATTGCATCTGGAAACTGGCAGTTGTCGGCATTGAGTACTGAGGCAGTTGCAGCAATGCCACCATCATGGGGGATGTTGGTGCAGAATGCCGAGACATCCATTGTGATGAGGACTGTCCCTGGTTCAACTGCTCCATGTGTGCTGAGTTTCTGTAGGAAGCCTGTAGTGTCGTGACAAAAGCTGGGGGTTCTTTGTACAATGGGTTTCAGGATACCCTCGACGTAGCCGGAGAGGTTCTCACATAGGGTACCATTGCCCGATACGATGGGACGGCCGGGTGTGTTTGCCTTATGTATCTTTGGGAGGCAGTAGAGATCTCCAACACGGGGAGTACATGGGATGAGAGCACGGAGGGTGCTCTGAAGATCCGGATCAAAGGTCTTGATCAGAGTGTTGAGTTGATGGGTGTGTTCTTTGGTCAGATCTGCGGGTAACTGTCTGTAGTGTTCCTCATTGTTTAATTGTCGGTACGGTTCTTTGCAGTAATCTGTTTTGTTCAGTATGACAATGGCCCCTTCTTTGTCTGCTGGTTTGATGACAATGTTGCAGTTGGTCTTGAAAGCGTGGATGGCATTGCGTTGTGCTTGGTTGATATTCGGGGCTGTCTTGTGAGTGCGGTTGATGAATCTGGTGTTGACATTTTTGTACCAGAGTAGCAGATGTCATGTAAGACTTCTTGGCGAGGATCTCTTGAGAAGGTTTCCACTACTGTGACAAAAATAAAAATGTTTGATGTGATGATAATCAATAAGAATCACTATTACTGGCCAAGATTCCTTGTTTATTAATGGATTACATCCAATGAGTGTGAAACAGAACCAAGGGGGAGTGATCTTACCAAAAACATTCTAATCCCAGGATGGGCGTGAAAACAGGAGACTTTCAGATCTCTTTTATGGGCGAGTTCAAATCTGCAATCTTATGCACTTAGTGCATGAAAAAAAAAGCAGAAACAGTTTCTCGCCTGTAGAAAGAGGGGGGCAGGGTTAAATTGCCAGAATGTTGGCTGAAAGCAACAGAGGGTGCCATTGTGCATGTGCAAGTCACTAGCAGCAGAGACCTATCACTCAGCTTCTCCTGCTCTCAGCCAGCCTCACACAAAGCAACTGCCTATTGCAGCCTATCATGAATCCCCCATCCAGACTGATTCTCCATCCCCCCTGTGATCAATGGCCAAAACCCCTCCATAATTGGTAGCCTGACCCACTCCCCCACCTGCAATCATCAGCCTTCTCCTTTCCCAAAGCCAGCCCTGGTTGTTCCCCCCCCCCCCCATCAATCCCCAGTGCAGAGTGCACAGCAGATTCCCTCTCCCTCTCCATACCAATCCCTGGTGCAGAGTGGCAGCTGGTCTCTCTCCCTCCCCCTACCCATCCATGATGCAGAATGTGCAGCATGCTCCTCCCCCAACCAATGACGTTGTTCGTGATCTGATCCTGCCAGTAGGCTCCACCCCCTCTATCCCCACCCAGTTGTCACTGCCTGGTGCTCAGTTGGCAGTGCCAGACTGCCTGGTGGGCACTACCAGAGTGCCAGGCTGGCATTACCTAAGGGGCAGCCCCTCTGTCCCCGACCTCCACAGGCAGCCTCAATTGCTTCTGGTTCTACTACCAAGGCCATCATGACTGGTCTCTGTTGCTGGGGACCAGCTGTGAATCTTGCCAGAGAGAATCTCTCTCGGCGAGGTCATACAGGCAAGTTAGCCCAGACAATAGCATCCTGGGCTCATTAATTCAATATAAATTTTGATTTAAATATATTTCAATAAATTACTCAACCTAGCACCAGAAATGGGCATGAACCTGATTTCTTGGTTCTCCTGATCTTACTGGCTTGCACCACCTATTGACCAGAGGGTTGCAATGGTAAGTTCACCTCCAAGATCTTTCTATTCACACAGTTTTTCACAAAATTATGGAGAAAGAGAACAATGAAGATGATGTGTGCATGAGACAGCGGCAATGAGTGTTTGGAATCATCAGTGAGATCAGAATCAATGGGCAAATGGAAATTCTCCCAATGGGGGTTACTGGCAGATCAGTCTACCTGCTGGCTGGTGACATGAAACCAATTTGCATTAATTTACACCTTATGAATGCTCATTGAATTAAAGTCTGACTGCTAAAGAGTGGCACACATAGGGCGGTGCTCAGTTTGCAAGAGACTTCAATATGAATGTAACAAAACCAACTTGGCATTGTGCTATGCTGCACCTGATGCACTGTTCATCATTCTGCTGGGGCAGACCAGTTCCTGCCTTCCACTTCCATGCTAAGCTGGTGTTCATGGAAAGCACTTTGCTGCTGGACACATGGATCCTCCTTTGTCACCATCTCAGATTAATACTGTACCTAACTTTGGAGAGTATAGGTGTCTCCTTCCCCCTGATGACACATGCCAGTTTCTATTGGGACAGCACTATACTGCAGAACTCAAACAGCCACTGCACAAACATCCAAAGTTCAACCTGGTTTGGAGTGCAAGGTGAAGTTGGGGGTGGGGAGGGGGCTGCTGGAGGTGGGTGGGGGGGGGGTGTAACTTGATGAAGACATCAGGAGCAGTGTGAAAGCAGGAAAAGGGCTGTGCAAGGAGGGGAGAAGGATGAGGACTCATGATACCAGGAAGAAGGGAAAGGATGAAGAAAGCTAACAATCGCAGGCAGAGGATAGACCGGGGTTAGGAGTAGCTGGACCATAACATGGCTGCATGGAAAGCTTAGAAAAAAGATATCTTCATCTGAGCAAATCCTGTGCAGATGCTACGACAGAGGATGAATGAACGTCATTCGACAATCACCAGGCAAGACTGTTCTCTTCCTGTTGGTGAACACTTCAGCAGTCATGGGCATTTGGCCTCTGATCTTCGGGTAAGCGTTCTCCAAGCTGGTGCAGAGTCATTGAGCAGAGACTGATAGCCAAGTTCCGCACACATGAGGATGGCCTCAACCGGGATCTTGGGTTCATGTCACACTATGTGTAACCCCCACAACTTGCCTGGGCTTGAAAAATCTCACTAACTGTCCTGTCTGGAGACAATACACATCTCTTTAATCTTAATGCTCTCTCCACTCACAATGTCTGTACCTTTGAGACTTGATTACTTATAAAGACTCACATTCCGGCCATTATTTTGTAAATTGAGTCTGTGTCTTTATATGCCCTGTTTGTGAACAGAACTCCCACTCACCTGACAAAGGAGCAGCAAGCGCTTTGAGAGCTAGCTGTTTTTGCTACAAATAAACACTTCAGCAGTCATGGGCATTTGGCCTCTGATCTTCGGGTAAAGCGTTCTCCAAGGTGGCCTTCAAGGCACATGACAGTGCAGAGTCGTTGAGCAGAGTGTTGGACTTTAACCTGGTGTTGTGAGACTTCTTACTGCGTCTTGTACCACTCAGGCACTAGACAGGCCAACAGCAAGATTTCCCTGAGATCAATGTCTCTGGGGGTAAAAAGGGCTGTTAGTCAGTCAAAGAATGGTAGCTTATTGAACAGCTGCACTTCTGGGGAAGTGATGGTTGCTACCGGTATGACATCCATCTAAGGCAGAGTGTCGTTGAAGGATCCTAAACCACAAATGAATGAAGGCAGGAAGCGGCTTTTGGGATTGCGGTTGTAGTGGAGAGTGGCGGAGAGGGCTGGCAGGAAGAGCAGAGGGTGGGAGTTTTCAGTGGGCCTTCCTTCATAATTCAGTGTGTTTCTGAATAAGGGAGTACTTCTTGTCCCCCTGCATTAATTGCCTACTTAAGAGTGTCAGTTGGCGGTGAGGCAGGAAGGCCATTAACGAGCCTTCCTGACACAGACTTAATTGAAGTGAAGCTGGTAAGGTGGCCAGATCCCCATCCTGCACCTTCATCTGATTAAGTGCCTCCTAGCCACAAAACCCATCATGAGTGAGGGCACAAGATTCCAAACTTTGGGCTGAAGGAAATGGGGACTCACCTGAGGGCTGAAGAGGCAGCAAGTCCATAGATCTGTGAGCTAGGTGGATTAGCCGTGCTAAATTGCCCCTTAGTGTCAGGGGGCTAGCTAGGGTAAATGCACTGGGGTTATGGGGATAGGGCCTGGCTGGGGTTGTGGTCAGTGCAGACTCAATGCACTGAATTGCCTCCTTCTGCACTGTAGGATTCCATGATTCCATGAAGTACCTCGTATTGCCTTCTTTGGAAAGGCTCACCACATCATGTGCCACTCAAGCACTTAAGTGGACAATGGTGGTCCTTCCCCAGAATGAATGGTCCCAGAAGTCATCCTTATTGAGAGCTGTGGCCAGAAGGAGCTCAACAGTGCCACTGGGGTGGTGGAGGCCAATGCCCATACAACACTTCGCAGATTCTTATGAACGCAGGCACAACTGAGTGAGGTGGATCACAGGGTGGTGGCTGCAGGGGAGGTGGAGAGGGTGATCAGTAGCAAGGCAAGGGATGCTTTCAACAGGCACCCCTTCCCGATGCTGGGTCTCTCAAACAGACACTGAGAGCAGCATGGTGGCACAGTGGTTAGCACTGCTGCCACACAGCACCAGGGACCAGGGTTCAATTCTGGCCTTGGGTGTTTGATGTGGAGATGCCAGCGTTGGACTGGGGTGAAACAGAAAGAAATCCCACAACACCAGTTTAAAGTCCAAACAGGTTTATTTGTAGCAAAGCCGCAAGTTTTCGGAACAGCCTGTCCCATCTTCAGGTGGCTGGGAGTTCTGAACTCACAGCCATCTGACGAAGGGACAGGCTGTCCCGAAAGCTTGCGGCTTTTGCTACAAATAAACCTCTTGAGTGCGCATTCTCCCTGTGTCTGTGTAGGTTTCCTCCGGGTGCTCTGGTTTCCTCCCATAGTCCAGAGATATATTAGGTGGATTATCCATTCTAATGACTTATATTAATGATTTAGATGAAGATATAAAGAGAATAGTGTATCTAAGTTTGAGACCAAATTTGATGGAAAGATGAGCTGCAAGGAGGAAATAGGGAAGTTGGAAAGAGATATAGATAGGTTAAATGAGTGAACAATAAGATAGCAGATTGATTATATTTCAGACATTTGTGGAATTATTTATTTGGGTCATAAGAATTAAAAAACAATGTATATTTTGAAAGGTATTTTAAAATGGATACAAAATTGGCTTTTTTTCAGAAGAAGCCAGAGGGTGGTTATAGAAAGTTGTTTTTCAAACTGGAGGCCTGTGACCAGCAGTGTGCCTCAGGGATCAGTGCTGGGCCCACTGTTATTTGTCATTTATATTAATGATTTGGATGAGAATATAGGGACGTGGTTAGTAAGTTTACAAATGACACCGAGATTGGTGGCATAGTGGACAGTGAAGAAAGTTATCTCCAATTGCAATAGGATCTTGATCAATTGGGCCAGTGGGCTGATGAATGGCAGATGGAGTTTAATTTAGACAAATGCGAGGTGATGCATTTTGATAGATTGAGCCAGGGCAGGACTTATTCATTAATGGTAGGGCACTGGAGAGAGTTACAGAACAAATAGATCAAGGGGTACATTTCATAGTCCCTTGAAAGTGGAGTCACAGGCGGACAAGTGGTGAAGAAGGCATTCGGCATGCTTGGTTTCATTGATCAGAACATTGAATTAGGAGTTGGGACGTCTTGTTAAAGTTGTATAAGACATTGGTAAGGCCACACTTGGAATACTGTGTGCAATTCTGGTCAGTCTATTAGAGAAAGGACATTATTAAACTAGAAAGAGTGCAGAAAAGATTTACTAGGATGCCACCGGGACTTGATGGATTGAGTTATAAGGAGAGGCTGAATAGGCAGGGACTTTTTTTCTCTGGAGTGTAGGAGGCTGAGGGATGACCTTATAGCGGTTTATAAAATAATGAGGGGCATAGACAAGGTAGATAGTCAATATCTTTTCTCAAAGGTAGGAGAGTCTAAAACTAGAGGATATAAGTTTAAGGTGAGGGGGAGAGATACAAAAGTGTCCAGAGGGGCAATTTTTTTCACACAGAGGGTGGTGAGTGTCTGGAACAAGCTGCCAGAGTTAGTAGTAGAGGCAAATACAATTTTATCTTTTAAAAAGCATTTAGATAGTTAGGCGAGTACGATGGGTATGGAGAGATATGAGCCAGATGTGGGCAATTGGGATTAGCTTAGGGGTTTTAAAAAAAGAGGGCGGCACGGACAAGTTGGGCCAAAGGGT
The DNA here is from genome assembly GCF_965287045.1 of Carcharhinus amblyrhynchos. Taxonomy (NCBI): domain Eukaryota; kingdom Metazoa; phylum Chordata; class Chondrichthyes; order Carcharhiniformes; family Carcharhinidae; genus Carcharhinus; species Carcharhinus amblyrhynchos. The sequence goes on along the minus strand of NC_137346.1, from coordinate 36,764,204 downwards.
CTGTTTCCATGCTGTAAATCTCTATGACTAGGTGAGAAAGTTGTAAGTGTTGATGTTCAAAGAGACTTAGGTGTGCTTGTACAAGGCATGTAGAAATTCAACAAAAACAGAAAATGTTGGAAAATCTTAGCAGGTCTGATAGCATCTGTGGAGAAAGAAAGAGCCAATGTTTTGAGTCAGGGTGACCCTTCACTCTGACAAATGGTCATAGAAACAGAGAAATATAAAAAATAGTGCAGGAGTACACCATTTGGCCCTTTTGAGATTGCACCACCATTCAATATGATCATGGTTGATCATGCATTTTCAATATCCCATTCCCACTTTCTCTCCATACCCGTTGATCCTTTTAGCCACAAGGGCCACATCCAGCTCCCTCTTGAACATATCTAACGAACTGGCCCCACAGCTTTCTGTGGTAAAGAATTCCACAGGTTCACAACTCTGAAGAAGTTCTTCCTCATCTCAGTCCTGAATGGCTTACCCCTTATTCTTCAACTGTGAACCCTAGTTCTGCACTTCTCCAGCATTGGGAACATTCTTCCCGCACCTAGCGAGTCCAGTCCCATCAGAATTTTATATGTTTCTATGAGATCCTCTCTCATTCTTTTGAATTCCAGTGATCACAAGCCCAGTCAATCCAATCTCTTCATGTGTCGGTCTTGCCATTCCAGGAATCAATCTGATGAGCCTTTGCTGGACTCCCTCAAAAGCAAGAATGTTCTTCCCAGGATTAGGAAACCAAAACTGCATGCAATACTCAAGGTGTGGCGTCACCAAGACCCTGTATAACTGCGGCAAGACATCCTTTCTTCTACACTCAAATCCTCTTGCTATGAAGGCCAGCATGCCATTAGCCTTCCTCACTGCCTGCTGTATCTGCATGCCAACCTTCAGCAATTGTTCCACCATAACACCCAGGTCACGTTGCACTTCCCCTTTTCTTAAACTGCTACCATTTAGATAATAATCTTCCTTTCTGTTTTTGCCACACAAGTGCATAACCTAACATTTATTCACATTGTATTGCATTTGCCAAGCATTTTCCCACGCAATCAGCCTGTCTAAGTCACCTGCAGCCTCTTAGCATCCTCCTCACAGCACACACTGCCACCCAGCTTAGTGTCATCTGCAAATTTGGAGATGTTGCATTCAATCCTTTTGACCAAATCATTAATGTGTATTGTGAATAGCTGGGGTCCATGCAGTATCCCAGTAGTCACTGCCTGTCACTCTGAAAAGGAACCATTTATTCCCACCTCCTGTCTGCCAACCAGTTGTCTATCCACATCAATACATGACTACCAATATCATGAGCTTTAATTTTGCTCACTAATATCTTGTGTGTGACCTTGTCAAAAGCCTTTTAATACATACATCCACAGGTTCAACCTTGTCCTCAAAAAATTCCAGATTTGTCAAGCACGATTTCTCTTTAGTGAATCCATGCTGATTTGGACTGATCTTATCACTGCTTTCCAAATGCTCAGTTATTGCATTCTTAATAATTGACTCTATCATTTTCTCCACTACCAGTGTCAGACTACCGATCTATAATTCCTCATTTTCTCTCTCCCTCCGTTTTTTAAAAAGTGGGGTTACATTAGCCACCTTCCAATCCACTGAAACTTTTCCAGAGTCTATAGAATGCTGGAAAATTGTCACCATTCTCGGGCCACTTCCATGGATACATCAGGCCCTGGTGAAAACCCTTATCGGGTTTTAATCCTATGCAATTTCCCCAATATTATTTCCTGACTAATAAGAATTTTCTTCATTTCTCCTTCATGCTAGACCCTCTGTCCTCTATTGTTTCTGGAAGGTTATCCTAACTTGAAACATTGGCTCTATTCTCTCACCACAGATGCTGTCAGACTTGCTGAGGTTTTCCAGCATTTTCTGTTTTTGTTTCAGATTCCACCATCAATAGTATTTTGTCTTTATCTTAGTGCAGAAAGTTAAAATGTAAGTGCAGCAAGCAGTTTGGAAGGTAAATGGTGACCTTTATTGCCAGGGGATATGAATACAAGAGTAATAAGGTTTTGCTACAGTTGTACAGGATTTTGGTGAGACCATATCTGGAGCACTCGGTGGGTTTTGGTTCCACATGTAAGAAAACATATATATTTACAATGGGGTGGGACTGCTAAGGTTCACTAACTTTGTTTCCGGGATGAGGAGGTTGTCCTAGAATGAGGGGCTCAGTAAATTGGGCTTGCACACTGTGGAGTTTAGAAGAATGAAACCTATAAAATTCTGAAGTGGCTTGATAGGGCGGATGTTGAGGGGTTACTTCCATTTGTCAGGGAATCTAAGGCATAGGGATATATTCTCAGCATGTGGAGATGCTGGCGTTGGATTGGGGTAAACACAGTAAGAAGTCTCACAACACCAGGTTAAAGCCCAACCAGTTTATTCGATAGTAAACCCACAAGCTTTCGGAAACGCTGTTCCTTCGTCAGGTGTATAGAAAGTTCGCACAGGTATGTGGAAACTTTCCACACACCTGACAAAGGAACAGCGTTTCCGAAAGCTTGTGGGTTTACTATCAAATAAACTGGTTGGACTTTAACTAGATGTTGTGAGACTTCTTACTTAATATATTCTCAGCACCAGGGACAGCTCATTTAGGACTGATATGAGGAAATATTTCTTCACTAAAAGGGATATGAATCTTTGGAATTCTCTACTCCAGAGTTGTAGATGATCCAACATTGAATATATTTAAAACTAGTATAAATCTGATTTTTAGACTCGCAGGGATTTAAGAAGTCTGAGGAGTGGGTGGCAAAACGGAATTGAAGTCCAAGATCAGACATAGTCAAATTAAATGGCAGAAGAGACTTGTTTTTTTCTTTTGGAGGGCTGTGCAACTTTCATGCTAGACCCTCTGTCCTCTATTGTTTCTGAAAGGTTATCCTAACTTGAAACATTGGCTCTATTCTCTCACCACAGATGTAGAGTGGGGGGGGGGTCATTGAATATTTTTTGGATGAATTTTAGTAGAATCCTACTAGATAAGAGAACAAAGGAGGTATAGAGGTAGATCAGAATGTGGAATTCGAAACACAAATAGATCATCCATGATCTTATTGAGTGGCAGAGCAGGCTTGAGAGACAGAGTGACCTACATTTGCTCCTATTTACTATGTTTGTATAATAGGTCATGTGGTCTACTCCTGCTCTATTTCTTTTTTTATTTTAAAATTTTAAAACTGAGGATAGCGACAGATGTATCTGGAGGACCTCATAATTAAATTGGAATTTTTGCTGGTACAACTGTTAGCAAACAGTATACATACCTGAAAGCTGTATTTTTTTAATATTCTTATGAAGTAGCTTATTAACTACTTGAGAAACATTAAATTATTTTTGTTACAACAATTGGCTGCTTTTAAAAATAACACTCATAAAATTGCACTCAAAGTGCACGTATCAAAATTGCTCATTCCAGTAGTTTTGTTTGTGGCTTGTAATTACAGAAAGATCACTGTCATGGTTGAGACATGACGGAAAATGTGTATTTATTAATCAACTGGAATATTTTATAAAGTCTTTTTTTCCTATGCCATTAAAAATGGAAAATTGCTGAACGAACAAATGGTACAATCAATCACCCAATGCCTTGCAGCATTTTCAAGGTAGCAATGGCCACTGTGACAAGGAGTCTAGTCCAACTACTTTCACACAATGTAAAACCTTCACAAGATGTAACATCCCATAATAGTGCTAATTGCAAAAGCGTTATCAGACTTAACAAATGGTTCAACAAAGAGAGTAGCAGTTGGGTCACTAGATGCCAGCGTCCCCAAAACCAAAAGGAGTCCCACCTCCAATTAAATAGCTAGATTCCAGACTTGCAACTGACACCAAGGAAGTATCAAATGACATCCCTTCCCCAAGCTGCATATGCTAATTTCTGTTCTAACTTCTGGCAGTTCCTGTTTGACAACAAAGTGAACAGAACTCCAAGCAAGAGTCTGCACTGTCTACCATCCAGCCAGTAGTAGCAGAAAGACTATGGAATCTCATCAGATCTGCCAACTGCTGGAGCCTCAGAATTTGTGCCTCCAAGTTAACTCCTACATGTCTTCTCCTGTCATGTAAGTCTCACTCCTGAAAGATGAAGCATTCTACAAACAGCCAACCTCCCCTCAGAAGAAAGATTTCCATTTCCTCATGATTCTGGACACATGTAAAACCAATTTATATTTTTAATACAATTGTGCCAGGAACTTTCTCCTTATCCCCCATTTGTTGTGAGTGCAAAGTGATGTGGAATTTGCAGTGTGTGTGGGGGTGTGTGTAAAAATAAATCAACCCTTTTAGTTTCATCTTACCTTGAGTTTGCTATTGTTATAGGTTTAAGTAGTTGCATGATTGCTTCAAGAGCTGAACACATGATTTGATGGTGATGTCATTAGGCTGTTGCACAGGATGCTGTCTTAATTTCAGTTTATATTCTGCACACGCTACATTTCCTTCAATAAAATCTGTTGTTTGTATTTTTGAAGCTACGTGTCCAAACCACTTTCTCTTCTTTTTGTTTGAAACCCACAACTCCTAACATAGTTAGGATGTTACAAAAAAGAAATTAGCAACGAGTTGGGATTTTGTTTCATCAAGAACATCGAGAAATGATCCTAAGAGCAGGAAAAACATTGTGGGTGCTCACACCTTGAACACTAGAAGGCTGGGGAGAAACAACAACAGGATTAAAGCTTGAAGTGCCAGATGGAAGACCAAGTAAGAAAAAAAAGCACTGTGAGTTTTTAAAAGAGAGGATTTTTCGAATCAAAGCGCAGTACTCTCTAAAACAACTGATCATTGCGGAATGGTTCAGGTTCCATCAAAGGAATCAATTGGAAGGCAAAGGCATTGCCGTTTGTCGCAATCTTAAAAAGGCTGGCACAACACTGGCAATTTGGTGGGTCAGTAGAAGGATACACTTTGAGATTGTCCAGTTTGTGAACTCAGAAATAAAGTTATCCAAAGAAGATTGCTTATGGAACATGTTTTGACTTTAAAATTAGCGATAGAAATCACAGTATCAATGGTATTGGCTGCAAAAGAAACTTCACAATTTTGTGCAGAAATGAAGTTCCACAGATTGGGAACTGTCTATAAGAAGTCAAAACAGCAACAATCATGTCATAGCTGTGCCAGAATGGACCTTCAGCAAGTGATTGCTGGAACAAAGATAGTCAATGCAACAACTGTGGCAAAATGCGTCACATTGAAAAAGCTAGACCAAAAGGCTAGACCAGCTTCCCTTGAGAAAAACATTTAGAAGAAGGATTTGGGCACCTTCAAGAAGAAGAACAAGTTGCATTTTAAGAAGAACTTACAACATGAAAAAAATAGAATTAATGTGAAGAAGAGAACATCCAGAACTATGATGAGTTCCAACTGAATGTCTTATCTGTACAGAGTGTATCACATACATTCTGACTGATTCAGAAGTTAAATGGACAACCTATTAGGATGAAGATTGATGCTGGTTCTGCTGTATCTTTAATCCCTGAGACTATATATTGACAAAAGCTAAAGCATCTTCCTTTAAAATCAGCTGATGTGATTTTAAGGACATACATGGAACAGACCATGCCGTTAAAAGATTACATCAGAGTCAATGTAGAGAAACAGTGGAATGACATCTCCACGTGGTGCGTGATAATTTTCCAGCTCTATTTTGGAGACCATGGTTAGAGAAGATAAAGCTTCAGTGGATTGCGATCAACAAATTGATGTGAACCAATTTTCACATTTGAACCAGCACTTTCTGGATAAATACAAGAATTTATTTGAAAAGACTCCTGGCTCAATGAAGGGTGTTCAAGTGAAACTCAAGAAAAAAACGAATAGTCAAGAAAAAAGTCTCAAAGCAAGTGTGGTGCCATGTGTAATTCATCCCCAGGTTTTAAGAAGGATTAGTATGACTTGTTGATACTGGTGTGTTAGAGCTGCTTACATTGTACCTGTCATGAAACCAAATGTTTCAGTTCGTATTTGTGGTGATTTTAAAACAACTATAATTCCAGTGTTGTATGCTGATCAATACCTGCTTCCTTTAATTGAAGCTTTGTTTCTTGGGTTATCAAGTGGGTAGAAATTCAGCAAGATTAATCTTTCATAAGAATGGTTACAGATGAATGTTAAAATGAATCTCAACAATTGTGAACCATTGAAATCCATGAAAGTCTTTTTAGTTATAAAGGATTTTTTTTTGGAATAAAATCTGCACCCACTCATTCCAAGAATGGATAGGTCAGATTTTAAGTGGACTCTCAGGGGTACAATGTTACCTGGATGATATTCTCATTACAGGGTCCAGTGAACAGGAGCACATGAAAAATTTAGAAGCAATATTGGATAATCTTCAAGCACATTGTCTGCTTATCAAGAAAGAAAAGTGTGACCTTTTTAAGACACCAGTCCAGTATTTGGGTTATGTTAATGGTAGTAAAGGCCTACATAAAGCACCTAAAAAGATCCATGATATTTTAGAAGCACCATGTCTGACAAATATGATGCAATTGAGGTCCTTTCTAGGATTTGTAAATTATTAAGGCAAATTTCTTCCTAACTTGGCTACATTATTGAGCCATTGCACAATTTACTGTGTTTGAAACTGCCATGGGACTGGACAACAGAATGTGAGAAAGTACGAAAGATGTAAAATATGTTTGTAAAAGTTCTGACATATGGTTTCTTTTAATCTGAAGCTACCATTATTGTTTGCTTGTAATGCTTCACTTATGGTGTAAGGGCTGTAATCCAGCAACGGTCCTCCTGAGAATGAGGACACTAAGCCTGAAATGGAAGCAGAGAGACATGCTGTCCCAACTGAAGCAAAACATGAGGAGAAATCTGTGTCAGTGGCTGTGCAATGGTCCCTCTGGGCACAAAGGTCCCCAATTTGGTTCACATCACCAGATTTAGTCCCACCTTCAAATGACTTCAGACCAATCGCCAAGAAACAGAAAGACTTTCTCACAGCAGGAGTACTGGGGGAAAAATGGACTTTAGGGGGAAGGGATGTTCTGGTGGCTGTCAAGGACAGGAGGATTATTAATATTGTTAATAGATCTTCCCATGGGCTTCATGCAGTCTGAACTCTCCTATGGAGCGAATGAGGTCTTGCCCAATGGCAAACAAGATTATTACCGTCTTCTACATTTTAATTGGTAATGAAATGTAAAACTACCTGCTTAATCTGGTATCAAATCTATACTCAACATAATTGTGGAAAAACAACTTTGTGACAGATAATTTATAAATAATTGATAAAATTGTCAGTGATAAGTAATATAAGAGTAAATGACATTGAATGCTTATAAGAAGTCTTGAAACATTGATGTTGTCTCAGCATATATCAGAAACTCGTCTTTTGTTCTTTAGCTGCAACAAAATCTTGTACACTATCTGAATATCATTCAGTGTCTCTATTGCAACAACAACTGAACTGTTGACTCTCTAAAAAATCTTAAGTACTATCAAGATATCTGTTTGTCAGGCCATTTAGACTTTTGTGCAGCATATTCAACCATAAGTAGTTCTTTATTGATTTGAATCAGTAAAAGCTTATTTTGCAATTGTTAAAGGCATGGTCAGCAGGAATATCTGATTTTTGGACTGTAGTATGTTTTGGAATGAAAGCTGTGAATTAGTTCCCTTGGAAAATACAACTTGTTTCTCCAAATGCCTATAATCTGAATTAACATTTTGAATCAAAGAACAAAATCCGTTCAAAATATGCAGAATTAATTGTTTCATTAAAAGAGTAATAATCTATAAAATATTAATGTTTAGAAACAATCTGTATTTGCTGTGCCCCCAAATCATCTGGAAATTAACTGAAAACATTTTGTAAATGTTCATTTTACATTGTTAAATTCCTACTAATAATAATGAACAGTATTCATTCATTTATGTATTATGTCTTTTTTGGCTGAATACACTACAGACATCTTTAAATTAATATTTTAATATTAGAAAAAGCTTTTAGATGATCTCTCAGTCTGGTTCAGATTGAGGGGCTGTTTCCTTATTTAATGGGAGATTTAATGGACGATGGGAGAGCCGTTGATGTCATCTATATGGATTTCAGTAAGGCGTTTGACAAAGTCCCTCATGGTAGGCTGGTAGAAAAGGTTAAGGCGCATGGGATACGAGGTCAGGTAGCTAGGTGGATTGAGAACTGGCTGGGCAATAGGAGACAAAGGGTAGTTGTGGAGGGGACCTTTTCGGGCTGGAGGCCAGTGACCAGTGGTGTGCCGCAGGGCTCAGTACTGGGACCTCTCCTCTTTGTAGTATACATAAATGACTTGGAAGAGAGCGTAGGTGGTGTGATCAGCAAGTTTGCGGATGACACCAAGATGGCAGGGTTGGCGGGTACTGAAGTGGAATGTCAGGTGATACAACAGGATATAGATAGGTTGGTGCATTGGGCGGATAGGTGGCAGATGGAATTTAATCCTGACAAATGCAAGGTGATGCATTTTGGAAGGAATAATGCAGAGAGGAGCTATGTGATAAAAGGTAGACCGATTAGGAGTACAGACATACAGAGGGACCTGGGAGTGCAGGTTCACAAATCCATGAAGGTTGCGACACAAGTGGAGAAGGTTGTTAGGAAGGCTTATGGAATGCTAGCCTTTATAGGAAGGGGTATAGAGTATAAAAGCTGCCGTCTAATGCTTCAGTTGTATAGAACGTTGGTTAGACCGCATTTGGAGTACTGCGTCCAGTTCTGGTCACCTTACTACCGGAAGGACGTGGAGTCTCTGGAGAGGGTTCAGAGGAGGTTTACCAGGATGTTGCCTGGCATGGAGGGGCTGGGGTACGAGGAAAAGTTGGAGAAACTGGGATTTTTCTCCTTGGAAAGACAGAGGTTGAGGGGGGACATGATAGAGGTATATAAGATACTGAAGGGAATAGATAGAGTCGATAGTGAGAGACTGCTCCCTAGACTGGGTACAAATACGAGAGGTCATGATTTAAGGGTGAGGGGGGAGAGGTATAATTTGGATGTGAGAGGAAGGTTCTTTACGCAGAGAGTTGTGGGGGTATGGAACGCGCTACCGAGGAGGGTGGTGGAGACAGGAACGTTGGACTCATTTAAGGTTCAGTTAGACAGACACATGAGTGAAACGAGTATGGAGGGTTATAGTAGGGGCTATTAAATAAGGTCAGAACCTTGGGAGGCACCGGAAATGCAGACTTGTAAGTTAACGTTTTTGTCTTTTTATTCCACAGGTGGAGGTCCACCTCGTTGTCAAACGAGGGGCATGCACACGGTGGGTCGTGCGTGGGCTGCTCTTGGAGGTTCCGGGAGTGGCCTAGTACTTCGTGTCGGTGTGTGTGCTTGGTCGTGGACCGGTAGACGGGCACCGCAACAGCTCGGTGACTAGCACTGCTGGCTGTGCAGATACATGGATTTGGGCCTGTGTCTGTGGGAGTTTGTGCATTCTCCCTGTGGTTGCGTGGGTTTCCTCCGAGCGCTCCAGTTTCCTCCCACACCCCAAAGATGTGCCCTTAGGCTGATTGGTTTACTAAATTGACACTATTCTCCCCTGAATCTGGCTAAGTTAGGGGTTCCATTCGTAGACACGCAGGGTAGAATAGGTGTAGGGTGATGCGGCGGCGCGGGCTCGTTGGGCCGAAGGGCCTGTTTCCCGTGCTGGGTTGTTCTTTGTTCTTTGTTCTTTGTTAATGCTTATATTTTTGCTTTTGACTGACCTAAAATTTTAAAGGTATATTTGTAATGGAGCAATGCGTACTATCTCGGAAATTATTTATATATGGATACAACTGGCAATCCTTGACTTTACAACGTTCAAGTTGCAGCGAATGGCACTTACAATGTTTATAAATTTACACCCTGTTTTGAATTTATGTCAATTTTGACTTTATGATGCCATGTCAGTGAACAAGTTCAGCATTTATGTGGATTGACATTGTGCATTGCCCACCTCCCTGACTCAGGTCGTTTAGTTGCTGTTCCGACACATTTTTACTTGGTGAATCTTTGTAATTCCAAATTTTTAATTTGGTAATATTAATTTGTTCTATATTACTTTTTTATAATTCATTGAGTGCAAAATTCTGGATCATGTTGGTGAAATTGGGTATGAGGCTTTGATTCAGGAGCCAATCCCCAATTTATAACATGTTCTCATGGGAAAATTGTTTCTGACTAATGACATTTTGACTTAAAACATGGTTTTTAGGAACCAACTGTATTTGTTACCTCCTATTGTTTATATGTATCTATTTCTCCCTGGTTTGATGTGTTCTGCTCTTCAAACACAGGCAACCTCCTACCTAGGCCCTTCACGGTTTGCAGCACTTTGTTTTAGCACTTTTAAATTAATAAATCTAACTTCTTCTTTCATGATATGTGCCTTTCTTCTGATGTTTGCCTTACATTTGCTAGTCAGAACAACATTGTAATACTGTGTTACCTTCTGTGTCACATTTACCTCTAACTTTAATCATACAGTGAAAAAAATCCCATGCCTGTTCTTTAAGTGCTATGGGTGCTACTTGAGGACAAAAACAACACCCACATCCTCTGCATACACTTTAAGGATGAGTTGCACCAGGCATTATTAGATACATGGTAAAAAGCTAATGGAATTATGCAGGGCAGACAGATTGTGGTATTAAATCATGCAAAGCTGATTTGATGCTAATAGTGCCATTTTGGAGCTCACCGCTCCAGAAAAAGCACTCTGAGGCTAATCCTACAGTGGTTAACATGCTTTCAGCAGCAGGAAGAACCCACACCTCAACACCACCAATAATATTTACAGATTAGCTATTGGTTGATACCCATATATTGTTATTATTTTTCCAGTGTTTGATGTTTTGTATAGTTGATTCCTGTTGTAAAAGCCTATAGGGAATGATGTGCTGACTTCAAGGCTTCTGCAGATTCTAGTACCTTCTGGACATAACTACATTAATAGTCATTTTGCTTGAAATGCAGCATTACTTGGACAGAGAGGATGCTGAACTGCAGAAACTGTTGGAAAGGGTAGTGGGAGGGGAGGCGTGGGGAGGAGGAGAAGGGATCTCGGTAGGAGATTACAGCTACCCAAGGTGTTTAGGGAGCAATTCTTTTCCTGAACCTCAGTAAAGAATAATGTGTGAGATAGTTGAACTTCAGTAAGATGTCCTCACTGAAATCCTCAACATACTGCATTTGCAACTGCCCAGTGGCACAGTGGTTAGCTCTCCTGTCTCATAGCGTCAGGGACTCGGGCTCAATTCCAGGCTTGAGTCTCTGTGTGGAGTCTGCATGTTCTCCGTGTCTTCATGGATTTCCTCTCAGTCTGAAAGATGTGCTGGTTCGGTGCATTGGCTGTACCAAATTCTCCCTCCGTATACCCGAACAGGTGCTAAAATGTGGCAATTAGAGAATTTTCACAGTAAGTTCATTGCAGTGTTAATGTCAGCCTACTTGTGACACTAATAAATAAATAAATAAACTTCAGAGCAGGAAAAGGAATGTATTGCCAATGGCTAGGAAAGTGATGTTGATGATGAACCTTTAACTGTCTGTCTGGCTTAAGTTTGGAGTTGAAGATTTTTGTTGTCTGCAGCTGGGTAAATGTTCCTGATAGCCTCTATTCATTGAGAGTGGACTACATTTCATTTCCCCTTGAACAGACAGGCCGGTGGAACAAGCATATGGTTTTGGAAGGCATGCAGGCTTTACATTGTTGTAGCATGCCATTAACTGCATGTGCATTACTTTACGGGTGCCACCTGTCTGCTGGATTGCAACCAGATGGACACCCTGGCATTGACCTAGACAGCGGAAATGACAATGGCAAACTCAGCCTTGTCAACTCTGCAAAGTCCCCCTTACTAACATTTGGGGACTAATGCTGAAATTGAGAGAGTAGTCCCACAGATTAGTCAATCAACAGTCTGATATAGCCATTCTTGCAGAATCATATATTACAGATAATGGCCATGACTCTCTTAAAAAAGTTCTAAGTATCAAATTCACAGGAAAAACAGGTGTAAATTATACTGGTTTCTTTCAGTGTGACTGCAGACAAGACTCTCCTACATTCTGTGCAATGCAGAGGTCACAATTGAGAACATCATGAAAAGCTCATGGGACGGGATCTATTCATGTCAGAGGCTGACAATTCTGGGCCTCTGTGCATGTGCCGTGGCCTCAAACTGTCAGCCTGCAGCTTGCTGGCCAGCTCAGGACCCCCACAGTGCTGTCCATCCACAAACAGCATCCCCCACCACCGCCCCCCGTCCCCCCGTCCCCATCTCCATCCCCGTCCCCTCAGCCTGATCATGGCCCCCCCCCCGTCCATTCGTGGGCCAGCCCCGAACACCCTCCTGTCCCATCCCGGACCGCCTGATCTCCAACTCCTCACCCACCCCACCCAGCAGTTTCCGATCCTCACCATACACCCCCGACAGAGACCCCACAAGTAGCCCCCACCTGCCCCCCATAAACTTGTAAATATCGTCCATTAAGCTGACAGGCAGATCCTGGTGGACACCAGCTGGTCGGACATAGGCTGCGTGCATCCGAGCTCCAGAAACTCTGTCATAAAATTCAAACATCTTCTCCCGGGAGGCAGACCCTCCCCCCAGCCTGCTCCAATTGCTGCCTCCTGCCAGCCCACATCAGTGCAATGCAGAGTGGCAATCAGGCCCCCCACCCCCAACAATCGCCCCAGGTCCTGCCTCCAGCAGGCCCCACTCCACTCCTTGACACTGCTTGATACTCCCTGGACATGGGTATTTTTGTCTTGGGAAGTGTCAAGGTGCACAGGCTGGCACTGCCAGTTTGCCCATGCCCAAAGAGCACCAGACCCCCATCACCCAATCCCCTGGGGGAGCCTCGACAGCCCCTTTTCACTCCAGTGGGGTTGTCCTGTTAGTTTTCCAGAAGTGGGGTACTAGTCTGAACTCCTGGGAGTTGTTAGTGGCCCCAGAGAATTTAGTCCTGGACTACTATTCCCATTAAAATAAAATTAAAAACAAATGCCGTTCCCGTCGGTTTCCAGCACTGCTCAGACAGGACTGGATATCCGGCCCTGAGGGACGCACGCGGGGCAGGAACGCATGCACAAATCCCATGAATTGGCTGACATGTGATTCCCCTGGCCCGCCACAAAATTAGCATGGTGGGATGGGAGAATCGCCCCAACATCTCTCACACCATTATCATCATCCATGGTTATATTTTGTCCCACCTGAAGGACAGATCCAGTACAGGTAATGGCACCATTATATACAGTTGGGAGGGAATTCCCCTGCGAGTCCTCAACATCAACTCTGGACCCTATGAAGTCTCATGGCATCAGATCAAACATGTGCAAGCAAGTCACACTGTTGATTACCATCTCAGCTGATGAATCAGTGCTGCTCCATGTTGAACATCACTTGGAAGGAACACGGATCATGGCAGGAGTGCAAAATGTGGAGGAACCTCAATGTTTATCAGCAAGAGTAGCTCAGTTGCACCACTACTGACCAAACTAGAAAACTAGTGTGGCACGGTGGGAGAATTGCCCCCATTGTTTCTGGCCACCTGTGGATTCAGGAAATTTCCAATTCTCCAGTGGAGTATTCAGAAATCCTGGAGTATGCACTTTCCCTTCTTGTGTCATTTTCCTTTGTTTTACCTGTGAGTTTCACATCCTGCCAGCAATTGATTTAACCACAATGCTCCTCCCCTTCAAGAGATTAAGGCAAGCTTTAAGCAGTGTATTCTAGCTTTAACTAACGTTAACCATGTCATGTCAAGTTGCTGCGTGCCAACTTCAGGAGAAGTGTCAGGAGCAGAGTCGCGAGCTCTACACACCCTTTGTTGACCTCGCAAAAGCCTTCGACACTGTCAGCCGACAAGACCTGTGGAGGATCATGTCAAAGTTCGGCTGCCTCCCCCAAATTCATTCAGATCACATGCCAGCTCCATGTTGGCATGATGGCCAGAATACTGGATGGCGGAAAATCCTCTGAGGCATTCCCAGTCACCAATGGCATCAAACAAGGCTGTGTGCTCGCACCCACACTGTTCAGCATGATGCTTACTGCCATGCTGAATGATGCCTTCCAGGACAGTGTTGCTGGGATCAGCCTCAAGTACAGAGTGGATGGGAAGCTCTTCAACCTGAGGAGACTTCAAGCTATTACCAAAATTTTAAAAGGGACCTGGGTGATTGTAAAAGATGGTGAGCCTAGTTACAGCTTAGGTGTCATATGCCCTCTTGTAGGCACATAGTGGATAGACGGAGCCACAACAAATTTGCTATTGAATATTCTGAGAGACTTCCTCTTTGCCGATGACTGCGCCCTGTATACTGGCTCAGAGCCAGAGATGCCAGTCAGTATGGACAAATTTTTCACAGCTTGTGACAACTTTGGACTCACCATCAACATTAAAAAGACTGGAGTCATGCACCAGCTTGCTCCTCATACACCACACACAGAACCCATGATCACAATCATAATCACAACTAAGCAACACCAGTCTCCACTTCCTAATCATTCTCAGTTACATTTCAGGGAACTGATTATAATTCCTGTAAACATGTATTTTCACAGACTTCATTAGTGAACACAAAGGTACTTATTAGTGAGAATTGTACAGCGGCCTCATGTTTGTAGCTTGCTCTGCCTTGGAGCTTTTCTCACCAAGGGATGATTCCATACTCTGAGTCCCAACTGGTCATTCAGGCCATACTCTGCTGAGTCGTCCTTAAAAGGACAATTACTACAATTCATTTATGCATCTTTTGATGTTGTGGATACTTTATTTTTTGCTTCCTCCTAACTCTATTATTTAAGGCTGGGAAAACTCTCTGAATCACCTATTTTCGAATACAATGCTGGAAGCCCTTAGTGATCACAGCTGATGTGAAGGAGTCAATGTTGACACCCAGGTGGAACAGGAGGTTGGTAGTATGGAGATTCAATTGATTTTAACAGCCAACCCGCATCAATATGCTGCTGGTTGACTTCCTAACCGAATCATTCAGGAAGTGTACAGGCACACTTTTATCACTGACAAACTTAGGTGTTAAAGGATTTCAGAGTTTTGCATTTATGTTCTAAAAAACATGTAAAACCGTGAATCATTTCATATATGCACCAAAACATCCGGTATTATGTATAGTAACCCAAAGTAGGTAAGAGAGAGATTGAAAAGGGAAATGATTCCTTTGGGGATCAGTGAGCATCCTTTCAAATAGAAGGATTCTCAGAAGCAAGTGGAAGGAACGGGTGAAAACAATTGGAACAATCTGAAGGAGGCACCATGCAATAGTCCCCTAACATGGATACAGGAGTTATGATGTATCTTTGACCCATGCCCGTTAACTATAATGCGAGCTTCGTGTTGTGAATGGTTTTAAATGATTTTGGTGTCCGTATTGCTGGTTGGCTGGATGCTGAGCAGGAGACCAATTTAGTGAATGGTTAATGTTATTGTTGTTGTTGTTGTTGTTGTTCGTCCGTCGACGTTGATGAGCATCTCGACACCATTAGTCATTTTGTGGCTGGATGCGATGTGTCTGAAGATGACCGATCAGGCCAATTCAGGCACGGAATGTCCTGGCACATATTGGACAGACTTGTGTAGGCACTGTAGTTGTTGCGCTGGGGGCTGTGGACTTGCACAGTTCGTGCTTAAGTTGTGCTTCAGCAATGCACCTTGCTTCGTAAGCTTGATATCCATGTGGATGAGGCAGCACCAGACAGGGCGGTTTTGTGCCAGCGTTTCCTAGGTGGTCATGTCTATGTCAAGCGACTTCAGGGAGGCCTTGAGTGTGTCTTTGTAACGTTTCTTCTGCCCTCCATGCAAGCATCTTCCAGCAGAGAGTTCCCCCAAAAGATGCTTGTCTGGCATACGGATATTATGACCTGCCCATCGGGTCTGCGCTCTCATCAGCAGTGTGTGGACTGATGGTAGACCTGCTCTAGAGAGAACTTCAGTGTCTGGTATTTTGTCTTGCCATCTAATGCATAATTTTCTGCAAAGACAAGTCATATAGAAATGATTGAGCTGTCTTGCATGCCTTCGATACACATTCTATGTTTCACAGGCATATAGGACGGTAATGAGTCCACGGCACTTTAGACTTCAGTTTTGTTGCTGGGCTGATTTCTCGACATTCCCATACAGTGGAGCGCAGTCTACTGAAAGCAGAACGTGCCTTTGCTATTCTGCAGTTAATGTCTATATCAATAGTCACTGCTTGGGAGAGGGTGCTGCCAAGATAAGTGAACTGGTCATGCAAACCCACTAATATGAATGTCATTAATGGGTTTGACAGTTAAATTACCAGCCTCCCAACATTCACCTAGCCTGCCACTGATAATGGCACCAGAGGGGATTTACAGTTTTACCAACAAGCGGAGACTTGGTGTGCTGGACGTCAAGAGTCCAGGAGAGCACTGCCAAACCCTCAGAAAAGAGACACAACCTCCACCCTATCACTCAAATCATGGGTCACACTCTCCACAGACCATGCAGGCATTAGGGTGACCTGACATCCCCTAAGCCCCTCTTCCCTTCAAAACCACCACTCAGCCCTCTTTCCCCTCAGATCTGCTGACCAAACTCCTTCCCCCCTTACACCCCCACTCAGCCTCCCTTCTGGCCACATTCCATGACAATGCCATTGGTGCAGTGCCAATGATGTACTTCCCCATCACCCTGGGACTGACACCCTGACCTGAAGTGCCTCAAGGTGGTGGTTCAGTGTCCAATTGCCTCTTTGCTGCTGAGGAAAGGTCCCTTAAAAGCCCTAGGGGTTGAATGGGACTAAAGGATTGACCTTACCACTCTCCATTGCAATGGGTCTGTCATGGCTGGATTGCTCCTTCTAGCCCTGAAGATCACCCTGGGTATAGTGATTTCAGGCAGGCCTGTGATCAACATCTTCATTCATGCCTGTCAGCTGTACAAATTCTGAAGTGGCCAGGTCACTTTAATTTCTATGCCGCTGGTTATCTGGCAGGCTCTTAAATTGTTGTGGCACAACATTCCGCAGCAGAGATTTTTCTTTCTCCCTGGCAAAAGCTGCAGGTGTGAGCAGATGCCTTTGAAGTCTTCTAACAGAAGAGAGATGTCAATTTTACCTGGGGGTGTGGGTTCCAGTCTGCATTGCTGTTCACTCAACCCCAATTTATCCACACAGCATTTGAAATTTCAGAGGCTTCCTTGCAAGTTGAATCTTTTGAAAACCTTTTCACTCCAATGGAAGCCTTTGATTTCTAACAAATTCGATGTGTAATGCCTTGAAAAATGTCTATTGACAGCACAATGGATTTTTATCATCCTCTAGCTACCTGTGTTGATTTTCATTTCCTCTCAAGTATCCTGCTGATCCTAACCAGTAAGTTGACAGAGTCTAAGCCTGACTGACAGCCTGTGGTTTAGCTTCCTCTTTTGCAAATCACAATTGATTTGAAGAAATTGCAAATTGTCAGGATCACCCTCGTGCCTCTGTGGTGTGGGCAGGGGTAGTAGAGGTGAGGCATTATCCAATATTTGTGGATGGGGAGAGCATGCTCCTCTTTGGTGAGGGGTTTGTGGTGCTCCCTTTGTCAGTATTGTGGGGTCACCATTTAATTTTTTGTTTAGAAGGGGTGCCTGTCTCTGAGCACAGAGATCTTTCAAAAATGATGGCTCAGTCTCAGAACAACAGGGCTGGCTGGTGCATTGCTCGAAATGAGCTCACCTGCATCTTTCAGGTGGGTGAATCCCATCTGGCAGGTGTTGCCATTGCCAACAGGAAAGATCCCCATTGTCCAGTCAACGTGGGCACTTAGCCTTAAAACGGGAGAATCAGGCCATAATATAAACAGAAAAAAATTCAAATTGATAGTGATCAAAGATGCTGTGGAAGAAGGCCTGTTGGGGGAAAATAAATCTTGTAGAACAAAAACAGGAAATGTTGGAAAATCTCAGCAGGTCTGACAACATCTGTGAGGAGAGGAGAGAGCCATTGTTTCGAGTCTAGGTGAAGGGTTTCAGATTCTCGCATCCACAATATTTTGCTTTTAGCTTTTTGCCTATATCTTGTAGATACGGTAGGATAAACTCCTGAGGAAATTGTAATAGAGAAGCTATTGAAACTTTCAGGACTGAAATCAATAGATTTTTATTAGGAAGGGTTTCAGTTTTTGTTGGGGAAATGGAGTTGAGGTGCAGGTCAACCACAATGTAATTGAATAGTGGAGCAGGCTGGAGGAGTGAATTGACCTACTTCATTTCCCATGTTCTTATTCTTTGCAGTACAATATAGATTAAAACAATTTATAAATAGCTAAGTGATATTACGTTAGAAGTTCCAAGATAGTTGGCAGAAGTTGCAGATGTTTCTCAAACATGATCAGTGAAATCCAGGAAACTACAAACCCATTAGTCTTACATCAATATCAGGTAAAATAACTGAATTAATCATTAGAAGCAAACTTGTAGACAAGAGCATAAAAGTAAATAGCAGATAACAGTACAATTAACAGTATTGTTCCAGTATAACCACAACAGTGGCACCTACCTGGCAATGTGAATAATTACCCAGATATGCCCTGTACAGAAAAAGCAGGACCAATTCAACCCAGCCAATTACTGTACCATCAGTCTCATTTTGATTTGATTTGATTTATTATTGTCACATGTATTAGTACACAACGAAAAGTATTATTTCCTGCATGCTACACAGATAAAGCATACCACACATACAGAATGAAAGGAGAGGGTGCAGAATGTAGTGTTACCATTATATCTGTGGTGTAGAGAAAGGTTATGAGATAGGTCCATTCCAAAATCTGATGACAGCAGGGAAGAAATTGCCCTCGAGTCTTTTGGTATGTGTCCTCAGACTTCTGCATCTTTTTTCCTGACAGAAAAATGTGGAAGAAAGTATGTCTGAGGTGCGTGGGGTCCTTGATTATGCTAGCTGCTTTTCTGAGGCAGCTAGAGTCAATGGATAAGAGTTTGGTTTGCATGATGGACTGGGCTTTGTTCACGACCCTTTGTTGTTTCTTGAGGTCTTGGACAGAGCAGGAGCAATACCAAGCTGTGATACAACCTGGAAGAATGCTTTCTGTGGTGCGTCTGTAAAAGTTGGCGAGAGTTGCAGTAGACACACTGAATTTTCTTAGCCTCCTGAAAAAGTAGAGAAAGTAAGAAAAGTTGGTGGACTTTCTTAACTATATAGTCAGCATGGAGGGACCAGGACAGGTTGTTGGTGATCTGAACACCTAGAAATTTAAAGCTCTCGACTATTTCCACTTCGTCTTTGTTGAACTAGGCAGGGGCATGTCCTCCATTGCACTTCCTGAAGTCAATGACTATTCCCTTAGCTTTACTGACATTGAGGGAGAGGTTATTGTTGTCACACCAATTCACCAGGTTCTCTATTTCTTTCCTGTACTCCGACTCATCATTGTTTGAGATCTGACCCACGATGGTGGTGTCAGCAATCTTGAAAATCAAGTTGGAAGGGAATTTGGCTACACAATCATGGGTGTATAAGGAGTAGGGTAAGGGTTGAGCCTACTCTCAGTCATCAGTAAAGTGATGGAAAGGACCATCAATAATTCTATCAAACAGCATTTGTTGAGCTGTAACTTGCTTACTGATGCTCAGTTTTGATTCAGCAGGGTCACTCAATTCCTTACCTCATTTTAGCCTTAATTCAAACATGCAAAGGAACGCTGAACTCCAGAGGTGAGTTGAGAGTGATTGTCCTTGACATCAAGGTATCCTTTGATCAAGTGTGGTATCAAAGATCCCGAGAAAAACTGGAATCAATGGGGATTGGGAGAAATCTCTCTGTAGGTTGGAGTTATACTTAGCACACAGGAAAATAGTTGTGGTGTTGGACATCAATCATTCCAGGACAAGAGAACTGCAGGAGTTCCTCAGGGTAGGATGGATAAGAAGTGGCTTGAAAGGAATAAAATTATCAGAAAATTGTCATTTGGATATCAGAATGATAGAGGTGCACCTCGGGAATCAGTGCTGTGATTCTTATTGTTTGTAATTTGCATCAGTCACCAGCTTTGTGAATCCAGTGCAAAGTGAAGAGGTTATCAGATGATACCAAACTAGGATGGAAGACTGAGGTTAGGTACTACACGAAATTGAAGGCATGGAGAATTAGACAGGAATAGGTGGAGGTTGTGATTGCGCACATTTAGCTGTAGAGTTGGATGATATGGAAAAAGTGATGCAAATTTGAAAACGAATTACTTTGAGCGAAATGTATGGAAGGTAAGAGTACAAGGGAAATTGAGAGTGAACAATTTGGAGGGGAGTTGGAGTGCATGCTGGATAAGAAATAAATGACAGCAGAATTAGGAGGAAAGAATAAAACAAGGGCTGAGTGATAGCATTGTAAAGAAGAAAATTAAAGGAGAGTTAAGGATTAACAACGTGGATGAAGCTAAGAGGATAGTACTGATGGAAGATGCAGGGGTACAGATGCAATAGGCAGAAAAGCATACGATGAGGGAATAGAACCTCTGGGTTAAAGATGGCGGTAGGAATTAAGGGGAATGCTGGGGTCACATTTTCCTTGTAGCCCCATTACAAAATATAATTCATAGCGCTTGGTGGTTTCTTTCCATGCTACACCATGTCAAGACAGCCATTTCCTCCCATTCAAAAGGATGTAACGAAAAGTCAGAGTCACAGATATGGAGAGAGTAAGAAGAAAAGGGGTGGGATAAAGTAGCAACATAAAGATAACAGAGGGAGAAACTGTATCATCCAGTCTACTGTGTGCAATGCACTGGTGATCCACTGGTACATCAAAGTATTGGGATGTGTTTGCCATGCCACAGGTGCCACTTCTTGCAGTTGTTTGTATTCAACAATCATAATAACTTACATTTATATAGCATCTTTTCAGTTATGAATCTTAACAGGAGCAAGGCATTGTGGAAAAAAATATGACAATGAGACATGTTTGGAGATATTAGATTAACTGACCAAGAACTTGGTCAAAAATGTGTTTTGAAGAGTGTTTTAAGGAGGAAATTGAGATAGAGAGGCAGAAAGATAAGGGAAAAAATTCCAAAACTTAGGATTTCAGCAGCTGAAGACATGGCCATAAAAGATGGAGTAATTAAAATTGGAAGTGCTCAAGCATCCAGAATTATATAAGCACAGTTATCTCAGAGGGTTCTGGGGCTTGTGGCAACTACAGAGATAGCCTGGGAGCAAGAACATGGAGGGTTTGAAAACAAGATGAATGCCAAAATCTTGCTGCCATTCAAGCTGGCAGGATCTTACATTCCCACTAATGGTACACTCTTGCTGCAGATTTCCCAGTGGCAATGGGTGCATTCAATGGAAACCTCAATGACAATGGCAGGACTATAAAATCCTGCCGCCAGCGAGCGACATGCCACCGTGCAGAGCCACAAAACATGCCGTGGAAAGGGAGAAAAATCCTGCCCAAGGATTTTAAATTCAAGATGCTCCTTGACTGGGAGTCTGTGTCCCAGCCTGGGAGTGAGTATAGTGTTGATAGGTGAACAGCATTTGGTGAGTTTTAAGATATGGACAGCAAAGTGTTAGATGGCCTCAAATTTATAGAGAGTTGAATGTGGAAGATCAACCAGGAGTACTTTGGAATAGTTAAGTCTTGAGGTAAGAAGCATGAATCGAGGTTTCAGCAGCAGATAAACAGAGGCAGGCAAAGTTGGGAAATGTTACAGAGGTGAATACAGATGATTTTGATGGAAATATGATTATGCGGTCAGAAACTCATCTCAGGATTAACTTATATCACCAAAATTGCAAACAGACTGGATTTGTCTCTGGTTATTGCAGGGATCAGAATGTATTTAACTATTTAAGCTGTGAGCAAAAAAATAGACCATCAAACAAGATTTTCTTTGTTTCAAGAAAGACCAAACAACTTATTAACTACTGAACCCGAGAAAAATAATACAAAGGCATTTGGCCCTCATGCAGTCTTCTGGACATGTGCACAAATGCACACATACACTTAAACTAACACACACATATATGTCAGAAATAAAGGGAATTCGAGTCCAATAAAAAAGTTTTAAAATTATACAGTTGAATATAATTTGAATGTCCTTGAGGCTTAGATATTTTAACTGTGGTTGATTTAATTTATCCGGTTTCTTGTATACAGTCAGCTGTGGACAATATTGCAGTTTTATAAAATTTCAGTTCACCAGTTTCTGGTGGTGTTGGCTTCTAAACTGGACAACGCTCTCATTCCAAAAGAGAGAAAGAGAGAATAGCACCAACCTGTTCCCTGAGCTGTGAACTTTCTTAACACCTCCTGTGTCACTTGCAATCTCTCTTTGGTGGCTAGGGAGCCTTGCCTTGAAATACTTCACTAATTGTGTTTTTCTAAGAGGTTTTAGGTGTATCTGTCAGATATTTCAATATCCAGGACTTTGCATTTTCAATGTCTCTCCTTGGACAGTTACAAGTTTCAGTGGGTGTTTGGATTGGAGAAAATGTCTCTCCCATCAGACTCCCAGAGGATGATTTATCTGTTTCTCACCTTCACCTTGGAAGGTGGCCTTGGATTTTGAAACAGTTTGCTCTATCTCAAATTGCAACATTTCCTGTCAGTTGAACATTGAAAAATCGTATTTTCAAAAGTAAAGAGGTTTTACCTTATGACAGTATACATGAACAGGAGGAAGAGCATTTGTCAGTTTCAATGCTTCCTCAGCAAAATAAAAACAAAACATTTCAATTATTCTCAGGGTATTCCTCCGAGCAATTGTTAACTGAATTTAAGACTGGCTATTTACTGAATTAATCGTTTCGCCTTAAAAGAATAAACCAGATCATACACGACACAATCCAGCTGCAAAACAATGCATTGAGAATTACATCCTCCCATATTCTCCATCTGTTGCAAATAATATTGCAAAGAATCTGTTTGATACTATACATATTTATATTACTACTTGTTGCTGTGTCACTGGACAGGCTGATGTAGTGACTGGAGCAGCTTCAAATACAACTGAGGCTGACCCTCAGGATGACATTACAGTTTATGCCTCAAGGACAATCACATTTATGCTAATAGTGGATTCACCAGAAAATGGAAAAAGAAAAGCCAGTTGCAGAGTAATGGCTGGAGCTAGATGAGTTGTAGAGTCATGGTCAAGAATGGTAGCATTCTAGTTATGTGACTGGACTAGTAAGCTAGAGGACTGAACTCCAGCTCCAGAGACATCAGTTCAAATCATAAAAAATGAGTTCAGAGCAATGGGGAAATTTAAATTCAACTCAGTTAATCTGGAATTAAAAAATAATCTCAATTTGGTGGTGATGATCAGATTGTTGTAAAAACCCATTTAGATTATTGTTGTCCTTTAGGGAATGAAATCTGCCATTGTCAACTGGTGTGCCCTACATGTAACTCCAAATAAACAGAAATGTGGTCGAATCTTTGTTGGTTCCTGAAACTAACTAGTAGGTCACTTGATTGTATCAAAGCATGACAAAAAGGTTAAATAAGAATAAAATGGGATGGACTACCTGGCATCGTCCAAGACATCGGATATGGCTCAGGCACATGCAATCCAGCTGACCACATTGACACCTCTTTACTACTATCTAAGAATTTGTGTCAAAGTTGTGATTCAAACTGTTTAAGCAGCAGACTGAGATAATTGCCAAAGACCTCTGACATTGTCTGTGGCTGGGATTCTCCAGTGCTGCTGCAGTGAATGTAGTTTTAGTTGAGTGCCAAATTCCATTTTCACAGGCAGCGAGAAAGGAATAGTCGATAACAGAGAATCCCACCCAATCATACTTACCTTTCAACCAATGTCCCAGATACCTCCATCAACATCCCTGGGCAGGTCCTGTTCCAGTTGCACTGTGGTACACATATGTCAGGGAATGGTCCTAGGGAGGACTCAATATCAACTTTGAACCCATTAATTCTTTGAGGTTCCAGCAAGGAAATTGCCTGTTGATTACCATCCACTGCTGTCTCACTTGCTGAATTAGTATGCCTCCATTTTGAGCACCACATTGAAGAAGCACTGAATGTAGAAGGCATGCAGCATACAATCTGGTTGGAGGACTTTAATGCCCATCACCAAGAGCGATAGCATCAGAACTAACTGAATAAGCTGAGTGTTGAAGGACGTATCTCTCAGGCTGGGCCTGCAGCAAGTGATGAGAAAACCAACATGAGGGAAAAACCTATTTGATCTCATGCCTGCAAATCTACCTGCTGCTAGTACATCTTTTTATGACAATGTTGGTAGGAGTGACTACAGCATAGTCTCTATGAGACATCCTCTGAGGACACAAACTAAGGATACTCTCCATTATGTTGAGTGACACGATCATCATATTAAATGGGATAGAATCAGGACAGGTTTGGCAGCTCAAAACTAGGTACATTGTGGGCTATCATCAACAGCAGAAATGTATTTCACACATTGGTAACCTCCTGACACAGGATACCCATTATCATCAAGCCGAGGGATCAACCCTAGTTCAATGAAAGGTATTGAAGATTATGCCAGGAGCATTACTAAGCACACCTAAAATTGAGTTGCCAAACTTGTGGTGCTACAACAAGGAACTTTATGCATGTTAAAGATTGGAAAAAGCATGCTTCAGATAGAAATATGCAATCTTACAACAAACAAATCATAAACAACATTCTGGATTTCTGCCACATCCAGTTATGAATGGTTGTGAACAATTAAAGAAATAATGGGAGGAGAATGAACCATGAACATCCCTATCCTCACTAATGGGAGAGCCCAGTAGGTCAGTATAAAAGGCAAGACTGAAGCATTTTCAACCATCTCCAGCCAGAAGCCTACACATGACTCCAGATAAACAGAAATGTGGTTGAACTATCATCTGTCTTGAGATCCTGTCTTTTGCTAATTTGATTTGTTCCACATGATATCAGAAAATTGCTGAAGGTATTAGATGCAAAAATGTCTATTGGTCCCATCCTACTTGCCTATGCTATTTAAGATTTGAACTTCAGAACTAACTGTATCCCTAACCAAGCTGTTCCAGCACAGCTACAAAACTGGTGCATAGTAATCAAGGAATCATAGAATTCCTACAGTACAGAAGCCAGCCATTTGGCCCATCAAGTCTGTAATTACCACAGTTCCACCCAGGCTCTATTCCTGTAACTCCACACATTTACCCTGCTAATCCCCCTGACATTAAAGTCAATTTAGCATGGCCAATCAATCTAACCTGCACATCTTTGGAGTGTGGGAGGAAATAGAGCACCTGGAGGAAACCCACGCAGATAGGGAAGAACATGAAGACTCCACACAAACAGTCACCGGAGGCCGGGAATCAAACTTGGTCCCTGGCACGGTAACCGCTGTGCACCGTACCACCCATGTCAAGGGTGAAAAATTTCTCAGTTATGTCCTGTACACAAAAACAGGACAAATCCAAAACAATTACTACACCATCAGTCTACTTTTAATCATTTCAAAATGATGGGAGCTGTTGTCAATATTGTTATCAAACAACACTCACTCACCAAAAACATGTTCAACTATGGCCTGTTTGGATTGTTCTTGGACAACTCACCTCCAGTCCTTCCTCCAACCAATGTTCAAAAGTGCTGAATTCCACAGGTGAGGTGAGAATGACTGCCCTCGACATCAAGGCAGAATTTGATTGAATGTGGCGCTAAGAAGCCCTAATAAAATTGAAATCAATGGGAACCAAGGGGAAAACTCTCCACTAATGGAACACGCTAGCACAAAGGAAAATGGTTGTGGTCAGTGGAGGTCAATCATCTCAGCCAAGGATATCACTGCAGGAGTTCGTCCAGGCAATATTCTACATTCAACCATCTTTAGCTGCTTCATCAATGACTTTCTGATTATAAGATCAGAAGTATTCTTCTTTGGCTGCATGGCAATGCAGCAACTCAGAAGTTCTCTCAATGGGCACAAGACTCTTCCCTTAAGGTACTTGTAAGTGCATGGCAATGCAGAAGAATTTATAGAATCCTTAAATGAGGAGGCTGTGAAGAACAAAGACAAATTCAAGGGAATGCTGGTTAGAAGTGGAGATATTTGATGATAATTGCAGTGTCCCGTTTCACCCACAACTCCTTAGGTAATGAAGCTGTTTGTGTCTACAGGTAGTAAGACCTTTCTACATAACATTCAGGCTTGGGATAATAACTGGCTAGTAACATTTATGCAATAATGTCCAAGAGAATGACCATCTCCAATTACAGAGCATCTAACCACCTCACTATTCAATGGTATTACCATTTCTGAATTCCCTACCATCAACATCTGAGGAATCACCATTGATCTGAGAGTTAATTGGTCCAGCCACATAAATTCTGTAGCCATGACAGAGCAACCTGCTTGACAGGCATCCCGTCCACCATATTAAACATTCACTCCCTACCCCACCTGTGCATTGTGGTAGCAGTTTGTACCATCTTCAAGATTTCCTACAACAACTTTCCAAAGGTCCTTTGCCAATATCTTTCAACTCATGACTTCTACCACCAGGAAGAACATGGCAAACGTCTGCGTGAGAACACCACCACTTGCAAAATTATCTCTGAATCATACACCATTGACATGGAAATATGCTAACATTCTTTCACTATTGCTGGATCAGATTCCTGGAACTCCGTTACTAACAATATTGCTCACGCAGCTACACCATAGGAATGCTAATGGTTCAAGAGGGTGGCTCCTCTCACTTCCTACCAACTTCCCAGGGGCAATTAAAGAGGGCAATATATGTTGGCTATGCCAATCCCCACATCCCACAAAGCAATAAAAATAAATAATCTAAAGAATGAAAGAAATAGCTTTGTGTGCACAGTGCCTTTCATATTCTTAGGATATCCAAAAGTACTTGACAACCATTGAATTACTTTTGAAGTGCAGTCATTGTTATTACCTAGGCCACCTGAATCCTGGCTGGCGTGAAATCCCATAGGCAGCCACCATACTTATTCATTCAATAGATCTTTTGCTTAGAAGAAGTCATAGGTTAGCGGCTAAACATAATGAAAAACATTGACACTGCTCACATATCACAAAGACAAGGAATAAATTGATTACATTCTGTTTGTACTTTGTCCAGAGATTTCCTTTGTGATTGTGCAGAATAAGGTATCAACAAGGAAAAGAATCATAGAATCATCGAAACCCTACAATGCAGAAAGGGGCCTTTTGGCCCATCGAGTCTGCACAGACCACAATCCCACCAAGGTCCTATCCCGTATCCATCCACTAATCGCTCTAACCTACACATTTCAGGACACTAAGCGGCAATTTTAGCATGGCCAATCAACCTAACCAGCACATCTTTGGACTGTGGGAGGAAACCAGAGCAACCTGGAGGAAAACCAGTGTGTGAATAGTGGTGGAATAAGTGCAGAATAAACTTTACTGATGGTTTTTTAGACAACTTTAATGTGGATATATGAACAAAGGGAAGGGAAACTTGGAAACTTTAGTGAGGGCCAGGTTTTTCTGGTGGAGGCAGGAAACAGAACACAGGTTCATTTCTGACTCATAAGCTTAACCCTGACAGGAAGCAAAAACTTTCCATTATTTTGGCGAGGGTGAGCAGTCAATTGGGTCAGGGATGTGCCTGCCAATTAGTGGCTGGGTGGGAACAGAGATTGGTCACTGGAAATGCAGACTACATTCTGATTCACTTAAGCACACATTGCTCTGGTTCTTATTTAGATAGTAACTTATAAATTTGGAAGAATAGTAAGTGCAGACTTATCACATTTCAGAGTTCAGATGGAAACATGGAACCTGGGATAGAATAGCAATATGGGAATTGTAAAGATGTTCTAGAATTATCCTGTGATGGAACAAGTTCGTCCACTTCATTTAACTTATTCACCATAACTTACTAGTTGGTTTTCTCAAAATGCAGCTGACCCTGTTCTTGATTGCCACGCTTGTATTGGCCTACATTAAATAGTTCATGAAGGCTATCTGCCCTTCATGCTCCCACCGACCTCACCCCCCCCGCCCCGAAAATTTATAGAGAATCAAAACTGTGCTCCTAATGAGTGCCTTAATTGGCTTGATTCATGGTGCAGGCAAGTTTGCAAGTCACCTCTTCTATCCCAGCTTTCCTTTTGTTCACACAAAACTCCTAGGCCAGGAACAGAGACAGCAGCCCAACTCCAGGTTGAGGCCAAAGTCTCCAATCCCAAAGAAGGGATCATTGGCAGTGAAGGCAGACCCTATGGCCCTGATGATTCTCCCATTGAGGCTTCCCTAAAACCTTTGTCCCCTTACTTTGTTTTAGTTCATTTTCCAGAAGATGTCCCAAAGTCTCCTAGTTGCCTTAGCAGTGATCAGTTTTCACAATGATGCTGTTGAGACTAAGAGCTGTCATCCCTCTGATTGGAGTAGCAGAATCAGAAGCCCACCCACTATCCTGAATTGGATGTGTTAATCAAAAAGGGATTTCCAATGAAGCTATTATGATCAAACCTAAACCAAAATAATCAAATGTACTGAATGATCCCCAGTAAAGAAATTACCAGTTCGCTTTCTTTTTCAGTAACTTTTACTGTTGCAGGAATTAGAACCAAGGTAAATTAAACATGAATTAACAGGCAAGTCATACCTTAAATAAAAAATAAAATTTAATTTAAATGGTTTAGATAACAGCCGTATTCAGCTCTTCATACTCCACATCCTGTAAGAACTCCATCCCATTCTTTCAGTTCCTCCACCTCCACCGCATCTGCCTTGATAATGCCACTTTTCAAAATAGCTTTGCCAATATATCTTCCTTCTTCTCAGTTGTGGTTTTCCACTCACCATGATTGATTGGCTCTCACTGTGTCCAACCCATCACCCGGACCACTGCTCTTACCCCCTCCCCTCCTTCCCAGAACCAGGATAGGTTCCCTCTTTCCCTCACTTTTCATCTCACCAGTCTTCGCACTCAAAGGATCATCCTCCACCATTTCTGCCAACCCTAGCATGATGGCACTACTCAACACATCTTCCTGTCAACCCTCCCCTGCCGCACTCTTCAGGGACCGTTTTCTCTGGGACACCATGGTGCACTCCTCCATCATATCCAACACCTCACCCCCTGCCCACGGCACCTTTCCATATAACCATGTAGAAGGTACAACATCGTGTCTCTGTCTCCTCCCTGCTCACCATCCCAGGTCCTAAACACCCCTTTCAGGTGAAGCAGCATTTCGTATGCATCTTCTTCAATCTGGTCTATTGCATTCGTTGCTCCCAATGCAGTCTAATCTACATCGGAGAAACCAAATGCAGACTGGGTGACCGCTTTGCTGAACACCTTCGGTCTGTCCGCAAGCAGAATCCAAACATTCCTGTCGCTTGCCATTTCAACACACCACTCTACTCTTCTGTCCGCATGTTCATCCTTGGCCTTTTACAATGTTCTAGTGAACCCCAAAGCAAACTGAAGGAATAGCACCTCGTCTTCCGATTGGGCACTTTACAGCCTTCTGGACTAAACATTGACTTCAACAAATTCAAAGCATGAACTCTCTCCTCCACCTTCATCCTATTTCCATTTATTTTATTTTGTTTCATTTCAGCTCATTCATTCATTTTATCAACCTTTGTTCTCACTTGTATTTTTCCACTTCTCCATTCCAGCCCCCCCTCTTCCAGCATGCGCCTCTGCACCCGCTAACCCCCCTCAACACACACACACACACACACACACACACACACACACACACTTTCAGGGCAACTGCTATATTCCCCAGGCAACTGCTATATTCCCCAGATGGTCCCTATACCATCTGTACTTCTGTTCTGCCATTACACATTCTGATCACTTGATGGACACTTTTAGCACTTCCTCAACCTTTGGTATCATCATGTACATTCCCTTTGTCCCACTGCATCCATATCCCCCACCCTCATGGTATAAATCTCTGCTGATTCCCTTTGCTCTTAGCTCTAACAAAGAGTCACCTAAACTCAAAATGTTAACTCTATTCTCTCCCCACAGTTGCTGTCAGACCTGCTGAGATTTTCCAGCATTTTCTGTTTCTGTTTCAGATTCCAGCATCCTCGGTACTTTGCTTTTATCCAACTGCCAAGCATTGTTTGAAAATTTAAAGCAGCTCGACTCTGATTTGTCAAGACATTACCATGAAGAATGAACAAATGAATGACTACCATGTATTTTGTTGAGCTGAAACAAGCACAATGGGTGGTATTTTTATGACCTCATCATGCCCATTTTGTGGTGGGAAAATGTAAAACCGGACGCAATTTAACTCGTGGGAATGATGCCCGTTTTTGCGCCTATTCCCATTTTACCAAAGAAAATTGGCATGATTGGAAGCAAACCCAAAATGGGCAAAACATCAATTTGCATTTTTCTGCATTCATTACAATGTCATTAGTGAGCTTCACTCCCAATCATCCCAGGTCACCTGCCTTAACAACCTTGTTCACTGCAGCCGTATCAGTTAGGAAAGCACCTCCTTTATAAAAGTCAGATTCAGGTGCTTGATTAGTGTGGGTGAATGAGGAGATTGGTCTCTGCGTTCAAACTGCTCCGTGCTGCTCAGAGGGGGTTGTTTCGTGGTGGCCATGTTACATTTCAGGCCAGGAGGTCCTGCAAGTTGTCGGAGGGAGGGAGACTGTTGTTGCTCATGAGGTCCAACCTCAGACTCTCAGCACAGACCCGGCTCAGAGTGCTGACCTCGAATTTCAGTGCTGATTCTGGGTCCCAGTGCAGGCAGCAGCACTGTTGCAAGTGGGGATAGGCAGGAATCTCTCTGATGTGGCAATGCTGCAGCCTTGGGAGTTGTCAAGCAGCACTGTCTGTGGCCACCACTTTATGGTTTCTGGGTATGTGCTTGTGTGTGGGGGTGGGGGGGTGAAGTAGAGGGTCTTTGTTGCCACAATGGGATGTCATGGGGGGTATGCGAAGTGTGTGTTCCTGGGGATCTCTGGCAGGGGATATGGGGAGTGTGTCTATGCTGTAGGGCTGTGTGGAGGTACGGGATGTATGCGGTGCTGGAGGTCTGTGGAGGGCTATGGGGAATGTGTAGTGCTGGGGGGCTTTGGGGGGGGTGGGGACAGTGTATGGGGAATGTGTGGTGCTGGCCTGGGGGTGAGCAGAGTTCTTTAACCTCTTCATATATCTTTCCCCTTCCCAAAACTCCGCCAGCCCCTTCAGATTAATGAAATGGCTTTTGCAGTGCAACCCATTGATCTTGCAGTTCTTTTGATTGCTGTTGGGGTTGAGGAGGAACAGGAGAATGAATTGCGAGCAGAGGAGGCCCAGGCCTTATCACTTGCAGGCATAGAGGAAGAAGACTACCAAAGGCAGGGTTTGGTGGGGGGTGAGGGGGGGCACAGAAGAAGGAGGGAGTAGAGACCCCAGCAGTTCAGTATATGAGTGTCCTTCGAGCAACTGCTGGACATTGCGTGCCGCTGATGACTCCAGCTCTGAAAGGAGACAGTGCAACACCTGTGCCATTTGTTACAGGACCTGGCACTCAGGTCATGGGGGTCACCCACTCCCAGTGGCTGTGAAAGTTAAGCATTTACGGGTATTTCCACACCACCAGTGGAGACCTCTATGGCATTTCCCAACCACCCATCCACAAGTGTGTAAATGGAGTCACGGATGCCCTGTATGCCTGGGCTGGCCAGAATATTAAATATGACCTGAACCAGGCCTAACAGGAAGACTGGGCTGCAGGATTCATGGCCATCATGGGGATGCCAAATGTGCAGGGGGCTATAGACTGCACCCACATCGCCATCAAGGCCCATCTAGGAAATTTCATGAACAGAAAGGGTTTCCATTCAATAAATGTATAATTGCTGTGTGACCATCAGCTGAATATCATTCATGTTTATACTAGATACCCTGGCAGTGTGCATGACAGCTTCATATTGTGGAGTTCTGATGTTCTGGAGGTCTTTGAGGGGGAGCCCAGAGTGCAGCGATGGCTCATGGGGGACATGGGATACTCACTTTGAACTTGGCTGATGATGCTTAAGTGGAGACCTGAGACTGATGCAGAGACCTGATACAATGAGGCTCATGTTGCCACCTATTCAATAGTGAGGTGCATAAAGCTCCCCACAATTTGGTTCAACTGCCTGGCCCATTCTAGCCCCCTGATATTGTCCAGCATTGTGATGGTGTGCTGTGCCCTACGTAAACTGGCGCAGCAGCAAGAAGACCTTTTGGAGAAGGAGGAGGACGTGGAGGCTGACCAGCCAGGCTTCACTGGTGAGAAGGCTACCCAGCAAGAGGAGGAGGAGGAAGGGGAGGAGGAAAATGAGCAACACCGCCCAGGCGATGGAGGGTTGGTGGCAGCAAGGATCAGGCATGCAAGGCAGTGAGGGAGGCCCTGATTGCCATGCGCTTTGGTAACTAGGGCTTGTGTTGCAGCATATTGGTTCCATTTTCCCCTCCTTCCTCCACCCGCACCCCCACCCCCCGCCTCTCCCTTGCACAATGTCCTGCAACATTGTAATACCAAAGTGGTGGACCTGGGTATGCTGAGTTTGCGAGTTTCTGTGGCAGACAGGAGGGTGGTGACGACTCACTATGCTCCATTGTGATGATGCTGTGGTGCAAACTAGTCTGAGTCCTACCTGAGCTCCGCATGCACATGTCTGCATGGTGGGTAGGGGAGTACTAAAGCCCCTTGCAGGACCCTGGGGTTGGCAGGGAACGGAATCTCTCATGGCAGATGCTATAAGTCGCTGCGAATGCATGCCATTCACTTTAGCCAATGAGTTATTTGAGCACCTTGATTTTCTCAGTAGCAGTGCATTGAGGGCCTTGCCCACTGACATCAACGTGCAACATCCCTCCAGAGATTGCCGGTGTAAGTACATTCCTGTGAGAGACTAATTAGAGACAAGTTAGTCACAGGTGTGGGGTGAAATTACATTTATTGTTGGCAATAATAGTGCTTTCAAAATAAGTGAGAATATATAAACATGTGAATGTAAGACTTTAAAGTGCTTTAATATTCTAATTGCCTCGTGTTGCTCTTCACCTGTACCATCTTAGTGCTGCTACAACTTCTGAACATTACATGGCCTACTATTACTTCTTGGTGCTCTCCAGGATGTACCTCAGAGGTGCAGGTGGCCAGTGCCTGCCATACCCCACATCTGTGTTGCAGTACATTGATTTCATTTTCCACTGCACCCAACCAACTCCCAGCTTGGAGTTTTACAATTTCCTGTGACATTGGCAGCGACTTACAGCATCTGCCGTGACCATGGCATCCCCAGAACCCACAAGAGATTCCTTCCCACCCCTTGGTGAACGTCTTCTGGAGGGCCTGGAACCTGAGGGCCCTACCTGACTTCCAGGTGCCAGGTATTCATGACGCCCTCTTCATCCAGCTGCCTCTAAGATGCCCCAGTGTCAAGAAGGGGGGAGTCAGAAGGTGTAGCCACAGCTGCAGTCCCCTGGGTAGAAGGCCCCGGCACAGGCTCGAGTCCTCCCTCCTCCCTCAGGGTTCTTCCGGGTCAGTCCATGGAATGTTGGTGCTTTTGCAGTAAGCTCCAGAACTCTGGTATCACCTGGCCTCTTGTGTTCTTGCCATGGTGGTTGAGCCTTTTCCGATGGCCCTCTGAATGGACCACATCTTCAAAGGCTGCAGCCATAGCCTGCTGTGTCTCAGCACTGTCCAGTTGGGTCCCCTGCAAGACTCGAGCTTCTTAGCCATGGGCTGCAGAATCTTGAGAAGCATGTTGAGGCCCTTAGCTGTGGCCTACTGTGACTGGCCGTGGCCCCCTGGGACTCTGCTGTGGCCTGCTGTGACTCGGCCATCGCTTGGCCTCTGCTACTCATAATGAGGATCTCCTGCTCCAGGCTTTTCACCATGGACACCGCGCTTGGCCTTGGAACCACGCAAGACAAGCAATAGATGGTCTGCCTAAAAGCTTTGGGGCTCCTCCAACAGTCTTTCAGTTGGCCAAGTGCTGCTGTCAGCCCTTCCTACATTCCTTGGCTCTGTTGCTGCATCTCCAGTAGTTGAGGGAGAAATGATCACAGAGGCCCAGCATGTAGCCTGGGACCAGTTGAAACTTCCCCTCCAGCAGTCCCTCATATGCCAATGACCCTGGACATTTCCTCCTTCACCTGATGTACATCAGCAGATGTGTCATGGTACCAGAGAGCGACCCAGTTGCCTCGCCACTAACTTGACCCACTGATGTGAGAGTCTCTGGGATGGTGAGTTGTAAGGTGTAAGCTGGCGCAAAACTGGTGTCGGTCTCAGAGGTGCTTACATTTGCTTCCCCAAGGAGTCTTCCGAGCTGACAGAGGCAGAATGTGTGGGAGCAGCAGTAGAGGCCGCAATGCCAGATGGCCCAGGTGCATCGGGGTCCCTTCCTGCAACACAGGACACAAGGTTGAGCGCAATGGAGGGAGAGGAATCTGGGCTGAATGCAACTTATTTGAGATTTCTCCAACAAGTGGAAGATTGGTAGGTGTTCACTTCTATGCTCCATTCTAACCATGCAGTCACTAATGGTCCACATGCTGTCATCTCCCACAAACTCCTGTGCCCGCTCCTCAAAGGGGACGAGGACCCAGATCTTGGGTACACCTCCCCCTGTCTTCGTCCACTTCCAGGTATTCTTCTGTGGGGACAGAAGGAGCCATGTCAAATATGATGGCATGAGTTCTGTAGGGTTTCAGGCTGTGGATCTCAGAGAGCAAGGGCTGTGATGAGGAGTGCGAGAAGGGAGATACTTGGAGGTCAGGGGCTGAGGGGGGGTGGGAATCTTGGGGTCATTTAGAGGGAAGTTGTTAGATGAGGTTACTGCCTGAATTAGATCATTCAGTTTTTTGTAGCACTGCTTCCTGGTTCTCCTGGCCAGTGCCCTGGCACTAACTCATTTTGCCACTGTCTTCCAGGCCGTGTTTCCATCCCTTCCTCTGGCATGGTGTCCTTCTGGGCAAAGAGGGTCTCCTGCCTTGCCTCCACTGCCTCTAGCAACCTGGCCAGATTGGCATCTGGAAAATGGATAGCTGTCTTCCTGGAGGCCATTCTTCCTGCGCTGCCTGCATGTCTGTCCATTCCTGGAGTTTCTATGGCACAGTCCCTTGCTAGGGAAGATCAGCTTTAGGCAGTTTGGGCAAGTCACACGCCCTTTAGAGCAATCCAAAGAGTTTAATGCTATTTGCATTCTTACCATGAAGGGGAAACCAAGTCAGTGTGCTGATGGAGGGAGGGGGGGGCATGGATTGTTCCTCTGGCTTGATCAGGGGCAGGAGCAGAGAGGGTCATGTCAGTCAGCCATTGGGGCCAGGGTAGGTGATAAGGGGGTCTGGGGGGGAGACTGATGTGGAGTGGGAGATTGGGAGTCCAGGGGGAGTCTGGGGGGATTGGGTGGATGTCCAAGGTGGGATTGATGTGGGGTAAGGGAAGGAAGTCTGGGGAGGGGTCTGGGGGATTGGGAGGGGGCCAGGGGTGGGGTTGGTGTGAGGGTAAGGAGAGAGAGTCCAGGGTGATGTTGGTGTGGGGCAGGGGGAGGGTGTCCCAGGTGGGATTGATATGAGGGTTAGGGGTCGGTAATGTTATGGGTGTTCTCCAATGTCCATGGCGGGTGATTGGGAGACTGTATCTGGCTGTATTGTGCGAGTTCTGTCAGGAGACCTTTTTTTTCCTGATTTTCCTGCATATGTGCAGTTTATGGTTCTGATCTGAGCTGCAGGCTGTCTGGTGAATTAGGCCCTGCCCACTGCCTGAAGTGGCTAGAAACAGTCTTGCCTATATCTTCAAAAATTAAGTGCATAAGTTCATGAAAACTCATCCGAAAAATGGGTTATCAGCCCTCCCATTTTCACGCATGTAAAATTCCACCCAATGTGTGTACATATTCTTTTTGTTTGGAAAGAACAGGGTCATGTGTATTAATATATGCAGTTTTCAATACACACAAATGTTTCACATTGTAAGCCTGACTGACAATCTTAAATTGATTGTCAGTGTAATTTTTAGCACACTGTAGATTATTTAGTAATTGTAGAATCACATCTAATGTTGGACACTGTAGCTGGAACTTTCTGGCTGTTCACGCTGACAGGGTCTTCTGGTCCCATCAATGGCATATCTCCACTGTGGTTTTCACAGTGGTGGGAGTACATTCGACAGGAAACAACAGGACCAAAGGACTCTGCTGCTGGTCAGTGGAGGTCTTCCCCTACCACCATTAAACATATGGTGGGTAGGATGGAATATCCTGCCCTGTGTTTTGAGACCTTTCCCATTGAGAACAGCAGAAAGGCATGCTGTTTGATACGATCTGCCAGTTTTTACGACATATTGCCTACATAACTAGCATCGCACTGAAATTCATAAACAACATTATTCATTTATGTGATAGGCTGTATGCTTTTTTAGCTTGGCAGCAGCATCCTGTTATTAGTTAATCCCACTCGCATAGCTACTGTATAGTAGCAGTATGAAGCAACTAGTTTCACCTGTTGCTCAAAGTTTCAAGATAGCATGCACTTCCAGGGTAATCTGGTTTGGATTGGGCACTTTTCAGGGCCAAAAATTCCAACCTTAGGTCTGTTCATGAGTATTTGCATCATACAGTGCAAAACAATCTGGTTAGGGCAGCCATTATCCCAAAGCATGTCTTGATGTGCCCTATTTCACCATCAAGTTTGTATGGTGAGCAAATGTCTTGGGCCCTCGTTAAAAGATTGCCAATATAGCCAATCTTGCAACTCATGGAACTATAAGAATCATGCACCTGTTTTGACCAATGTAGGAAGGCTCACGGTAGATCTTGGTAGAGAAGCCCTTGGTAGATTTTTCATCAAAGAAAGAGAGCTCATTTGACTACTCCATTTCAAAGGTGAACTTGTGTGCAGGATGGAGTCCATGAAGGCTTACAAAAAAATTATTAAATGCTGCTATGGATTTAAATATAGTGGACGCATCATTCACATAATGGAAATATTCAAGGAGTAGGGGGTTAATGGCATTCCATCAAAAGCACATTTTGCATGACACTCAACAAAAATGTTTGCAAGAACTGGACCTAGAGGGGATCCCATGAGAACATTATGGTAGGGAATTTCTGCCCACAACAGGAATCATAGCAGCCAGGACAGAAAATTCAGCAGACCCCATTGAAAGAGCTGTTGACCTTGGGTGGAAATTTCCAATCTTGGGGCATGCATGGTTGGGAAATCACGCATGGTGCTGTTAAAGCTGAACTCAGTGGTATGATTTGTTGTGTTCAGAAGCTCAGTGAATGCTGATCATCACTTATCCATGCTAAAGAGGCTTAGGGTTCAGAATCATTTATGGCTAGGTGCAGCAAGGTGACTAGAGTTTAGAGAAACCCTAGGGCAGTGCCAGCTAACTGAAACTAGCAGTTTGCGACAGAGCTGGCCAGCAATTAGAGGCAGGAACGCAGCTTTGTGAATGCTGTGGAATGCAATTTTAGGAAGAGGGATTGAACCATTGTGAGGTGAGCTGTCACTGAGGCAATACAAATTAAGTGACTTTCAAGGGAATTTAGAGGCAGATATTCAAGTGAAGAGTTAAAAATCCCTGATGAGGGAGTTTGAGTTTTACTGAGGTATTGTGATTAACAGTGGTCAACTCCTGGCTGAAATCCAGAAGACCTATCTTAAACATACCTGCTATTTAAGGTACAGTGTAATAAGGTAGGCTATAGCTTTCCTGTTAATTCACACCTACCTCATATTATTTTTGAATGACTGAGAGTAAAGTATGTTGCAGATTGATTTGCTTTTTTGACTTTGTTTGGTAAAGTTTATTTTGTTCGCTTAAAACCATGAAATCTTGTGGCTTTATTCTATGAGTGGATAACTTAGATTTCAAACTTTGTGTACATGAAACAAAAAATTACTGATCCTTAACCGGATAGTAACAAGGCACAAACATTGCACCATGATCACAACCTCAGCACACTTCACCCACTATGTACCAACATTTACTCACTCCATACTATTGTTACTGAACATCAGTGAGGTTTCTTTGATTGTTACTGATACTGATATTCCTCTATGTGACATAGTTTGTAGGTCCTTCTGAAACAGATGCCACAGCTATTTAACTACCTCTGTGAAGCTTCCAGAAGCACCTGCCACATTAATACATTTAAGCCAATAGGTAAAATGGCTAAATAATTTGGTTTGGTGCCATTCAACATCCCCAGACCTGTTCTCTACTCCTGCTCATTCTGTTTCACTAAGTACAAGGAGAATAATAGAAGCAATCCTGTGTGTCATGACCTTACAATCAGTAGAGACTTAGTGAATAGCAGTTCCTTGTATGGGTAGTAGCAGCACTGTAAATATACAATGCATGAGCTACGATCTGGTGGCTTACACTCTCCCCAATCTCAAATCAACAATTACCCAGGAAATAACAAATACCACAATAGGAGTGGACAGGCAAATACATCTTCAATGTCTAAAACTATCTAAATTTTTGGACCAAGTGGAGATCAGTCAGGAATTAATTATGCAACAGAGTCAACACATGTCTGCTCAGGATTTCATATTTTTGTTGTCATAAATGTTTATGGCAACTGTAATTTCGTGGCTATTTATATCATCAGCAACTGTAACTAGTTTATAGCACAGGATTTGAAATTCACACAATAACAAATTTGGATGAATCAGTCTGGTGTGTGTTATACGTGCCAATAAACATTAAAAGTAAATTAAGATTCATCCAAATGCCATTCCAGAAAAAAAAACAAACCTATCTATGAGAATTTCTTGCATTTCTGAAAAGATTAAATATGTGGAGAAATAATTTTGCCAGGACCAAAGGAATTATTTTGGAGAAAGAATAAAAGAGATCTAAGGAGATCCATCAAAGAAGCCAAAAGACAATATCGGACCAAGCTAAAGTCCTTGGCTAGCCACATGGACCCCCGCCGACTATGGTAAGGTCTGCAAGTCATAACAGGCTACAAAATGAAGGCATGTAAAATCACCAGTACCAACACATCCCTCTCTGATGAGCTCAATGCATTCTATGCCTGTTTTGAGCAAGAGGTCAGCGAGAGCATGACAACCACCCCAGAAGCCTCGGATGAAGCTGTATCCAACGTCATCATTGCAGATGTCAGAGCAGTCTTCTCGAAGGTCAACTATGGAAAGCAACTGGCTTTAAAGGGGTACCTAAACAAGCACTCAGATCCTGCATGGACCTGCTGGTGGGGTATTTGCAGACATCTTCAGCCTCGCTTTACAACATTATGAGGTCCCTATCTGCTTCAAGAAGACGGCCATCACTGCGGTACCAAAGGCAATGTGCCTTAATAAATATCATTTGGTGGCTCTGGCATCCATCATTATGAAGTGCTTTGAAAGGTTAGTCATGGCAAAAATCAATTCCGGACCCCCAGATTGTTTGGCTCCACTACAGTTCATTTACCAGTACAACAGATCCACTATAGACGCCATTTCCCTGGCCTTGCACTCAACCCTGGAATACCTAGATAACAAAGACACCTATGTCAGACTCCTATTTATTGAGTGCAGCTCAGACTTCAACACCATTAATCCTACGAAACTCATCTCCAAACTCCATGGTCTGGGGCTTGGCTCCTCCCTCAGCAACTGGATCCTGAACTTCCTAACCCACAGACCATAATCAGTAGTGATAGACAACAAGACCTCCTCCATGATCATCCTTAACCCTGATGCCCTACAAGGCTGTGTCCTCAGCCTCTTACTACATTCCTTATACATCTATGACTGTATGGCTAAATTCTCCTCCAATTCAATTTTCAAGTTTGCTGATGGTAGCACTGAGTGGGTCAGATCTCAAACAATGATGAGACAGAGTACAGGAAAGAGATAGAGATCCTGGTGAACTGGTGCAACGATAATAATCTCTCCCTCAATGTCAGTAAAGCTAAGGAAATAGTCATCAATTTCAGGAAGCACATCAATGGGGATGAAGTAGAAATGATCGAGAGCTTCAGGTTTTCAGGTGTCGAGATCACCAACAAGCTATCCTGGTCCGCTCATGCCAACATTACAGTGAAGAAAGCTATCAACGCCTCTACTTTCTCAGAAGAATAAGGGAATTTGGCAGGTCCTCTATGACTCTCACTAATTTTTACAGATCGACTATAGAAAGCAGTCTTTCTGGTTGTATCACAGTTTAGTATGGCTTCTGATCTGTCTAAGACCGCACAAAATTACAAAGGGTTGTGAACGAAGCCCAGTTCATCACTCAAACCAGCCTCCCAGATATTGACACTGTCTAAACTTCCTGCTGCCTCAGCAAAGCAGCCAGCATAATTAAGGACCCAACGCACCCTCAACATACTCTTTCCCACCTTCTTCTGTTGGGAAAGAGATACAAAAGTCTGAGGACACATACCAATCGATTCAAGAACAACTTCTTCTCTGTTGCCATCAATAGGCCTAGCTCGCATTAAATTGATCTTTCTCTACATCCTAGCTATGACTGTAACATTTCATTCTGCACACTCTCCTTTCTTTCTCTATGAATGGTATGCTTTGTCTGTATAATATGCAGAAAACAATACTTTTCATGACAATAATAAATCAAACCAAATCAAAACAAATCAAATCAATTTCCCCAAAACCATTTCTCCACTAATGCTGATTTCCTTCAGATCCTCATTAAACCTTGTTTCTCTTGGAACTTTTGATACATTTGTGAAGACTAAAGAAAAGTACAAATTTAATTCCTACGCTATTTCTTCATTTCCCATTATGAATTCTCCTGTCTCTGTGAGGGGCCTACATTCATATAGAAACTTTTATAGCCAGTTTTTATGTTCTCTGCTAGCTTACTTTCATACTCTACTTTTCCCTTCTTAATCAATCCCTTGGTCTTCCTTTGCTGAGTGTTAAACTGCTCCCAATCCTCAGGCGTATTGCTTTTTCTTGCCAATTTGCATGCTCCTTCCTTGAATCTGATACTATTTCTAATTTTCCTTGTGAGCTATGACTTGGCCACAATTCCCGTATCACTTTTGCGCAAAACAGGAATAAGCAATTTCTGGAGTTCATCTGTTCATTCTTTAAATGCCTGCCTTTGCCTGTCCACTATCTTTCCTTTCAGTACTGTTTCCCAGTCAATTATGGCCAATTCATGCCTCATACTAACATAGGTACCTTTATTGAGATTCAGGACCCTGATCTGAGAATCAATTACATCACCATCCACCTTGATAAAGAATTCTACCATATTATGGTTACTCATCCCCAAGAGTTTATTCACAACTAGATTGCCAACAAATCCTTTTTCATCACACAACACCCAGTACAAGATGGCCTGTTCCCTTGTTGGTTCCTCAACGTATTGGTCCAAAAAGCCATCCCTATGCACTCCAGAAATTCCTCCTCTATTGCAGTGACTAATTTGATTAAATCACCCATAATCACAGATGTTCCTTTAACACACGCATCTCTGATTTCCTGGTTAATGCTTTTCCCAACAAAACACTGATGTTTGGTCGCCTGTATACCACTGCCACTAATTTTTTTTGCCCGTTGTTGTTTCTTAACTTGACCCATATAGATTCCATATCATCTATGCTAATACCTTTCTTCAGTTTCATATCAATATCAGCTTTGATCAGTAATGCAACTCCATCACCTTTTCCTTTTTGTCTGTCCTTCCTAAACACTGAATAACCCTCAATGTTTCGTTCCCATCCTTGGTTAACTTCAAGCACTATATCATACCCCTTTACATCTATCTGTGCAACTAATTCATCCATTTTGTTTTGAATACTCCAAGCATTCAGGTACAAAACCTTAAAGTGAGCACGTTATACAGGTCCCACCTCCCACCGAACTAGTCCCAGTTACGTAGGAATCTGAAACCCTCCCCCTCACACCATCTTTTCAGTCAAATATTCATCCTGTTGTTTCTACTCTGACTCGCACTTGGCACAGATAATAATCCTGAGATCACTATCTTTGATGTCCTACTTTTCAGCTTGCTTCTTTGCTCACTATATTCTGCTTTGAGGACTCATCCCTTTTTTAGCTATGTTGTTTGTGCAAACATGTACCATGACCACTGGCTGTTCATCATCCCCCTTAATAGATCATAGATCTAGATCATAAAATCCTACAGTGCAGAAGGATGCCA
Source organism: Carcharhinus amblyrhynchos (assembly GCF_965287045.1). Taxonomy (NCBI): domain Eukaryota; kingdom Metazoa; phylum Chordata; class Chondrichthyes; order Carcharhiniformes; family Carcharhinidae; genus Carcharhinus; species Carcharhinus amblyrhynchos. Next base: position 36,722,046 of record NC_137346.1, on the reverse strand, counting down.
TTTGGCCCATTGAGTTTGCGTTGACCACTATCCCATGCAAAACCTATCCCCATAACCCCATGTACTTATCTTAGCTAGGCCCCCTAACATTAAGGGGCAATTTAGCTTGGCCAATCCACCTAACCTGCACATCTTTGGACTGTGGGAAGAAACTGGAGCACCCGGAGGAAACCCACACAGACACGAGGAGAATGTGCAAATTCCACATAGCGAGTGACCCAAGCCAGGAATTGAACTCGGGTCCTTGACACTGTGCGACAGCAGTGCTAACCACTGTATCACCATGACCCCAACTTCAGAATGACTTGCAGCTGTTCTGAGACATCCTTAACCCTAGCACCATAAAGGCAACATACCACCCTGGAGTCTCGTTTGCATCCACAGAAACACCTATCTATTCCCCTTACAATTGAATCCCCCATAACTATTGCATTACCACACTTTTTAGTCCTTCTCAATGCAGCAGAACTAACCATAGTGCAATGGATTTGGCTGTTGCTATTTTCCCCTGAAAGTCCATTCCCCGCAACAGTATCCCAAATTGTCTTGCAGGGTAATAGCCGCAGGAGATTCCTGCATTGCCTGCATAGCTTTCTTGCTCTGCCTGGTGATCACCTATTCCTTTCTTGCCTGTGGAGTCTAAGCCTGCAGTGTGGCCACTCGCTATATATGATACTCTCTGCCTTGGATGCTCCACAGTGTCCCCAGCTGCCACTCCAGCTCTGTAATGTGGGCTTCCAGGAGATTCAGCTGGAGACACTTCCTGCACGCGTTCTGGCTCTGGGCACTGGAAACATTCCTGGCCGACCACATGGAGCATGAAGAGCAGAACACGGCTTGAACTCTCCTGACATGTCTTGCCCATTTAGATTAAACTTTTGAAAGATGCTTTGTTTCAGATTGTATTCAATTCTCTAGGGTCCTTCTTTCCTGCTCCTCGTTACTACCGAATTTAACCTTTACCGACTACAAACCACAGAAATGACCTCTGAGACTACAAATGATAAAATGATTAACAACTTACCCCACCTTTCTACTTACCATTCAGCTTTTTCCCTTATGTCCTCTACTACTGCAGCAGGGCAAGATCACACCTTGCTTTTACCTTCCTTGCCCTCCTCACAGTGCCTTTTTTTTTGGTTGGGCGTTTCTTATGTTAAATCTATTGCTTCATTTCCGGTATGTGTATTAATACAGCATAGCTCCAGTGAGCCTGTAGGAATAAATATAAGTTCATAACAATTATGATTTTACTTTGAACGATCCTTGTAGAATTATTTAATTAAATAAAAAGTGACACTTGGATTTAATTGAAATTACTACGTATTTAATACATTTCAAAATGGTGATTCCTCACTTCCATGCAGGTGATTCATATTTTATACTTGCCATCAAAGTCGATCCACTTTTTGGAAGGATATTTTGAAGTTTCAAAAGTCGATTTATACATCTCAATCTACAGTACTTACAATAAATAAATGGGGTTTTTTAATATTGTACTATGTTGACAAGAGCACAGAGCAAATTTATCAGTCAGCAAATAGGAAATTCCAAGGTCAAGGCTTCAGTCTATCAGCATAATTAAGATGAGTGTGTTACAAAAGGGGTCAAAGGTTCAAGGGATTACTCAAATCTGTTTGTCAAGCTTCAAGAGTAAATTCAAACCCTGTATATAAAAATAATAATCAGGAGCCCTATGTTACCCACAATTCAGTGTTAGTAATGAGGCGATGTGTGAATATATTGAGCTTTATTTTCATAAAAGTCATCTTAGTAATTAAAATTTGTGCCAAAATAACTGATATAAAGAGTACAGTTTAAAAAAACTAAGACGTATATTATGTTGTGATAAAATAAATAAAATAATGGGCTGGTGTTTAAAGTGCACACATGTGAATAGACAGGGAGGATCATTAAATAATGAAAACACTGGGCCTGGCAAATACGTCAGGCCCAGTTTTTATCCTGGTTTGAAAAAGAGGAGCTAGGAGATCAACAACACAGGAAGGAAGCCAACACTTATTGCATTGATGAAATAGCTCCTCTGTGATAAGTCCAAATAAATTTTGATAGCATTCAATCAAATTTAATAATTAACAGTAAGTGTTTGACCCTTCCGCTATGAACCCCAATGATATTTGGAATTCTAAGGAATGCAAATCACATTATGAAGGATTTCTTTGGTAATACAGAAGCTGTCTACGAATGGCTAGTAAGCATGCAAAGTGTTCAAGATGATCAGTGGAGCAGTTTGGGGATGTAGCTTGTTTCCAACTTATTCTTCATTGCTCCAACATAGAGTATTGATAAAGAAATAGTGGACAAGATAAGTGAATACCATCTGAGATCTGAGGATAACGTCAATGACTTAGATTTTGATGCTGATATCTCTCACTGTCGGTACATCCAAAGCCTAATAAGGCAATTACAAGCAAACAACAGTCACCAAAATCATCTTAGAAATTATCAACAAGAACAAAACAAAGACATCAAGATAGCAAGAACTGTCTCCCCCTGGTGAATGTTGCAGGCCACTTAAAGTGGCGTTTCTTTCAGCAGATCTGCAATATCCTGCCAAGCAGGAGGGGCCATAAAATCCTGACCATGGTTTTTCAGGTGACTGTTTATACAATTAAGCTTGTAGTGGCCACAACTTAATATTGTATGAAACTGTTGTACAGTACCATTTTTTAAAAAAATTACAACATGGTTAATACATTTGTTCAGTTGGCACTTGCAACACAGGCTTACATTATGATTGCTTGCATTACAAGACCCAGATCATGTCAATATTTTTAAGAGGAAACTCTCAGCTTATGCAGGCACTTCTGTACAGAAGATGAGAATTAATCAGGTGGTAGATCAGTCCTGGAATACTCTATCATGTCTCAGACCACCTGGCATTTAGCAGTGGTGAAAGAATGACATGTGTGAGGAATCTAAAAGAGAAACTCACTTTACAAAAAACAGCAAAAACAATTTTTCAAAAAGTCAAGAGGATTAGAAGAAAATGCATGAGGGGAAAGGTAGTGAGGGTTGCAAGGGTGGACAGATAAACAATCAGCACACAAGCAGTTTGGATGTTCTTCTTGTTTTTATACTTTGGTTTGGTCTTGTTAATGCATTAAAAGGTGGGGGAATCACAGGACATTGCCTTCTCAGTATATATATGAAATACCGGCAGGAATATTAACATCGTGCAGTATATTAATCCTCAACAGAACAACAAGTTACAATTATATAGCATATTTAATGTAACAAAATATCCTGAGGTGCTTAACATGGCAATATCATAAAAATGTTTTGACATTAGGCCACAGAAGGAGATATCAGGACAGATGGCTAAAAGCTTGGTCAAAGACGTATGATATAATAAGCAGCTTAAAGATGGAGAGATGTTTCAAGAGGTTTAGGGAAGGAGTTTAGAGCTTTGGGCCCAAGCACAAGAATGATGATAAAATTGTGGCGGTGTCAGAATGGGAGTCAGTGTAGATAGATCAGCAAGTACATGAAAGGTGAATGAGACTGGTGATAAGATAATTAGGAACACAAGAACAGGGGTAGGGTATTTAGTGGAAGTGGGGTAGACTAATTAGTCATTTGGGCCTGTACCACAATATAATGAGATCATTGCTGATCTGTGACCCAACTCCATATAACTGCCTTTGCCCCATATGCTTTAATACCTTTGTTTATAACATATAAAGCTTCTTTAATGTACTGAAACATTCAAGGTGCTTCCCAGGAACATTACAAAACAAAATATGACATTATGACCCATAAGGCAATATCAGGTCAGATGACAAAGAGGTAGGAGGGACAATTCTCCCAAAAAAATGCTAAGTGCCGAATTCACATAAAAACTGGAGTAACTCCTGCTGGTTCTTTTAGCAGGGTTTTAAAAATGAACTCCCACATTCTGAGCACTGCAGAGAGCTCTAGCAGGATTCCCTCAGTGGGTGGGGCCTACTTCCACTGGAGAGGCCAGCAGCATAGCGCTGAGTGGGTCACTATGCATGCACTGATCTGTCATTGTGGAGAATAGCACAAGTGCAGCGGTTCTGCACTGCCAGCCTCCCGATCGCTGTCCAGCCCCATGACTCCATCACTGCCCCTCTGACCACCACCCCCTGATCGCTGGCCACTCGGACCTCTCCAGACTATGTCCACCTGACCCTGGCCACCTGAGCCTGGCCCACCTCAGCCCAATCTCCCCGCCCCCAGCTGACAGTCCCAACCCCCACCCCCTACAAGCCCTGACAGCAACCCCCCTGCCATCCCCACTGCAGCCCTGACCCCCTAGACATCTCTTGCAATAAAACATAGCATACTACTTGGTTTCCCCGTTACTTGCTGTACTTCTATACTAACCTTTCGTGATTCATGCACTAGGATACCCAGATCCCTCTGCATCACAGAGCTCTGCAATCTCACCATTTAGATACTATGCTTTTTTTAAATTTTTCCTGCCAAAATGGACAAGTTCACATTTTCTCACATTTTACTCCATTTACCAGATCTTTGCTCACTTACAATTAATTAGGAATGAATGAGGGTTTCAGCAACAGATAAGTTGAGACAGGCAAAATTCAGCAATGTTATAGGGGTGAAAATAGATGGCCTTATTGATTGCATGAATATGAGGTCGGCAGCTGATCTCATGTAACACCAAAATAGCTACAGATTCGCTTAATGTCAAAGTGTGGCCAGAGAGAATATTGAAGTCAGTAGCTGGAGAATGAAGTTTGATTAGGATCAGAAAGAATTACTTCTGTCTTTCCAACATTTAATTGGAGGAAATGTTTGCTCAACCAGCACTGAATTTTGGATAAGCAGTTTGATAATATAGCAGCAGTAGAATGGTTCTGGAAGGGTAGTGTGTGGATGACAAATAGGATGGAGGACCAAGAATTAATCCTTGGGGGAAGCAGAAATAACAGTGTGGGAGCAGGAAGATAAGCAATTACTACTGATTCTCTAGCTATGCTTAGGTAGATATGAATTGAACCATAGGACAGAAGTCCCACCAGTTGGACAAAAGATAAGCTTTGGCAAAGGCTGCTATGGTCAAGAAAATCAAAGGCTGCACACAGGTAAGGTTACCTTTGTCATAGTCACATTGGGTATCATTTGTGACTTTGACAAGAGATGTTTCAGTCCTCTGGTGGGGTGGAAACCTGATTGGAGAGATTCAAACATGAAATTTCAAGAAAGGTGGAAATGTGTTCGGGAGGCAATCCAATCTATGCAGTGTAGATATAACCATAATGCTGTGATGAAGGGAGTTCTAGATGTTTGATCCAGCAATACAGTTCCAAGTTAGAATGGTGTGTGATTGGAAGAGGAACTTGTAAGTGATGACGTTCCCAAGAATCATTCAGATGGTACACAAGACTGCCACTGTGTGCTGCTGATGGAGGGATTGAATGTTTAAGGTGATGGATGGGATGGATGGCACCACCTGCCCCACATGTGGTAGAGTTTGCAGTTCCACATTGGACTTACTAGCCATATCGGAACCCCTTGAATTGAAATGGAAGAAAATTATCCTCATTCCTGTGGGACTGTCAAAGAAGAAGAAGGAGAATGGGGTATTGATTAAGTGGGATGCTTTGTCATTGATGGTGTGCAGACATCCAGGCGAGTCCCAAAGCATTCTATCATACTCCTGCTTTGGGAATTGGAAACGTGGCAGACACGCGAGGGAGCAACGTGGAGCAGAGGATATAGAATGGCAACGAGAGTCAAGGCTTATATGCACATCTTGGCAGTCAGAGAGGCACACCAGTCAACTGCTCAGAACTAACCTGAACTGGGTGAAAAATAATAAATAGTAACGTCACAACAAATAAGTAATTTGACTGGTTGGTGAGTACCTGGTGAGTATTGAATAATGTTCAAGGTTTATCCTATACCTAGGATTTAAAATAGTTTAAGATCTGTACTTTTGTAAGTTGATAGTAAGTTGATTGGCCATTAAGTGCTTAATGTTAGATTAAAGGCAGGAGAACAAAATAGTAATGATGGTCCGAGAATGGTAGGAAGGAAGAAAGAGGAAAACCTAAGAATACACCAACGGTCAAAAGTAAATGTCACAAAGATAAAGGTTCTGTTTTTAAATGCCTGTAGCGTTCATAACAAAGTAAATGAATCGATAGCACACACTGAAGTAAATAAATATGACCTGATAGACATTACAGAAATGTGGCTGTAGGATGACAAGGATTCCTTTTGAGATTGTTTCTGAGAGTTGCACATTCTGGAACCACAGTAAGAAGTCTCACAACACTAGGTTAAAGTCCAACAGGTTTATTTGGTAGCAAAAGCCATAAGCTTTCGGAGCGCTGTTGCCCCTTTGTCAGGGCTCACCTGATGAAGGGGCAACAAGCGCTCCGAAAGCTAGCGGCTATTGCGACCAAATAAACATGTTGGACTTTAACCTGGTGTTGTGAGACTTCTTACTGTGTCTACCCCAGCCCAATGCCGGCATCTCCACTTCATTTTGGAACCAACCAGACAGCAGGTAAATTAGACTCGGGGCAGAATTTTATGAGATTAAAAAGGATGCTCGCCCAGTCAGAACGCATGTGAAATTGTGTGTGAAAACATTGGGTGCTCATCCCTACGCTGTTGTGCACATGAATGATATTACAGTTGGCAGGCACACATGGAAGTCAGAAACATTCCAGTCAATACTTAAAGGGCCAATTAAGGCCATTCATTTACCAATTGAAAATGATATAATATTGCCTGTGTAATTTTGCAATCATCACAAGGGCAGCGTGAGAGGTGGCCAACACATTTTCTTTACATCCTCATCCAGAGATGGGATAAAAGGTCCCCAGAGAAAAGGGTCTCTTTTGGCTAGCATTCTTGACTATACGACCACAAAATGTAGAAACAGAAGCAGACTATTTGCCCCATTGAGTCTGCCTGCCATTCAATGAGATTGTGATTGATTTGATGTGATAATTCTCAACTACACTTAACCTGCCAATTCCCATGCCCATTGATTCCCTTCCTGATTAAAAGTCTGTCCAACTCATACCTAACAACCCAGCCTATACAGCCCTTTGGGGTGAAGAATGCCACAGATTCACTACTCTCTGTGAGAAGAAATTCCTCCTCATGGCTGTCTTAAATGGGTGGCCCCTTACTCTGAGATTAGGCTCTCTGGTCCTGGACTCTACCACAAAGTGAAGCTCCCTGGTATGTCTCGATTAAGTCACCTCTTGTTCTTCTAAACTCCAATGAATAAAGGCCCAACTTAATCAACCTCTCTTCATTAGAAAATCCCTCCATACCCAGGGTCAACCCAGTGAACCTCTTTCAGACTGCTTGCAAAGCCAGTATTCTTTCCTTAGACAAAGGGACCAAATCTGTTCACAGTATTCCAGGTGTGGTCTAACTAGTGTCTTGTATAGTTTTAGCAAGATTTCCCTATTTTTATACACCATTCTCTTTGAAATAAAGGCTGGCATTCTGTTTGCCTTTCTGCTGTGAGGTTGATTCGATTTGTGAGGTTTCTCTGTCATTCCTGGTGCATTTCTGGATAGATTTCTTTTGTAATACCTTTCCTTGCTATCTTTTGTCTGAAGATTTCAGCAGACTGCACCAGTAAATGAATGAGACAGTGCATTTCTAATCAGGGGCATTGCATACACTGCTGTTGAGACCTCTTTTGAGGAGGAAGTGAGGGTCAGGAGGAAGAGGAGACCAGATGGCCCCAGGAGTAACCTGTGGGAGGCGAGGTACAGGCATGAGACTGTGCATCAGGGCCACCAGAGAAACAAAATGGAGAGGTCCACAGGAAACACCACTGCCCTGTAGCTAAAGTGTGTAGGCAGTTCTCCAACTACCTCAAAATGTCTGAGGTTTACTGCCAAAGGGCTCTGTTTTTCTAGGGACACAGTCACCACCATTTGCCAGATGATTGGGCCGAAGATTGCCTCTAACTGTGTGGATTGGAACCCTTTCTCAGTGCCACTGAAGGTCACAGTGGCCCTCCACTTCTTCCCAGGGGTCAGTGGAGGATCTATGTTGTATGTGAAATCTGCTGCCCACATTTGTATCAAGCCAATCAATGATGCTGTCTTCTGATGGATAGTTATAGTCGTCTATTACCGGAAGGATGACGCCAGCCAGGCTGAGAGATCCAGAGGCTTTGTGGTGATTGCAGTCTCCCCACATTCAGTGTACCAGGAACTGCACTCATGTGGCCATCAAGACACCTGCAGTTGATCCAGGGGCCTTTGTGAACTGAAAGTGGTTCCACTCAATGAACGTGCAGATCATTTACAATTACTAGACACAGACCTTGCAAGTCTATGACTGTTACCCTGGCAACTCATAGAATGCTTACAACTTGCAACACTCACAGATGCAAAGGCTATTCATTGCTACTCCTCATTTGAATAGTCTCAAGGGCAATGCCTTGAAAAGGTGTTTCATGACCCAAGACATCTAGGAGCATCTGAGAACAGGACTGGATGAGAGCTACAATAGTAGTCACACATTCATAACGGTAGGCGTAGAGAAGATTATTAGGCTGCTGAAGATAAAGTTCAGATGCCTGGACTGGTCAGGGGGCACTACAACATCCTCCAGAACATGTGTCCCGTTTTGTCATTGTCTGCTACGGTCTGCAAAAACTAGCTTGGGTACCTACCGGAGGCTGAAATCAAAAGGCAGCTCCAAATGCCATGAAGGATCTAATGAGGAGCCCAGGCAGGCATAGGGTGAGGACTTGCAGGCATATGTCAGGAATCTCCAGGGAGGCAAGCACAACAGTAAGACCTTGACCTTCAGCTTAGCTGCCATGTTATCAATTCCAGTTCATGCCAAAGGCACTGCCTCCGTGCCAGACATTTGTGATGCACAAACCTGGACCTCAAATTCCAATTGGAGCCCGTGTAATAAAATTCAAAGCTCCAATGGCCCCTGCACCATCACGTATACTCAGCCCATTACAACAAAATCAATGTTTATGTAATATTCAAAGAGATAGGGAGAAGCATAACATTTTTTATTTTGAATAATCACACCATCAAGAGAGTTTTGAAACGTGAATGGAAGTAAAGTCACCTATGAGAAGCACCTGTTGTGCTCAAGGAACCTTAAATTTACTGCACCTTTGATGGGAGTGGCAGTGGAGGCAGTCTGCTAACTGCCATTGTATCAGACCTGATGCCCTTGGCAGTTGGCCTTTGGACAGCTGAGCTTTAGTCTGGAAGTGTGTGCCCTTTGCCATTGCTGGGCACTCCTCAGTCATTATGGCTTCATCAGATGCATTGGTCACTGGCAGAAGGGTGGAGAAGCTGCTGCCCTTGTCCAAACCATCCTGAGAGGAGTTCTCAGAGACACATTCAGTTCATCTACCAGTGTGAACTTCGTTTGAACCTTGCTGCTCACCGCTGATGGACTTAATTGGGGATCAAATACTTCATCCGTCTCTCAATCCAGCAGTGATCTCCTGAGGTCATTGTGTGAGGGCTTGCAGGTCTGAGTGCCACCCCCGGACACCTGATTCTGTTTCTGGAATTGCCTCTTCTTGAGAGTTGCCACACTCTCAATGAAGAAGGCTCTGCGTTTGGTGCTCTCTCCTCATGAACTCCTCCATGACAGAGACCATGGAGTACAGACTTCCAGGAATATCTGCCAAATTTTCCTACACATTCTGCTACCTAGCATCTGCCACCTGATTGATATCTCCAAAGGCTCATTATTTGTTTTGGACATCATTTGCATTGTCCCTGTCTTCAGCAGTCCTCTGATGCCAGCACCCTAGGCACTCTCTGCCTCCACCAGCTTTCCATGTGAGTGTACTGTGCCCTCACCACTGTGCAGTACCATCTGAGCTGACATACTAATGCCCCTGATGTTCTTATATCTGTGCCGTGTCTGATTCAGAGGGTGGATGTGATGTGGATCATTCTGTCTATGTGTCATTTTCAGCAGCTAAATTGGGGACCTCAGGGTCTTTGGAGCCACTTGAGGATATTGCATCTGAGGGAAGAATACAATGACTGCTATTCTCCTGAACTGGGACTAAATGCCCATGCCAGCTTGAAACCTGAAGGGTTTCCCATTGACATTAGCAGCATCTATCCGGTGGGTTTCTCCCACCTGAAAGATTTAATTTATTCATGGTGAGCATCTCACTGGCCAGCCCCACTGTTCTGAGCCCAGGTTGCCATTTTTAAATTTCTGCGCTCCTCCTCCCACAAAAACATAAATGGAGGCCCCCATACAGACTAGAGGAGCACCACCAATCTCTCACCAAGAAGGGGCATCCTTTCCCAAACCCACAAATAATAGGTAACCACACCTCTCCACATCACCAGATATGTGGGTGACCTGACCACCTCCACCCCCCTCCCTCCTCTGACGTACTTCCTCCTCAAATCCCCACTCAGGGCCCCTTTTCCCCTTAGACCCCACTCAGGCCCCCTTTCCCCCTCAGACCCCTCCACTCAGGACCTTTCAAGCCATGCACCTTGGCAGTGTCAACAGTGCACTGTCTCCCAGTATCCTGACACTGATGCCCTGACTTGGCAACTTGGGGTTTGTGGGGGTTCATGGAGGTAGGTCCAGTGGCTGTTTGCCCTTTGCTACTGCCAGGCTGCAGAGAAAGGATCTCTCAAAGGTCCTGGGGCTTGAGTGAGTTCTAGCTGGAGGCATGAAATTGACCTTGCTGGGTAGCCTCAGCAGCTTCAAATCAAAGCTGTGTGAATACATTGAGGCTGAGTGTGGGGATGGGAGTGTAGTGGCTGGGCTTCTCTGTAGCCCTGGGAGACCTATAGTTCACTCCTGGCATGGTGATTTCAGGCAGCCCTGTGATCAATATCTGCATTCCTGCCTGTCAGCTGTGCAAATTCTGAAGTGGTCAGGTCACTTTAACCTCCATATCTCCTGATCACCTGGATTTTAAATCATTGCAGCACTCCATTGGGCAGCAGTGATTTTCTTTCTTCCCTATCAGAAGGTGTAGGTGAGAGCAGACCCCGCTGAAGTGGAGGCGGCAGAGAGGGATGGTTCCAGTTTGCCCAGCTGTGCACTCAACTTCAGAGTATTTACACAGCTTTGATTTGAAGTTGTTGAGGCTTCCCTGCAAGCTGAAATTGTTGAAACTCTCTCCATTGCACTTGAAACCTTTGATCTGTAACATGTTCAATGTGTGATGCCTCGTAAGAAATTCAGCTGTTGGCTCAATGGATTTCTATCAACCTCCAGCTACCTGTGTTTAATTTTATTTCCCTTCATAGTTGAATGCACCTGAAGTACCTCATTGACCCTGACCTCAATGTTAATAGCCTAATCATGATTGACAGAGGTGATCTAGCTTCTACTTTGAAGTGGTTTTGCCAACGAAGTGGCCTAAAGATAGATTGACTGAGGGGCTTTGAGGGGGAAAGTGGGCTGAGTGGGGAGTCTGAGAAGGAAAAGGTGGCTCTATAGAGTGTCTGAGGGGGAAGGAGTCTGTGTGGGGGTCTGAGGAGTCAGGAGGGTTGGGTGTGGGGGTCGAGTCAGATAAACCTCATGTCTGCATGGTGGGGGGAGTGGTGAGAGGGGAGGATGCCTCTCTTTGCTGAGGTGTTGGTGGTTCTTCCTCAATCCTCAGGTCCAATAAACTAGGTTCTCGCTTATGAGGACCTGTATGAAAGCCTGCCTGCTGCAGGACCTGCTGGGGAGACAGGTGAATACTGAAATATATTTGAATCGGGCTGTGCAAGCCTGCTAATTATATTTAAAGTTGTTCATTTAAACATGCATCGACTTCCTAGCCAATATGGGTGGGAAGCCAATTGGGACTGGTGAGGTGTGGCTTGAAAGGATTGCAATAGGTTGGCACGTGCCACAAAACCTGTTTTTGCAGCGACGTCATGAGGAATATGCTGGACCATAAAATTACACATTTTGGGGTTGAATAACATCTTACTGTTGATGGTCCACAACACTATATGGGTGGCCAGATTTAAGCTGCTCAACCTGTCATGAATATACCCTATTTAACACGATGGTTGTGACACACAATATAATGGAGAGTAATCATGGCATCATAGAATCCCTACAGTGCAGAAGTAGGCCATTTGGCTCACCAAGCCTGCACTGACAACTATCCCACCCTATTCCTGTAACCCTACGTATTTATGCTGCTAATCCTCTGACACTAAGGGGTAATATTGCATGGCCAATCAACACAACCCACATATCTTTTGAACTGTGGCATCTTTTCTCCATAAGGAATAGGTGTTGGTCAATCCTACCAACACTGTCATCAACAGATGTACCTGGGACAGAGAGGTTGGTGACAGCAAGATTAAGTAGATATTTTTATTCATGTTGATTCTCTCATCACTTGCTGCAGGCCCAGCTTGACAGATATGTCGTTAAGGACTCATCCAGTTAGATCAGTAATGGTACTACTGAGCTAGTCTTGGTGATGGACATTGGAGTCTCCTAACAAGGGTACATTCTGTGTCTTTGCCACCCTCAGTTTTTCTTCCAAGTGGTATTCGGTACGGATGGGCACTGATTCATCAGCTGAAGGAGGAAAGTAGGAGGTAATCATCAGAAGGTTTCTTTGCCTATATTTGACCCGATGCCATGGAACTTCATAGAATCTGGAGTCAATGTTAAGAACTTCCACGACCACGCCTTCTCACTGTATCCCACTGTTTCTCCACTTGTGCCAGTGGGACATGAACGGAATGGTGATGGTGGTGTCTGGAGCATTGGCTGTAAGTTATGATTCGGTGAGTGTTATGTCAGGTTGTTGCTCGGTATAGTAGCAGGCATGACTACATTCATCAGGAAGTGCCTGCTGCCATTTGAAACAATCTAGAAAATGAGACCCTCCGTATTAGAGATATATGCACTAAGGAAAACGCTTAATATTATTAGTATCACAGGATTCTGGCTACGAACATGAGATGGATTTAGGAACTGATGATTTATTTTGCAATGATTGAACCCTGAAGATGGATTGGTAAAATAGGAGTAACAAACTATTGATAGATTTGGCGTAAGAGCTGGTGGGGAGATTATAGAAACAAGATGTGTTTAAATTAATGATAAGGGAACAAAATAATTATTAACAACTGCAATTGTTCAAACTGAACAGAACAAAAAGATGTATCCTAAGTGCAGGCTGTGGGAAATCATAATGTGATTATCATGCCTGAGAAGGAAACTGGTCAGACAAGAGATGAGCAGAAGGAAGGGTTAAAAAACAAATAATTTCATCAAGGTAATTAGTGAGCACTTCTTAACATGACATGGAGAATAGAGCACTGAGCAGATGTTATATTAGATTTAGGTGTTGGCTTTACAAATGAGCAAAAAGCTTTGCATACAGAGCACAAATCAAGAATTCAGATATGGAGAGTGAGCATGCCTCAAACAATCTTTCATCCATTAATTCAAGCTAATCTATCAATGTCGGAGCTGCAACAAATGGATTAAGTAGGAAGCAGAAATAGAAAATAAAAGAGCAGGACATAAATTGAATTTTTTTCAACCACTTTAAGACAATTGAATGAGAAAAGAGAGAAACATGAGCCAGAGACCGTAATGTCACAATAAGGAGGTTGGAACTAACCAAACCTAATAAAAATAATGTAACAGATGCAGGGAAGCAAAAATGTAATAGAGTAGGAAGCACAGAAAATTTAGAAGAATTAAAATAGATAAAAAGTCAATAGCGAAGTAAATTGCTGATCACAAGGGGGATTAGCAAATACATTCTCATATCTGTTAGTTTAAATAACCATGTTAAAGACCAGCTGGTTCCTTTAAGGCAATGGTGTTCTAGTTTTTCTTTAATGACTGTCTAGCTCAATACTGGGAAGTCTTATTCCAATTTGCTTTCATTTATCTCAAGAATGAGAGGGCGCAGATTTAAAGTGATTTGCAAAAGAAACAAATGTAACTGAGAAAACACTTTTTCACACAATGAGTTATTCTGGTCTGGAATGTACTGCCTGGAATTGGAGGCAGGTTCAATCAAGACATTCAAGAGGGCATTAGATGATCACTTAAATAGAAGCAATGTGCAGGGTTACAGGGAAAAGGCAGGGGCATTACACTAAGCCATGTTGCTCATTTGAAGAGTCAGCAAAAACACAATGGGCCTAAGGGCCTCCTTCTGCACATAACAATTCTGAGAACTTAGCATTCTAATTTAGAATTTATCCATTAAACAAGGCAATAGAGCTAAATCACCCCACTTCTTATCTCCAACCTCACAAAATTCAAATAGGACAAATTAGCAAATAAGTCTAAACATAAATATGTCTGGTTTATAAAGCAGAATACTGCATATGTGAGCAATCTGAAATAGAACCATGAAAATTATTTTCTTTTATTTTTGCTTTCAGATAGCAGCACACCAACTGAAGGTATAACAATTGTTTCTATGTTTCTTTACTTGCCCTATCACCATTCTCTCTGACCCTTTAAAATTAACTCTTTGTCATTCAATCTCTCCTGTTATAGATCTTCCTTTGTCTTTGTCCCACCCACCCCTTAGTAAAAGGTTAAATGATCTCTAACTTTCCCAGTTCTGATGAAAGATCATCGACCTGAAACATTCACTGGAATCTTCTATTCTAGACTAAGTTTAGTGGTGGATGCAAAAATGAAAATGGTTTTTTTCTGGGAACAGCTAACTACATATGATCTTGCACTGTTTAGCACAATAAATATGCATTCACAAGAAGGTTGCTGATTTTCATGGTGGAAGCAGGCAGAAAGTGGCCATACCCGCTATTATCTGAAAGAACTGAACATCCAAATGCCATATTTAGAGGGCACCTGGACAGCCTGCAATATCCCTTCCACCTTTGTCCGACCACAGCTCTGCCCTTCCATTTTAGCTTTTCACCCTTCCTTAGACATTCTCCAGGCAACTTGACCTGTCACCTCCCACTTGCAAACATAGCCTGAAGTTGCTCCCCAAAGAGGACAATGTGGCAGCAATTCATCAATAATCATGGAAGAAGTTTACCTCACCAGATGTAGAGACTTATCTGCTATAATAAAAGTGAACTATTAAATTTCTTGCTGGCAGGTATCTTAATTTAGAGGGGACACTTAATTCCGATGGGCTGGCCTTTTAACGAGCATGTATGACATGCTAATTCATGCCAAAGAACTTTCCAATATTGTTCATTGAGAAGCTCAACCCACTTTTAACCTTCCTTAAAAATTTCAAGAACATCCTTGCTGAAGTTCATTTCACTGTGAGGAAAGTGATTTTTGGCCACATGCCACAATAAGCTTGTCGAACCTCCTGGTTTGACTGGAAGATTCCGTCCATTAACTGTGTTTTTCTCTCTCTATATATCCTTTTGTGTAGCCCCAATCTTCACTGCTCCACCATTAGTGGTTGTATCTTCAGTTGCTTAGACCCCAAGCCCTGGAATACCCTCTCTACACCTTTTTGCCCTGCCACTTCATTATTTTTTCCTTTAAGACACTTCTATCCTTTTGACCAAGCTTTTGATCATCTTATCTAATATCTCCTTTTGTGCCTTGGTTTTATAAAGTTTTATCATGCTCCTGTGAAGTGCCTTGAGACATTTAATTATGTTAAAGGTGTTATATACATTAAAGTTGCTGTTAAAATTTAATCCTGCCCCACCACATGAACAAAAATAGTTTTAAGAATTTAGAATGAATGCCATCTATGGAGATGGGCTACACAATGTGGTCCAATTCAGTCCAGCATACTGGTTCATTAAATTCTTTGTTGCACATAGTATACTTTTCTGACTTTCCCAATTTGAAACACATATTCTTATAATCACCCTTTTGGTTAGATATTCTTGCAACATAGTTGTCTCTCCAGACACAAAATCAAATGATGACCATGAAACCATTATCAATTGTCATTAAAAACCCACCTGGTTCACAAATGTCCATTAGGAAAGGAAATCTTCTGTCCTTACCCAATCTGGCTTACATGTGACTCCAGAGTCAAAGTTATGTGGTTGACTGCTAACTGCCCTCTGACATAGCCTGGCAAGCTGCTCAGTTCAATTAGGGATGGACAATAAATTTGACTCAGGCAGTGACATCCACATCCCATGAATGAATAAAGAAAATACTCAAAAGATACTGAAGGGCATTGGAGTAGTTAGTCATTTGCACTCGCCCAGAGGAACGCTTGACATTAATTTATGACAGGCTAAAATGCAAATGTAAAGATGAAAATCTTTTGTGCTATTTCATCCTCTTGCAGAAGAACACAATTCACCAATCTTTCTAATAGCCTTCTTGGCCTCATAACATGCTGTGTCATAATCTACCAGTGCAGAAGTTCTGTGTTGCTCTAAAGAGGCTTGAGCTGCAGTTTCAAAGGCTTATCATGCTTTAAAGCTTTAATATTCAGCTTGGATTTAGAAGCACCACTAATTCTTTGGCAACTGTTGAGAAAAAAAGTAATGGCTGAGAGTTAACCATTGAACTTAACTTGGATTTTCAGATATTTGATCAATGCCTTATTCAAGAAAGGGTAGAAGGACAGCCTAAGTAACTACAGGTTAGTCAGTGTGGGGAAAGTTTTAGAAACAATAGCCAGGGAAGAAATCAACAGAAAGACTTGAGTTTGTTACGGATAGCCAGCATAGATTTGCAAAAGGCTTGAATAATCTGACTGAATTTTTAGATGAGGTGACATAGAATGTCAGGGAGGGGAATATAATGAATATGGTCTAAATGGATTTTAAGAAAGCATTCAACAAAGTGCAAGTATAACATAAAAGCCTGGTTAGCAAAATTGAAGCTCATAAAATGAGTCAATTTCAACTTGCATAAGAAAATTGACTGAATTTATGTTTCATGATCAATGGTTGTTTTTAAGAAAGGAGGACTAGCAGACAACCCAGCATACTACCAGAAGGATGTGGATGCTTTGGATAGGGTGCAGAGGAGGTTTGCCAGGATGTTGCCTAGTCTGGAGGGTATTTGCTATGAGGAGAGGTTGGATAAACTCGATTTGTTCTCACTGGAATGATGGAGGTTGACTTGTAGACCTGATAGAGGTCTACAAGATTATGAATGGCATGGACAGAGTGGATAGTCAGATGCTCTTTCCTAGGATAGAAAAGTCAAGTACTAGGGGACATAAGTTTAGGATGCATGGGGAAAAGTTTAGAGGAGATGTGTGAGGCAGATGTTTTACATAGAAGGTGGTGACTGTCTGGAACGCACTGCCTGAGGAGGTGGTGGGAGCAGGTACTATTGTGGCATTTAAGGGGCAACTAAATGCATACATGAATCGGATGGGGATGGAAAGATATGAACTCTGTAAGTGCGTATGGTTTTAGTTTAGGCAGGCATCATGATCGGCACAGACTTGGAGGGCTGAAGGGCCTGTTCCTGCACAGTACTTTTATTTGTTCTTTGTTGATGGTAAACAGTAGTGCTCCCCAAGGGCCTGTCCATAACCAGCGCATTTTTTGATTATATATAAATTACTTGGATATTGGAATACAAAGTAAAATTTCAAATTTTACAAATTATTTCAAACTTGGAGTTGTGTCTAACAATGGGAATTATGCCAACTGGCTGCTGCAGGACATAGATAGGTTTAGTACAATGGGCAGACAGGTGATAGATGTAATTTACTACAGAGAAGTGTGAGGCAATGTATCTTGGCAGAAGAAAAAGGGAGGAGCAATAAAGACTACATGACACAGTTCTGAAAAGCATACAGGGAGAAACATCCATGGCCATCTTTGAAGGTCATGATGTGGAGTTGCCGGCGTTAGACTGGGGTAAACATAGTAAGAAATCTCACAACACCAGGTTAAAGTCCAACAGGTTTATTTGGTAGCAAAAGCCACTAGCTTTCAGAGCACTGGCTGCCCCGTCATCAGATGAGTGGGAGTTCTAATCACAAATAGGGCATATAAAGACACAAACTCAATTTACAGAATAATGATTGGAATGTGATTCTTTACACCTAATCAAGTCTTAAAGGTACAGACAATGTGAGTGGAGAGAGCGTTAAGCACAGGTTAAAGACTTGTGTATTGTGTCTAGACAGGACAGTTAATGAGATTTTTCTGGTCCATTCACATGGAGCAGCCATGGGGACCAAATTCGCACCTCAATATGCCAACATCTTCATGCACAGGTTTGAACAAGACTTCTTCACTGCACAGGACCTTCAACCAATGCTGTACACTAGATACATCGATGACATTTTCTTCCCTCGGACTCATGGTTTGTGATTAGAACTCCCACTCACCTGACGAAGGGGCAGCCAGCGCTTTGAAAGCTAGTGGCTTTTGTACCAAATAAACCTGTTGGAATTTAACGTGGTGTCGTGAGATTTCTTACCACCTTTGAAGGTGGCAGCACATATTGTGAGAGTGGTTGGAAAGCACATGGGATCTAGAGAGTGGGACTTCCTACTCCAGAAACTAAGTTTGGTGAGGGTGGGAAAAGAAGGGCCTTTCCTGTTGACTGAAATGGCAGGTTTCTGCACCAGATTTTCTGCTTTTCAACTCATTAAATATGAATGTACAGGAAATACATTGGATCCAGTGGTGGGGTGAGCTGTAGTTCATCCACCCTGTTGTACTTTCATCGTAGGTCATCTTCTGGGTGACATATTTAACCTGCACCCCATACATCTTTCACTACCTGCAGCCCAGGACTTGTCGAAGATAATGAGAGCCCACAAAGGGAAGAAGTGATAATGCACAGATTTGATTTCTGTCCGCAGTGGAGACACTCTGGAATGTCCTTTAACCTAGTGATGGGAGAAAGAAGTCCACCACCTCACCACTTTAGCTTGGGAGGATGTGGGCAGTGCAGTCAGTGCCAATTCAGCACATAAGAAAGAGGTAAACACATGAGAGTATAAATACAGTACATGGCCTCCCCACTGCTTTCTCGCCCATCAATTTTCTGTCTCACATTTTATGTTGTGGGGAGAGGGGTGCGGGGTAAGATGTCAAGAAGCCTGCTGGCCTATCCTTGGAACAATTGATGCCCTTAAGGCTAATTAATGGCCACTTCAGAGCCTCATACTGCTTCTGCTGCTGTTTCATCTTCCGAAGGAGGAGGCCCAGTCCAGGTGGCACAGTAGCACAAAGGGTGGTGCAATAGCGCAGTGGGTATCACTGCTGCCTCACATCACAGGGGGCCTGGGTGAAAATTCCCCTTAGATCGGTCCAAAGTCGATCCTTTAGTCAATTATTTCTGCTTTCAGATTAATATAGTTGTAGGCAGATAGTGTTTTGGTGGGTGGGTTCTCTACCGACTTTTTAGTTGTGGGGGGGTGGTGGGGTGGTGTATGGAAGGGGACAGGAAATAGAGATCCATAAAGCCAAGCTCAATAATTCTAATCTTTATATATGAGAGTAATAAAAAAAAGAAAGCTCGTGGAATTAATAACAAATTAACCAATAAACTGATTTGATTTCCCTGAGAGAGATTATTCATTTAGTATCATTTAACATTTTACTATGGATACCGTTGACCAAACACTGAAAGATTGATGAGAGAGATACTGATCGATTTATTCCCTCATTGTCCCTCCCTTAGGCAAAGCAATATCTCTTTATTTGATGCCAGAGGAGATTGATGATTCAGATTGTGGAAAATTATGGAAAAGATGTCACATTTTAGAACACAGTGGTGCAGTTCATCAGTTCACTCAATGTTCTGCATCATCATTGCCTTGAGAATTGGAAATCTTTAACCAACTACCTCTAATTGGTCATAAGGTATGTTTTGGTTGAACAAAATTTTAAGCCTGCAACAATCCTCAGTTAATGTGTTTAATCTGGAAAACAAAACTGTATTGATATTTCTAGGCTGTTGTTACTTTCTATTTCCAGTATTGTTCATGCATCCACAAATTGGTGACTTGCTTTTCTTGGTACAGCTTCAGCCATGTATACAGGCAATAAATTAATGGATTAAAGAAAAAGCATAGGATTCAAAATTCTAGTCTGAATAAAAGTCTGGCACTGCTTTTGGATGAGAGTTGCAAAGACAAATTTATTACCTGTCCTTGGGTGATGGACTTTATTGAATTATTATAGACCTTGTCGTAATGATGCTTCAATAATAGTGTTGCATCAACATATAATGCAAAATATGAACTGCCTGAACTTACAATAAGTTAAAAAGGACTTGTGAGTAGTGATATTGAAGGGTTAACAGTGTGTTGCTACTGTCAAGGAAAGAGAAAGAACCTGCCTGTTACCTTGCTTGTCCTTGTAAGTTATTTAATCTTTTTCTGTATTTGTCTGCTGTTCTATAGTTCCTACATCATTACCCTCTCAACAGTTTTCTGAACTTTCTTCCTAGGGCATGGAAAAATCGTAGAATCCCTATAGTGCAAAAGGAGCCATTCGGCCCATCGAATCTGCACCAATTCTCCGACAGAGCATCTTACCCAGGCCCTATCCCCATAGCCCCACATATTTATCCCACTAATTCCCCTCAAAACATATATCTTGGGACATCAAGGGGCAATTTAGAATGATCAATGCACATCTTTGGACTGTAGGAGGAAATCAGAGCACCTGGAGGAAACCTACATAAATACAGGAAGTATGTACAAACTACATTCAGTCACTTGAGACTGGAATTAAACCTGGGTCCCTGGCACTGTGAAGCAACAGTAATAACCACTGTGCCACCATGCTGGTTGGACTCATTAAAGCATTTTCTGTCTCCTTCAAATTGCCTTTTCCCTTCTTTGCCAGGAAACATTATCAAGACAGTTCACATAAGACATTTGATGCCAAGACTTTCTATATTAGTCTTACATGTTACTTGTATATCAATTAGGATTAACTATATTTAGATGGTGGGCATTAATTGGTAATTCACCTCTGCTTATATTATATATAGGAACAGGCATGTGCATGTCTGTAGCAAAATCTTGTAAATGCATAAGGGTTAGGTTACAGTTCTACCTTTACTACTTGGTTATCTGAGTTGTATAATTACAGAAGGTTCACTATCTTCTTGTTGCTCCGTCACTTTATAGTGAATGTTGACTTTTAATGGATGCATTTGAAGATTGTTTTCCTTTATGCACTATGTTAAACCAATGCCAGTGAAAAAGCAATTGAGATGATCCAATGAATTCTGACAGGGTCAGCATGGACTAGATTGGTGCCTGTAAGTACGAGATCAACTTCTTCAGGGAAACTGGCTGTAGGCAATTTTGGGGTAATTAGGAGAAAGTTCTTCAAGAAAATATTTAAGAAGCAAATGTGAAACACTTTGTGAGGAATTCTGGATTTAAATACTCAAATTTATGTGTAATTTTGATTGCTTTAAATATTTTTTACCAGTCAATAAGATTGCAAGATCCGAAAGTATATCTCTTGGGTTGGGTAATGTTTAGAATAAAGGTAGGATGGCGAAATAGTGCAAAGTTACAAAGATGTGAATATGTTAATTTCATGCTATTCTAGCTTTTAAGAAATCCTAAAACCCGTCTAAAAGATTCCTAGCTTTGTGAATGTATACGTAATCAATTATTTCTCACATTGTGGGAGCCCTACAATTCAGGTAAATTCTATAGCCTTGTGTCCCTGCTTTGCTGCCTCCATCAGGAACAAGATGAAATTCTTTGCTTTGACAAAGAGAGCATTCCCATCCTGCTTGAAGCAAGAATGCACAGCAATTTGACTATTGGTTTTTGTTACAGAAATGAGGTTTATAAGATTGTTGTGTTTATTAGATATTGGGACCATGTTATTAATTTTGGATAAAATGAAGGGGGTCAGATGACATGTCTGCCTGACAATAGGCCTGCATGATAGGACTGTTAAAAATTAAAACAAGGCCCTTTTTTATGGGAAAGCAGGTGCAAGTTTTTTTTTCATTTGGAGACAATGACAACAGCCTGTGTGTGAACAGTAGATAAACTTTGAGCCTCCAAAATCCCAGAAAAATTTTGTGTCCATTTACATCCAGGATAACAGGGAGCCAGGGATCTGAAGAACAACTAATCAGCATTTCTATCTGGGTACAAAGCTCATGTGACAGTAGACTTTGAGAAGAAAAGGGGCTTGTGATAAGGGGCTTAGATTGGAAAGACCAAACTCATGAAGAGCTAAAATGAGATTGGAAGATTTTCCTAGCTTCAACAAGAGTTCAAGTCTCAAAGGAAATTCACACCATGAAATATGGTTCTAGAGTTAAAAATTTCTTGGTTAAGAAAGGAAAAAGATCATTTGCAAACCCTCAGGAGCTAAGAATCATTTTGATCGAATTCTGGGAGAATTGAATGTCTAGTTAAAGCACAATGGAACATATATCTGATGGTGTTGGAAGTTTTGTCCTGTGTTTGAAGTATGATTTGAAGTATAATTTGTCTACAAATTATACTTCAAATTGTGCTTTTAGTTTGTTACAGTAAATGTCCTTAAACATGAAGGGGGCAATTCTCCAGCCTCCTCTGATGGTTAGAAGGAATTCCATTGCCACGGTAAATGAGGCATTGGCCAAAAATCGGGATTTCTGATAGACATCAAAACAATCGGGATTCACCTGAACTATGCCACCAATTTTGATTAGATTCCCACCCACACTGGTGGCAACCCAATAATTATGCAAACCTGCTAATTTGAATGTCATTACCGGGTTTGACTGCCTATTCATCAGTCCACCAATGGGACTGCCACTGGTGGGCCAATCACAAATGGGGACATGGCGTGCTGGACACCAAGTGTCCAGGTGAGCACCCCAATCCTCACAAAAGAGGGGTTTTGTACTGCCCCACCACTGAAATCACACGCCAGTTCCCACCCCTCCACACCACACAGGTATCAGGATGATCGCATCCCCAATCAGCTCCATCTGCCTCAGATCCCTTCCTCTCAGCTCCCTCTCCCTCAGATTCCTCCATTCAGCGTCCCTTCAGACCATGCAATGTCCTTTGATATTCTGGCCTGTCACCTTGGACACTGAGAGGGGTGAAGGAGATAGGTCAATGGCCATTTGTCCCTCTGCTGCTGGCTGGGTACAGTGGAAGGGTCCCTCAGGTTTAAGTCCAACAGGTTTATTTGGCAGCAAATGCCACTGCTCCTTCATCAGGTGAGTGGGGAGTTCTGATCACAAACAGGACATATAAAGGCACACACTCAGTTTGCAGAATACTGATTAGAATGTGAGTCTTTACAGCTAATCAAGTCTTAAAGATAACATTAAGCAGAAGTTAAAGAGATGTGTATTGTCTCCAGGCAGGA
Organism: Carcharhinus amblyrhynchos; assembly: GCF_965287045.1. Lineage (NCBI taxonomy): Eukaryota > Metazoa > Chordata > Chondrichthyes > Carcharhiniformes > Carcharhinidae > Carcharhinus > Carcharhinus amblyrhynchos. The sequence goes on along the minus strand of NC_137346.1, from coordinate 36,698,815 downwards.
CAATAAGTGAGATGTTGCAAGCCCAGCAAAGTCATGGGGGTTACAAATAGTGTGACTAGATCCCAAGATCCCGGTTAAGGCCATCCTCATGTGTGCAGAACTTGGCTATCAGTCTCTCCTCAGTGACTCTGCACTGTCCTGTGCTGTATAGGGTGCCTTGGAGAACGCTCACCCGAAGATCAGAGGCCGAATGCCTGTGATCGCTGAAGTGTTCGCCAACACGAATAGAACAGTCTTGCCTGGTGATTGTCGAGCGGTGTTCATTCATCCATTGTCTTAGCGTCTGCGTGGTCTTCCCAATGTACCATGTCTCAGGGCATCCTTTCCTGCAGCATATCAGGTAGACAACGCTGGCCGAGTTGCAAGAGTATGTACCGTGTATCTGGTGGATGGTGTTCTCAATTGAGATGATGGCATCCATGTCGATGATCCGGCATATCTTGCAGAGGTTGCTGTGGTAGGTTGTGTGGTGTTGTGGTCACTGTTCTCCTGAAGGCTGGGTAGTTTTCTATGGACAATGTCTGTTTGAGATTGTGTGGTTGTTTGAAGGCAAGAAGTGGGGTGTGGGGATGGCCTTGGCGAGATGTTTGTCTTCATCAATGACAGGTTGAAGACTCCGGAGAAGATATTGTAGCTTCTGAGCTCCAGGGAAGTACTGGACGACGAAGGGTACTCTGTCCACCATGTCCCGTGTTTGTCTTCTGAGGAGGTCAGTGTGGTTTTTTGCTGTGGCATGTTGGAACTGTCGATCGATGAGTTGAGTGCCATATCCTGTTCTTATGAAGGCATCTTTCAGCATCTGGAGGTGTCTGTTGCGATCCTCCTCATCTGAGCAGATCCTGTATATACAGAGGGCTTGTCCGTAGGGGATGGCTTTTTTAACGTGTTTAGGATGGAAGCTGGAGAAGTGGAGCATCATGAGGATATCCATGGGCTTGCGGTACAGTGAGGTGCTGAGGTGACCATCCTTAAAGGAGATGCGTATGTCCAAGAATGCATCCGATTCTGGAGAGTAGTCCACGGTAAGTATGATGCTGGGATAAAACTTGTTGATGTCATCATATAGTTGTTTCAGTGATTGTTCACCATGAGTCCAAAGGAAGAAAATATCGTCGATGTATCTAGTGTATAGCATCGGTTGAAGGTCCCGTGCGGTGAAGAAGTCTTGTTCGAGCCTGTGCATGAAAACGTTGGCATATCGAGATGTGAATTTGGTCCCCGTGGCTGTTCCATGTGTCTGGATGAAGAACTGGTTGTTGCAGGTGAAGGTATTGTGGTCCAGAATGAAGCAGATGAGTTGTAAAATTGCATCTGGAAACTGGCAGTTGTTGGCGTTGGGCACTGAGGCAGTTGCAGCAATGCCATCATCATAAGAAATAAGAACATAAGAAATAGGAGGAAAAGTAGGCCATCTGGCCCCTTGAGCCTGCCCCGCCATTCAATAAGATCATGGCTGATCTGTCGTGGCTCAGTTCCACATTCCCGCCCTCTCCCCATAACCCCTAATCCCCTCGCTTATCAAAAACCCATCAACCCGCTTCTTAAAAATATTTAGCGAGGTAGCCTCCTCCACTTCAACGGGCAGAGAATTCCAGAGATTCACCACCCTTTGAGTGAAGAAGTTCTTCCTCAACTCCGTTCTAAACCGCCCCCCTCTTTATTTTGAGGCTGTGCCCCCTAGTCCTACTGTCCTTTCTGAGTGGGAAGAGTCTCTCCACCTCTATCCCATCCATCCCATTCATCATCTTATACGTCTCAATGAGATCTCCCCTCATTCTTCTAAACTCTAACGAGTACAAGCCTAGTTTATTCAGCCTCTCCTCATAGCTCAACCCCCTCAACTCTGGCATCAGCCTAGTAAACCTCCTCTGCACTCCCTCCAAGGCCAAAATATCCTTGCGTAAGTACGGCGCCCAAAACTGCACACAGTACTCGAGCTGCGGCCTCACCAATGCCCTATATAGCCTCAGCAAGACCTCCCTACTTTTATATTCAATCCCCCTCGCGATGAAGGCCAGCATCCCATTCGCCTTCCTGACCACCTGCTGCACCTGCAAGCTGGGTTTTTGCGACTCATGCACAAGGACCCCGAGGTCTCTCTGCACCGTCGCCTGCTGCAGTTTTTCTCCAAGTAAGTAATAATCCTTCCTACCATTATTCCTACCAAAGTGGACCACCTCGCACTTGCCAACATTAAATTCCATTTGCCAGTTCCTGGCCCATTCGCCCAGCCTATCTAGACCCTTCTGCAGACTCTCCACACCCTCCGCACAATTTGCCTTCCCACCAATCTTGGTGTCATCGGCAAATTTTGACACCATACACTCGGTTCCCTCCTCCAGATCATCTATATAAATGGTAAATAGCTGAGGCCCCAGCACCGACCCCTGAGGCACTCCACTAGTCACCATCCGCCAATCCGAATAGCACCCATTGACCCCCACTCTCTGCCTCCTATTTGACAACCAGTCCTCTATCCACGCTAACACCCTACCCCCAACTCCATGTCCCCTGACCTTCTGCAATAACCTCTTGTGAGGTACTTTGTCAAACGCCTTCTGAAAATCAAGAAAGACCACATCCACCGGCTCTCCTCTATCCACCGCCCTAGACACATCCTCATAGAACTCCAGTAAATTTGTCAGACACGACTTCCCCTTAACGAAACCGTGCTGCATCTGCTCTATCAAGCAATTCCCCTCAAGATGCCTCGCTATTTCCTCCTTGATGACGGATTCTAACATTTTACCTACAACAGACGTTAAACTAACCGGCCTATAATTCCCCGCCTTTTGCCTGGCACCCTTCTTAAACAATGGTGTAACATTAGCCGTTTTCCAATCTTCCGGCACTTCCCCGGAATCCAGCGACGTCGGGAGAATAACCACCAAGGCATCCACTATCACCTCCGCCATTTCTTTCAGAACCCTCGGATGCATTCCATCCGGTCCTGGGGACTTGTCCACAATCAGCCCCTCCAGTCTGTCGAGCACCACCTCTCTAGTAACAGTAATGTCATCGAGACCCTCCAGTCCTACCACCTTTCCATCTCTAACACCCGGCAAATTATTCACGTCCTCCTCCGTGAAGACCGAAACAAAAAAGTCATTCAAGACCTCAGCCATTTCCCCATCCCCTACCACTAAGTCCCCCTTCTCATCCTGTAAGGGTCCAACATTCACCCTAGCCAGCCTCTTCCTTTTTATATACTTATAAAAACTCTTGCTATCCTTTTTTATATTACGCGCTAGCCCAGCTTCATAGTTTCTCCTACCCTTCTTTATCAATTTCTTTGTCAATCTTTGTTGATATTTAAACCTCTCCCAATCCTCTTCTCGCCCACTACTGTTAGCTACTCTAAACGCCTCCGCTTTTAATTTAACACTTCCCTTCACCTCCATGGGACAAGCCTTCCATATACAGAGGATCTGCTCAGATGTGGAGGATTGCAACAGACACCTTGAGACGCTGAAAGATGCCCTCATAAGAACAGGATATGGTGCTTGACTAATTGATCGACAGTTCTGATGCGCCACAGCGAAAAACCGCACTGACCTCCTCAGAAGACAAACACGGGACATGGTGGACAGAATACCCTTCGTTGTCCAGTACTTCCCCGGAGCAGAGAAGCTACAACATCTTCTCCAGAGTCTTCAATGTGTTATTGATGAAGACGAACATCTCGCCAAGGCCATCCCCACACCCCCACTTCTTGCCTTCAAATAACCACACAATCCCAAACAGACCATTGTCCACAGCAAAATACCCAGCCTTCAGGAGAACAGTGACCACAACACCATGCATCCCTGCCACAGCAACCTCTGCAAGACATGCCGTATCTTCGACACAGATGCCATCATCTCAATTAAGAACACCATCGACCAGGTTCACAGTACATACTCTTGCAACTCAGCCAATGTTGTCCACCTGATTTACTTCAGGAAAGAATATCCCGAGGCATGGTACATTGGAGAGATCATGCAGACGCTACGACAACGGATGAATGAACATCGCTCGACAATCACCAGGCGAGACTGTTCTCTTCCTGTTGGCGAACACTTCAGCGATCATAGGCATTCGGCCTCTGATCTTCAGGTAAGCGTTTTCGAAGGTGGCCTGCACTGCACACAACAGTGCAGAGTCGCTAAGGAGGGTCTGATAGCCAAGTTCCGCGCACATGAGGTCGGCCTCAACTGGGATCTTGTGTTCATGTTACACTATTTGTAACCCCCATGACTTGCCTGGGCTTGCAACATCTCACTTACTGTCCTGTCTGGAGACAATACACATCTCTTTAATCTATGCTTAATGCTATCTCCACTCACATTGTCTGCAACTTTAAGATTTGATTAGTTATAAAGACTCACATTCTAATCAGTGTTCTGTAAACTGAGTGTGTGCCTTTATATGCCCTGTCTGTGATCAGAACTCCCCACTCATCTGACGAAGGAGTAGCACTCCGAAAGCTAGTGGTGTTTGCTACCAAATAAACCTGTTGGACTTTAACCTGGTGTTGTGAGACTTCTTATGGTGATTTCAGACAGCCCTGTGATCAATATCTTCATTTCTGCCTATCAGCTGCAAAAATTCCAGGCCACTTTAATCTCCATGCTCCCCCAGTCACCAGGCACTCAATTAAATCATAATAGCACTCCATTTTTTTATAGAAATGACACCCCACCGATGAGAGTCTCGCTCCCTGACTCTTGTAAGATTTTGCGCCAGTGCCACTGTTTATGCTCGCGGCAAAAGGGGATGCAAATTCACTCCCCCCCCACTTTTGTTACACTTTCAGTTATTAACTGGAAGTTCAAATTTCTTTTTAGATGTTATTGGTTTCTACAGAGATTGTAACACTCTTTGCCACCTGCTTCTACCTGGACAGAGAAATCCAAAAGCAAAGTTACCTTCAAAACCAGAAGCCATAGTGCTGAGCAGTTGTAGCTGTTGCAAAAAAGCTTTGTAACCACCTCTCTGCTGCCAAACACACTTCCTCCATCACTGAAGGCACAATGTTCTTATAAATTTCTAATGGCGGAAACCTTTTTTTTTGTTCCCTTCTCCCTCCTTGTTGCTGGTCTATATATTCTTGCTTCCTGGTCTTCTTCTTCTTCTTGGCTCATTAGCTGTATTGTTACACTGACCAGCACAACATTGCAAAAAGAAATTTCTGCAGGAACTCCTGAGCTGCCGTTCTCTCGAAGCTCCAAAATAATTGAGTTGTCCCAAATTTTGTGGTTAACAATGACAGCCAAGGAAGTGTAAATATTTTTGTGAGGAGGCATCAAATAGAAATCATTTCTCCATTGGGAAAATTATTCCTGATGTTTTTCATTTTCAAGTGCTTTACTAGTCATAGATTTACTCAGGCACAGTATTGGAAGCAGATATTCTACATTTCTTCTCAATTGAAGTGGGACATTTGGAAACTGATCAGGACTTCTGGGCAAAATAATCATATACTTCAGAATGAATACCTTAATATTGATAATAACAATGTTTTGATACAATTCTCTCAATTTGGGACAGATCACAATCATAGAGTTCACGGAATTCTACCTGAGCAGAAAGAGATCTTTCAACCCATTGTGTCTATGCCGACTCTCCAAATGAACATTTCACTTAATGCCATTTCCCTGCCTCCTCCCTGTAACTCTTCACATTTATCCTTTTCAGATAGGTGTAAATTGAAAGAGGTGGATACTGACCTAGACCTTGTTGTCCTCATGCATCAGTTGCTGAACGTGTGCACAGGTACAGTAGACGGTAAAGGAGGCAAATGGTTTGTTGGCCTCCACAGTGAGAGGATTTGAATATAGGGATATGGATGTTTTCATGCAATTTTATAGGGCATTGGTGAGGCCACACCAGGAATGCTGTGTGCAGTTTTAGTGTCCTTATCTGTGGAAGGATATAGATATAAGGAACGATATATGACCCTCATTCCCTCCCCTCCCCAGTAAAGGATGGAGTCCCCCTTGTTCTCAGATTTCACTCCACCAGCCTCCACGTGCAAAGCATAATCCTCCACCATTTTCACCAAATCCAGTGTGATGCCACCACCAAACACATCTTCCCTTCACTCCCTCTGTCAGCATTCCGCAGAGATCATTCCCTCTGGGATAACCTAGTCCACTCCTCCACTATACCCAACACCTCTCGTGTCACTTATGGCACTTTCCCATGCAATTGCCCAAGTCCCTTTATCTCTTCTATCTAACCATCCAAAGTCCAAAACATTCATTCCAGGTTAAGCAGCGTTTCACTTGCACCTCTTTCAATTTGGTGTATTGTATTCGTTGCTCCCAATGTGGTCTCTTCTATATTGGGGAGATCAAGTGTAGACTGGTGATCACTTTGCTGAACACTTCTATGTGCAATCAGTACCCTGACCTTCCAGTTGCTTGCCATTTTAATACACAATCCTGCTCCCATGTTCCCATGCCTGTCTGGGCCTACTGCAATGTTCCAATGAAGTTCAGTGCTAACTGGAGAAACAACATCTCATCTTCCAGCTAGGCACTTTACAACCTTCAGTCACAACATCAAATTCAACAACTTCAGATGATTTGCTCTACCCCACCTCACTCTGTTTTATTTAATTTTTTACTGTTCTCTACCTTTTATTTCTTTATTGTCTTTCTTCATTTTTCTTCTTCCCGCACCGCCCCCTTCCCTTACCTTTTCTCATCCTTTGTTTCTCCTTTTCTAAATCTTACTCTGTCCCATCCACTTTCCTCTCCACCCAACTCCCCCAACAAACTCATTTTAGCTTCTCTGCTGTTTGGCCATTCACACCCTTTAATCTCTCTGTCGACAGCTATTAGCTGTCTTTTCCTTGATTTCTGTGTCTATGACTCATTTTTCATCCCCCCCCCCCTCGAGTATAAATATCTCCCACTTTCTATGCCTTTTAGCTTTGACAAAGAGCCGTCTGGACTCGAAACGTCAGCCATTTTCTCTTCTGCCAGATCTGCTGAGATTTTGCAGCATTTTCTCTTTTGGCTGTGGAAGGATATCCTTGATACAGAGGGAGTACAGTGATGATTTACCAGACTGATTCCTGGGATGGCAGCTCTATCATATGAAGAGAGACTGAATTCATTAGGATTATATTCTGGAGTTTAGAAGCATGAGAGGGGATCTCATGGAAACTTATAAAATTCTAACAGGGTTAAACAGAGTAGATTCAGAAAGAATGTTCCCAATAATGGGTGAGTCCAGAACTAGAGGTCATTGTTTGAGGATGAGTGGTAAACCTTTCAGAAATGTCTTCAGTGAGAGGGTGGTGAATGTATGGAATTCACTGCCACAGAATGTAGTCGAGGCAAAACAATGTCTGGTTTCAAGAAGAAATTAGAGAAAGCTTTGGAGACTAAAGGTGTCAAGGGATATGGGTGAAGGGAGGATCAGGATATTGAATTTGATGATCAGCCATGATTAACATGAACAGCAGAGCAGGCTCAAAGATCTGAATGGCCTACTCCTGCTTCTAGTTTCTATTTTTGTATGTTGTTAGATAACAATCTAATTCCCTTTTGATTGAACTTCCCTCTACCACACTATTTGGCAATACATTCCAGACTCAAAGCACTCATTGCATGAAAAAGGATTTCCTCAGACTACTATTGATTTACGACAGCTCAGCCTTCAACATTATTATTCCCACGAAGCTCATCTCCAAACTCCATGGTCTGGGCCTCAGCACCTCCTTCTGCAACTGGATTCTGAACTTCCTAACTCACAAACCACAATCAGTAATTTAGATAACAACACCTCCTCCACGATCATCCTCAACACTGGTGCCCCACAAGGCTGTGTTCTCAGCTGCCTACTATATTCCTTATATACCTATGACTGTGTGGCCAAATTCCCCTCCAATTCAATTTTCAAATTTGCTGACGACACCACCATAGTGGGTTGAATCTCAAACAATGACAAGACAGAGTACAGGAATGAGATAGAGAATCTGGTGAACTGGTGCGGCAACAATAATCTCTCCCTCAATGTCAACACAACAAAGGAGATTGTCATTGACTCCAGGAAGCGTAAAGGAGAACATGCTCCTGTCTACATCAATGGCGACAATGTAGAAAGGGTCAATAGTTTCAAGTTTTTAGGTGTCCAAATCACCAACAACCTGTCTGGTCCCCCCACATTGACACTATAGTTAAGAAAGCCCACCAACGCCTCTACTTTCTCAGGAGAGCAGACAGGTGAGTATGTATCCTTGCAACTTTGAGGAGGTCATTCATTTTCTTGCAAATTTGAACTCCTCCTGAGGTTCCTGCCAATCCTTGAAAATAGGGTGGTTCTCTTCTTCTCCATAGCATGCAGCATCCACGTGTGTGTCCAGGAATCTTGGGGGAAGCTTTTCTTGCAGCTATGTTCCTGTCTGAAATGAGAGTGGGTGCTGAAGGAAACATTCATGCTTCTCCCGCTGGTAAAGAGCTAACAGATAATTCCCAACTCCAATGAATCAGGTGGTGGTGGAGTCAGAAAATCAACTGCATTCTCATGGGGAAAGAGCTGGCCCATTCACATACGCTGAATGAAGCCTGTTCAGCGCTGCCAGCACCAATGGGAAACACTCCGGTGTGTCCGCTGGCAGCAACACTTAGGATCAGTTCAGGTAAATTGTGCCTTTAGTCTCAAAATGGGAGAATTCTGCCCATTGTTTCTGGAAATTCCCCCAACACTAAAATTAAACTGACTGGCATGTAATTGCCAGGTTTATCTTTATATTCTTTTTTGAACAAGGGATATTAAGATGCGACGGATTCTCCCAGTCTATCTCAATCCTGTAGGACCTGATGTGTGGAGACCTTTTGATTATTATGCCTTCTTTCTGCTGGTCTTGTGCCCATATTCTCCCTGGGCTTCAACACTGATAGATCTCTTACTCTGTGCCTGAAATTAAAGTTATGAGCCATGTTTTATTCGTTCATGGAGTTGGGTGCTGCTGGGTAAGCCAGCATTTATTGAGAAGTAGTGACAAGTTTCCTACTTGAACTGCTCTTGGCCATGTGTTATAGGAACACCAACAGTGCTGTTAGGAAATGAGTTCCAGGATTTTTTCCCAGTGACAGTGAAGGAACAGAGATATTATTCTAAGTTGTTATGTAACTTGAGGGGAACATGGTGGTGTCCTCAAGCTTCTACTAGCCATGTCTTTCTAGTTATTTAGGGTTATGTTTTTGGAAGGCGCTGTTATAGGAGTCTTGATGAGTTGCTCCAGTACATCTTGCAGATGATACTTGATGCTGCCACTGTGCATTGCTGATGGAGGGAGTGAATACTAAGGTGATAGATGGGGTGCAATTAGGTAGACTGCTTTGTTCTGAATGGTGTCAAGCTTCTTGAATGTCATTGGAGCTGAATTCATCTAGGCAAGTGGAGAGAATTCCAACATGCTCCTGATTTTTCCTTTTAAATGGTGAACAGGCTTTGGGGAGTTAGGAGGTTAGTTACTCGCTGCCGAATTCTCAGCCTCTGACCAGCTCTCGTAGCCACAATACTTATATGGCTGATCCAATTCAGTTTCTGGTTAATAATAACCACCAAAGTGTTGATATTGGACTCTCAGCCATAGGAATGTCATTGGGAAATGGACTGGATTTTGTTTCTCTGTTTTCCTCATGTTGCTTTATCCTCTTGTGGTCATTCAAGATAATATTAGGTTTTAGTTTCTGTTGCAATTAGGTAGACTGCTTTGTTCTGAATGGTGTCAAGCTTCTTGAATGTCATTGGAGCTGAATTTATCTAGGCAAGAGGAGAGAATTCCAACATGCTCCTGATTTTTCCTTTTAAATGGTGAAATTGTGTTCTCAATCTCCTTCCCATTAGCAATTCTGATGGTGAGAAGTCATTTTTTCGCAGTGAAGTTGGGTAACTCAGAAGAATGAAATTAATGTCTTCAATCTCCTTCACCAAGTCTTTGATGGTTTGTACATCTCTCTCAGCTTCTTCATTTGCCTGAGGATAATGAGGTGAGCTGATTACATGAATGAATTTCTATGTCTTCACAAAATTTTGTAATAATTCTTCATCAAACTGCAGACCATTTTTTGATGTTCACCACATTTATATATTATCACCAATGGTGTTGCATAAATTTTCTGCAGTGATTAAATGACTGCTTCCACTGTGATGCTGTGCAATCTGTTTATTTCAGTTTGCCTTGAGTAGTAATCAATGATCATAATGAATACCTTGCCTTTAAAATCAAATAAATCCATTCCCAGGTGCTCCCACAACTTGATGGAAAAGGAGAAGGGGATAGTCGTTTGTTTTGCTCTTGACTATTCACTGCACGTATAAGTCAATTACAACTCATTTCTGCTGTAGAACAAGTAATGCCTGGCCACCAGATGGATTGCTGGGCTCTTGCTCAATATTTTGCTTTCCCTAAGTGAATCTTGGTGAAGTTTATAATGATTATCAAGTTGACTACTAGGAGATCATCAATGATTCTGAGGTGCTTTCTTTGTAGTACTGAGGACTCAGAAATACTGCCATAGTACTGTATTGTTGGGAGTATAGTCTGGCCATCTTTCCAGACAATATTGCTTGTTTTATTTATGCAACATCTTTGCTGTAGTCACTTGGTGTTGAGTTATGTGATATGTAAATGATTCTAATTCCACAATGAAATGCAAATCTTCTAAATTTGTTCCTTCTATTGGTATCCTTGATGGTGCTTCTGCTGTTGACTTGTACATCCTTTGGATGTACTCAGTTATGCAATCATATCTCATTCGTCTTAATCTGAACCAGTGGATTCTGGGCAGCATCTTTGCAATTGCGATCCCATCACATCATCTGAGAATTTCTTGCGCACCCATATTTTTGCCGATGCTTCTTACTCAATCATGGCAAATCTTTTTTCTGTGTGTAAACTTCAGGCATAATAAACTTGTCTATGTTTACCATCTCTCTCTGTATCTGAAATAATACTGCATTCAAACTTGTAGACTATGCATCTGCTGCGTCTATGATTGGTAGCTGTGGGTTATAATGTGCCAAAAACTCAGAGAAAGTCAAAAGATTTTTTAATTTTGCTGGTCTAGCTTCCAGCACCTGGTTGATCCTGACACAAAGGCACATTGACTTCTGCCAGATTTTGTAGGAAATTGTCTATTTGGTTGATCATCCCAAGGAGTCTCTGAATCTCAGGACTGTTTCTGAATTATGGAAACCCTCTGATTAACTTTGTGTTTTGTAGGTCAATTGTCCTTCAGGATTCTTGTACAATATGACCTAGAAATTTAATCAAATTTGGTGAATTCATATTTTTCATTCAATGCTACAATCCTGTAAGACTCTCAGAACAAACTCTACAGTCATACTCTTCTTTCATGGGGCCATGTACAAGTATGTTGTCCATATGGCAAATTACTCTTAGGGTTTGAGATATTGTTCTCTGGAAATTTTCAGGAATGAGCATAATTCTGAATAGTTATCTATTAAACTAGTAATGACCAAATTATTTACAAAACTGGTCAGCAATCTGGATTCTTTGTCCAGAGGCAATTGCTGAAATCCATTGATTTCATCTAATTTGGTGAATAGCATATTCTTGTCTCATTTGGCAAGACTTTCATTCACTGCAGTCATCAGTTGGATCTCATTTTCCACTGACTTGTTGAGTTAAATCCATGCAGATTTTTATCGTCATTTGGATTTGGGATCATGACCATTCCTGAACACCATTTTGTTGGCATGGTGACTGTTGATGTTATGCTTTGCTGTGGTATGTTCTTGATTTCATTATTGATGTTGTCCAAGAGAAATTGAGTGACTTTCCTGAAAATTGGGCTAACTGCAGCTCTTAGGATTACAAGAAACTTATTATTTAGTTTTCATAAGCGTGTAGATAAACTTGGAAATTCATTCCTGAATGTATTGCTGAATGCCCATTAACAACTTCATCACCTTTATATATTTGCTCCAATTTTAAGCAGGTTTTCCTACTTAGTGAAGTAGAGTTTTGATTCTATATGACATACTGAAGTTCTTTGTACTTCAGTTTTGCTATGAATTGGCCTATGATTTTGTGTTGCTGCAGCTGGACCCTGCAATTTGATAGCTGAGAGCTGTTGTATAATATGCTTAGGCTATTTTATTTTGTCAGATAGAAGAGAAACTCCTGTCCCTATGTCTAATTTAAACTCTAATTTAAACTATGTCCATCACTTCCAATTTAATACTCCAGTTTTTTTTCTCTGTTGATTTCTTTGCCTGTCAGTAGAAAATTTGTTTCCTTTCTCTGTGGTTCTTCTACTTTTTGTATATAGTTTGACTTTAATATTTTCCTTCTTCTTAGAGGTTGTCAGCGTTTTAGAAATGTAGATAGTTTTAAAATGTCCTATTTTTCCACAACTTTTGCACCTTGCTCCCCTGCCAGGCATTCTTCCTGCTTATGTAGGTTTAACCCACTACACTGAGAACATTTAAGAGAGTGGCTGGCACAGTTTTTCCCTGTTTTCACAGGCTTCTGCTTTGGTGCCCTTTCTCTCTTCAAGTCTACATACTGAATGGCTTCACTTACTTGTTTCCATAGAGCATCACCTTTTCTGTGAAAAAATGCTGTATATTATTTTCTGAGGTCAGTTTGTCTTGTAATTTTTACTGCCTTGACGAGAGTTAAATCCTCTGTCATCTTCAAGAGAACTGATAGGGTTTCATCTAAGATCCCAACTATTATTCAATCATGATTCAACTCACCCTTCAACATTCCTTAATTTTTGCAATTTTCTTTTGGCCTGTATAGATTGTTGATGAGCGACTCTATGCTCTCACCTAGTCTTTGCTTTCACTTGTTAAACTTTGCCCTTTCAATAATCAAATTGCTTGCAAATTTGAAAAGCTGCAACATGCTTTAGTGCAAAGGGACCTGGGGGTTCTTGTGCATGAGTCGCAAAAACCCAGCCGCAGAAAGCAGGTGCAGCAGGTGGTCAGGAAGGCAAATGGGATGCTGGCCTTCATAGCGAGGGGGATTGAATATAAAAGTAGGGAGGTCTTGCTGCAACTGTACAGGGCACTGGTGAGGATGCAGCTGGAGTACTGTGTGCAGTTTTGGTTGCCGCACTTGTGCAAGGATATTTTGGCCTTGGAGGGAGTGCAGAGGAGGTTCACTAGGCTGATACTGGAGTTGTGGGGGTCGAGCTATGAAGAGAGGCTGAATAGACTGGGCTTGTACTTGTTAGAGTTTAGAAGGATGAGGGGGGATCTTATTGAGACGCATAAGATGATGAAAGGGATGGATAGGGTAGAGGTGGAGAGGTTCTTCCTGCTCAGAAAGGACAGCAGGACTAGAAGGCACAGCCTCAAGAGAAGGGGGGGTGTAGTTCAGAACAGAGTTGAGGAGGAACTTCTTCACTCAAAGGGTGGTGAATCTCTGGAATTCTCTGCCCATTGAAGTGGTGGAGGCTACCTCGCTAAATATATTTAAGACGCGGGTAGATAGGTTTTTGGTAGGCAAGGGGATTAAGGGTTATGGGGAGAAAGCGGGAAAGTGGAACTGAGCCACTTCAGATCAGCCATGATCTTATTGAATGGCGGGGCAGGCTCGAAGGGCTAGATGGCCTACTCCTGCTCCTATTTCTTATGTTCTTAAATGCTGAAATCTGAATCAAATAGTTGCAGAACTTCTTCATAAGATGTTAAAGTCTCATAGACTTGTTTCACTATCACATCATCATCAATAACTCCAACTGCATAGAATAATGCCATGACCTGACCCTTTTGTTCTTTTGTGTGCAATCAGAAACTGTTCTATATCTGGAAAACTTATTTTTCTAATTATATCAGTGCTGTACCTGTTGCAAACCTTCAGCACTATGGAATGGTTCTGGGAGTGATATTGTGGATTTTATGCTTGCACCAACCCCTAGAATAATTGCTGTTTCATTGACATTGCTTGTTGATTGACATTTCATTGACATTGCTTGTTGATTCTAGACTGTTCTCATTGCTGTCTAGATTCTGGATTTGTGTCTCAGGTCGCATCTGCTGCAACTTTGCTCTGGCTATTCGCTGAGTTTTGAATCTGTTACTTTCACCTTTATTTCATTGAACTCTTGACTTGCCAGGACTGAAGCTTTTTGTCTTTTATTCACTGTTGACTGCCATCATGTTTTGTCATGTGTTCAGGGTTTAGGTGAGGTTCTGTTGAGCTTTTCTATTCTCCCAAATTAAACTGATCAAGAATGTAGTTTATTAAAACCATTAGTTTATATTTACAGCTATTATGTACAGATTGGGACCCCTGCATGTGGTTAGAACTTTTGTTCCCTCCAGATCTGTTACTCAATCATGTGGTGCTACATCATCATTACATTAATGTCTGATGTCAACCCTTTCCAACAGGAAGCTAACTCCAGGATTCAGAATAGAGGGCCAGGCATTTCAAGTGAAATGTTTGTGACATTAATGCTTTATTTGATACAGATGCTGAAATAAGGGCAAGCTGAATTGATTCTGACACAGTAAATACTTTTCGTTTCTGGATGCCTAAGGTATGATCAACTGCAATTTTATGCTCAGCTTCAACTACATCATTCATAACATTTGACCACTCACTCCAAACAAGACATCTTTACAATGAAGATGACTTGAACGTATACAACCAAGCGTGAAGTAAAGTATTTGAAGATCAGTCAGTCAGTATTAATGCAGTTCAAGTTCAGATATACAAATAAGGGGAAGAAAAATCAAATTCTACAATTTTCTGCAAATACAGCTTATTAAATTGCAACTTTCTTGCTTGGCTAGTCTCTTAAAGCTACCTTAGCAGTGGTGATTTTTATCATTGAACCACTTTTGGGTCAGCTTTACCTCTGATTTTTGAAAGCTTTTTGAGTTATTTTCATTTTTCTCTGTAAACATGAGGCACAAACTTTTCTTGTAACTATCTGCAGTTTATAGTTTGTGGTATTAACATCACAAGATTCTTCCTTCTCTGGTATGACTGACAATACTGTGCTGCCCTTGGCTGTCAGTTTATCTTGGCTCCCACTGTGGTGTGAAAAAGGAGAAGCATCAAAAAGAAATAAATAACCCTGGTTACTTTCACTCTTTGCTCAGAGCAAAAAAGGTGAATCTATTTTTCAATATCCTTGAAAAATATTAATGTCAAATTATAATGTAAACATGCTGGCAGCACCTTACCTCAAAAATATTTCAGTTGGAGAAATGTTCAATCCAACACATTTAGTAATTTCTTTACGTACAACATAAAGTTCCTAGCTGAATTTGTGCTCAGTGCTGAATAGATTGATCTTGGCACAACGTTACAATTGGCCTTCACACTCCTAAACTGTGGAGAGAAAATAAATCCTACTTCTAATCACTGTCCAGCCAGTCTTGCTGAGAAGTAAGTATGTGGCTGTTGGGTGAGAGTTGGTTCAGTTGTGCTGCCCTTTGTGCTGAAGCTGCTTGTCAACACTTATTATTCAGACTCACACAAAAACAAAAGCACAGAACCTCAGGACCACTGGTGCCCCTGGAACATGCTTTGATAGGCGGTGCCTTCAAGAGAAGAAAGGTTTAACTAAAGAATGGTGAAAGGTAGGGGGAAACATTATACTGTAAATGTTAATGAAAGAAAACTGTCTAAGATACGTTATCTAATATTAGAATTCAGGAACAATTCTTAAATGTACATAGCATCATTTGAACTGAAATTAATTACAGAGCTGTCCTTACTCTTGTGATCCATGGCATCATATCTTGCAAGCAAAGATGAATTATTGCTCAAAAAATTCTGTCATGCTCACACATTTAAATTTAAAATACCATTCAAAAAACACACATCAGGGCCAGTGGACCCTTCTATCCATGAAATATTGATCAGTGAGATTTGTTTCTCATACAAATGTTTTCTTCTGCCCATTTCTCTCTATTCTGCCATTTAATCAGCTTCTGCTGGTGGCAACACTGGGGACATTGGCTTGAAGTTGGGCAGCACGGTAGCACATTGTGGGTGGCATGGTAGCACAGTGGGAGCAGCACGATAGCACAGCGGGTAGCACTGTTGCTTCACAGCTCCAGGGACCTGGGTTTGATTCCCGGCTCGGGTCACTGTCTGTGTGGAGTTTGCACATTCTCCTCGTGTCTGCATGGGTTTCCTCCAGGTGCTCCGGTTTCCTCCCACAGTCCAGAGATGTGCGGGTTAGGTTGATTGGCCATGCTAAATTGCCCCTTAGTGTCCTGAGATGCGTAGGTTAGCGGGATTCATGGATAAAGTATGTAGGGATATGAGGATAGGGCCTGGGTGGGATTGTGTTTGGTGCAGACTCAATGGGCCGAAGGGCCTCTTTCTGCACTTTAGGGTTTCTATGATTCTGATTCTAAAAGTAGATGCTGAAAAGCAGTGAAAAGGGTGTGCAATTACATTAATATAGACACAGCCATTAACCTGCCTGGGGTGCTTCAACATGATCTGAATGAGAAGCCAGTTTCCCCAAAGTGCCTGTGCTACACGTTTTCAATTGTATTGTCATCAT
Source organism: Carcharhinus amblyrhynchos (assembly GCF_965287045.1). Lineage (NCBI taxonomy): Eukaryota > Metazoa > Chordata > Chondrichthyes > Carcharhiniformes > Carcharhinidae > Carcharhinus > Carcharhinus amblyrhynchos. The sequence goes on along the minus strand of NC_137346.1, from coordinate 36,682,307 downwards.
TCAAATGAAGTTAAAGAAACAAGATATCAAAAACGGATATGGTAAAAAAAACTATTATTCACAATTTTCTTCTGAATATTTGATTTTAAATGAGGTGGTAACATTTTTCCTCAGAGCTAAAGGATGGTCGAAATTAGACAGGCTTCATTCTGTCTTCAATCTAATTAGTAATCCTGTCTAATCTATCCTCAACTTACTTTTATATTTCTGAAACGTTGAAACTCATGCAAAATAATATTTATATATACTAAACATGAGAAGAACATGAGAAAAAAAAACCAAGGGCAGCACTTTCACCAGGGATATGATTTACAAGGACTGCCAAGCAATCTTTAGCCAGAAGGTCGCAGATTGAATTCCCAGTTGGAGTGAAGGTAGCAGTTGGAGTATTTTAATTGATCTCACATTCTAAGGAAATATGGGACAAAATTCTGGCTCATACTCATTGTCCTGCTAAAAAAAAATTGACATGGCTGAACCTGCCTAAAATAAGATCGATTCAACTATCTTTAATATATACATTTATTCAGGTAGGAATACTTTGGGCACTTTTAGTTATTTTAGCATGGTTCACCAAAAGCAACAAGTTGAATATGCTGAAAAGAATTCTGGGCCTCCACTTGAAATGAATGTTAGCAATATAAAAATAGGGGACAAATTCCTACTCAAATTGGACAGCCCTTAATGTAATGGGTGCAGGGTTAGCTGCATTTTGGTGGTCCAGGGCTACCACTGGAGACCACCACCAAAACAGTCAAGCTTATTGTAATAACTGAGGAGGAACTGATGACCCATAAGACAGATAAACAAACAGGAATGGGGGAAAATAATTATATACAAGGCAAAGCTCCAATTCGATTCGTGTGTTTCATCATGATTGGCCCGATGGATCATGTGACCCCCATCAATAACTCAGCCCTTAAAGGGACACGCTACCATTTTTATTAAAATAAAAATTACATGAACAGGGAGTCAATGAGCAGAGCTACTTCTGGCTCTGGACCAGTACTGAAGATTGTTACCAGCCTTGTCCTGGGTCATCTTTGAGCTGTTGCTGGCCTTGCAGCTGTCTGAAATTGATAATGACATATCTTGTTTGTTCAGCTCTTGCTGTGAACAATTTTATTATATTACAACACTGACTGCACTTCATAAGTACTTCTTCACTCAAATGTTTTGCGATATCCTGTGACTCTATAGAAATGTCAGTTCATTCTTTATGTGTTTAATCTAAGAGTGGGACTAAAACACATGACATTAATCCCGTTTCCGAAACTAAACTCCAGTACAATCTTACCATTTGAAGTATGCCATTAAAGCAATGAGATACAGATTGCACAAGCCACAGGCTGGCTTAAACTCTTTCAAATTATTAAAGACAAGTTCAGGCAAAGAGCATGTATAGCTCAAGAGATTAATGGTCATATTTTTGTTCAGATGACAGTGTCAGTATGATCATAGAAGCCTATATTGACGTATGTACATAAATCTTCTTTGTTTTATATATTGTACTGTGGTTATTTCAATACTCATGTTTCTTAGTTCATAGCATTGGTTTAAAATAGTAGTTTTGGGCAGTTTTGTGCTATACTGTTGAATGTTAACAAGAATGCTTTAAATCTTCCCTGTATGCACATTGATTCCCACTGATAATCCTTGTCTTTCTTGGTTCCTTTCTTGCCTCTGCTCTTTATTATCAGTTTGTATTTTCTAGTGATCGGTGTTGTATATTGTGGTTTCACTTCAAGGCAAAGTAGAAGCCAAACCTGTCCATTTTTCAATGAGATGCAGTGGATAGTAGGGCAATAGAGCAATTACATTATAGAGTTTACTCATCCCATCCAGAAGACAAAAATAAAATAATATGTTAATTTGAGTAGGAAACATTTGCGGTAACAAGTAATCAACAAAAAACAAGATAGATTTTATGCAAGTAAGAGCACTTGCTGCCTATGCCCCTATCCTTGACCTGTCTGAAATTTTAGTGGGTGTTGAAGGCATTGTGCAGGCCATTTTCCCTTGAGCCTATTGAGTTCCTTAAGTGACCAATCAATAGTCTATTAAGGAACTCATTCAGCCACTGACAGAATTTTGACTTGCAGGGGGGGTGGAGGTCCATGCCATGTGCGAAGCCTGGTGGCTTTAGTTATGCAGGCTTTTGTTGCGCAAGGGTGCGTCCTCCTTTGTAGACCCATCTCAGGCACTCTCTCCAGATCAGCCTCTCTTTTAATCTTCCCTCGGTTCTCTTGACGGGGCCCCGATGTCAGGACAATGAAAATAGCTGAAAGGAACCTCCCACACTACGAACGCACACTGCCCCCCAACCCTCCACCCCCCCCACTACCACAGAATTCGTCCACTCCAATGGAATTGCTCCAATTCCCCCCAGCATGAAACTCCCCCAAAAAAACAAAGACCCACTTCCCTTCCCGCCAAGGACATCTCCCTCAAGCACGCACCCCCAGCAGTGCCTAGCCTTGAACCTCTCCTTCATGGGGATTGTACTTCATTGATGCAGCATCACACTGTCTGGGTGGGTGGGCTGCTCACAGCGCCATGTCATGAATCATATTTGCATGCTTTTGCATCTCATTAAAAACCCAGATTGTTGAAATCATGCCCCATTCCAAATCAAATGGCCATGCTGGTGGTTAATTGGACTGTCTTAAATCACACTCAATTATAACAGGTGTGCAGCTGGCAAACTGCTCTTCACTCAAAACTTTGAGGTTTGTATGTGCAATGCTCAACTACCTTTTACAGCACCGTGTTTGCGGCTGCTCGGGCTTGTTTTTTCTAACCAAAGGTGGCCCTTTGTTACTAAGCAATAACATAGTCTTCCTTTAAACACTTTCATGTCATAAATACTTTAATTACAGTGCAGGCAACACTATAAAGTCATGAAAACCTACAAACCCACAAATACAAATTATTTTAAAAATACAGATTATTTAAAATTACCTTTCTTTCCTGACAATAAGTACTCCACTTGTGAACACTGAAGAAATTTGACATGGTGCAATCTTTTCAAGCACCTTGCAATATTTCACTGCCTATGGCAGCCTTCAAGAGGCAGGTGTGGCACTGCAAACCTCCGTGTACTCCTGGCAGTATGCCTGAAGCATCGCAAGGCAGCTCAAGGGGAACAATAATCTATCACTGGTTCTTTGTGAACATAAGAAGTTCAGAGTAGGCAATTCAGCCCCTTGAACTTGCTCTGCCATTCAACACGATCATGGCTGATCTCATCTCATCTACAGCTCCACTCTCCTGCCCATTCTCCATAATCCTTCAACCCATTACGAATTAAAAATCTGTCTATTTCCTCTATAAATTTACTCAAAGTCTCGGTATCCATGGCACTCTGGGGTAGTGAATACCACAGATTCACAAGCTTAGTAAAAAAGTGTAGCTTTAAGTAAGTTTAATTTTGTGTTTCTGTATAAAAAACAGTTAAAACTTTAGTTCGCTCCATGTTATACAAAGGTGCCTGGCTAGCGTTTATTGTCCATCCCTAGTTGCCCCTGAGAAGGTGGTAATGAGCTGACCCATAATGCCGTTAGGGATGGAATTTCAGGATTTTGACCCAGCGACTGTGAAGGAATGGTGATATATTTCCAAGTCAGCATTTGAGTGACTTGGAGGAGAACTTGCAGGAGGTTGTGTTCCCTGTATCTGCTGGTCTTGTCCTTTGAGATGGAAGTGGTCATGGGTTTGGAAGATGCTGTCTAAGGGTCTTTGATGAATTTCTGCAGTGCATCTTGTAGATAATACACGCTGCTGCTACTGAGTGTCGGTGGTGGAGAGAGTGAATGTTTGTGGATATTGTGCCGATCAAGCGGGCTGTTTTGTCCTGCATGGTGCCAAGCTTCTTGAGTGTTGTTGGAGCTGCATCCACCCAGGTAGATGTATTCCATCGCATTCCTGACTTGTGCCTTGTAGATGGATGGAGATTAGGAACAGCAAACGGAGGAAGATGCTGGTGGGTGTCATCTATAGGCCCCCAAATAATGATCTGGAGGTGGGGAGGGCTATTAACGCGCAAATAAATGCGGCGTGCAGGAATGGAACGGCGATAATTATGGGGGATTTCAATCTACATATTGATTGGTTGACCCATGCTGGACGCGGTGGGCTTGAGGAAGAGTTCTTGGAATGCTGCCGGGATAGTTTCCTTGAACAGTGTGTGTTGGAGCCGACGAGGGAGCGAGCTATCTTGGATCTGGTGTTATGTAATGAGGCAGGTAGAATTAGGGACCTTGTGGTGAAGGATCCTCTTGGGAAGAGTGATCATTGTATGGTGGAATTTCTGATGCAGATGGAGGAGGAGAAAGTGGGTTCCCGGACCTGTGTCCTTTGTTTGAACAGAGGGGAGTACGATAGGATGAGAGAGGAATTGGCGAATGTTGATTGGGGGAGCACATTGGAAGGTAGGTCTGCTGAGGAACAGTGGAGGATCTTTAAGGAGATCTTTTTGGTGCTCAGCAGAAATTTATTCCGATGGTTAAAAAGGATTGTAAGAGGAGAGATAATCAGCCATGGATAACGAAGGAGGTAAAGGAGAGTATTAAATTAAAAGCGGATGTGTTTAGAGTAGCTAAGAGTAGTGGGCAAGAAGAGGATTGGGAGAGGTTTAAATATCAACAAAGAATGATGAAGAAGTTGATAAAGAAGTGTAGGATAAACTATGAAGCTGGGCTAGCACTAAATATAAAAAAGGATAGCAAGAGTTTTTATAAATATATAAAAAGGAAGAGGCTGACTAGGGTGAACGTTGGACCCTTAGAGGATGAGAGGGGGGACTTAGTGGTAGGGGATGGGGAAATGGCTGAGGCCTTGAATAACTTTTTTGTTTGGGTCTTCATGGAGGAGGACGTGAATAGTTTGCCGGGTGTTAGCGATGGAAAGATGGTAGGAGTGGACGGCCTGAATGACATTATTGTTACTAGAGAGGCAGTGCTCGACAGACTGGAGGGACTGATTGTGGACAAGTCCCCAGGACCGGATGGAATGCATCCAAGGGTTCTGAAAGAAATGGCGGAAGGTGATAGTGGATGCCTTGATGATTATTTTCCAAACCTCGCTGGATTCCGGGGAAGTGCCGGAAGATTGGAAAACGGCTAATGTTACGCCGTTGTTTAAGAAGGGTGGCAGGCAAAAGGCAGGGAATTATAGACCAGTTAGTTTAACGTCTGTTGTAGGTAAAATGCTAGAATCCGTGATCAAGGAGAAAATAGCGAGGCATCTTGAGGAGAATTGTTTGATAGAGCAGACACAGCACGGTTTTGTTAAGGGGAAGTCGTGTCTGACGGATTTATTGGAGTTCTATGAGGATGTGTCTAGGACGGTGGATAGAGGAGAGCCGGTAGATGTGGTGTTTCTTGATTTTCAGAAGGCGTTTGATAAGGTGCTGCACAAGCGGTTATTACAGAAGGTTAGGGGGCATGGAGTTGGGGGTAGGGTGTTAGCGTGGATAGGGGATTGGCTGTCAAATAGGAGGCAGAGAGTGGGGGTCAATGGGTGCTATTCAGATTGGTGGTTGGTGACTAGTGGAGTGCCCCAGTGGTCGGTGCTGGGGCCTCAGCTATTTACCATTTATATAGATGATCTGGAGGAGGGAACCGAGTGTATGGTGTCGAAATTTGCTGATGACACCAAGATTGGTGGAACAGCAAATTGTGCGGAGGGTGTGGAAAGTCGGCAGAAGGATCTAGATAGGCTGGGCGAATGGGCCAGGAACTGGCAAATGGAATTTAATGTTAACAAGTGTGAAGTTGTCCACTTTGGTAGGAATAATGGTAGGAAGGACTATTACTTACATGGCGAAAAACTGCAGCATGCAACGGTGCAGAGGGACCTCGGGGTCCTTGTGCATGAGTCGCAAAAACCCAGCCTGCAGGTGCAGCAGGTGGTCAGGAAGGCAAATGGGATGCTGGCCTTTATAGTGAGGGGGATTGAATATAAAAGTAGGGAGGTCTTGCTGCAACTGTACAGGGCACTGGTGAGGCCACAGCTGGAGTACTGTGTGCAGTTTTGGTTGCCGTACTTGCGCAAGGATATTTTGGCCTTGGAGGGAGTGCAGAGGAGGTTTACTAGGCTGATACTGGAGTTGAGGGGGTTGAACTATGAGGAGAGGCTGAATAGACTGGGCTTGTACTCGTTAGAGTTTGGAAGAATGAGGGGAGATCTCATTGAGACGTATAAGATGATGAATGGGATGGATAGGATAGAGGTGGAGAGGCTCTTCCCGCTCAGAAAGGACAGCAGGACTAGAGGGTACAGCCTCAAGATATGGGGGGGGGGCGGTTTAGAACGGAGTTGAGGAGGAACTTCTTCACTCAAAGGGTGGTGAATCTCTGGAATTCTCTGCCCATTGAAGTGGTGGAGGCTGCCTCGCTAAATATATTTAAGACGCGAGTAGATAGATTTTTGATAGGCAAGGGGATTAAGGATTATGGGGAGAGGGCGGGAAAGTGGAGCTGAGCCACGACAGATCAGCCATGATCTTATTGAATGGCGGGGCAGGCTCAAAGGGCTAGATGGCCTACTCCTGCTCCTATTTCTCATGTTCTTATCTTCTTATAATGGTGGATAGGAGAGTCAAAAGGTGAGTTACTCATCACAGTATTCCTCACCTCTGACCTGCCCTTATAGACACTGTTTTTATGTAGTGAGTCCAGTTAAGTCTCTGATTAATGGTAACCCCAAGGATGTTGACAGTGGTATATTCAATGATGGTAACGCCATTGAATGTCAAGGAGCAGTGTTAGAGTGCCTCTTATTTGTGATGGTCATTTCCTGGCATTTGTGTGGCGCGAATGTTATTTACCACTTGTCAGCCCAAGCGTGGATATTGTCCAGATCTTGTTGCATTTGAACGTGGACTGCTTCAGTATCTGAGGAGTTGTGAATGGTGCTGAACATTGTACAATCATTGGTGAACATCCCCACTTTTGATCTTATGACGGAGGGAAGGTCATTGATGAAACAGCTGAAGATTGTTGGGCCTAGGACATGATTCTATGGACACTTGCAGAGATGTCCTGGAACTGAGATGACTGACCCTCCACAACGATAACCATCTTCTTATGTATCAGGTATGCCCAGCGGAGTGTTTGCCCCTGATACCCATTGATTCCAGTTTTGCTAGTGCTCCTTGATGCCACACTCAGATCAAATGCGGCCTTGATTTCAAGAGTTGTCATTCTCATCTCACCTCTGGAATTCAGCTCTTTCATCTATGTTTGAACCAAGGCTGTAATGAGATCAGGAGCTGAGCGAACCTGGCAAAACCCAAATTGGGTATCATTGGGCAGGTTATTGCTGAGCAGATGCTGCTTCATAGCACTGTCGATGACTCCTTCTGTCGCTTTACTAATGATTGAGAGTAGACTGATTGGGAGATAATTGGCTGGGTTGCATTTGTTCTGCTTTTTGCGTATAGGACATACCTGGGCAATTTTCCACATTGTTGGGTACGTACCACTGTTGTAACTGTACTGGAAGAGCTTGGCTGGGAGAGCAGCAAGTTCTGGAGCATAGGTCTATTGCCAGAATGTTATCAGGGTCCATTGCCTTTGCAGTATCCAGTACTTCCAACCTTTTCTTAATATCCCTTGACAATACTCAATGCCAATGACTCCTGTAAAACTAGGTCCCACTCTCTGGTGGAGGACTTGGGTGAAGGTCAGGGGACATGGAGCTGGGGGTAAGGTGTTAGCGTGGATAGAGGATTGGTTGTCAAATAGGAGGCAGAGAGTGGGGGTCAATGGGTGCTATTCGGATTGGCGGATGGTGACTAGTGGAGTGCCCCAGGGGTCGGTGCTGGGGCCTCAGCTATTTACCATTTATATAGATGATCTGGATGAGGGAACCGAGTGTATGGTGTCGAAATTTGCTGATGACACCAAGATTGGTGGAATGGCAAATTGTGCGGAAGGTGTGGAGAGTCTACAGAAGGATCTAGATAGGCTGGGCGAATGGGCCAGGAACTGGCAGATGGAATTTAATGTTGGCAAGTGCAAAGTGGTCCACTTTGGTAGGAATAATGATGGGAAGGATTATTACTTACGTGGCAAAAAACTGCAGCAGGCGACGGTGCAGAGGGACCTCGGGGTCCTTGTACATGAGTCGCAAAAACCCAGCTTGCAGGTGCAGCAGGTGGTCAGGAAGGCGAATGGGATGCTGGCCTTCATAGCGAGGGGGATTGAATATAAAAGTAGGGAGGTCTTGCTGAGGCTGTATAGGGCATTGGTGAGGCCGCAGCTGGAGTACTATGCAGTTTTGGGCGCCGTACTTACGCAAGGATATTTTGGCCTTGGAGGGAGTGCAGAGGAGGTTTACTAGGCTGATGCTGGAGTTGAGGGGGTTGAGCTATGAGGAGAGGCTGAATAAACTAGGCTTGTACTCGTTAGAGTTTAGAAGAATGAGGGGAGATCTCATTGAGACGTATAAGATGATGAATGGGATGGATAGGATAGAGGTGGAGAGACTCTTCCCGCTCAGAAAGGATAGTAGGACTAGAGGGCACAGCCTCAAGATAAAGGGGGGGAGCGGTTTAGAACGGAATTGAGGAGGAACTTCTTCACTCAAAGGGTGGTGAATCTCTGGAATTCTCTGCCCGTTGAAGTGGTGGAGGCTACCTCGCTAAATATTTTTAAGACGCGGGTTGATGGGTTTTTGATAAGAGAGGGGATTAAGGGTTATGGGGAGAGGGCAGGAATGTGGAACTGAGCCACGACAGATCAGCCATGATCTTATTGAATGGCGGGGCAGGCTCGAAGGGCTAGATGGCCTACTCCTGCTCCTATTTCTTATGTTCTTATGTTCTTATCCAGTAGGTCCATAGGATCCATACCTGAGGTGGTCTGGGGCTGAGGCTGATGGGCTTTCTAGTAGTATGTCTCCTCCTCTTCTTTCTGGTGAATATGATAGAGAGAAGAGACAATTAGAGATTGGCTGGATAGTGAACTGCATTAAAGAGCACTCATAACTTTAGCAAGTTGGTGAAGACTAGTGGATGAGGCCTAACTGGCTTGTTGAGAAACACCAATCTCACCTTCAGCACAAGAAGCTTCCCTGCCCTCACAACAGCTCTCCTGCTGCTCCTCAAATGGGTGAATGGCCTGATTTCTGGCATTCTCCCTGTGCTGTTTGGGTCTCCCCCTGTTGTTGTGGTGAATCTTTTCCTACGGAAAGACAGGTGGACAGACTGTGAGCAGGACAGATGGCAAAGCAAATGATAAGTTTGCTTGCCTTCTGTGTGTGCTGAGTGGATCTGTATAAAAGCTGAAGACGTGACTTCTGCAGGATGTGACAAGAGATGAAGATGTAAAACTGTGTCAGAAAATCAGTGATGGCTTCCCTTATATTGATAGTGTGCAAGATCCTTGTGGACTGTAATCCTGCAAATGCCTGATGGCCCTGTGAGAGTGTGAGTTGAGATAATGAAGAAGATTGAATTATCCTGATGGGATGGATAATCATTCATTCTCTTTTTGTGCTGGAGAGTAGTCCTCAGCTAACGGGTGCAAGTTCTGACTATTCTGGTGACCTTCTCCCAAGCCTTTGTGGTGAGGCTAGTGGACCTCTAGCTTCCAGGAGTAAAGGATGTCCTGCTGGTCTTCGACTGCCAGGTGGAGTGCCACCACTGCCTTGTTGCTGAACTTGAGTACACAGTGTTTGTGTCTTCATGGGGCTATCACTCTCCATGCTGCAGAGTGAACACAGGATACTATGAAATATGCTACTCGGAAACATGAGCTGGTGAAGTCATGGCGGGGCAGGTGAATCCTAGCCCGCCCCCTCATGAATGAGTGGGCAAATGCTATATAATGTGGATAAATGTGAGGTTGTCCACTTTGGGAGCAGGCAGTGTTCATAAGGGCTTTTAAAACGCATTTCACTAAGTATCACATAGTTGATCTGTTAGCAAAATTAAAGGATTAATGGTCAATGGCAGCATGGATACAAAATTGGCTGAGAAAAGCAAAAAAAAAACAGACAGTAGCAGTGAATAGTTAATTTTCACACTGGAGAGGATTATGGGTCTTCCCTGGGATCAGCAGCAGAATTGCTCTTGTTGTCAGCAGCAGAATTGCTCTTTTTGGTATATTAATGGCCTGGACTTTGACATTTAGGGCACAATTTCAAGGCTTGAAGGTGATGCAAAAACTGAGTGAACGTAGTAAACAATGAGAAGAGTGGTAACAAATTTCAGAAAGATGTAGACAGATTGATGAGATAGACTGCCACATAAATATATTTGATTGGAAGAATAACAAAAAGGAATATGAACTAAATGGCATAATCTTAAATGTGATGCAGGAGTAGAGAAATTTGGGGTATATGAACACAAACATTTGAAGGGGGTGGATATTATTAAAAAGTATGTGAGATACTTTGTTTTAATAACAGAGGAATAGAGTATAAAAGTGAGGAAGTTATGCAAAACCTGTATAAAATGTAACTTGGCTAGAATATTTTATTTAGTTCTGGGCCTCACATTTTTGAAAGGATGTCAACATCTTACAGAGGCTATGTAGAATACCTTTACTACACTGGTAGCACAGATAAAGGATTTAAGTTGTGTAGAAAGACTGAAGAATCTGGGATTGTATCCATACAGCAGAGAAACTTTAGAGTAGATTTGACAAAAGTGATCAAAATCATGGATGGTTTTTGATGGTTTTGATAGAGTGTATAAAGTGAAAATGTTTCTAGTAACTTAGTGGGTTGTAAATACAGTACACAAATTTGAGTTGATTAGCGACAGGACCAGAGGCGACATGACAAAACAATTTTTCAACAAAGTGACTTGTTGAGATCTGGAATGCAATTCTTTAAAGTGTGGTGTAAGCAGTAACATTCAAAACCAAAATGGATAAATATTTGACTGTATTTTTTTCAAAATTTTTTTTCTGAATGAGTGTTCACTTCAGTTTTCTCAGCTTGGGTTATTTATCTGCCTGTAAATCCTACCAATATGCCTGATGGCAGGAAGTAAAAATGGGAGAGTTTCTTGATCAGCCCTAATGCAGAAGGCAACAGCAAACCTCTGCAGCACTTGTCAATCATTATCATGGACCAATCCAATGAAAGTCTATGATTGCCAGCATTCTGTTAGGGCATGATACCTGAAGGAGAAAGATATTCACTTCTTCATACTGTGAAGTACTTGTGTATAAATATTGGCTGAGAACTTGATCAGACATGTTTAAAAGTTCCCTGCCATTCACAGATGAACAATGGCTACTTATTCAAAACACTGGAAGACACCAAGGAGCCAATGGCATTGTAATTCAGCAAGAATCAATAGTCTCAGAAATCTACTGCTGCTTCATTACCCCACTTTAACTTTACTGGGAGTCCACCAGAATAGCCAGAAGGTCAACTAGTTTGTGAGTAAACTGAATCCCTACCTTAAATGGGGGATTGTGGGCTGTTGGGAATGATGATTCATCCAATTGGACATGTAATTATTTTGTTGTGTGCACCACTAGAACAGATTATGGTCTGATTCACCAAAGAGAAAGGCCATAATGTCTTAATTTATATATTACCACAGCCACTAACAACATGCAGCAGAGGAGGAAGGTATGTTGTGAAAAAAGAGCAATTTAGAAAACAGAGACATAAGGATGGAACCTGTCAGACCCACAGCCACATACCAAAGCGATGTAGGGAACAAGTTTGCTCAAAGGTTTTTCCTTATTTTAACTATACCTGTGGTTGAAAATGTCCTTCACAGGGCTGGGATAAAATTAAAGTGATGATCTGATTAGCAACTCTTATCTTCTTCATGCTACTGAAGTGTTATTACTGGTAGAACTAAAGTAAGTTATCATGCCAGAGCCAGGCTATTTGGCCCTTCAAATATGCACCAGTGTTAAAAGCAAAATACTGCAGATGCTGGAATCTGAAACTAAAACAGAAAGTACTGGAAACTCTCAGCAGATCTGACAGCATCTGTGGAGAAAGAATAGAGCCAACATTTAGCTGGATGACCCTTTGTCAGAGCTGGCCAGCTCTGACAAAGGGTCATCCAGACTCTAAACATTGGCTCTATTCTCTCTCCACAGATGCTGTCAGACCTGCTGAGATTTTCCAGCATTTTCTGTTTTTGATGAGCCAGTGTTTCCATATTATTCCAGCAGTAATCTTACTCTCCCACATTCTCCTGATACTATTTAATATTTTTATATTCCAAGCAACCATTTGATATTCTTTTCAGAGAATTTATGGATTCATGTTCAACAATGGCTTCCAGCAGATCATTTCATAGCCGAACAACTCTCTGCAAAGAAATGAATTGTTTGTTCATCGCCTTCAAGGTAGTGATTGGTGCATGGCCTGGAACATATAAAAGGGAGAAAAATCCTCAAAAAATAGATTTCTACTGTCCATTCTCAAAGAAAAGCATTGAGAGCACAGATATACAGTGCCTTTGATGTGATATTTTAAATGCCTGTGACTGCAGATAACAGGAACCTTTAGATTAGGTTTAAAGTTCTGAAGCACAGCATGTGGTACTGATGTTTAAATGATAATTTACTGTTGTGAAATATCATTTTTAATTTCACTGCAGCAAATTATCACATCAGGAGTTGGTGACTTTATCAGCAATGATCTCAGAACTCATGTATTTAGTACAAAAATATTTAAAAATGTCAAGCCATTTAAAGGAAAAATCTAGCAGGAATTTCCTGAAAACAGAATTTCAATTAAAACTTGCTTTCAATCCTCAATCATCCTGAAAAGCATCGCCAATATATTTAAGAAATATATGGTTGAGAGTACACTCTATAATGGCCATACAAGGTAGTCAGAGCTCTTAGAAGATGTAATTTTTGTGATTATTTAAAAATAAAACTCTTATCCAAGTTTAAAAAACAATCTCACTGATGATTTTAAGGTGAGAGGGGAGAGATACATAGGTGTCCAGAGGAGTAATTTTTTCACATAGAGGATGGTAAGTGTCTGGAACAAGCTGCCAAATGTAGTAGTAGACGCAGGTACAATTTTATCTTTTAAAAAGCATTTAGATAGTATGATGGGTATAGAGGGATATGGATAGTACGATGGGTATAGAGGGATATGGGCCAAATGCAGGCAATTGGGATTAGTTTAGGGGTTTAAAAAAAAGAGTTGCATGGACAAGTTGGGCTGAAGGACCTGTTTCCATGCTGTAAACCTCTATGACTCAATGATTGAATGATAAACGTTTTTTACCTTTTTACCTTTGGATGTAAGAACAGCATAGATTGGTAAATGTATCAATTCAATTTGCAGGTTTGGTTCGGTTGCAGTATGAGGGTCTGGTCAGTACTGACTACAGTACCAATGGTGCAATGATATAAGAAGGTATACATAGAATCCCTACTGTGCAGAAGGAGGCCACTCAGCCCATCGAATCTGCACCAACAATCCCACCGAGGTCCTATCCCCGTAACCCCACATATTTACCCCACTGATCCCTCTAACCTATCCCAGGACACTAAGGGGCAATTTAGCATGGCAATGCATCTAATCCACACATCTTTGGACTGTGAGAGGAAACCAGAGCACCTGGAAACACAGAGAGAATGTGCAAACTCCACACAGACAGTGACCCAAGCCAGGAATTGAACTCAGCTCCCCAGAGCTGTAAGGTAGCAGTGGTAGCCACTATGCCACCATGCTGCCTCTGGTACCTGCCAAGATACATGATCTAGAAACAGGGGTTAGTGTGATGTTGAGAAGATGGGAAAATACTAGCTATTATATATACTAGCTAATACTACTATAGTAATAGCTAGTAGCCTGTACCCTTTATTGTAAATGCATAAATAGTTCTACTTGTTAATAAAGACTTACATTCCCAAAATGTTTAGGAAAATTAATTTGTCATCACTGCGGTGCAGTGTGTTTTCTTAGGAGAGATCAATGATGTCCTGTGAGTAGAGTACCATGCTTCCACTTTAACAGGATGGGCCAGTGTGACAAATTGTCCAAGTCAAAACCCCAGTTAGGCACTGAAGGCCCAAACAGAGTTCAAGAGGCTGAGACTGACACACTGAGAAGACACACTACCCTACTTCTTGGATGAGAACAAGGACTGTAGTTTTTCATCTGGAATGCAGACATATTTGCCAATGGCCATTTAACAAATTTTAAATTATATTCGGGTCTTAACAGGAAATGGGTGCCCCAGCATCAGATTGCAGAAGTTTCTGCCTCTTAATTTGTCTCGCCAGCATCCACTTGCAACGGCAGCCTAGTAGATGTACCTACATGGGCACAATGCTTTACGAAGTATCTTGATGGTGAACCTGGGCAATTGTTATGCAAGACTGCATGCATTTTTACATGTCTCAATTCCACGTTTCACCTTCATCTCTTTTCCAATGACTCATAAGAACATAAGAACATAAGAAATAGGAGCAGGAGTAGGCCATCTAGCCCTTCGAGCCTGCCCCACCATTCAATAAGATCATGGCTGATCTGTCGTGGCTCAGTTCCACTTTCCCGCCCTCTCCCCGTAACCCTTAATCCCCTCTCTTATCAAAAACCCATCAACCCGCGTCTTAAAAATATTTAGCAAGGCAGCCTCCACCACTTCAACGGGCATAGAATTCCAGAGATTCACCACCCTTTGAGTGAAGAAGTTCCTCCTCAACTCCGTTCTAAACCGCCCCCCCCTTTATCTTGAGGCTGTGCCCCCTAGTCCTACTGTCTTTTTTGAGCGGGAAGAGTCTCTCCACCTCTATCCTATCCATCCCATTCATCATCTTATATGTCTCAATGAGATCTCCCCTCATTCTTCTAAACTCTAACGAGTACAAGCCTAGTTTATTCAGCCTCTCCTCATAGCTCAACCCCCTCAACTCCGGTATCAGCCTAGTAAACCTCCTCTGCACTCCCTCCAAGGCCAAAATATCTTTGCGCAGGTGCGGCGCCCAAAACTGCACACAGTACTCCAACTGCGGCCTCACCAATGCCCTATACAGCTGCAGCAAGACCTCCCTACTTTTATATTCAATCCCCCTCGCTATGAAGGCCAGCATCCCATTCGCCTTCCTGACCACATGCTGCACCTGCAAGCTGGGTTTTTGCGCCTGGCATTCTGCATGTGTTTATTTAGCTAGAGTGGGCGAGGACCTGGCAGATGGAGTACAATGTTAGCAAGTGTGAGGTTATCCACTTTGGCAGGAATAATAGTAGGAGGGATTACTATTTAAAGGGCGAAAAGCTGCAGCATGCTACGGTGCAGAGGGACCTGGGGGTCTTTGTGCATGAGTCGCAAAAACCCAGTCCGCAGGTGCAGCAGGTGATCAAGAAGGCGAATGGGATGCTGGCTTTTATAGCGAGGGGGATAGAATATAAAAGCAGGGAGGTCTTGCTGCAACTGTACAGGGCACTGGTGAGGCCGCAGCTGGAGTACTGTGTGCAGTTTTGGTCGCCGCACTTGCGCAAGGATATTTTGGCCTTGGAGGGAGTGCAGAGGAGGTTCACTAGGCTGATACTGGAGATGAGGGGATTAGACTACGAAGAGAGGATGAATAGACTGGGTCTGTACTTGTTGGAGTTTAGAAGGATGAGGGGGGATCTTATAGAGACGTATAAGATAATGAAAGGGATGGATAGGGTAGAGGTAGAGAAATTCTTCCTGCTCAGAAAGAATAGCAGGACTAGAGGGCACAGCCTCAAGATAAGGGGGGAGCAGTTTAGAACGGAGTTGAGGAGAAACTTCTTCACTCAAAGGGTGGTAAATCTCTGGAATTCTCTGCCTGTTGAAGTGGTGGATGCTACCTCACTAAATATATTTAAGTCACGGGTAGATAGGTTTTTGACAGACAAGGGAATTAAGGGTTATGGGGAGAAAGCGGGAAAGTGGAACTGATCCATTTCAGATTAGCCATGATCTTATTGAATGGCAGGGCAGGCTCGAAGGGCTAGATGGCCTACTCCTGCTCCTATTTCTTATGTTCTTATGTTAGACCTTTCCATATTGATTGACCACCTAAAGATAACCATGTGCACTGTTGGCCACACATCAGTATGCCTCCACTTGAATACAGACAGTCACTCCTAATGGCCAATCCTAGCACTTTGATTTGATTTGATTTATTATTGTCACATGTATTTAACATACAGTGAAAAGTATTGTTTCTCATGCACTATACAGACAAAACATACTGTTCATAGAGAAGGAAATGAGAGAATGCAGAATGTAGTGTTACAGTCATAGCTAGGGTGTAGAGAAAGACCAACTTAATGTAAGATAACTTGTGACTTTGATACAGCACTGACAATATGGAGACCTGAATGTGAGCCTTGGTTCACAAGGAAGAGCAAACTTAGGCTCATTACATCCTGGCTGCTAGGCAATTGCAATCCTCAACATTGTCTTCCCATTAAGCTGACATATGAACACCAAGAGCATGCTGAAAGGCTCAGCTGTGAGTTCAGAGTTCTCGCCAGTGTCTACAACAACACGTTAGCCAAGGGGATGTCACACACAATGTCAGGCACAGCACAAGCTTTTCTATACTGTGACAAGAGCCTTGTGGCCTTATGGGTGCTAGGCAGACAAGTACAAGGTGGAAGAAGCTTAAGGCTGTAATGTCAAGTTACACAAATACAAGGTGCCTGCAAGAGGAAGAGTTCCAGCACATTGAACTGGGAAGGTAATGACACTTATGGGTGAGCTGATTTTATATATATACTTAGAGAGTGGATAATGTTCAAGGCAGACAAGAGATTACTTGAGCTGTGATTTTCAGCTCTTTGAATGAAAACCTTGCTGGATGATAGAGAACATGATGTTACTGTATACATGAACCTTCTTAATGTGTTCCAACATCTTTCCTTGCATGCCAAACATTCATCTTTCAATAATGCTGAGAAGACAGGTGGACATCTCAGCCTCAATCTTACACAGCCAATATCTAACATTACATGATGCAACAAAGTAAGAAAATGAACTCCCTTCCATAAGCACACTTTACTTTAAGGATGAGGTTGAAAAGGGACACAAAGTTACTTTGGGAGCATACAACATTGACCAGAGGCATATGAGAGTGACATCTTTGATATATGGAAAGAGGGACCATGGTGTCATACATGACTAGAAACACAGCTGATCATGAAGAGGAGAGATATGAAAGATAATATATAAAATGCTTGTGATTCTATGTGCATTTGTGAAAACTATATACTCGTGTTAAACAACTGTGCTATACAAATGATCCCTATGTTGTTTTATCTTGCTTACCCTACCACTACATTTTGGTGCTTCTCCAACATCCATAGTAGAAGTGGAGGTATCTTGATGACTGCTATGGTCTGTTCTCTGTGATGACTTTGGCGGGCATCCTCTGGATGATTGAGACTTTGAGGGTGGATCTGCTTTGGCTTTCCTGCTGTGGGGCAGGTGCACCATCCTTGGAGCTGATTCTGATGGATTCACAGGAGGAGGGGATTGGGATCGGCTGGATGCTGCTGGAGTCACCTGAGTGGATGGCCCTGGGTGTCCAACTTCTGGTCCTCCTTCCTATGGGTGCTCGAGTGTCCCTGGCTGACTCCATGAGGAGAAGGGACAGCTGGAATGAGATTGAGATGTCCCTTCCACCTCTCATGTAGTCATTGGTGGATGTCACCAAAGGCTACAGTGATGGACTGCTGCTTCTACACCAGTGCAGTACCAATATCTCCAGGACAGCTGCCGTCCTGCCAGTGTTGACCTCAGTGTATTGACCTACTGGCTCAGACTGAAGGCAGGCATTTCTCCCCATTACCTGTTGCAATCTGGGGAGTGATGTTCCCATGATTTTGCTGCAGTCCCACCAATTGAAATTGGACCAAGTCCAGAGACATGTCATCTGACACAGATTAAGCAGTTCTCTGATTGCCAGTGACCTCGGATGTTCTTACTTGCGCTTGCTGTGGACCAGATCGTAACCCTGATCTAGAATGTGATCCCACAGAAGTGTGTGTCTCTGCACAAGTGGAAGGTGTCAGTGAATGCTGTGATGGGTCCTTAAAAGTGCTGAAGTCAGCTTCCTCATCTGATGTGTTGTTGGAGTTTGAATTGAGGGCCTTGTTGGCTGAGACACTTGGTAAAAGTGCCTATTAAAGAAAATTCGTGCATGGCAGGTGACTTGATAAACACTCAATTTACTGACAATGATTGTCTGAGGAATGGGCTGGAGCAAAATCCTCACTGGGGGATTGTCACCGACCTCTCCATCGCAGCTGGAATGTCCATGTCCTCTCCTGTCAGCTGAATGGCATTGTTCTCGTACTATGTGAGGCCCTTAACATTGGGCATTCTACTTGTGATCTGGGACCTCTCCCTCTGGTTAAGCATGAACTTGTCCTGCATAATGATAGTTGGAGAGAATGCGAGCAGGACACATGCCAGGGTAAATGATAAGGATGCCTATAATCAAAGCAAAATACTGCAGATGCTGGGAACTGAAACAAAAACAGAAAATGCTGGTAAACTCAGCAGCATCTGTGGAGAGAGAATATTCATCTAGCAGTAATAATTCTCCAGTAGCAAGCAAGAATAAATAAAACAATACTTCACTAAGTAAATTGAAAGTAAAGATTTAATAAAGATCCTTCTTTACTCAATCACTTATACCATATCCTAGGCCACAAAAGCTCCCCAAAATCCCCATCTGCTTCCTATTTCTATTGGATCAGCTGGCCACCACAGTGTGTTGCCATTGGTTATGTTATAACTGAAAAAATACAGTTAAAGTTTTGAGCCCGTAGGACTCTTCTACACTCAAACAAGAGTCCTCTTTATCAGTTTTGATAAGGATACCTTGTGTGAACATTGAGTGGAGCTATGGATGGGATGAGGATGCAAGCCCCAGAGAATATGATGCCAGATGGAGATGTGAAAATGTGTGTGGAAGTGTGAGTGGTATTGTCTCTCAAGCTGGCAGTGACTGAGATCTCTGCGGAGTGTCATCCTACAAATGGTTGATGGTCTTGTGAGTATGGGAATTGACAGTAATGACCTGGTTAACTTACCATGATTGAATGGATGAGATCAGTCATCCTCTTTCTGCACTGGATGACTGATTCTCTTCTATGGAGTATTAGTTCAGGGAGGTGTCACTGAATTTGGGGGCTGCTGTCCTTTTGCCTTTTGGGCTCACAGCAGTAAGACTGCTGTGCATGGCACCCAGATTGACATACCGGTGAGCTCATGGCAGGACTGGTGAAGCAGAGGCCACCTGCTTGCAATCCAGCATGTTTCCTATGTGCATAATTAATTAGACAGGTAGCAGATAATATGGCATTAAAACCCACCTTGCCGCCAGTGGGAAAAATGTTGATTTTCATGCTCAGCATTGCACTGAAAACGTGATGTGAAAATTCTGTCTTACAGTTAACCTAAGGCTACAAAGACTTCTTTAAGAGACATTGTTATGTAAACAACACCCTCCCAACAACTGGCACATCTGAGATTAAAAGTTATGGTGTCAAATCCTGCTCCAGAACAAAGTGACAAGTCCTGCTACACCCTTAATAAACTATAAAGCATGTGTGCCAAGCATCTGCTTTCACATGATATAGACTTTTACTAAGGGCTTTATTTTAGAGTTCAGCTATATCAACGGCTTTCGCTGGTTTCTAAGCATGACAAAGAGAATGAAGGCCCTGAATTTCCATGCCATGTTCTACACATCGCTAGTGATAGCCTGACAATTTTATTTTTTGTGACCTGTAGATTGGAGCCACTCACCCTTTCACATACATCTTCACATTTTTTTAAATCCCATTTATTTTATTTTAGACCCTTTAAAGCTGCAGCGCCATTTCTGATCAGGTCTGAAGTCATTATGCAGTGAGTATAAGGATGCAGCCTGAAGCTCATTGTAATCAATGCAAATAAGGATTGAAGTGGCTGAAACCCATTACTTATGCTTCCATTAAGAGTGTTGTGAATGAAGTCAAGAAGATGCACCTGTTGCTAGCTCCAGTTGATACTGATGGAAGTGTTTTATTTGCATGTGGCCTGGAGAAGCGATAATGAATGATTACCTGACTAACAAAAGAATACAGAGATCTGAAAGGTACATCTTTTTGCATCCAATGAAATAAACAAAATCAACTTAACTGAAGGGCAATTCAAAATGGACAGCTTCCTAAAAGCAGGGGAACTGCCCGAAACAAAAGATAAAGCGGAAAGGAAACTTAAAACATCAAATTAAAATGTGATTAAAGGGGTCAATAATACACTCCAGTCCCTACGGAAGGCATCACCTGTGTCCTCGGACACCACATGCTCCCATTCCAAGGACACTCAGCCTGCAAATGTAGCCGCGGTAAAAAGGCAGACAGTCAGGTTGGACAACCCCATTGATCACCCACTCCTAGACCAGTAAATGGCATGCCTTGCCAGGCCCAGGAGTAGGTTCACAAGGAGGTCCTCCTCCTTCCCTGTCCTGCTCCACATCAGGTGTCCATAGACCAGAAGCATGGGACTGAAGTGCAAACAAAACATCAACAAAAGGTTTTTGAGAAAACTGAAAAGGTTGTGTAGCCGATTACATGCAACATAATGGTCTACCCACTCCATAAGGTCTGATCTGAAAAGGTATGTAAATGAATGGTGGAAGCAGATTCAGTTATAAAGGAATTAGATGTGAACTGAGAAAGAAAATGTATGGGGGGGTGGAGGGCAGTGTTGCTGGTGAGGAGGGAACAGAGAGTGTGACCAAATAGTTATCTCTTTCAAATTGGCAGGGCTGGTATGGTGGTCTGATGGGTTCCTTGTGTGCTACATGATTCTATGGTAAAAGTGAATTTGTAGCTCTTTTTAAAATAGTATCATGAGTGACATGACAAAGGATCATGAAGTATGAAATTATATTTCAGTTGTATGGAGCTCTGGTTCAACTCTATCTGAGGTATAGTATTCAGTCCTGGGCACCACACCTCAGAAAATATATTTTGGCTTTGGCCAAGGCCAACAGGGCCACATTATGAAGACAGGTAGAGTAGGCTTCTATTCCTTTGGGGGTGAATTATTTGGAATATCGTAGATAAATAAGAATCTTTTGGGGCAGATAAAGAGAAACTATTTCTTCAGCTGGGGAAGTCTAGAGCAAAGGGGTATAATTTTAAGGTCGAGTGATGCCAAGAAATGCTTTGGCACAAAAAGGGTAGTAGATACCTGGAACTGTCTCTCCCAAAACAGCTATTGAGGCCGGATCAATAAAAAATGTTAAAACTAAGATTGATAGATTTTTGTCAGGCAAGAGTATTAAGAGTAGGAAGAATAAGGGAGCTGAATATTATTTAAATGGTGAAAGATTGTAGAAAGTCAAAGGACAGAGAAATTTGGGGTCTTAGTGCATGAATCACAAGAAGCGAGCATGCAAGTTCACCAGGTAATAGAAAAGGTAAATTGCACGTTAGTCTTTATTTCAAATGGAGTATAACAATAGGGAAATCTTGCTAAAACTATACAAGGTGCTAGTTAGACCACACCCAGAATACTCTGAACAGTTTAGATCCTCTTATCTAAGAACAGTCATACAGGCATTGGAGGCTGTCCAAAGAAGGTTAATTGGGTTGCTCTAGGGTGTGGCAGCACTTTCTTATGAGGAGAGGTTGAGTTGGTTGGACCTGTACTCGTTGGAATTTAGAATAATTGAGAGGTAACTTTATTAGACATATAGGATTTTCAGGGGACTTGATAGGGTAGATGCTGAGAGATTGTTTTCCTTGTCGGAGACTATGGGATCAGAAGGTTTAAGTTCAGAATAAAGGATCGTCCATTTAAAACATAGATGAGGAGGAATTTCTTCTAAGGGTAGTGATTCTATAAAATTATTTACTACAGGGGGCTGCCATTTTCTCTCATGGCCAGCCAACAATGTTTCCCTACTTTGCTCCATGCCAGCCAGCAGTGCCTGAAGACTAGCCTTATTAAAATTTTGGACAATGCCTTTCTGCTCCCTTTCAACACCCTGCTCTCTTCTTTGATGTCACTGCCTGTTTCTTTATTATTGTTTTACAAGGGATGTAAAGATTGCTAAAACCGTCAATCATAGCAAATTGACAATTGGCATAGTTTTTGAAAAACGAATACTGCTGACTTGCTGCTTTCTTATTTTTCTACTTAAATTTTCCACCACTCTTTGTCCTTAATAATGTGCTTCTAGCTCTCTGCCACAACCAATGCCCGAACATAGTACTCCAACATTACAGGGGCATTGTATTCAGTCAATGCCATTGGATATAACAATGACTAGACTCAGTGATGCATAGATGGTCTTTGTTAAAGTGGATCAGGAAGCAGAAATCCCTACTCAGAGATACAACTCAGGAACAAACAGTCACGTGAAGATATGTTTCACATAGTGTCTTTGATAACCCCAAAGCACTTTACTGCCAACAAAGTATTTTTAAAGTGTAATCACCATTGCATTGTAAGAAATGTGGTAACCAGTTTGGCCCTACAAACATCCATAAACAGCAATGAAATAAATGACCTGACCATCTATTTTAGGTGTTGACCATGCATTGCTCTCTTACTACTGCAATGATCTCTCAGCATAGAATATGAGCTGAAGTCTCTGCAGTAATATGGTAAGTTGTTGCTGGGGACATTGTTCTGTCAATATGGAAATAAACTTTCTACAATTGATATCGCATTAGCAAGAAACTAATATAAAGATTACTGGTAGTAAGATTAGAATATAAAACACTTTTGGACAATTGTTAATACATAGACAATAATAACCAAATTGACTTCCCTATTAAAATAGGAACAGGGAAAGTCATCTTGTTGAGCATTTGTTCACTAATATTGCAAACACTGTTTTCTAGGCTAATATTCTTTCTCCAAGAAAAAGTCAATAAGACAAAAAATATGTTTACACTTATTTTGTATTTTCCTACGCTCTCCAATCTCATTAAAAGGTGTTCTCATTTGCCGGGGTCCCACTTCAAGAGTACCAAGTGCCCTCATGAACTTTACCCAAGTGGACATTTTTCGAAACTGATCCTAGACAGTTGATACCAGCAGGTATTAGATTATCAAGGATAACACAGCTGAGTTCAATCACTTTCTCACTCAGCATCCACACAGGTAGGCGTTTGCCTGTAGGGTACTGGAATAACGAACAGGATTGGAAATCTCCTCTCAGCCTTTTCCCTACCTTATCTATGGATGTCGATACCACATGTAGTGCGCTATTTTTATGGCAGCTAAGATCAGCTAATTCAAAGCAGAACAGGGAATTGAGCCTGTTATCTTTTGCCCTCTATGTGCAGTATTGTCAGGTGTTTTTTCCCAGTTTTTGCATTTAATAAAATTTGCTGATGCTGTAACATTCTTGTGAAGACGATGCCTTTCTCCCTTAATTTTTTATTCAGGAAATACTGTTGTTGCATGAATTGCAAGATTTAGACTGCTGTGTCTCTAATTAAAAAGATAGAACCTCTTTTAAAAGAGTGAACAATAGAATTTAACAGGAACCTATTAAAACTTTGAAGTCTAATTATTAGTGCTTGTTATTTGAGGAATGTCACACTTAGAGGTCTCTGTTTTGCCTTCGTCAAGTTATTTTTAATTGCTTGAGAAAGGCAGTTTATAAAATTATTAATACCAAGAAAAGTTTTTGCACACTGTTATTATAGAGTTTTTATAAATATATAAAAAGGAAGAGGCTGGCTAGGGTGAACATTGGTCCCTTAGAGGATGAGAAGGGGGACTTAGTGGTAGGGGATGGGGAAATGGCTGAGGTCTTGAATAACTTTTTTGTTTCGGTCTTCACGGAGGAGGACGTGAATAATTTGCCGGATGTTAGAGATGGAAAGGTGGTAGGACTGGAGGGTCTCAATGACATTACTGTTACTAGAGAGGTGGTGCTCGACAGACTGGAGGGGCTGATTGTGGACAAGTCCCCAGGACCGGATGGAATGCATCCGAGGGTCCTGAAAGAAATGGCGGAGGTGATAGTGGATGCCTTGGTGGTTATTTTCCAGACGTCGCTGGATTCCGGGGAAGTGCCGGAAGATTGGAAAACGGCTAATGTTACGCCGTTGTTTAAGAAGGGTGCCAGGCAAAAGGCAGGGAATTATAGGCCTGTTAGTTTAACGTCTGTTGTAGGTAAAATGTTAGAATCCGTCATCAAGGAGGAAATAGCGAGGCATCTTGAGGGGAACTGCTTGATAGAGCAGACGCAGCACGGTTTCGTTAAAGGGAAGTCGTGTCTGACAAATTTACTGGAGTTCTATGAGGATGTGTCTAGGGCGGTGGATAGAGGAGAGCCGGTGGATGTGGTCTTTCTTGATTTTCAGAAGGCGTTTGACAAGTTACCTCACAAGAGGTTATTGCAGAAGGTAAGGGGGCATGGAGTTGGGGGTAGGGTGTTAGCGTGGATAGAGGACTGGTTGTCAAATAGGAGGCAGAGAGTGGGGGTCAATGGGTGCTATTCGGATTGGCGGATGGTGACTAGTGGAGTGCCCCAGTGGTCGGTGCTGGGGCCTCAGCTATTTACCATTTATATAGATGATCTGGAGGAGGGAACCGAGTGTAGGGTGTCGAAATTTGCTGATGACACCAAAATTGGTGGAAAGGCAAATTGTGCGGAGGGTGGTGAGAGTCTACAGAAGGATCTAGATAGGCTGGGCGAATGGGCCAGGAACTGGCAAATGGAATTTAATGTTGGCAAGTGCGAGGTGGTCCACTTTGGTAGGAATAATGGTAGGAAGGATTATTACTTACGTGGAGAAAAACTGCAGCAGGCGACGGTGCAGAGGGACCTCAGGGTCCTTGTGCATGAGTCGCAAAAACCCAGCTTGCAGGTGCAGCAGGTGGTCAGGAAGGTGAATGGGATGCTGGCCTTCATCGCGAGGGGGATTGAATATAAAAGTAGGGAGGTCTTGCTGCGGCTGTATAGAGCATTGGTGAGGCCGCAGCTGGAGTACTGTGTGCAGTTTTGGGCGCCGTACTTACGCAAGGATATTTTGGCCTTGGAGGGAGTGCAGAGGAGGTTTACTAGGCTGATGCCAGAGTTGAGGGGGTTGAGCTATGAGGAGAAGCTGAATAAATTAGGCTTGTACTCGTTAGAGTTTAGAAGAATGAGGGGAGATCTCATTGAGACGTATAAGATGATGAATGGGATGGATAGGATAGAGGTGGAGAGACTCTTCCCGCTCAGAAAGGATAGTAGGACTAGGGGGCACAGCCTCAAGATAAAGGGGGAGCGGTTTAGAACGGAGTTGAGGAGGAACTTCTTCACTCAAAGGGTGGTGAATCTCTGGAATTCTCTGCCCGTTGAAGTGGTGGAGGCTACCTCGCTAAATATTTTTAAGACGCGGGTTGATGGGTTTTTGATAAAAGAGGGGATTAAGGGTTATGGGGAGAGGGCGGGAATGTGGAACTGAGCCAAGACAGATCAGCCATGATCTTATTGAATGGCGGGGCAGGCTCGAAGGGCTAGTTGGCCTACTCTTGCTCCTATTTCTTATGTTCTATTGTGTGCAGCACATGCCATTTGTTTTCTGTGCAGCAGATGAAGGTAAGATCACTACTTCTGAGTTGTAGCTACAGCCGTCCCTCAGAAGGCCAATAGATTATTAATAACAGCTTTCAAACCACAATGAATAAAGTGGTAAAATTTCAGAGATATGAAATAACCTGTAATGATATTATTATGGTAAACAATCAACATGATCTTTCATTTGTAGAAAGAGGGTTCACAATATGACCTCAGGCTTGGATGGCAAAGGTCAGCTTGGACAGATGGTATGTTTAGGATGACAGATGTAAATTGGTTGAAATCTGTTAATGACAGTCTCAAGCCTATTTCAGAAGACAGTTCCTCTTGTTGGTGGTGAAGGTGAAGGATCCATTATTCATCTACACAGTTATTAGTTATACTCTTGTTAATTTAATGTGAATCATTCATTTTTAAAGGCAACCTGGGATATGATGCATGGCATAGACATTTAATGACAATTATTTTATAATTTCCCTTCAGTAAATAACTGTATCAGGACCAGAGCAGTTAATGAGAACACCAAGATGATAAAAGGGGAATGCTTTTTTTCTTATTTTGACCTCACTGTGGATAGAAGGATTAAATTTTGATGCAAGTTATGATATTTATGTGACTGGGCTTTGATGATGATGAAGTCCACAACATAGATTTTTAAAATGTAGCTAATCAACAGGAAATAAATATGTGCACTTTATTCTTGTATATTCCTCCATAAACTTGAGTACACCCAAAGTTTGCTGCTTGTATCCCAATTAGCACAAAGAACATAAGAACATAAGAAATAGGAGCAGGAGTAGGCCATCTAGCCCTTCGAGCCCGCCCCCATTCAATAAGATCATGGCTGATCTGTCGTGCCACATTCCCGCCCTCTCCCCGTAACCCTTAATCCCCTCGCTCATCAAAAACCCATCAACCCGCATCTTAAAAATATTTAGCGAGGCAGCCTCCACCACTTCAACGGGCAGAGAATTCCAGAGATTCACCACCCTTTGAGTGAAGAAGTTCCTCCTCAACTCCGTTCTAAACCAAAAAAAAAACTCAAAGGGTGGTGAATCTCTGGAATTCTCTGCCCGTTGAAGTGGTGGAGGCTGCCTCAGTGGACCACCTTGTATTATTTTTAAGACGCGGGTTGATGGGTTTTTGATAATAGAGGGGATTAAGGGTTATGGGGAGAGGGCGGGAAAGTGGGACTAAGCAGCGACAGATCAGCCATGATCTTATTGAATGGCGGGGCAGGCTCGAAGGGGTAGATGGCCTACTCCTGCTCCTATTTCTTATGTTCTTATGTTCTTATAAACCGCCCCCCCTTTATCTTGAGGCTGTGTCCCCTAGTCCTACTGTCCTTCCTGAGCGGGAAGAATCTCTCCACCTCTATCCTATCCATCCCATTCATCATCTTATATGTCTCAATGGGATCTCCCCTCATTCTTCTAAACTCTAACGAGTACAAGCCTAGTTTATTCAGCCTCTCCTCATAGCTCAACCCCCTCAACTCCGGTATCAGCCTAGTAAACCTCCTCTGCACTCCCTGCAAGGCCAAAATATCCTTGCGTAAGTGCGGCGACCAAAACTGCACACAGTACTCCAGCTGCGGCCTCACCAATGCCCTATACAGCTGCAGCAAGACCTCCCTACTTTTATATTCAATCCCTCTCGCTATGAAGGCCAGCATCCCATTAGCCTTCCTGACCACCTGTTGCACCTGCAGGCTGGGTTTTTGCGACTCATGCACAAGGACCCCGAGGTCCCTCTGCACCGTCGCCTGCTGCAGTTTTTCGCCACGTAAGTAATAGTCCTTCCTACCATTATTCCTACCAAAGTGGACCACCTCGCACTTGCCAACATTAAATTCCATTTGCCATTTCCTGGCCCATTCGCCCAGCCTATCTAGATCCTTCTGCAGACTCTCCACACCTTCCGCGCAATTTGCCGTTCCACCAATCTTGGTGTCATCAGCAAATTTCGACACCATACACTCGGTTCCCTCCTCCAGATCATCTATATAAATGGTAAATAGCTGAGGCCCCAGCACCGACACCTGGGGCACACCACTAGTCACCAACCGCCAATCCGAATAGCACCCATTAACCCCCACTCTGTCTCCTATTTGACAACCAATCCTCTATCCACGCTAACACCCTACCCCCAACTCCATGCCCCCTTACCTTCTGCAATAACCTCTTGTGAGGTACCTTGTCAAACGCCTTCTGAAAATCAAGAAGGACCACATCCACCGGCTCTCCTCTATCCACCGCCCTAGACACATCCTCATAGAACTCCAATAAATTTGTCAGACGCGACTTCCCCTTAACGAAACCGTGCTGCGTCTGCTCTATCAAGCAATTCCCCTCAAGATGCCTTGCTATTTCCTCCTTGATGACGGATTCTAACATTTTACCTACAACAGATGTTAAACTAACCGGCCTATAATTCCCTGCCTTTTGCCCGCCACCCTTCTTAAACAACGGCGCAACATTAGCCGTTTTCCAATCTTCCGGCACTTCCCCGGAATCCAGCGACGTTTGGAAAATAACCACCAAGGTATCCACTATCACCTCCGCCATTTCTTTCAGAACCCTCGGATGCATTCCATCCAGTCCTGGGGACTTGTCCACAATCAGTCCCTCCAGTCTGTCGAGTACCGCCTCTCTAGTAACAATAATGTCATTGAGACCCTCCAGTCCCACCACCTTTCCATCTCTAACACCCGGCAAATTATTCACGTCCTCCTCCGTGAAGACCGAAACAAAAAAGTTATTCAAGACCTCAGCCATTTCCCCATCCCCTACCACTAAGTCCCCCTTCTCATCCTCTAAGGGTCCAACGTTCACCCTAGCCAGCCTCTTCCTTTTTATATATTTATAAAAACTCTTGCTATCCTTTTTTATATTAAGCGCTAGCCCAGCTTCATAGTTTCTCCTACCCTTCTTTATCAACTTCTCTGTCAATCTTTGTTGACATTTAAACCTCTCCCAATCCTCTTCTCGCCCACTACTCTTAGCTACTCTAAACGCCTCCGCTTTTAATTTAACACTTTCCTTCACCTCCTTCATTATCCACAGCTTATTACCTCTTCTCCTACGGTCCTTTTTAACCATCGGAATAAATTTCTGATGAGCACCAAGAAAGATCTCCTTAAAGATCCTCCACTGCTCCTTAGCAGACTTACGTTCCAACGCGCTCCCCCAGTCAACATTCGCCAATTCTTCTCTCATCCTACCTTACTCCCCTCTGTTCAAACAAAGGACGCGTGTCCAGGAACCCACTTTCTCCTCCTCCATCTGCACCAGAAACTCCACCATACAATGATCACTCTCCCCAAGAGGATCCTTCACCACAAGGTCCCTAATTCTACCCACCTCATTACATAACACCAGATCCAAGATAGCTCGCTCCCTCGTCGGCTCCAACACACACTGTTCAAAGAAACTATCCCGGCAGCATTCCAAGAACTCCTCCTCGAGCCCACCGCGTCCAACATGGGTTGACCAATCAATGTAGATTGAAATCCCCCATAATTATCGCCATTCCATTCCTGCACGCCGCACTTATTTGCGCGTTAACAGCCCACCCCACCTCCAGATCATTATTTGGGGGCCTATAGACGACACCCACCAGCGTCTTCCTCCCTTTGCTGTTCCTAATCTCCACCCACAACAATTCCACTTTCTGCTCTTTGGTTCCTATATCATCCCTTGCTACCACCCTGATGCTATCCTTAATCAGCAGAGCTACGCTCCCCCCCTTTTTCCTCCCACCTATCCTTCCTAAACACTTGATACCCCTGGACATTCAGCTCCCAGTCCCTGTCACCTTGCAGCCATGTCTCTGTAATGGCCACCAGATCATATCCATTTGTGCTGATCTGCGCCACCAGCTCATCCACTTTATTCCGAATGCTTCGTGCATTCAGATAAAGTGCCTTCATCCCAGCCTTCACCTGGACCCTATTTGCCAGAACGCCACCAACCATACTCACGCCCCCTACTCCCTTTATTATTGGGACATCCTCGGCCTCTTCCCTTACCTGTACCCTCTCCTTAACTTTAGACCCCGTAATGTCACCTACCCTCGCACCCTCCCCCCCTCTCTAATTAGTTTAAAGCCCTGCCTTCAAAGTCTGTTAGCCTAGTTCCCTTGTGCTCACTGACATACGTTGGCTCCTGGTCTGCAACTCATTTTTAAGTTTCTCATCCTCATGTTCAAATCCCTCCACAGTTTCACCTCTCCCCATCTCTGTAATCTCCTCCAATTATACAAGCCTTCAAAAACTGTTCTTCCAATTCAGACCTTAAATTTGCATCACCGTTGGTGATTGTGCCTTCAGTTGTCTAGGCATTACATTCTGAAATTCCTGCCCTATACCTCTCCACCATTCTACTTCTCTCCTTTTCTATAAAGTATTCCTGAAAACCCCATCCCAATATCACCTGCCCTAATTTCTCCTGCTTTAGTGTCAATAGTTTGGCTGATTACTCTTCAGTGGACCACCTTGTATTAGTACATAAAAAGTGCTCTGTAAAGGCAAGCAGCTCTTAGTATCACAAAATTACTGGTGGTAGTTTGCTGATGTATAACAGGTAGAAGTACTAACCATAAGATGAGAAAATTCTTCGTTCTGTTGTACAGAATTACATAGAATATAAAGCATAAAAAGGTGACGTGAGCCAGCTGGTACATGTTGGTTTTTATGCTGTGCATGAACCTTTTCCCTACACTCTTCATCTAACCCTATCAGTGCTCTCCATTCCTTTCTCCCTCTAGCTTATCTTGCTTCCCCTTAAATTTATCTATGTGGGTTTGTGCCGAGTTAGTTCATCTCAGCCAAGATAGCAGGTGGAGATATTGCAATTGGCCTCAACAGCTAGGAAGGTGAAAAATGAGCCAGGGTTCCTGCTGCTGATTGCTATTCAATAATTTATTCTGAAAAGTGTAAATGTGTAGCAATTTGAATGAGGTACCAGAGGCTGCCAGAATCGATGGAATTATAGCCAAACTCTTTAAGTAAGGATTAGAGTTCATTGCAGAAAAGGAAGCATGCAATTGATGATAGAAAAAAATTGAAACTTAAAAAAATTGTAACTCAACAGAAATCAGAACAGCTGAGTGGATAGCTTAAGAATGGTCATTTGCCAATGACAAGAAGACAAAAGAAAGGCCTTTGTTAATGAATTAATAACTAACCTAAACAGAGAAAATGGCAGTTTTAGAGCATTTGGCTGGAATTTTTCATGTTACCCCCACTGTCAGTGAGAATGGAAAATTTAGCCACAACCAAATCTCGATTCACTGAAGTGGAACCGAATATTCAGAGTTGCGGGTCAGCTCGGAGAATTCCAGCCTCTATCTTCTGAAAACATGAATCTCAGTGTCTTGATTTTGCTGGCTAACGTTTTAAATATCAATCAGTTTAAAAATAAGTGATATCTTATTGATACTTGTTTACTTTCATTTACATTACATAAGGCTTTGTAACAAAAGTTTAGTCCAGTGTCGTTTTTTGGATTGTCTCCTTCTCAAATGCCACTTATAAAATTATGTTTATGCCTATGATTCTTTCACTTTCAATTCTCCATCAATTCTAGTGGCTGATAATGCATTGTCATGCCAACGCATTGGTAAATTATGTGAGATCAGAAGTCCCAATTACCACTCCTGAGCTATTGATCATGGGATGTGGGCATTAGGACAACATTTATTGCCCATCTTAATTGCCTCTGGGAAGGTGGTGATGAGTATGTGATGTAGCTTCACCCATCGTGCTATAAGGGAACGAGTTCCAGGAATTTGACCCAGTGACGGTGAATTAACAGCTATTTAATTTCAGAACAGAAGAATGCAGTCTGGAGGGGAACTTGCTGGTTGTAGTGCTCCCAAGAATGTGCTGCTCTTTTCCTTCTAGGTGATAGAGGTTGCTGGTTTGGAAAATTCTGTCAAGCTACACTGACGTAGTTAGTCTCAATTTGGGGACCTGGATGCTGACTGGAAAATCCCAGTGAGCCTCAATTAATTAGTTTTAATAGGTGGTTTTCATGCTGCATCCAGATTGCCTCTGGATAAACAACCTGTGAGTGGGTTGAGCCAGGGAACTGAATATAACATAGCACTATTTTTAGCAGTTTCTCACCTCCAATTCTGGTCCTGGATGGGGCCTAAAGATTGATACAGTGTTTTCAGCAAAGGAAATGAGAACATGAACTAAAAGAAAAGAGGACAAAGATTAAGAAACATATAAATCATAAAAACACTACAATGCAGAAGGAGGCCATTTGGCCCATCAAGTCTGCACCAACCACAATCCCAGCCAGGCCGTATCCCCATAACTTCACTTATTTACTCTGCTAATCCTCTGACACAAAGGGGCGATTTATCATGGCCAATCAACCTAATCTGCACATCTGTGGACTGTGTGAGGAAACTGGAGCACCCGAAGGAAATCCACACAGACAAGGGAGAATATGCAAACTTAACACAGACAGGGACCCGAGGCAGGAGTTGAACCTGGGTCCCTGGTGCTGTGAAGCATCGCTGCTAACCACTGTGCCATCGTGCCAAGAACTGTTGAAGGAGATTCTTTTACTCCCTCATTAGTGTTACATATTTGGGATCATTGTTGAGTTGCTACACAAGCACTTGAAGAGTCTAGTTGCATTTATTATTGTGATATCATCAGCAGCTTTGCCTCAAACTTAAACAAGCTTTTGTAGAGTTAGTAGCAATTCAAAAAACAAGTGTAGTGTTTGCATCCAACCCCATGTCCTACAAAACTACATTCTTTGCTCTGAGAGTGCAGTGCATAACAGGATGAAAACAATACTGGTGATGAGGAGCAAGTTAAAATTCTTTTCAGATTGGAGCTGCACTTACCAACTGAAAACTTAGAATGTTTGGCACTGGAGCAGGATCAACAGCAGGTCAGTTGATTGCATGTAGCATTGGACCAGTAACATTGTTGAACTGAGGGGAATGAAAGTCCATACCTACAATTAAAACTGTTACCCTGACGAGTTCAGGCTGCATACCTCATTATTCACCCAAAGCATTTTAATTTCTATGGAAGAAATCAACAAGGAAAGAATATAGCATAATTTGTTGTGACACTAAAAAACCTCACAGAGCATTGTGAATTTGGTGACTCTCTGAATGATGTGATTGGAGACCATCTAGTTTGTGGGTTAAGGAATGGGACTCTACAGCAGAGATTGCTGACTGAATGAAAACTAAGTCGTAAAACAGCTGTTTCGAGGGAGGATGCTATTAAGGAGGCTTCAGAAAAGGAACAAGGATGCATAAAATGTCTGCCCCACAGAGAAAGCCTACCCACCAACAAGCGTGTCATTGTTGTGCAAGAACAGGCCATTCACAGTCTGAGTGCTGGGGCAAAGTCAGCCAATGTAAAATTTGTGGCAAAATTGGCCACATAGCCCAAACTTGCTGAAGGAAACCAGTTTCCCCAGAAAAGAATGTTCAAAGAAAGAAGCAGGATGCACCAGAAAGAAAAAAAACAAAAGGAATTCCACCAAAAAAATTTACAGGGTTGAAAAGAAAACCAATAAGAACAATGAAGACACAGTCCATGAATCTGATGAGGAAGTTAAATGTACTCTCACAGTGGTTCTGGGCAGTTCCAAAATTAAGTGGACAGCACATGTGCATGGAGGTAGATTGGGGTGTTGCCATCTTCTAATTCCTGAGACCACCGAAAAGCAAAATTTGAATCACCTACCATTAAAGCTAACAGATGTCATCCTGAAGACCTACACCAAGGAAATAGGTGCCATTAAGAGGATAA
Source organism: Carcharhinus amblyrhynchos (assembly GCF_965287045.1). NCBI lineage: Eukaryota > Metazoa > Chordata > Chondrichthyes > Carcharhiniformes > Carcharhinidae > Carcharhinus > Carcharhinus amblyrhynchos. The sequence goes on along the minus strand of NC_137346.1, from coordinate 36,648,995 downwards.
ATCACAGCCTAAGTGTAGTTAAGTGAGCAAACAGTAGAGCAGCCACTCCAGATTGTCTGAGGCAGATTTCCAACTCTCTTTTGGTATAGCATCAGCACCCATCAGACCATAAGACAGAGGAGCAGAATTAGGCCACTCGGCCCATTGAGTCATCTCCACCATTCAATCATGACTGATACTTTCCTCATCCCCGTTCTTCTGCCTTTTCCCCAAAACCCCTGATTCCTTTATTAATCAAGAACCAACCTATCCATCCCCCAACATTTTCACCTACCATAGCTCACAGCTTCTCTGCCATTTGGACATTCACACTCTTTACTCTCTCTCTCTGGACAGCTATTAGCAGTCTTTTCCCCTGGTTTCTATGGCTATGACTCATCTTTCGTTCTCTCCCCCGCACTATAATTATCTCCCTCCCTCTATGTTTTTTTAGCTTTGACAAAGTGTCATCTGAACTTGAAACGTCACCTCTTTTTTCTCCTTACAGATGCTGCCAGACCTGCTGAGATTTTCCAGCATTTTCTCTTTTGGTTTCAGATTCCAGCATCCACGGTAATTTACTTTTACCTATCTATCCCTGTTTTAAAGACACTCAATGACCTGGCCTCCACAGCCTTCTGTGGCAAAGAGTTCCACAGACTCACTGCTCTCTGGCTGAAGAAATTCCCCCCACCTCTGTTTAAAGGATCATCCCTTTAGTCTGAGGTTGTGCCCTCTGAATCTAGTTTTTCCTACTAATGGAAACATCCTCTCCACGTCCACTCTATCCAGGCCGTAAGTATCCTGAAAGCTTCAATAAAATTCCCCCTCATCCTTCTAACCTCCAACGAGCACAGACCTAGAATCCTCAACTGTTCCTCATACAACAAGCTCTTCATTCCAGGGATCATTCTTATGAATCTCCTCTGGACCCTTTCCAAGGCCAGCACACCCATCCTTAGATACGTGGCCCAAAACTGCTCACAGTGCTCTAAATGGGCTCTGACCAGAGCCTTACACAACCTCAGATGTACAGCCATGCTCTTGTATTCTAGTCCCCTTGCCACGAATGCCAACATTGCATTTGCCTTCCTAACCGTTGACTGAACCTGCACATTAGCCTTCAGAGAATCTTGAACTCTCAAGTCCCTCTGTGTTTTTGATTTGTTAAGCATATCACCATTTAGAAAATAGCCCATGTCTCCATTTCTCCTTCCAAAGTGCACAACCTCACACTTTTCCACATTATCTTCCAGCTGCCATTTCTTTGCCCACTCTCCTAACCTGTCCAAATCCTTCTGCAGTCCCCCTGCTTTCTCAATACTACTTGTCCCTCTACATATCTTTGTATCATCTGCAAACTTAGCAACAGTGCCTTCAGTTCCTTTTTTCAAATCGTTAACGTATTTATGAAAAGTTGTGGTCTCAGCACAGACCACTGAGGCACACCACTAGTCACCGGTTGCCAACCTGAAAAAGACCCCTTTATCTCCACTCTCTGCCTTCTGCCAGTCAGCCAATCCTCTATCCATGCCAGGATCGTACCCTTAACACCATAGGTTCTTAACTTATTTAACAGTCTCCTATGTGGCACCTTGTGAAAGGCCTTCTGGAAATCTAAATAAATCATGTCCGCTGGTTCTCCTTTATCTAACCTCCTTGTTACCTTCTCAAAGAACTCTAACAGATTTGTCAGACATCACCTCCTCTTGACGAAGCCGTGCTGATTCAGTCCTATTTTGTTATGCATTTCTAAGTACTCTACGATCTCATCTTTAATAATGGACTCTAAAATCTTGCCATTGATTGATGTCAGTCTAACTGGCCTATAATTTCCCACCTGGTGCCTCTCTCCCTTCTTAAACAGCAATGTTACATTCGCTTCTTTCTAGTCCTCTGGCACCTCCCTGCCTTCAGTGATTGCTGAAAGATGACCTCAGCTATCTTTTTCTCAGCTATCTTTTTTAGAACTCTCGGTTGTAGTCTATACAGTCCAGATGATTTATCCATCTTCAGATCTTTCAGTTTCCCCAGAACCTTCTCTTTAGTGATGGCCACTACACTCACCCATGCCCCCGACTCTTCTGGAGCTCTGGCGTCCCTCTGGTATCTTCCACCGTGAAGACTGATGCAAAGTAATTATTCAGTTCCTCTGCCATTTCTTTGTTTCTTATTATTATTTCTCCAGCCTCATTTTCCAGTGGTCCGATGTCTATTTTGCCTCTTTCTTACTTTTTGTATGTTGAAAAAGACTGTTCCTATCTTCCTTTGTATTACTAGCTAGCTTACACTCATATTTCATCTCCCCCTTATTGCTTTTTAGTTATCCTCTGCTTGCTTTTAAAGGCTTCTCAATCCTCTGGCTTCCCACTAATCCTTGCCACTTTGCATGCTTTTTCTTTTGCTTTTATGCTATCTTGACTTCCCTCGTCAGCCATGGATACCTCTTCCTCCCCTTACCATGTTTCCTCCTCCTTGCCATGATTTTCTGTTGTGCCTCCCCAAATAACCCCAAAAACTCCTGCCATTGCTGTTCCAGTGTCTTCCCTGCTAGGCTCCCTTTCCAATGAACTCTGGCCAGTGCCTCTCTCATTCCCTTGGAGCTACCTTTATTTAATTGCAATACCATTATATCTGATTCTAGCTTCTCCCTCTCAAACTGCAGGGTAAATTCTATCATATTGTGATCATTGCTCCCTGAAGACTCCTTCACCTTAAGTTTCCTAATCAAATCTGTCTTATTACACATCACCAAATCCAGAGTTGCCTGTTCTCTAGTAGACTCAGTCACAAGCTGCTCCAAAAAAAACATCTCTTAGACTTCCACGAATTCCTATTCTTGGGATCACTACCTGATTTTCTCAGTCCACCTGCATATTGAAGCCCCCCATGATTATTGAAATATTGCCTTTTTTATATGCCTTTTCTATCTCCCGATTTATTTTCTGCCCCACATCCTGACTAGTGCTTGGGGGCCTGCATATAATGCCCATCAGGGTCTCTTTACCTTTGTGATTCTTCAACTCTCCCACAGAGATTCCATGTCTTCTGACCCTGTATCACTTCTTGCTATCGATTTAACTTATTTCCTTCCTAACAATGCAATCCCGCCCCCTTTGCCCATCTGCCTGTCCTTTCGATAGGTCACATATTCTTGGATATTTAGATCCTAGCCCTGATCCCCTTGCAGCCACATCTGCGATGGCCACAACATCATACCAGCCAATTTCAACGTGTGCAACAAACTTATTTACCTTGTTCCGTATACTGCCCACATTTAGGTACAACACCCTCAGTCCTGCATTGACCATCTCCTTTCTCATACTTGTCACTTTTTTGTTCTGCCTGAGGTTAGATTCCTGCCATCTTCTATACTCTATGTTCTATTACGTGGTCTGGAAACATAACTAACTTCCCCTGAGTCCTCAGCTCCTTTAACTAATTGAAAGTCCTGATCATTACCCTGCTCTTCTACCCTCTCCTTTAACTTTGATCTTCTAATTTTCCATACAACTGACCCTCCTCTTCCCCCCAAGTATTTAGTTTAAAGCTCTATCTATAGCCCTAGTTATATGTTTCACCAGGACTCTGGTCCCAGCATGATTCAAATGAAGACTGTACCATCAGAACAGGTCTCCTCTTCCCCTAATACTAGTGCCAATGTCCCATGAATTCAAACCCATTCCTCCCACACCAATCTTTGAGTCACGCATTACCTTTTTGGTTCTACTTTTTAATTTAGCTCCTAGCTGTTCATACTCCCCAAGCAGAATCTCTATTTCTGTTCTACCTATGTTGTTGGTATCCAACTGAACCATGACAACTGGATCTTTACCCTCCCATCCCAAGTTCCTCTGCAACCCAGATGAGATATCCCAAACCCGAGCACTAGGCAGGCAACACAACATTCGGGGTTCTTGATCCTGGTCATAGAGAACATTGTCAATGCCCCTAACTATATATATACTAACCCCAATTATGACTATAGCTCTTTATTCTCCCCCCACTTGAACGGCTCCCTGTGCTACAGTGCCGTGGTCAGTTTGCTCATCCACCCTTCGGCACCTGTTCCCGTACACACAACGAGCAAGAATCTGGAACCTGTTGGACAAGTTCAGGGACTGAGGCTCTTGCAAACCTACCTTCTGCATCCCGCTACCTGCCTCACTCGTAGCCACACCCTCCTGTCCCTGACTAGTGGCTGAATTCAAGGTATTTAATTTAAAGGGTGTGACTGCCTCCTGGAACACAGTACGCAGGTATCTCACCTCCACCCTGATATGTCGCAACGTCCAAAGCTCAGACTCCCGCTCATCCACTCTGAGTTGGAGTCCCTCAAGCTACTAACACTTACTACAGATGTGCTTACTGAGAACCACCTACTTTATTCCAACAGTCCATGGAACAGATTTTAAGTGATCTTTAGAGGGTATGATATCACTTTGATGACATGGTAATGAATAGCAACGCTTAACTTAGAAGCCACATTGAAATGCCTTCAGACACATGTTCTTTGTGACATGAAAGATAAGTATGAGTTCTTTCAAAATTTCAATACAACATTTAGGCCGTGTGATTGATAACATAGGTTTATACAAGACACCTAAAATGATGAAGGCTATTATGAAGGATCCATGACCAACAAATGTAGCAGCTAAGATCATTCCTAGGGTTGATTCATAATTATGGGAAATTTGCTTTGAATCAAACAACCCTGTTTAAACCATTGCATCATTTGTTGTTCATAAAACAAATAAGACAATAGACACCAGAGTGTGAAAATGCATATCAGTTAGTTAAAGAAACCCTGAAGAAATCAGTGTTGGTATGTTTCAACCCAAAGTTACCACCGCGACGTGCTGGTGATGCATTGCCGCATGGAATTGAAGCATTGGTATCACACGTACTACCTTCAGAGGAAGAAAGCCCATGAGTTTCTGTGTCACATACCTTAACAAGTACTGAATCAAATTATAGGCAGTTGGAGAAGGAGGCACTGAGTGCAAAAGTTTCACCTCTGGTTATCATTTCACACTGCTGACAGACCACCGTCCCTTCCAGATAAAATTATTTTGTTGTTTTCGACAAACAGACTTCAACAATGGTCTTTAATATTATCAGCATGTTCCTACGAGATCAAGTATTGTTAGTTAGTGAGCCATGCCAAAGCTGATACATTGTCGTGCTTGCCTTTGCTGGTCAAGTACCACTTAGTGTTTCTAATATTTTGTGTTTTTCAGAGATAGATAATGCCCCAGTGACTGCAGCTCAGGTCCAACAACAGACCAGAAATGATCCCATGATGGGGAAGGTACTGGAAATGGTGTTAAAAGAGAATACAGCAGGAAAGTGCCCTGAATGTTTTCCATTCCGGACATATATTTCCAGAATACTTGGAATTGACAGTACAGGGTGAATGCTTACTGTGGAGGATGGTGGTAATAATTCCTCCAATTTTGAGACAAAGAGTGTTAGAATAATTACATGAAGAACACCAGATATAGTTTAACTTGGATGTAGAAATAACTTGTGAGGAGCTACTTCTGGTGGTCTGGTTCTGATGTCCAGATTGAGGAAAAAGCAGGACTGTGCCAGTCATGCTTACAGGTAAGGAACACATCACCATTGTCCCCATTACACCCATGGGAGTGGCCTAAATGCCTTGGGCAATGTCTACACATTGACTTTACAAGTCCATACAAGGGGCACATGTTCATGGTTGTCATTGATGCACACTCCAGATGGCTGCAAGTTATCCTAATGTAGACAACTGCAGAACTAATCATTAAAAAGCTTAATAAGATTTTCACCAACTTTGGGAAACCAGAACAAATTGTAAGTGATAATGGGTCACAATTTACAGCTCACCGATTTGAAGATTATCTAGAAATGAGTGGTACACCATACCACCCACTAATGAATCAATTAGCCAAAAAGTTTGTCCAGTCTTTGAAGCATTCACTGAAAGCCTCCAAGGACCAAGGTTTATTAAATCACCATCTGATCAGTTTCTTGGTGACGTTTCACAACCCACGCACGTGACCACTGAGAGTTCCCCTGCTTTGAGACTACTGAAGAGAAAGCTAAGAATTATATTTGATCTAATCTTAACACGAGATGTTAGACATAGTAGAATGCAATCAACAGTTGCAAATTTTGAAAAGGTAATTCCAAAAGATGCTTGTTTTCCCAAAGCAAGAAAGTTTTGATGCATAGCTATACCACGAGAGAAAAGTGAATTGGCTCAAACTGGCCCTATCTCCTATTCAGTACAATGTGAAGATGAGCTAGTGTGGAAATGACGTGCAGATCAGTTGTCAGCTACACGCACCAGCATGCCAGTACTGTATATGCCAGAATGGATGAACTGCCAAACATACTACCAGAGAATGTGACTGTGACTTCAGGTCAATCGGCAGATTGCCGAAGAATCTCATACCACTACTCAGCTTCCTTCTGCAAAAGAGACTGTTATGCCTTCCAGGCTAGAGACATCCTCTGGTATAGTGGAGAATATGCTTCAGGTCAAGAACAACCAAATTTCCGAAGTGGGCAGGCAGCCAGTGCAGATTTGGACCCATCAGATTGTCTTTCTTCTTTCCTATTAGCTGCATTATTACTGTGTAATGATTTATGCCCTACCCTTGTATATATGTTGTCATGGGACCTTAAAGATGTTATATGTTTGGGGTTGTTGTTTCATGGTCAGTTTAAGTGACTAGGTACATGTATAGTTTGATGTCATTGGTTGCTTTGCCTCAGTCTTGAGCAAACCTTTGTAGAGTTAACAGCAATCAATAAACTGCATTGTTTGCATCCAACCCTGTGTGCTACAACTCCACTTTCTTTTGTCCTGAGAGTGCAGTACATAACAAATAGAATCTTCATCGGTGTACTAAACCACTCTCAGAATTTCTGAGTGGCTAGAAGACCTTTTTCAGAATTGACTACAGGGCTACCTTTGAAAATAACTACTGGCCAACTTCTAATTTAAAAAAAAATGCAATAGTTTACAGACAGCAGCAACAATCAGAAATAATATCAGTAACAGTATTAGAAACTTTAGTATTTGATTAGAACAAAGTGGCGACAGATAAAGGGATTTGGGGATGGGATGATTCCAAATTAAATTCTCTCTTCAGGTACCAATCCCCAAGGCACATTGGCAACCATATATTGATCCATGGTCATTCTTGACAAGATGGTGATTTGCTAATGTCTTCTGCAGGTTCGAGCTGACCAGGAAAGTCTTCCATGTTTATCACTTGTAAAAGGTGAAGGATTTACAGGTTGATAATTTATGATGAGCACATCTTCTGTGGTCACAATTGTGTGAGACTCAAATCTGAAGCTTCTGTTTCAGATGGGATGCAACCCACTGTGCCATAAGATCTTCCCTAATGTGAAATTACTCAGTTACAGAGAGCAGAATGAAGAGGTGTCAGTGAATCACAGAAAGTAATACAAGAGGTAATCCAAGGAATAAATCTCAAACTTTATGTCTATATTGGAATCTTGAGATTATATTCCTGCTTTAAGTTTTCCACAAAGATAAGTTTACAATTTATAAAATACTCTAAACAATGCTTGAATGCTTTGTCCCAACAGGATTGGAGTAGGAAACTGAAACCAAAATTGTTTTGTGAAATAAGGACTGTGAATACAGTGGATCAAATTTCTGTGTCATCATTGTTTATGATCGTTGATTATAAGGCAAAATGTTTTCCTAATAAATATTCCATGATAATAACAGCTTTGATAAATATAATGGAAAAGCAATGAAGTTCACATCTTCAGATGAATATTAGGAAGCATCCAAATTATTAATGAAGGCACGGCATCCTGTTTCCCATAATAAATTTGGCAAACATTGGATTATTTACTGCACAAAGCTTTCAGCACCATATATAACAAGCAGATGGTTATGATAGAACATTTGAGTAAGATGGGCACATGGGATTTATACTGGCAAATATCACAGACATTGTTTGGGTGATCAGGATAAATGGCAGTAAACTGCAGCAAAACTAGAACTTGGCAAAACAGACAGTCAGATCTCATTTATTAACTAAAAGTAATTCTGACAAAATCAAATAAATGGAAAACATAATTGAATTGCTATTTGGATAACTTGGGTACTTCAATTTAATTTGGGCCACTATTCAGTTGATAAATAGTAGTAGCTGACACAATGGATAACCAAGTGTACACAAACTTTTGCGACCCTAAGTAACTGACTGATGATGATAACACTTCATTCCGTTAATTAGTGATCATGTGGTGACCTTTAATGATGCGCACAGAAGACATATTTTACAACAAATATGTACAGTTAGTATTATAACTAGTGTTTCACTTCTGTATATAATCACACAAATAGCAAAAGCTATTAGCCCCAGAACTTTTGGTTCAGTGGAGGGCCCTTACCCAGGACTTTGCTGAGCGATCCCTCATGCAAGACTGCATAGTAATTACCCTGGAAGTTCCGATGAGCAATTATCCTACACAGGGATCTATTTGAAATTCTGATTTAAGTTGGAGACTATGGATGGTTTGGGCTCTCTTAGCAGAATATTCAACGAGGAAAATTTGAAGGATTGAAACTATTTCCAACTCCCCCGACCTCCCCCCACTACTAAATATCAACTACCCACCTGACTAACCTTGACAACTCCCATCACCAACTACTCTCCCTCCCCTTACCGATTGCTCCCTCTATCCTATCCTACCCAATCCATTGCCAGCATCCCCGCATCACTGGGTATCCATCTTCCTCAATTTACACCCATTCAAGTAATAAACTATCTTCCTAATGTTGCCAGCAAAGTGGATAATCTCATATTTATCCATATTATATTGCATGCCATGCAGATGCCCACACACTCAGCCTGTCCAAGTCACAGTGAAGCACCTCTGCATCCTCCTCATAGCTCACCCTCCCTCCCAACTTTGGAAATTTGGAGAAAGTACATTCATATGGTCAGGCAAGAAATGTACAAGTCCTGTCCAAGATAAGTACAAAGGAGTGGAGAGTTCTGGAAATTAAATTAAACAGAAAATCCAAGAAATACTCAGCAGGGCAGGCAAAATTCATGGAGAGAAACAAAGTTAATGTTTCAAGTTGATAACCTTTCATTGGAGCTCCACTTTGCATTTGTATAATCTATTACTTCTCCACCATGCAGAGGATTGTGTATCTCAGTAGGACACTGCAGTATTAGATAACATTACATTTTTTATTCAACCTGGTCAGCTAGTGGAGATGTTGGCATTCTCATCAGTTCTTATAAAGACACTCTTGTCTGAGATCCAGACATGACTACACAATACTTTCTTCTTTGCACTGTCAACCTTCCCAAGAGACTCCACCCATGCTCCTGTTAATTCAGAAAAAACTTCCATCATTTGTAATTCATACAAGTAGGATACAGGTCATTGCTCTCCTTCCTGTAATTAACTGCTATGATGCTGAATTCAATAGTGGCTTACCTTGATCATAAGGGACATTTTACCATTCCAACACACTATTTACAAAAGATCCAAGCCTCCCCATTGTCAATTCAATAATGCAGTATAGCACTGGTCACTGGCACTTAAATGTACATCATTCACAGCTGGATTGGTTCACAGAGAATGCTTCTGGCTCTTATTTACATATTGTAATGAGGTTAATAATTGAGTGATCAATAAGATGGAATATTTGTTTTCATTGACTGTTCAATTGTATGTGAAGTTTACATATCTGACATCAAAGAATATACGGAGTAAACTAATGGTTTTTAAATTCAGTTGTGTAATTGAGACATATAAGATGATGAATGGGATGGATAGGATAGAGGTGGAGAGACTCTTCCCGCTCAGAAAGGACAGTAGGACTAGGGGGCACAGCCTCAAGATAAAGGGGGGGCGGTTTAGAACGGAGTTGAGGAGGAACTTCTTCACTCAAAGGGTGGTGAATCTCTGGAATTCTCTGCCCGTTGAAGTGGTGGAGGCTGCCTTGCTAAATATTTTTAAGACGCGGGTTGATGCGTTTTTGATAAGCGAGGGGATTAAGGGTTATGGGGAGAGGGCGGGAAAGTGGAACTGAGCCACGACAGATCAGCCATGATCTTATTGAATGGCGGGGCAGGCTCGAAGGGCTAGATGGCCTACTCCTGCTCCTATTTCTTATGTTCTTATGTTCTTATGTTCTAATCAGGTGTTGCTGGCTAGGCCAGCATTTATTACCCATCCCATATTGTTCTAGGGAAGGTGGTGCTGATTTGTCTTCCTGACCATAGCAGTCCATGTTGTGTAGATAAACCCATAGCGCTGTTAGGAAGGAAATTCCAGGATTTTGATCCAACTGTGAAGGAACAGTGATATATTTCCAAGTCAGGATTGTGTGTGACTTGGAGGAGACTTTGCAGATGGTGGTGTTCTGCTGTCCTTCTCCTTCTTGATGGTAGAGGTCACTGGCTGGTGAAGAAGCCTTGGAATGTTTCTACGGTTCAGCTTGTAGCTAGTACACCCTAAGGCCACAATGTCCTGGTACTGAATTGAGTGTATCTTTAAGGTGATAGATAGATTGCTGATCAAGTGGGTTACGTTGTCCTGAATGATCTTGAGCTTCTTCCATGTTTATTGGAGCTGCACTCATATAGGCAAATATTCATCACATTTCAGTGGAAATGCCATGATGTGGAGATGCTGGCATTAGACTGGGGTGGGCATAATATGAAGACCCACAACACCAGGTTAAAGTCCAACAGGTATATTTGGAATCATGAGTTTTCAGAGCACTGCTCCTTCACACCTTCTTACCAAATGAAAGAGCAGCACTTCGAAAGTTGTGATTCCAAATAAACCTGTTGGACTTTAACCTGGTGTTGTGAGACTTCTTACTATTCCTGACTTGGATTTTGAAGATGGTGGACAGATTTTAAGTTGTTAGGAAGTGAGTTACTTGCCGCAGAATTCTCAATCTCTGACTGACTCATGTAGCCACTGTATTTATATGGTTGGTGCAGCTCAGTTTCTGGTTAATGCTAATTCCCAGAATGCTATTCAGGGGGATTAAGCATTGGTCATGCCATTCAATATCAATGATAGATGATTAATTTCTGTCTTATTGAAGCTGGTCATTACCTGGCACTTACGTCTTGTGAATGTTATTTGCCACTTCTCAGCCCCACCCTTAATGTTGTCAAAGTCTTGCTGCATGCGAGAATGGACTGCTTCATTATCTGAGGAGTTATGAATGGTACTGTGCATTCATCAGCAGACATGCCCACTTCTGGCTTTAAGTTGGAAGTAAGATGGTTGGGCCTAGGACACCAACTGAGCAACTCCTGGATCAATGTGTTTTGGGGCTGAGATGATGGGCCTCCAACAACCACAATCATCTTTCTTTGTGCTAGATATGAGTCCAACCAGAGGAGAGTTTTCCCCATTACCCATTTCAATTTTTCTATGGCTTCTTTATGCCACACGCTTTTTCCTATGTTTGAGCCAAGGTTGCAATGAAGTCAGGAGCTGAGTGGCCCTAGTGAAACCAAACTGAGCACTAGTGAGCAGGTTATTGTTGAGTAAATGCCATTTGATAATACAATTAATGGCACCTTCCATCACTTGGTTGATGAGCAAGTGTAGATTGATGAGGTGATAATCGGTTAGATTTATTTGTCTTACTTTTTATGAACAGGATATATTTGTGCATTTTCCACACTGCTGTTTGGATGACAATATTGCTTGCAAAGGGTTGTGGCTTGTTCTGCAGCACAAGTCTTCAGTACTGCTTCTGGGATGTTTTCAGGGCCCATAGTCTTCACTGTATCGACAACTGAATGTGACAGGAATGCAGAGCTATGATCTAATTGTAGATTGTGGGATTGTTAAGCTTTGTCTGTAGCACATTGATTCCACTATTTAGCTTGCAAAGAGTTCTGTAACGTAGCTTCATCAGGTTGGTACCTCATTTTCAGGTATGCGTGGTTCTGCTCCTGATATGCTCTCCCACACATAATCAATGAACTGAATTTAGAATCATGAAATCATTACAGTGCAACAGGAGACCATTCAGCCCATTGAGTCTGCACTAATTCTCCAATCTTTTGAAAGAGGGAGAATATGCAAACTCCACACACAGTCACACTACAGAATAGAAGGTTAGGGATAGATCGGAGCTAAGAAGAGATCGACAAAGATGTCATGGACTCGAAATATTAAGTCTGTTTCTCTCACCACAGATGCTGCCTGACCCGAGTTTACCCAGCCTCTTCTGTTCTCATATGATGATGGATCCTACAGATCTGGGAGGAAAAAGACCCTGCCCTCTCCACCGCACCCAGCTCCCCCCCCCACAAACTGCCCAACAAATGCAACAATTGTAACTATCTTCAAGAAGGGAAATACCTCAATTATTTCCACAGCATGAGTTACTTTCCTCTTATACATCCTGGGAATAATCTTGGCATGTTATCTCCTGAATCACCTACTTCCTGTGACCAAGGAAATCCTCTTAAGTTGCTGCATGGCTTTAGAACTTTCAGAGGAACATCTGACATGGTCTTTATTACTGACAAATCCAAGAAAAATGAGGTCAACAATATCAAGAACTCTTCATTACATTAATTGACCTGATTAAAGCATTTGAGTCAGGAAATTATGAGATGCTATGGATTGTGCTCTGAAGATGTGGATGACTAAAAAACTTCATCAGAATTCCAGAACTGATTCATGATGATATGACTACAATAGTCTTGAATGCAAACTTGATGCTGAATAGGGCGCAACAAAGCCATCCTGCAGGATAATGGCTACCTTGGTCAGATTATTGTTCACTGCATGTTACATAAACTGAATGGACGTCAGACTGGCACTTACATCCCTGAAAAGTGTCCACTCTACCCCAGATTACCTTGGAAGGGTGAAGTGTCTCAAATATTTGAGCAACAGGTGAAGCTAGTTGAATGCTGTTACTACTAAGTAGTAATGAGTGGTATTCTCCATTAATAAGATGCTGTCAGGCAAGAAAGATAGAGTAATAAAGATATACATTGTGAAAACAGGCCCTTTGGCCCAATTCGTCCATGCAGACTGAGTGATGCACTATCCTGAGCTCCATGAGAGGTCTGCTCACCTGGTGCATGCCTCGGGAGACCAGTCAGATTTCACACCATTCTGCTCTCACGCCGACGTGAATGGATTTTCTGACAGAGGGGGATGATTCAGGCACAGAGGCCTGATGATATTAATCAATGCAAATTATGTTTTATATATATATGTTTTATAAAAATATCTGTTTTGGGGCCACTGCTGTTTGTAATTTTTATTAATGATCTGGATGAGGGCATAGTTGGGTGGATTAGTAAATTTGCTGATGACACCAAAGTCGGAGGTGTGGTAGATTGTGAGGAAGGGTGTCATAGTTTGCAGGGAGACTTAGACAGGTTGCAGAGCTGGGCCGAGAGGTGGCGGATGCAGTTTAATGCGGAGAAGTGTGAGGTAATTCACTTTGGTAGGAATAACAGATGTGTCGAGTATAGGGCTAACGGGAGGACTCTGAATAGTGTGGATGAACAGAGGGATCTAGGTGTATGTGTACATAGATCCCTGAAAGTTGGGAATCAAGTAGATAAGGTTGTTAAGAAGGCATACGGTGTCTTGGCATTTATTGGTAGGGGGATTGAATTTAGGAGTCGCAGCGTCATGTTGCAACTGTACACAACTCTGGTGCGGCCGCACTTGGAGTATTGTGTGCAGTTCTGGTCCCCACATTATAGGAAGGATGTGGAGGCTTTGGAGAGGGTGCAGAGGAGGTTTACCAGGATGTTGCCTGGTATGGAGGGGAGGTCCTATGAGGAGAGACTGAGGGATTTGGGGTTGTTTTCGCTAGAAAGAAGGCGGCTAAGAGGGGATCTTATTGAAACATATAAGATGATTAGAGGTTTAGATAGGGTGGATAGTGATAGCCTTTTTCCTCGGATGGAGAAAGCTAGCACGAGGGGGCATGGCTTTAAATTAAGGGGGGGTAGTTATAGGATGGATGTCAGGGGTAGGTTCTTTACCCAGAGGGTGGTGAGGGATTGGAATGCCCTGCCTGCTGCAGTTGTAAATGCGCCTAGTTTGGGGGCTTTAAGAGATCCGTGGATAGGTTTGTGGACGAAAAGGGATTGGTTTAGGTTAGAGGGTCATTGTTTTTTAACTGGTCGGCGCAACATCGTGGGCCGAAGGGCCTGTTCTGCGCTGTAATGTTCTATGTTCTATGTTCTTGACATTGCACACTGGGAAACATACCCCGTCACTGATGGGGGAAGGACACACGTGTCATGCATTTATTTTGACATAAAATGTGATTTGACTGTTCCCATGATATTATCCATTCTTGTTATCAAACACAACACAATCAGCAGCAGAAAATCTCAGCCTAAGATTTATTTTATTCCTGATTTACTAATTGACTGCATTTCAATTCCCCAGTGTGGTGGTGGGATTTGAACTTGTGTCCTCAGAGCATTAGTCCAGACCCCTGTTTGCTAGTCCAGTGATATTTCTACTATGCTGGTACCCATTAGACCTGCTAAAAATTAATTTGATTTAATATACCATTTGTGTATTAAAGTCAAATTATACACATACTGCTGTCCTAGATAATTCAACATACTTGAAACAAATCCCCCAGTTTCTATATAGACATGCTGACAAAGCCGTAGCCCAGCACTTGAAAGATCATCCTATCTACAGCTATAAGCTTTATTAACATAAATGAACTGAACTCTGAGGGGATATTTCTCATTTGGTAGCAAAACAACATCTACGGAATATCAACTCTTTTCTGCCTTTCTTCTTCATAATCAAAACCCAGCTTGCAGGTGCAGCAGGTGGTCAGGAAGGCGAATGGGATGCTGGCCTTTATAGCGAGGGGGATTGAATATAAAAGTAGGGAGGTCTTGCTGCAGCTGTATAGGGCATTTGTGAGGCCGCAGCTGGAGTACTGTGTGCAGTTTTGGGCGCCGCACCTGCGCAAAGATATTTTGGCCTTGGAGGGAGTGCAGAGGAGGTTTACTACGCTGATACCGGAGTTGAGGGGGTTGAGCTATGAGGAGAGGCTGAATAAACTAGGCTTGTACTCGTTAGAGTTTAGAAGAATGAGGGGAGATCTCATTGAGACGTATAAGATGATGAATGGGATAGATAGGATAGAGGTGGAGAGACTCTTCCCGCTCAAAAAAGACAGTAGGACTAGGGGGCACAGCCTCAAGATAAAAGGGGGGCGGTTTAGAACGGAGTTGAGGAGGAACTTCTTCACTCAAAGGGTGGTGAATCTCTGGAATTCTCTGCCCGTTGAAGTGGTGGAGGCTGCCTCGCTAAATATTTTTAAGACGCGGGTTGATGGGTTTTTGATAAGAGAGGGGATTAAGGGTTACGGGGAGAGGGCGGGAAAATGGAACTGAGCAGCGACAGATCAGCCATGATCTTATTGAATGGCGGGGCAGGCACGAAGGGCTAGATGGCCTACTCCTGCTCCTATTTCTTATGTTCTTATGTAACAATCCCAGATTTTGCTATAACAATAAACGGTATAGATGGCTACGTAGGGATAGGATTAGGAAGTTTGCAGATAACACAAAGATTGGCTGGGTGGTTAACAGTGAGACAGAGTGTTTTGGTCTACAAGAAGATATAGAAGGAGTGGTCAAATGTGCAGATAAGTGGCAGATGAAATTTAACCCTGAAAATTGTGAGGTGATACACTTTGAAAGGAGTAATTTGACAAACTATTCAGTGAATGGCAGGACACTAGGAACTTTTGTGGAACAAAAGGACTTTGGTGTGTTTGTCCACAGATTTCTGAAGGCAGAAGGGCATATTAGTAGTGTGGTGAAAAAGGTGTATGGGACACTTGCTTTTAACAATTGAGGCACAGATTACAAAGTCAGAGAAGTCATGTTGGAGTTGTATAGAACTTTGTTGAAGCTACAGCTAGAGAACTGTGTGCAGTCCTGGTTGCCATATTATGGGAAGGATGCAATCGTACTGGAGGGGGTGCAGAGGAAACTCACCAGGATGTTGCCTGGGATGGAACATTTAAGTTATGAAGAATGGCTGGATAGTCTTGGGTTGTTTTCATAGAATCATAGAAATCCTACAGTGCAGAAGGAGGTCATTTGGCCTTTTGAGTCTGCACCGACAACAATCCCATCTAGGGCCTATTCCTGCAACTCCCAGATATTTACCCAGCTAATCTCTCCAACTGATGCATCCCAGGACACTAAGGGGCAATTTAGCATGGCCAATGCACCTAACCCACACATCTTTGGACAAGGAAACTGGAGCACCCGGAGGAAACCCACACAGACATGGAGAGAACATGCAAACTCCACACAGACAGTGACACAACCTGGGAATTTTCATTGAAGCAGAGAAGACTGAGGGGCAAACTGATCGAGGTGTACAAGATTATGAGGATCAGTCATGATGGGATATAGGTTCAAAGTGAGGGGAAGGTGGTTTGGGGGGATGTGAGGAAAAACCTTTTTATCCAGAGGGTGTGACCATCTGGAACGTGCTGCCTGGGAGGGTGGTAGAGGCGGGTTGCCTCACATCCTTTAAAAGTACCTGGATGAGCACTTGGCACGTCATAATATTCAAAGTTATGGATCAAGTACTGGTAGATAGAATTAGGCGTGAGTTCAGGTGTTTTTAATGTCTTGGTGCATATTTGGTGGGCTAAAGGGCCTCTTCTGCACTGTATGATTCTAATCACAAACAATTACATAGGCATAAAGAAAAAATTGGTTAAAGTTAATTGAGTAAATAAACTGTAAAGTATCGAACTAAATGAACAATTGAAGATATTTAAAGAAACAATTCAAAATGTTCAACAAAAAATAGATTTAATTGTAATACAAAAACTCAATAAGACAGACCTATTTGTGGCTCATGCAGAAAGTTAAGTCTTAGATTAAAGAAGAGGCTTACAATGTTGCACAGAAAAAGTACTAAGTCCAATAATTGGGAGTGTTTTAGAAACCAGCAAATGGCCACCAAATCATTGATAAAAAGGGAAAAGTTGAAGAGAATAAACAAACCAGAAATAAAACAAAATGCTAAGAGCTTTTCTAAGTATATAAAGTTGAAGAGAATAGCTGGAGTAAATATTGAACTCTTAGAAGCAGAGACAGGAGAAATTATCATGGGGGAATGAGGAAATGCAGAGGCATTGAACAAATATTTTGAGTCTGTCTTCATAGTAGACGACATGTTTCATACCAGAAATAGAAGGTAACCCAGGGGTTAAGAAGAGTATGGAAATTAATATTAATAAAGACACTTAAAAAAGAAACTTAAAGGACTAAAATTGGATAGAGATCTGAAAAAGATAGCTGCAATAATGACAGATGCTGATTTTTTCAAAATTTCTTAGATTTGGGAACAGTTCCATCAGATTGAAACATTACAATGCTTTTCAAGAAAAGAGGGAGAAAGAAAATAGTGAACTATTAGTAGTTAGCCTCAGATCAGATGTTGGGAAAATGCTGGAAACTATTATTAGGGAAGTCTTAACAATGCACTTAGAAAAACATAGTTTGATTTGAACAAATCAACCTAGTTTTTCTACTGGAAAATCCTGTTTGACTAACGCATTAGAGTTTTTTAAGGATGTAACAAATAGGGTGGATAAAGAAGAACAAATAGATGTAGTATATCTAGATTTCCAAAAGGCAGTTGATAAAGTGCCACACAAAGGTTTAAGAGACAAGATATTAGAATGAGTAGAGGATTAGTTAATGAATAGAAAACAGAGAGTGGGCATAGAGGGAGCTTTTTCAAGATAGTAGGCATATAATGGAGAGCTGCAACAAATATTGCTGAGGCCTCAGCTATTTATAATCTATACTAATGACTTAGATGAAGAGACAGGGAATAATGCATATAGGTTTGCCCATGATACAAAGCTAGGTGGAAAGCCAAGTTGTGGAGAGATTTATGAAAGGCTGCAATGAGATCCACACAAGTTAAATGAGTAGACAACAATATGGCAAATGGAGTATACTGTAAATTATTCAATTTGGACATCAGAATTTTTTTTAAAAGGTGCGAACCTATAAGTGCTGATGTCTGAAGAGACTTGGGTCTTCTAATGCAAAGAATTCATCCAGTTAGTGTACAGGTGCAATGAGGAAGACAAATTGAATGTCAGCCTTGAATGCAAGAATATTGAAGACAGGAAAATAGAAATTTTGCTGCAACTGTACAGGATTTTGGTATAGTGTACATAGTTTTAATCCCCACATACAAGAAAGAATATGCTTGCATTAGAAATAGTGTAGTGGAGTTTCACAACATTGGTCCCTGGGATGAGGAATTGTCCTATGACGAAAGGCTGAGTAAATTGGGATTATATTATCTAGAGTTATAAAGAATGAGAGACAATCTCATTGAAGCTTGCTAAATTCTGAAGGAGCTTGTTACGGCAGATGCTGAGAGATTGTTTCCTTTGGTCTGAGAATCTACAATGCGGAACACAATCTCAGGACAAGGGGGTGATCATATAGGATTGAGATGAGGAGAAATTACTTTGCTCAAAGGGTTATATAGCCTTGGAATTCTCTGCCCCAGAAGGTTGTAGATGCTTCATCACTGAATACATTTAAGGTTGGGATAGACAGATATTTGGTCTGGGAATCAAGGGATATGGAGAATGGGTGGGTAAAGTTGAAGCCCAAGATCAGCTATGATCATGTTGAATGATGGACCAAGCTCTGTTGTCCATATGATCTATTCCTCTTCCTATTTCTTTTGAGTGAACTCAGCATGCAACATATTACCAAGCAGAGAATTGATTTGCAAATTACATAAAAGTTGCTTACAAAAAAAAACGAAGAAAAATCAGAAGGAAAAATAGAAAATGCTGAAATTACAGGCCAGGTTGCACCTGAATGGTCAAAACTTTAAAATGCTAAGTTCTGATGAAAGAAAACATAATCCAATCTTTCTATTTCAGATCCTGACTGATCGTCCTTCGAAAGAAGTTATTTTGTTTGCATTATTACCAGAGGTATCTGTGACCCTCTCACCAAATATATTGTTTCTGAAAGGTTTGACTGAACCTGTTGGTTAGGTTGCTGCAGTGTCCTAGTGCCCGCCTGATGCAACTACCGACTAGCTTCGGTGAGTTTGTATTGATTGGGCTTAGTTTCTGTTATCACTTGTAATAACAGAAAGCATTCTCTATTATTTATTCCATCTTTCAATATGGTGGAGCAAAATTGTTTCAAATGTAACCAAGGGCCAGGACTGGTGTTGTAAATGAAGTTTCTCATCATCGAGCCTGAGCAGCCTGAGCTACAGACCTGAAAGACTAACTTTTTAAAAAAAATCAGAACCATCAGTCTGAGAGTTCCAATGTTTCAAAGTCAGTTTTACTGTTAGTAGCTGTGAAGAGGAATGGCAACTGTTTTGACCTTTGGGCACATTTGTGGTTCTGTTGGCTGAAGATTGAAAATAGTTGCACTTTTCACAGTTACTACCATGAGAGTATCCTTGGTTAAATTCTGTTTAAAAAATGGTAAGCCAGATTCCTTTAATCATTTTGGGGCCAAATGAATGCTGGAGTTTGGGTGGGGTTGAGAGGTTGATGTGGCTAGGGGAATAAGGGGTGGTGGAGTCGTGGAGGGAGTGAGGAGATGGTGTGGGTCAAGGGGGAAGGTTGGGTCTTATGTTATCAAACGGAGGAGCGCACTTAAGGGGTGTAATGGCCTATTCCATATGTTCATTCCTATGGCATTCTGGATGGATGAGATGAGCTGGACTCAGTGACCTTTGTCATCCATAATTACTTGCGAACAGAGGGTGGAATTATGGTTAGTGTTCCATTTATTTTGTGGCTAATGGAAGTTTTCTGTGAACAGGCTTTATGGGGTGAACATGACAGGACAGGAGGGTGCTGTGGTCTCATAGTAAATCAGTAGCTTTTTCACACTGCACATGATTCTCCTGAGTCTTCTCCACTGACTTCAATTTTGTCCTTTTGTCTACTTACCTCTTACCACACTTTATCTTGGTACTTTAATGGAATATTATCATGATGAAGTTATGCTGCATTGTGGATATTGAAAATATATTGTAGTGAGAAAAAGCAATAGCAGACTCTTTAGATTTGCTAATCAAGAAAACACTGATACAACTGTGAAACATTCACTCTTTGCCCTCTGGTCTCTTAAAAGTTAACTGTATCACAAAGAGACACCTGGGGTTTCAATATTTCTCACTGAAAGTGAAGACTTACGTTGTCAATCATTCCACTTTGTTGCTCAGGAGTTATTTGATGTTTTTACCCTTTGAGATTACTGATAAAATAGAATCCAATTACACCCCCTGTATGAATTAATTATATTGAATAATATCATGTACCCTGACAGGAGAAAGTTTTCTAATTCTTCTACAGGATGGAAAAGTTCTGTGCAGCTCATCTGGGTTGCAATCACTCCCCCAAATATGATACAATGTCCAGAACACAGAGTTATAAATAACTAATGGGATATTTTCCTATCAAATTTACAGTTTTGTACAATGTGGTTAATGTAAAATTTGTAGTTTCTGACTTGTTTAATAGTCATAGTGGGATTACCAGTATAGCAGGCCATCTCAACCAGTGGAGTCTGAATGGATCCAGTTTATAATCTAGAATCCTCCCAAGTGTCTGAGTAAAGCAGGTTTGTAAATTCATTTAATTTTGGCCTCACTTCAGGACCATTCTGTTAGACAATAATAAGGTCCAAGACACTATAAAAAAATTGCTACTTGTGGTCTGCTTAATTATGAATGCAATTACATTTTCTGGTAGTGTTTGTATGTGTCTGAAGTAGTCCAGTGCAGGTACTCAGATCAATCATAGGAAAGGGTTGGCTTGTCAAATGAATGGCAGTGAAGCATGTAGCTGTGACTCTGAATGATTGTCACTGCCACTCTTCACCTATCTATAATTGAATTCAGGATCTAACATGCAATGATCTGTAATTAACACTTCCTTCAATATTACCATGTGATATATAAAAAACAAGTATTGAGTGGAGTATTCAGTGTGTAAGGTAAACTTGAGTTTCAGCAGTGTCAAGCATGATTGAGAATCATTTCAGTAAGCCTCAGATCAATAGTTAGTTCTACAGTCCTCAACTGTAGTCAATATTTATATAACATCATGAAGACCCATGCTATAATAAGCAACACGGAAATCAGGAAGGGCAAAGCAACAGTCATATATTAATAACACCTATTGGTAAAAATGCTGGAATAATGCTCTAATTAATTTTGATGTTTTTTGTTGATAATGCACAATTTTGCTTGGTTTTTGAAGTTAACTAATCAATCTCCTGTGCTTAATGAGTCAAGATCAAGTGTTGTGTTAATATTAAGTAGGGTTGGGTGAACTTGTGTGAAAAGGACGAGGGAGAGAAAGAGAAGAGCTAAATCATAGAGGGCAGGGGAGGGTTCTATAGCGAGAGAATGAAGGAGATTTGTGGAGTTATGGATCAGCAAAGCATAGCCAAAGGTCACTGTAGGCATCAACATGGTGTGATGTACCTAACAGATGTGGCTAGAAGTATATAAAAACCTGTCTGAACTGAGGAAAATACAGAAGTAAATGGTAGACATTAATGTGAAGGGTCACAAAAGACATGTGGGGTCATTTTTAACTCCAAGCATGTTTTGGAAGTTTGGGTTGTGAATCACACTCTGTGAACCATATTCCTGGCCTGGAGTATGTTAACCTGCAGGCTTCATTTCAAATGGTCCAGAAATTGGGCACAATGCCATTGGAGATAGGAAGATTGAGCAGCCTCCACTCTCCACATGAGAAAGTGAGGGTTCCAATACAGTCTTCCATGAGCGAGAGGGAAGAATCCAGGATGGTGAAGCACATGACTTCCGCTGTGAAGCTAGGAGGAGCAATGTTATGAGGAAACGGTTGGTCAGAATTCTTGCTTTATCTTTCTAGTGAGCCTCCTGGAACTCGTAGTTTTAGATATCAAATGAATGTTCGATTTTGTTCTCCTTATAATACAATAGCTAACAGTCTGAACTCGCATTTGAAAAATAGCTACTTAAGCTAGTATGGGATCAATGCCTTAGGGACCATAGCACAATTCAAGTTAAGAGCGCCTCCATTGACATGGTTGTAATAATAAGATTCAAAATTTGATTAAGTCTTAGCAGTGTCATTTATTCACTTTGGTGACTGCACTGAAATACAAGAATAACATTAATAGTTTCAACATTGTCCTAAGGAGTTTTCAGGGCCCTGTGGCAAGATTTTGAATTCATCACTCTATCTGTTATCTATGTAGAGCCATAAATGTAGTTATCCATATTGTACTAAATGATGCCATGTTAGTTATGCAACTAGCTAATGCTTCAGCAGGACAGCATAAATTGCATTATTTATGAGATTCTATTACCTGAGATATTAACTACATCAGTCACTTCCCAGGTATAACAACTTCAGGTAAGTGCCCTGTTTTTTCAGTTTACCCCTGTCTTCTGCACAATCACAGAATTAATCATGTATTAGAGTTTTTCACACTACTGTGGCTATTGCAGGGTCTTGAAATTTATTTTAGACCCACTTAAGTATCACAGTGACTGAATTTGATAAGGTAAAATTTAACAAGTATGATCATATATAGAATTGATGGGTAGAGAAAGATATACTGGACTTTCAAACCAGACCCACCACATGATTGCTGAAGAATCATATTAAATCACTTCTTCTAACAAGCAACAATTTTATACACCCCTCCCTCACTGAGGCATTTGGGGGGAGGGAGTTTAAAGTACTTGCCCACATCTATGCTTTCTTATTGCCTGTATTCAGTTAAATTTTGTATGGAAAGAGGTGCATTTTTTCATGCCGTTATGGTATATATTTCATTCAAGTAATTCAACAGCAAGCTCTCATGAATTTAAATAAAGGATATTCTCACCCACTTATCCCAAATTAACAAATCACACACTTGGTCTTACACACACACACACAGCATAAACACACAAGACAAAGATAACGCACTTTCACAGAGTATAGTTAATTGAATCACTGACTTAGCGATTTTGGAGAGGCGAGCTGGAAGGTAAGCTTACTTTTTCAGAACTGTTTCAGAACAGCACGAAACCGGAAGTCGGCCATGGGGAGACCTGGGCAATTTTGTTTTACCGAATAAATTTGAATGGTGAGGAAACCTGAGCCCACCCTCTCTCCTTCTCAAATCTAAAAAAGACTTGCTGTGAAAACAGGTAAGTTTTTATTTTCTTTTTCTAACTCTTCTTATCTTGTTGGGAATTTGGGTGGAGAGCATGGCAGTTAGGGCAGTTAAATGCTCCTCTTGCAGGATGTGGGAGGTAAGGGACACCATTAGTGACCCTGCTGATTTCACCTGTGGGAAGTGCACCCAGCTCCAGCTCCTCACAGACTGCCTTAAGGAATTGGAGCCGGAACCGGATGAACTTTGGATCATTCGGGAGGCAGAGGCGGTGTTAGATAGCAGTTATCAGGAAGTGGTAACACCTAAAAATGAAGCTAGCTGGGTGACAGCCAGGAGAGGGGAGGGGAGGAAGCAGTCAGTGCAGGGATCCGCTCTTGTTGTTCCCCTCCAAAATAAGTATACCATTTTGGATACTGTGGAGGGGCTGATTGACCTTCCAGGGGTAAGCTACAGTGACCAGGTCTCTGGCACAAAGTCGGGCTCTGTGGCTCAGAAGGGAAAGGCAGAAAATAGGAGATCTATAGTAGTGGGGGACTCAATAGTTAGAGGCACAGACAGGCTGTTTTGTGGGCGCGAACGAGACTCCCGAATGGTAGCCTGTCTCCCTGGTGCCAGGGTCCTGGATGTCTCTGAGCAGGTAGAAAGCATCCTAAAAGGGGAGGGTAATCAGACAGATGTCATTATCCACATTGGTACAAATGACGTAGGCAGAAAGAGCAGGGAGGTCCTGCAAGAGCAATTTAGAGAGTCAGGTAGAAGGCTAAAAAACAGGACCGCTAGCGTAGCAATCTCTGGATTACTCCCCGTGCCATGTGCTAGTGAGGCTAGGAACAGGGAGATTGTGCAGTTGAACAGTTGGCTAAATACCTGGTGCAGGAGGGAGGGTTTCAGATTTGTGGATCACTGGGAAGTCTTCCAAGGAGGATGGGACCTGAACAAGAAGAACGTGTTACAGCTGAACTGGAGGGGCACCAATATCCTGGCTGGAGGGTTGGTAGTGTGGTTTGGGTGGGTTTAAACTAATGTGGCAACGGGGTGGAAATCAGAACAATAGGTCAGCAAGTGTAGAGACTGGGGATGAGCATGGGGCCAAGAGAAGGCTACCAAGAGAAGGAAGAGCAACCTGGGGGAGGATGAACTCAGTGGGCCTGGAAGTCTGGAATGCATCTGCTTAAATGCAAGGAGTGTAACAGGCAAGACAGATGAACTTAGAACGTTAATGCATGCGCGGAACTTGGGTGTGGTTGTAGTGACAGAGACTTGATTAAAAGAAGGACAGGACTGGCAGCTGAATATTCTGGGGTATAAGTGTTTTAGGCGAGACAGAGGAGGGGCTAGAAGAGGTGGGGGAGTAGCAATACTGGTTAGGAGCATATTACAGCGGTACAGAGAGTGGACAATTTGGAGGGATCGTGTAACGAGTACTATGGGTAGAGCTCAGAAACTGGAAGGGTGCAGTCACTTTGCTGGTGGTATACTACAGGCCTCCCAACAGCCCAAAGGAAGTTGAAGAATGGATATGTAAAGAGATTCTGGACAGGTGCAGAAAAAATAGGGTTGTTGTAGTGGGAGACTTTAATTTCCCTCATATAGACTGGAAATCCCTTAGAGCTGGGGCTCCGGAAGGGAAGGAATTTGTAAAATGTGTCCAGGAAGGTTCTTTGGAACGATATGTTGATAGTTCAACTAGAGAAGGGGCTATAATGGACCTAGTACTGAGGAATGCACCTAGTCAGGTCATCAAAGTTTCAGTGGATAAACATGTGGCGAACAGTGACCACAATTCTGTAAACTTCCAATAGTTATGGAAAAGGATGTGTGTTGTCCTATGGGTAAGGTGCTGAATTGGGGGAAGGCTAACTACAGCCGGATTAAGCAGGATTTGGTGGCAGTTGATTGGGAGAAGCTATTCAAGGGTAAATCCACATCTCGCATGTCGGAATTTTTTTAAGGAGCAGTTGACAAGAGTGCAGGACAGGCATGTGCCTGTAAAAAGGAAAGACGGGAAAGGTAGGATTCGAGAGCCATGGATAACCAGATAAATTGCTGGTCTAATTAAAAAGAAAAAAGGGACATACATAAGGTCCAGGCAGCTAAAAACAGATGAAGCACTGGAGGAATACAGAGAAAGTAGAAAAGAACTCAAACAGGGAGTTAGAAGGGCAAAAAGGGGTCACGAAATATCCTTGGCAGACAGGATTAAGGAGAATCCCAAGGCATTTTATACATACGTTAGGAAAAAGAGGGTTGTCAGAGAAAGAGTCGGACCTTTCAAGAACAAAGAAGAGGAATTACGCTCAGAACCCAAGGAAGTAGGTGAGATCCGAAATGAATACTTTGCATCAGTATTCACAAAGGAGAGGGACACGTTGATTGGTAGTGTCTCAGAGGGATGTGTAGACCTGTTAAAACAAATCACAATTACAAGGGAGGAAGTGTTAGGCGTTTTAGGAAGCATTGTGGTAGATAAATCCCCAGGGCCAGATGGCATCCATACTAGATTACTAAGCGAGAAAAGAGATGAAATTGCTGGGCCTCTAACAGAACTCTTTGTTTCTTCATTGGACACAGATGAGGTCCCAGAAGATTGGAGGATAGCAAATGTTATTTAAGAATGGTAGCAAGGCTAACCTGGGTAATTATAGTCCAGTGAGTTGACGTCCAAGGTGGGGAAACTGTTGGAGAAGTTTCTTAGAGATAGGATCCATACACATTTAGAACCCGAGTAGTCTCATTAGCAATAGACAACATAGTTTTGTGCGAGGGAGGTCATGCCTCACAAATTTGGTTGAGTTTTTTGAGGAGGTGACAAAAAGATTGACAAGGGAAGGGCCATGGATGTCACCTACATGGATTTTAGTAAAACATTTGACAAGGTCCCTCATGGCAGGCTGGTGCAAAAAGTTAAATCTCACCAGATCAAAGGTGAACTAGCTAGATGAGTACAGAACTGGCTTGGCCATAGAAGACAGAGGGTAGCAGTGGAAGCGTCTTTTTCTGACTGGAGATCTGTGACTAGTGGTGTTCCACAGGGCTCTGTACTGGAACCTCTGCTGTTTGTGATGTATATAAATGATTTCGAAGAAAATGTAGCTGGTCTGATTAGTAACTTTGCAGATGACACAAAGATTGCTGGAGTTGCAGATAGTGATGAACATTGTCAGAAATTACACCAGGATATACATAGGCTGGAAAATTGGGCGAAGAAATGGCAGATGGAATTTAATCCAGATAAATGCAAAGTGATGCATTTTGGTAGATCTAATGCAGGGGGGAGCTGTACAATTAATGGCAGAACCATCAGGAGTATAGATGAACAGAGGGATCTGGGTGTGTAAGTCCACAGATCCTTAAAGATGGCAGCGCAGGTAGAAAAGGTGGTGAAGAAGCCATATGGCATGCTTGCCTTTATTGGCAGGGCATGGAGTATAGAAGTTGGCATATGACATTGCAATTATATAGAACATTGATTAGGCCACATTTGGAATACTGCATCCAGTTCTGGTCACCACACTACCAGAAAGACATGGAGACTTTGGAGAAACTACAGAAAAGGTTTACCAGGATGTTGCCTGGTACGGAGGGTATTAGCTATGAGGTGAGATTGAGTAAACTAGGGTTGTTCTCCCTGGAAAAACGGAGGTTGAGGGGTGACCTAATAGAGGTTTATAAGATTATGAAGGATGTAGATGGGGTGAACAGTTGAAAGCTTTTTCCCAGGTCAGAAATGACAAACACAAGAGGTCACAAGTTCAAGGTAAGGGGGGCAAGATTCAATACAGATATGTGGGGGATGTATTTTATACAGAGGGTGGTGGGGGCCTGGAATGTGTTGCCGAGCAAGGTGGTTGAGGCAGACATGCTAGGATTATTTTAGACTTATCTAGATAGCCACATGAACAGGCTGGGAGTAGAGGGATACAAATGGATGGCCTAGTTAGGAACACATGATCGGTGCAGGCTTGGAGGGCTGAAGGGCCTGTTCCTGTGCTGTATTGTTCTTTGTTCTTATCTCCTACATGGCAGGCCTGTGGTTTCTTGAATGGATTTGATGATTTAAAGTTGAAAGTGTCTTGTTAATCAAAGGGTTCACAGCAGATTGCAAAGTTTATTGTAGTCAAATATTGAAGATGTTTGTTCTCTGGTGAACTTCGAAACTGGAATAGGTTAAATACTTTGCCTACTTGATGACTTGGAGCTATTTAGTCTGGTTCTCAGACTGAATGTTCTTAAAAGGCAAAAATGGCACAGCCTTTCTCAACAGATTTTGTTATATCAGTGTTGTTCCGCAGTTTGTACTAGTACCTCTCAGTCTTTGGATAAAACTCATCATCACAATGATCACCTGACCAATATTGGCATTCGTCCAACCAGAGTGGTTTGGAAGTGCAAAGCTATCATTACGCTATAGGAGACAGATTGTGGTCTTTGACACTTAGCTGGTGGATAACTGTCCTCATCGACTTCCTTTTGTTAAATTGCAAACCTGGAGCCATAAAGTCCAGGAGTCCATTGACTCTCTTTCAAACAATGACAAGTGCAAATTTCACAGATAACATTCATCTTGGTATGTCCATTCCAGGGAGG
The DNA here is from genome assembly GCF_965287045.1 of Carcharhinus amblyrhynchos. Classification (NCBI taxonomy): domain Eukaryota; kingdom Metazoa; phylum Chordata; class Chondrichthyes; order Carcharhiniformes; family Carcharhinidae; genus Carcharhinus; species Carcharhinus amblyrhynchos. The sequence goes on along the minus strand of NC_137346.1, from coordinate 36,621,186 downwards.
AGGTCTACACCCATGGGTAGTCAGTTCGGAACTTTCCAGAATCTGTGGTCAATAAGCAAGGTCATCAGCATCCATTTCAGATAAAACACAATTCCAGAAGCTGCCATAGGAGCTCCATCCATGTGCAAAGTTATGAATATGACATGCCTTTACTGGGCATGTCAACCTGGCTAACAGAAATCAATCAATCAATCTCAAATTTAAAATGAACTATTGACCCAGCATCAATTGATACTTGTGGAAGAACCTTCCAAATATTTTGTGCAGTTGTGTTTCTTAATTCCGCTTCTGTATTTTATCAATCCTCTCATTTGTAGGCTATATTCCCCAGTCCTAGATTTCTCATCAATGGAAATAGCCTATCTATATCTCTCTATATTAGTTCCCTTTAGTATCATGAAAACTTTGATGAAAGCACCATTCAAACTTCTAAATTCCAGAGAATTAAATCTTACATTGTGTATTTGCTCCTCTTAATTTAATCCTTAGAGTCGAAGTATCATTTAAGTAAATTTATACTCCAAGGTCAATATTATCCTTCCTAATGTGTGGTGTCTAGAATTGCTTTAATGCTCCAGCTGTGATCTAACCACAGCTTTATGTAGCTATAGCATGACTTTTAATCCATTGTATTCTGGTCTTCCAGATATAAAAGTCAGCATGCCATTAACTTTTTGGATTATTATTGATATCTGCCCATAACATTTTAATGTTCTATGTATCTGGACCCTTTTATATCTTTGGATCTTCACTGCCCCTAGCTTGTCATTGTTAATACATGACTTTTAGGCACAAAGCGGATGTTCTCTCTCTTGGCTACATTGAATTCCATTTACTACAGTTTTATAAGTTCACTTAATGTATTTTTTTATGCTTCCATCTACACTTCTTATCATGCCGCCTATCTGTGTCTTGAGCATACTTGGTTGGACTTTTGGTTTTCTATCATGTTATCTATTAATAAATATGATGGAATCATTGTGGCCACAACTCTGATCTTTGCAGGTTTACTGAAAAACAACTGGAAAGGACAAGTCTGGGAATTGGGTTTAGGTGTATATTTCTCTCCTCCACTTACGTGCTGACTCCAGCATTCATCTCTTAAGCTCAGTAACTACTATTAAGGCCTCTTCAGGAATGTGACAGGCCTGGTTTGTGGAGATCCTTCAATCATGGACAAATCCAGAACACACTGGAGGAAAATTGAGGGACTACACAGATAACAGAAAATATAATTTAACAAAGAATCACAGGTCATGGTGTGACCAATATGAAGGTAACAAGAGCTTATTTTCAAGAAGCAATCAAATAATAATGAGCAATTTAAGGAACGATTCTAGTTGTGAACATTTACAAATGTCGACGTGATATCTAAAAAGTCCCTCACTTGGGAAAAAAGGATCGTAGTGAGAAGTGAGGGTTACCTTGTGAAAATGTAGCCTGCTATAAATGCAGCTGGTCTTTGATGCCAGAAAGGTAAAATATAGGTCACAAACATGTTTACTTATGTTCCTTGGTATGATTAACTCAAAAAACTTCAGCCATGTCACAAAAATGATCAATGTGACAGGCCTGGCTTGTGGAGACTCTTCACTCATGCGTATGTAATTTATTTGTATTTTCTTCTATAACCTGATGTACTACTTCTTGATCATTTTTGTGGCATCCAGATATTTAAGCGACAATTGTTGTAACAGCAATTGTCCACCCTTCACAGCAGACTTCAGTGCTTGTTTGGTATTTTTTGGTTGCATTTGAAACAGTTCACTGCTGATTTGTGTTTCAATCCGTTGACATAATTTAAAGAAGGATCTAGATCTATAATGATTCAAAATTGAAAGGAGTAGCAGAGAGGTAAATGAGGATCTGGTGATCATTGATACTAAGGATGCCCTTCAAGTGCCTTAGATCTTTATGAACCATCACATTGGATACACTTTAGTCAAGATGACGAATTCTGTTCTCTTGACTTCCTTAAGCAGACCCATTTTGGTAAACTAGCATTGCTTAATGAACTTCCACAATGATTAATGAATTATGTATTAAACCATGCATTTCATTGAGCAGTTCATGCAAGTGCTCAGAGTTGGCAGGAAAAGTACCATTAATAAAATCACAGCTACTGCAGACTGTTTAGAATGGATCCATTCAACAATTATTTCCTCAAAACCTTTCATGTGTAAAAAACTCGTAGCTGATGCTAGCAGTGTTTGTTATGTGCTTATGTTTTGTAGTAGATTATTAACACACAAGACACCCTAAATCATTCATCTTGTGACACAGGGGTTTAACAGTATCAATGGGCAGTCATTCTACAAAGAATTTAAATGATTTTTCTTGTGAATCATTCATGAATAAAAATCACAAAAATTAAAAATATTCAAATCCAAAGACTGATAATTGACTGGGGTAAACATAATGGCAAAAGTGGAGAAGGAAAGGAATTATACCTGTGCACAGGAGAACATTCTCAATCTAACTATCTTGCCCAACAAGGAAGGAAGCTATTTTGGATCTGGTTATTGGTAATTAAGTGGAGCAAATAGGTTGTGTCACCAGGCCAGAGTATTGGGGCAGTGCACCATTGGCCCTGTCAATGAAGGGGGGGGCTTGAGGGAGGGTCTGAGAGGATTGAGTGGAAAGTCTGAGGGGTGGAAGGGGCTGATTTGGGAGACATGAGGAAAGGAGCCTTCCCTCAGTGGAACTGAGCCACTTCAGATCAGCCATGATCTTGTTGAATGGCGGGGCAGGCTCGAAGGGCTAGATGGTCTACTCCTGCTCCTATTTCTTATGTTCTTAGGAGGGTCAGGTCACCCTCATGCCTGATCGGTGTGTGTATGTGTGTTCAGAGTTGGGAATTGGGGTGGGGTGGAGGGGGGGAAGGCTTGTCATGAGTAGTGGGGGAGAGGCTGCCCCTCTTTGCGGAAGGTCAGTGGTGCTCACCTGGTCAGTGGTGGGGAGGGGGAACATCTCTGCATACGCAGAGATTGAGTCACCTTTTAAAAACAGTGCTCCGATCTTTGAACCGATCGGCCTGCCAGCGTAAATCACAAGAATTTCCATCCATTGGTTGGGTGAGTCTCTCCTGATGTGGAGGTGCTGGCGTTGGACTAGGGAAAGCACAGTAAGAAGTCTCACAACACCAGGTTAAAGTTCAACAGGTTCATTTGGCTGCACAAGCTTTCGGAATCTCCCTCCTTCTTCAGTTGAGTAAGGAGTTGTGTTGACAAACAGGGCATATACAGACACAACTCAGTTTACAAGATAATGATTGGAACATGAGTCTTTACAGGTAATCAAGTCTTAAAGGTACAGACAATGTGAGTGGGGAAAGAGAGACAAGCACAGGTTAAAGAGATGTGTATTGTCTCCAGCCAGGACAATTAGTGAGATTTTGCAAGCCCAGGCAAATCGTGGAGGTTACAGATAATGTGACATGAACCCAAGATCTCTCCTTGTACAGGCTCCCAGCACCAACGCAAAACTCTTTTCACGTTTGCACACCAGCAAGAGCACTTAAAGCTGATAAATTCAGAATAGCAGTGGGATGTGAATATACAAATAAATATGAATTATTGGTAAATAGAGCTGGTTATCAGAAGGAAATAAAGTTTCTTCAATCAGCATTAAATCAAAATATTATGAAGTGTCTCCCTAGGTTGATGTGACGCATCTGCTGGGTGCGTGAAGAGCATTAGCATGCTTTCTACCTTTGTGTGCAAGTTTGCTTCTTATTTTTAGCTGCATCATTTATCAACTGCAATATGAAAATGGGAGCCAAATGTGTAAAGTCTCTTCCTATCAACACACTGCTTCACTGGCAAGTCTTCAGCTGTGATCCTCATGGTGACGCATGACTTCTTTCAGAACAAACCATTCACAAGGGACTTCCAAAATCCGGGCATTGGGCAACAGGTGGATCTGATCAACATGAGACGTGACTCTCTGAAAAGCATTCTTAATTCACACAAGTACTACAGCATTGACTGTGATACAGATTACTCCCTGGTATATAGGCTTACTGGCATGTAGAAACCGCCAGGCATCATGAACGAAACTGCAGGTTCTCAGCGTACCGTTCCGCTGCCTTGTGGATATCTCGGAAGAATTGAAGGTGAAGGGAGAATATTCCTTATGAAATATCGGGAACGGAGCCCAAAGAGAGAAATGAATATCTAAATATCTCATCTTTTTGGTTCTCTTGCAACCAAGCCAGTGCAAAACATAATGTTTGCATTCATTTGGACTAAACTGGGGAAACAGAGAGGGAGCCCTGACATTTGAGCATTCTGGGGTCTCATACTTGTGCCCAGTTTCACTACCTAGTAGGCAGCAATTATGAATGAAAAGCCCAACTCGATTGATATAGAGAACAGGTGCTATAGCTGCCTCTGATGATGGAAAGAACCGTTGTATCCCACTATTAAGACATCAATTTGGGCAGCTCCTGAAGTGTGACCTGTCATTGCCCATCTGTTTAAACGGGTGCTTGGAGATTAGGGTCAATGGAATGCATCAGAAAAGGTAAAGAAACAAACAAACAAACAAAAAGAAAGAAGATGCCAATCTTCTATTTGTAAGCTGGAATGTCAAGACTGTGTGCATGGGTTTGACAACTGATTTGCAGCTGGTCAATAATGTAAGCAAAGTTGCCATAATCAACATGGAACTTGAATGGCTGAACATTGAGATAGTTTCTCTTCAAGAGACCAGACTTGCTGAGAACAAATCACTGGTAGGCAAACATATATGTTCACCTGGCATGGAAAGAGTTCACAGGAAACATATGAGCAAGATTTAGATTTCCCTTCAACAAACCCACTACTCTTAATGACAGATGCCTCCGCAAATAGTTCAGAATGTGTTCTCTCCATCAGCCTCTCAACTCAAACAAGGCCAGTTAATCCCATGAGTACCTACACTCCAATGCTGTGCTCCACCACAGAAGTGAAGGTTAATTCCATGAGAAATATGACACTGCTATCAGCAGAATCTTTAAGTAGAACATCTTTACCTATGGGGAATTTCATCATGGACCATGAGACATGACCCTCCTGCTTCAGACATTGTGGCTTAGGAAAGATAAATAAAAGTTTTGTTACCACCGTAAACTTTTGGTAACTAGCAACTTCGTTCAGAACAAACAATGCACCAGGTATCGTGGGGACATCCACAATCAGGACATTAGCACCGGCTTGAACTGAGGTAGCTATGACTCTCTGAACAGCATTCTTAATGCACACAGCTACCACAGCATTGACATCATTCTCTGGCAGGCACAGGGTTTCAATGCTACCCTCAAATTTATTTCATTCAAGCAGAAATGCCACCCTCACTTCAACGTCAGCCATGCTGCTCACCTAGATATAAACCAACAATTTGTTGACTGATTAAACAGGTACTATTTGGCCTTCCCACACAGTGCAGTAGTGAAATGGAACATACTTGAACACACCATCTATGATGCTGCCTTCTCAATGTTTGGGAAATGAGCAGGAAAATGCTGACTGGCTTGGGGATAACATCACTATGATGGAACCTGCAACTGAAATCAAGTGATACTCTTTCACTAATTACAAGAGAGAAGATTCTGCACTAAGAGTCGTTCAAAGTAAACTCCAGCAGGCTGCTAGGCCAATGACTACCTTTTACAACTCTGTCAGAATATGCAGATGTCGTTTGAGATCCGAATGTTACAGCATGTATGATGGCATCATAAAGGTACATCAGCAAAGAAAAAGAATCAATTGACAACAAAAGCAGGGGAGTCTTTATCATCTGCAATAAATAGTTGGAGTAATAGGTAGAACTCTGCCTTGAATTGTACTCTAGGGAGAACACTATTACCAAGGAAACGTGAGACAAAATAAAAATCCTGCCTGTCATAGCAGATCTGTCTATCCAACCCAAATTGAAGGAGCAAACTAATGTTTTGCTTGCCATGGGAAAAGCTCCAAATAATAATGCTATATTGCCTGAGCATAAGCACAGGGCACTCCTGTAGCATGTGATAAAACTTCTCTGTCTCTCAAGGAAGGAGAGGGCAGTGCCTCAAGATGTTGGTGATTCTGGACAAGAACAAGGTCAGCACAATGAATGCAACAGATATCAAGGCATCTCTCTCAAAAGTTCTGTCCATGTTGCCCTTTTCAGGCTGCATCATATTGCCCTTGAGTGCAACTCAAGGCATCTTCTACCTATTTCTCCAACTATTTATTGCAGATGATAAAGATTTCCCTGCCTTTGCTTTCAATTGATTCTTTCTCTTTACTGATGTACTTTTATGATACCATCATCAGTGCCTCGTGGTATTATTGCTGGACTATTTATCCAAAAACTCAGCCCGGGTTCAAATCCCGCCATAGCAGATAGTGAAATTTGAATTAAATGAAAAATATCTGGAAATTAACAATCTACGGATGACCATGAAGGCATTGTCGATTGTTGGAAAAATCCATCTGATTCCCTAATGACCTTTTGGGAATGAGATCTGCTGGCCTTACCTGGTCTGGCTGACATGTGACTCCAGAGGCACAGCAATGTGGTTGACTTTCAACAGCCCTCCAAGGATAACTAGGAAAATTAGGGATAGGCAATAAATGCTGACCAACCAGCAACGCCCATGTCCCACAAATGGATAAATAAAATAATCCCAGTACAGTTTCAGAAATGAAAGATTTACAATTGACATGTTTTTCTCAGTTCAACAACTGCAAGAGAAATGTCATGAACAAATGAGATCAATGTATTTTGTCTACATTGATCTCACCAAGATATTTATTAGACCATGTGACCACAGGCAGTCTATTTGAGCTGCTGAAGAAAATTAGCTGCCCACTGAAACTGGCTAATGTGATTTCCTCTTTCCATGACAACATGATGGGTAATATTGGCTATGACAGAGCAGCATTGCAACCCTTTGAGATTTGCAGTGAGGCCAAATAGAACATAGAACATTACAGCGCAGAACAGGCCCTTCGGCCCACGATGTTGCGCCGACCAATTAAAAAACAATGACCCTCTAACCTAAACCAAACCCTTACCATCCATAAACCTATCCATGGATCTCTTAAATGCCCCCAAACTAGGCGCATTTACAACTGCAGCAGGCAGGGCATTCCAATCCCTCACCACCCTCTGGGTAAAGAACCTACCCCTGACATCCGTCCTATATAGGATTGTGTTCTGGCACTGATGCTGTTTGGCATATCCTATGACTTCCAGATGATGAATACTTGGACTGTTAGGGACCAGATCAGAAACCCCAAGGAATATTATGAAGTTAGGTTAGGTCCCAACAATTTTGATTTTGGCATTAGTGTGAGGATAAGGTGGTTCACTCCAGGTATGATTCTATTGACTCCCTAGGAAGCCTTTATCAAAATAAACTTTATTTAGCAATACAGGGTAAATATGAGGGCTTAGGGAATAAAGCCTGGGTGGGATTGTGGTTGGCGTAGAGTCTATGGCTTGAATGGCTTCCTTCTGTACTGCAGAGATTCTATGGATACAGTTTAACTATGACAATTTAAGCAATATTCCTCATAGATGTAATCTCCTCTTCAAAATCAGTTAGCAAAAACATACAGGCTTATGTGCTAGTCCACTTTAGTAATCCTAGACTCTTTTAACACTTCTAGAGAAAGATACATAGAGACACTAGTCTTCTGACCCTCAAACAACAGCCTCTGTGAGGGAGAGAGGAAGAGAACTCCTGCACCTTAGAGACCCTAACCTGCTTGCCTCTGTAATTCCTTATCAATAACACATTACTCTGCCTTTGTCAATCAACTTATTTAAATCTAATTCTGAAACTCCAGAGGACGACCGAAAGAAATAAAGAAAACTGTATTAGCTCAGATTAGAACAAACACCCCAATATCTCAGATCAATTAATCTCCTGCATTCTCAGCATGTGGGCTGCCTGGTGCAGACAGATCAGCACTGTAAATCAGAGTTGAATTTTAAATATATCTTTCACACAAGTGACACATACATTTCTTAAAGGCACAGTATCATCACAGGAGGGGCATGGGAAGATGCAATCAGAAACAAAATTCTTAGCTGGCCAAGAAGGGGAGAACACAGAGAAAATAAAGGGTAGCAAACCTTTCAACTTCTCAGCCTGATGTCTTTCTTTGCAGCATATACAGCAGAGGCTGCCATGCCAGAGTGGAGCTCCTGAGGCACACTGGGATGCAAACCATCCTCTTAAAAGGTGGAAAACTGCCAGCATAATTTTCAATGACAGTATCTTGCTTGAAGTGTTGAATATTGCTCTGTGCATGGAAGGACTGTCAGATGTGAAACCACTCTGGAAGGATTATTCAACATCTCCTCTAATTGAAATTATTTTATAATGAATTCATCATTCCATTGTAAATTATTTATACTAAATTGCTTCAAAAGAATTGAAGTAACATTTTAAAATCACTGTAGCAGTTTCTAACCCCTCAAAGTTGTAAAGTTTGTGAAAGTAGACAGGAATCTACAGCCAGAAAATATTGTGAGTGAGGATTTATCTTCATGTTACAAGTCTATAGAACAGCAACACACATAGGAGCTTTGCTCCAAGTAGATTAAGAGGACAATTACCCTTTGTAAACATCCATTAAGAACAGGCTGCATGCAGATTTTACCAATTAAGCTACAATAAATCTTTTAAGGCAAATAGTTTTAATGCAACATACTTGTCCCAAGCATTTAAAACAGTCTGTCCCTTTCAGCAGAGTAATTTCATTGTGCTCTAATGAGATGCCTTGGCTGCAGAATTTGAAAACCCCCAAAATATGCAAGGGGGATCCTGAGGCACAATTAATTTGTGCCCATTGCTTCTGATGCAGGCAGCATACAAACCTATTACGTAAGTTCAGGTTAACATACATTATTTAAACCCAGGTTGTACCCCTTAAAGGTCTGGTGTATTTTGGCTAAAGTAGGTGCTGAAAGTCATTGTAAACTGATTTTAACAAGAAAAGGTGCAGGAATGGCATAATTTGAAATTTTCTGCCCACTTCATCAATGCTATGTCCTACCAGAGATAGATTTGCACCCAGGTTTTTCAAGACTATATTAATGCCTAGGCATTGGCAGAACTGAACAAGGGCAGAAGTGCAGAAAATCCTCCTCCTTTCAATTTTTTAAGAAAACTTGCTACAGTCATTCTGGTATAGAAAGAGGCCATTTTTCCCATTGAATCCACGCTTGTTCTCTGTTGAGCAAATCAGTGAGTCTCATCCCTCTGCTCTATCTCTGTGGTTTTTCACGTTTTTTTCCACTCAAGTACCTATCCAATTTTCTTTTTAATTGATTGATCATTTCAACATTGTCCTAGGCAGCAACTTCCAGATAATTACCACTTGTTGCATACAGAAGGTTCATTCTCATATTCCCCTGTATAAGTGCTCCAGACCTTCTTTTTGTCATCTAAAAATTTAAATAAGGAAAACAATTTTCAATAGCTTCATGATTGTTCTTTTGTTGACATTCTTGACTTCATTTTCTCGTCTGATCCCAGAAATTACTGTTGCTAATATTAGTTTGCATTAGCTTAATGTTTCTCTATGACATTTCTGTTATTTTACCAGAAGTGTTGTCTAAACAAGTGAATGCCTGTGTTAATGCACAGGAGGCAGAGAAAGGTCAACGCTGTGTTCTTTTAAACTTCTCTTTTTTTCATGATGTAAGTATATCAACATACACTCTTTGCTCCTTGTTGCATTCAATTAAGATCTAATTCATCGTTACTGCTCTAATTTATTTCCCAAGTGTGGAACACATTATCTGCCTCAATGTTTCCTTTCTCCCTTAAATTTCTGATTTTAAATCCATATTTGCCATCACTACTCTCTGACTTAATTAAGAACATAAAAACTAGGAGCAGGAATAGGCCATCTGGCCCCTCGAGCCTGCTCCCCCATTCAATAAAATCATGGCTGATCTTTTTGAGGACTCAGCTCCAATTACCCACCTGCTCACCATAACCTTTAATTTCTTTACTGTTCAAAAAATTATCTATCCTTGCCTTAAAAACATTCAATGAGGTAGCCTCAACTGCTTCACTGGGCAGGGAATTTCACAGATTCACAACCCTTTGTATGAAGAAGTTCCCCCTCAACTCAGTCCTAAATCTGTTCCCCTTTATTTTGAGCCCATATCCCCTAGTTGTAGTTTCACCCACCAGTGGAAACAACTTCTCTACTTCTATCTTATCTATTTCCTTCATAATCTTATATGTTTCTATCATTCTTCTAAATTCCAGACTAGTCAGTCTCTCCTCATAAGCCAACCCTCTCAATTCCAGAATCAACCTAGTGAAGCTCCCCTACACCCCTTCCAGTGCCAGTATATCCTTTCTCAACTAAGGAGACCAAAACTGTATATAGTAGTCCAAGTGCGGCCTCACCAGCACCTTAAACAACTGCAATATAACCTTGCTGTTTTTAAACTTCATCCGTCTAGCAATGAAGGACAAAATTCCATTTGCCTTCTTAACTATCTACTGCATCTGCAAACCAACTTCTTGTGATTCATTAATTCTTTAATTCTTAAAAATCTAGGACTGTCTCGCATTAATTTTCTGACTCAAGGTCCAAGATCTCAAATCTAAATTCTGCTTCTCTCTGCACAGATGTTTCCTGACCTGATGGATAAGTCTAGCATTTTCTGCGTTTATCATAGCTTCCCCGACTGCCTCAACTTAAAAAATATTCAGCTGATCCTAACGTCCATCATTAGGAGCCCAACATGTTTATTTCCTTCAACTGCTCAGACAACGTCCTTTTGAAATCATTGATCATCTGTGCTTCCACCACTCTGTGAGTTCCAGATCGTTACCACTCGTGTAGAAATTTTCGTCCTCAAATCTCCCCTGCATCTCTTGCCCAAAACCTTAAACTTGTGCTTGTACTATCAACTAATGGGAACGGTTTTTCTTTGTCTACCTTATGTAAATCTGTGCTAATATTGTACACTCTATCAAATCCCTCCTCAATTTCTTTTGCTCCACTGAGAACAGCCCTACATAGAACTGAACGCAATACTCTACTTGTGGATTAAATAAAGTTTCATAATGTTTCAAGATAACTTCCTTAATTTTGTATTCAATACTTCTATTTATGAAACCTAAAATCTTGCCACCTTCAAAGTTTTATACACATGCACCCTCAGTTCCCTCTGTCCTGAACACTCTTTAGAATGGTGCCATTAAGTATCTTTGCCTCTTCCAATCCCTTCCACCTAAATGCATCACTTCAAACTTATATGGACTAAATTCCATCAACCATTCTCCCGTCTGAAAAATAACAAATGCTGTTTTCTTTCTGTTAGGTATTATTTAATCTATGCTGACACTAACCATTCCATGTGGCCAATTTGTTAACCAAATTTCTATGTGGGACTCTGTCAAACAGTTCCTCAAAATCCATATAGACAGTATCCATTGCACTCCCTTCATAAACACCCTTTGTTTTTTCATGAAAAGTTCAATAACTTAGTTAAGCATGATCTGCCTTTTAGAAACCTGTGCAAGCAATCCTTAATTAACTCAAGCCTCTCTATGTGCCTGTTGACTTTTTTCCCTGAGAATTGTTTATAAAACTGCCAAATACTGATGTTAAACCAACTGACCTGTAATTACTTGGAATGACCTTGTGTGCTTTTTTGAATAAAGATTTCACATTTTGCACTCACCAAACTTCTGAAACATCCATTATATCTGGGGAAGATTGGAGAAATTATGACTCTGCTATCTCTATTCTGGACCAGAAGCTTATCCACTCTAAGCATAGGAAACCTTTCCAGGCCACCTTGATGGAATCATTTCATTTTCACCCTACCCATTTGCTCTACTACCGCTACTTCAACTGATACGTTGTCAGTTTCCACTTCCTTAGTAAATAGTAAGATACAAAATACTCACTAAATATTGTAACCTTGCAAATCTAAACACGTATCACTCTTTTTGTCCTTTGATAGGAGCCACTTCACCTCTTACATGACAAGATGGCACAATGGTTAGCACTGCTGCCTCAGTTTCAATTCCAGTTTTAGCTGACTGTGTGAAATTTGCACATTCTTCCCTTCTGCATAGTTTTTCTCCGGGTGTTCCAGTTTCCTCCCACAGTCCAAAAATACGCAGGTTAGCTGGATTGGCCATGCTAAATTACCCCTTACTGTCCAAAGATGTCTAGTTTAGATTGTTTGTTAAATGCACACAGGATCACAGGGATAGGATGGGGAGGTGGCCTGGGTCAGATGCTTTTTCAGAGCATCGGTACAGATTCGTTGGGCTTAATGGTCTCCTTCTGCATTGTAGGGATTCAATGATTACTATTTACTGAACATATATTTGCCAATAGAAGATTCTTAGGTTCCCTATTAAAGTGATTGTCATTTTGTTCTCATTCTCACTTTGTACTCTTGTTTTCTTCTTCACTCTGAAACTGATTTTATCTGGCCTGGTTCTCTCTTGAAGAATCATACTTAATGCTTCTATTTAATTTGCATCATTCATTCTTTTTTGTGTTTCATAATGTTCTCTCTTTCTCACTTGTTATCCAAAAAGCCCTCGTTTTGATTCCCCTACCTTTCATCCTTGTTGGGATGTACCTAGCCTGTATCTGAAGCATCACCTTCTTAAAGATCACTGATTGTTCCATGTGAATATTTCCTGCCAGTCTTTAGTTCTACTGGTTTCCTGGCTAGATTCCTTCTCATCCTATTGAAATTGGCACTCTTCTAACTTAGATATTCTACTTCAATTTGTCCCACTCTCTTCTGTATTACCAGTCTAAATCTTTTGATATGTTGATCACTGTTACTCAAGTGTTTCCCCACCTCAGCCCACCTGATTCTTCAGCATCAGATCCAACAAGTTAGATTGTGAACATACTGGTCAAGGAAGTAACAGATGTGAACATATTTTCTTTCATTCATTGAATGGGAAAGCAGTTTGCAATGAAAGCACTTTCTCGCAATAGCATCCCTATACAAACACACATTATCACCAATCACATGTCAAATGAACCTGAAGCTAACCCCTTTTTTATCACCATTGAAGGTGATTGGTTATTTCATCTGCAGATTTTTTGAGCGTATCTTCACATACACTGTTTTCCCTGTAGGGAAGGATTTTTGAGCCAGTTATTAGTCCACTGAACCACGTTGTGTATGCACCTTCCAAGCCAACAAGTCCTTCTGTTGAACTTAAACCCAGAGTTTCTGGTCCAGAGAGGCAGGAACATTACCACTGTTCCACAAGACCTCCTATTTACGAAACTTGAGTTATAATTACTTGAACAACCTTTTGTTGGTTACATCATTTGGTATCTATTCCTTCTTTGGTACAAAGAATTCTGTTGCAATTCCAGAAACTGTTTCAACTAACTTCAAGTGGGTGGATTCATTTGCACTCTGCTGTGTTGAGGCCAACTGTAACGTAAGTGGATATATTTTACATGCGCAATGTGAAGAAACAGGAAAGTGTTTCCAGTGAATTTCAATCTATTTCATAACACTCCATTTAACATAGAAAAATAATGAAGCACTATTCCTCTTAAGGACAAAATCCACTTTTTTGAGTAGTGAATCTCTGAAAGAAGCCAGTACGAAACTTGAGAAAGGGGTTTTCCACTCCCTGTAGTTTAGTTATGGCAAAATGAGCCTTTTGATAGGCAAAACCTAACTGTTGATCCTTCCCCAACTTTTCAAGTTCAAGTTTTTTGTGAGGCTTTCCCTTCCCTTGTTAAGGCCACATAACTGATTCCAATATGATGGCTAAATCTCCCAAAGAGTAACAATCACCATTGGATTCTTACTCTGCTTCTACTTTTTTTCACCACACTGGAGCTCCACATTTCTGGCTGTAAATTCCAATCCCGATTTCTTCAAAAAAGTGGAGCCTGCCTAAACTGGAGTTGCATTCAGGATAAAGGGGGAGGGTGGATGAGATAAATGGGCAAGGAGCAGGTGGGTGAGATGGTAGGTGGGTAGGGAGGCAGGTGGGTACGTGTACAGGCTTATGAGATAAGGGGCTAAGGAAATAAGGGCTGGGGTGGTAGGTGAATTGGGTGGTAAGGTTAGATTAAGTCAGGTTGGCAGAGATCAGGTGGTGAGATTAGTTTGGTAGGGCCGCAGGGAATCGAGTGGTGATCTCAGGTCAGATTGGGTCAAGGAAGGGGGTTAGGTGAGAGTTGGGTGCTGAGATTGAGTCAAGTTGGTTCAGGGAAGTTTGAAGGGTCAAGGGGATAGTTAGGAGTACAGAGGGGTTATTCTGCATGGGGCATCTCGCAAGAGTCAAGGTGCTCAGCATAAGTGACTGCTGGGGGGTGGGGGAGATGGGGATGCAGTCGGTGTTTTGTTGTCCAGGTGCTAGAGTTTTTCCGTCTAGCATTTCCTGCGTAACCATTCAGGCAAATAAGTTGGAACCACTCAAAGTTTCTGATATTAACTTTTGGGCAGCAAATTCGAAGTTCAAACTTTCTGGGCAATTACCACAGAGTCAGTGTGCTGGAACTTCACACTGTCCCAATGTGTATTTTGGGTGGTATATCCGTTCTCCAATGATCCTGACACTGGAAAATCCAGGCTGGTATGTCAGAAATTTTTTGGGATCTTTTAACAAAAGTCCATTATCTCAAGCTCATATGGCATAAAAGAAGCACCATCCTGAGTTAATGCCTCAACTAATTTTAAATAATATCGCTAGATTAAATGTATTCATGTCTTTAGTCTTACATGAGTTAAACTTAACGTAATTTAACATAAATTACTCAAGGCCTTTCCTAGGTCGGTCAGAAATCTAGAAAAGTGGCAATCGGATTTTCCAGATTTTCAGCTGAACCGTTCAGCATAAAGACCATGAGAGGCTTGCACACTGCATTAACCAAGTTTGGCAGGTTCCATCTCGTTAAGTATCTCATTAGCTGCTTAACAAGTAGCTTATGAAGCATTAGCACTGGTGCATGCTGATTAGCTCATCATTTGTACTTGCATTCTGGTGACTTCAATCTCACAGGAGTTTTACTGTTCAAAACAGTGCATTCCCATAAATTTGTTAGACTGCTCAGTATAAGTATGTTATGCTACATTAGAGCACCCCAAAAGGAATTCATCTGCATTTACAAATGTATCGTTAATTAAGAAATAATAATGATACCTTTCCTATCTTTTATAAATATTACATCTGCAAGTTCTTATTCTGTGTTGGCAATCTAATGCATTATATTTTTGTCCATGATCATTTGGTGCATGACAAAAAGATCTGCTTTATTTTCTGCCTTGTTCTTTATCATAAAAACAATTCTAAAGGACAAACGCAGAGTGAGCAGATTTTAGGCACTTCTGAAAGAATAATCTTTCATAAGAGAATAGTTTATATTGATGAAGAATTAAACCATCCAATGAATATCTAGATATATAAGTTCTAAGTTATTGCCTTAGCTATGTTGAATAATTAATAATTTTCCCATGCTGCACTGTTACAAAATAGCAGAAACTACACATGGCAAAAACTTAAGTTATTTCTCCATAGGCTCCAAATGTTCCTAAATAAATTATGAAATTATAACACTTTTTTTTCCAGATATCAAATATAAAAGTGTTAACAAATCATCAATAGTATTGGCAGCTAAATGAAACAATTCCAGGATGCTGGCCTAAAAATGTGGCTCACCGGTGCCATGATTCTCAATATACCCATTCAGATAAAGCTGGGCAACATGCAAATTTGCTGCATCCATCAGAATGGTTGTAATATCTGGCTGAGTGGGCAAGACCCTGCTGGAGGCTGCCTTTATGCTCAGCTGGAGAGCCCAATATCATTGTTCACAAAACATATGGTACAGCCAGACTGGTTTTCTTGAAAGCAGACTGTCCATTCTAAAGGTAGACTGCTCAGCTTAAATGGAAGATACATTGAAGAATGGTGCTGCAATTTGAATTATGCCAATGTGAACAACAGAGTAGAAAGAGGGTGCCAGGATGAAGGAACAGTTCCTAAAGGCATTAGTGGAGGAAGTGGGCAATGGGAAAGATGCCACAGTTCCACAGGTAGCTCGGAGGCCCATATAGGAGAACTTTCAGATGGGGATGGAAGCAGATGGTCAGGAAGGCCAACTCCCTGAATGTAGACCTGATGGCCTGACAGTTGTTCCACAAGAAGCATAAAAGCCTACATGTGGGTGGTCAAGGCCAGTAAATATACTTCACATGACATCTCCTACCCATAACTCTATCGTACTGCTCAATGCACCACCCAGCATCACCCATGCAACATTGTTCTCTTACTCTCCAGGATCATGCCCAAAATGGCATCACATCAACCAATTGGGCTGCGTTACATCAGGGTGGTAAATGTTCAAGGTCTCTGAGCATGCAGGGATGTCCCTCTGTGCACCTTTCTCCTTATAGAAACCTGCATGGGTCATGTAGGAAGCAGCCAGCAATGCAGAGCAAAATAGAAAAGAAAATAGTGCCAAGCCTCTGTAGCCTCACCAGACACAGTTCTATATATGGGAATTTTGTGCCCTTATGTCTGAATTTTTACAAGAATATTTTATAACAAATGGTCATTGACTCAAGCCAGTGTAACCTAAGTGAATCACCATTCTTGAACATTCAATCATACATCTTTCAGCAGAGAAGAAAAGTGTATTGGATGGGTGTAGTAAGTGCACAATTCATATAATGAGTGTGATGAGGGGCCTTGTGCTGTGACTCCAGGTCACACTATAGTATGGGGACATATTAAGCTATGATATGGGACATGTGCTCCATTTATGACAGACATTAATGACCATATATTCAGAAGACAATCTGGGTGACATTTGTAACAATCGCAAATTTTTAATCATTTCTTAATAAACAAAAAAGAATGTGAATATTAAGAAGGTAGATGCAAAGGAATACAATGGGGAAATCAATGAGTATAAAATACTTTAATTGCAAGGTACAAAAATGAAACCGAAGTACAAAATGCACAGTTGAAACGTAAATAAATTTTTTAAATTCATTTTCTCCACTTTTTTAATTCAAGAAGACACAATGTCTAGACATATTAATTTTGTCTTCAGAGGACAGATTTCTGAATGTGTGTAGCTTCTCACAAGCATAAATGAGTTACAGTGTGAGCCATAGAATCCAAGCAGTGCCAAGGAGGTAATTTGGCCCATCCAGTCTATACCCACTCTCCAAAAAAGCATCTCACTCAGGCCCCCCATTGTGCCACCCAACTAATAACCTTGAACTGGTTGTTAATGTCATTCTTAGTACATTCAAGATTGTTCAGCAAGTGTTGCCTAATTATGGAATTACATCTACAGTCAACATTATGTTAAAAAAGGGGTGCTGATTGGCTGGTAAGTTTGTTCTGATTGGTTGTGACGTTGCCACCACAAATACACCAGGGAGCTATTGACCCCTATGCTTTGCATCTATCTGCTGCTGAACAATCCCGAGTGGGATAAGAATTAGGCTAACAGCTAATTTGATTATCAGTCTGTCTCACAATATAGCTCATTTATGCCTGCTAGAAGCTAGATATATTCATATGCAGGGACCTGTCCTCTGCAGGCAAAAGGAATATATCAATCTTTTATCTGCTCTGATGAAGGCCCTGATTCTTGAAAGTCTAATATGGTGGAAGCCCCCAGCTACTCACAAAAGTGACACTTAATTATTAATGAATGGTGAATGTTAGCAGGTTATTTTAAGTTACAGCTCTCATCAAATCTTGCCTTACCCAAATATCCACATATAGATACATTCCAGCACATGTTACTGAATATTAACCAGGAATAGCAATCTGGCTGATTTTTGGCCTTCTGGCATTAGGGTTAATTGTGGTATTGTTGCCGCCTCCCTGGCTCGGAGCCTCAGATTTAAGTCTGGGGCCTCCTAGTCTGTAATTTTAATAATGCATCAACCAAGGCTTGTTGTGAGGCTTAAATAGGACGAAAGTAAAGACAAACCCCCCCAACTCTTGATTTTGTTAATTATTTTATTCCAATGAAGAATGCTTATGTAACCAAGTCAATATTTTTAATGCAGTTCTTAATGGCTGTCTTCTGATAAGCAATCAATTATTCAAATATCCCTCTCAAATTGCATGAATAAATTTTATGTGAAGGCACTCCTGTGTATTTGATGGCACTTGGCCAATTAACCAATAAATTGTGTCCAACTCTTTGGAAATATTAGACTTCTTGGAACAGCTGCATATTTTGGATCAGAAGTACAATGGGCTGTAAAAGTAATGGTGAGGAAATGTTCACGGTTGCTTATGTGTAAACAGGATAGCAACCTCTGGCAACAGTACATGTGCAGTTAAAAGCAGAGATTGGGAAGTTGCCTCCAAGATGTCTTGTTCCTCCAAAAGCTGTGTGATATTGTTATGTCCCTGTCTAATTCATCACTTAAATACATGGAATAATCTGAAGTTGCTGCATTTATATATCCAGATTCAATTTGCCAAAGAACTTAGGGTTTATCCAATCCCATTTAAATACTATATTAATTGCTTGATGAGTGTAATTCTTGCAAAACAACCTCTCTGGCACTGAAAGCTAATATTTAAATAAATGGAATCTCAATTCTTCAGCTTTTAACAATTGTTGTAATCTTTAATATTTAATTCTTTTTAAAACTTTTTCTTGCTGTCTCTTTTAAATGTCTTGATCTTGTCTTTATTTCCTTCTCTTTATTTTTTTGCTGTATCTGATTTTATATTAAGTAGTCCAACTAGTTACGTCACTTGCTGGTTCAGGCCCTGCTGTCCTCTTTATAATTATAATTAATTACAGAGATACAGTTGCTTGTCGTATTCACAATTCTACTGCAAAGGCTGTAATGTTTTTGGATGACTGGCTGATTTGATGGGAACTTATCATGAAGAAGTTGAAAAAGAATTTATGGACAATGCAACTCTAATGAACACCATGCAGTGCAAAATCCAGTCAAATATAAAAAGCGTTAATGAAGTAAAGTTAGTCATTGATCAAGTCAATCAGGTATAAAAGCAGGGAAAAAATAAACCTAGGAATCATTCAAAAGATGGAGCAGCATCAAGGAATTTACTGATGGAGGCTGTCAAAGGGAATAGCAAGAGTTTAGAGTCAACAATGCACAATCAGAGGCTCAGAGTCCAAAGGAAGTGCATGGTGAAACTCTTTCAACAACGTAGAAGCTGAATGTAGAGCTGGATGGGAACCAAGAGAAATGGATCAGAATTAGTGAGTTAGAAGTCGTAGTGGGAGAGCAGAAACAAATTCCAGAGATCCACACCAGGTAGGGGAATAGAGACACTTTCCCAGAGAAATAAAGACTCGTTAGAAAGTAGCAGTGGAGATCACAATACATCCCAGAAAGCAATTAACTTTTGTCTGGGGAAAGCAAGTTCTAACCCAAGGACTAAAGAACAGCAAGGTTCAGCTGAAAAACTAACAGTGCACTGAAGTTCAATCCTGATGCTCAGCAGATATTGATAACAATTTATAATTTAAGTCCCTTAGATTGATTAAAAATAAAACTAAATCACCTTTGTGGTCTAGTGGCACTTTAACTCATACATCATCAGAGTGCTGGTTCACCTCTGGGTCAAAGTGAAAGTAATAGGGTAATTGTTATGGGGGACTTTAACTTTACTAACATTGATTGGAATTGCTATAGCCCTAGCTCGTTAGAGGGGTCAGTTTTTGTTCAAAGTGTGCAGGAAGGTTTTTTGACTCAATATGTAGATAGGCCAACTAGAGGTGAGGCTATATTGGACTTGGTGCTGGGAAATGAGCCAGACCAGGTGCTAGACTTGGAAGTTGGTGTGCATTTTGGTGATAGTGACCACAATTCGGTTACGTTCACCTTAGTGATGGAAAGGGATAGGCATGAACCTCGGGTCAGTAGTTTTAGCTGGGGGAAGGGTAATTATGAGGCCATTAGGAGAGAATTAGGAAGCATTGGTTGGACTAGGAGATTACAGGGACTAGGAACGTCTGAAATGTGGAGTTTTTTCAAGGAGCAGCTACTGCGGGTCTGTGATAGGTATGTCCCTGTCAGGCAAGGAGGAATTGGTAGGGCTAGGGAACCGTGGTGCACAAAAAAAGTTGATTTGTTGGTTAGGAAGAAGAAGGAGGCTTATGTTCGGATGAGGCTTGAGGGCTCGGGTAGTGCAGTAGAAAGCTTTAGATTGGCTAGGAGGGAGTTGAAGAGGGAGTTAAGAAGGGCTAGAAGAGGGCATGAGATGACTTTGGCTGATAGGATTAAGGAGAATCCTAAGGCGTTCTATAGGTATGTCAAGAACAGAAGGTTGGTTAGGGCAAGATTAGGGCCAGTTACAGACAGTAGGGGGAAGTTGTGTGTGGAACCGGAAGAGATTGGAGAGGCATTGAACCATTATTTCTCTTCGGTGTTCACGCAGGACGATATGAATGTAGCTGAGGAGGTCACTGGGGTGAAGGGGTATAAAATAGAAAGTATTGCAGTTGATACAGAGGATGTGTTGGATATTCTAGAAGGGTTGAAAATAGATAAGTCCCCTGGTCCAGACGGGATTTACCCTAGGATTCTATGGGAGGCAAGAGAGGTGATTGCAGAGCCACTGGCTCTGATCTTCAGGTCGTCGTTGGTCTCTGGTATAGTACCGGAAGATTGGAGGACAGCGAATGTTGTCCCATTGTTTAAGAAGGGGAACAGAGACTTCCCTGGGAATTATAGACCAGTGAGTCTTACTTCTGTAGTGGGCAAGGTTTTAGAAAGAATTATTAGGGATAGGATTTATAGTTATTTGGAGAGTAATGAATTGATTAGAGATAGTCAGCATGGTTTTGTAGCGGGAAGGTCGTGCCTTACTAACCTTATTGAGTTCTTTGAGAAGGTGACCAAAGAGGTGGATAGGGGTAAGGCAGTAGACGTGGTATATATGGATTTTAGTAAGGCGTTTGATAAGGTTCACCATGGTATGCTTCTGCAGAAAATGCAGATGTATGGGATTGGTGGTAATTTAGGTACTTGGATCAGGAATTGGTTAGCAGATAGGAGACAGAGGGTGGTGGTTGATGGTAATTATTCATCATGGAGTTCGGTTACGAGTGGTGTGCCTCAGGGATCTGTTTTGGGGCCACTGCTGTTTGTAATCTTTATTAATGATCTGGATGAGGGTATAGTTGGGTGGATTAGTAAGTTTGCTGATGACACCAAAGTCGGAGGTGTGGTAGATTGTGAGGAAGGGTGTCGAAGTTTGCAGGGTGACTTGGACAGGTTGCAGAGCTGGGCCGTGAGGTGGTGGATGGAGTTTAATGCGGAGAAGTGTGAGATAATCCATTTCGGTAGGAATAACAGATGTGTTGAGTATAGGGCTAACGGGAGGACTTTGAATAGAGTGGAGGAGCAGAGGGATCTAGGTGTATGTGTACATAGATCCCTGAAAGTTGGGAATCAAGTAGATAAGGTTGTTAAGAAGGCGTACGGTGTCTTGGCGTTTATTGGTAGGGGGATTGAATTTAGGAGTCGCAGCGTTATGTTGCAACTGTACACAACTCTGGTGCGGCCGCACTTGGAGTACTGTGTGCAGTTCTGGTCCCCACATTACAGGAAGGATGTGGAGGCTTTGGAGAGGGTGCAGAGGAGGTTTACCAGGATGTTGCCTGGTATGCAGGGGAGGTCCTATGAGGAGAGACTGAGGGATTTGGGGTTGTTTTCACTGGAAAGAAGGCGGCTAAGAGGGGATCTTATAGAAACATATAAGATGATTAGAGGTTTAGATAGGGTGGATGGTGATAGCCTGTTTCCTTGGATGGAGAAAGCTAGCACGAGGGGGCATGGCTTTAAATTAAGGGGGGGTAGTTATAGGACGGATGTCAGGGGCAGGTTCTTTACCCAGAGGGTGGTGAGGGACTGGAATGCCCTGCCTGCTGCAGTTGTAAATGTGCCTAGTTTGGGGGCGTTTAAGAGATTGGTGGATAGGTTTATGGACGAAAAGGGATTGGTTTAGATTAGTGGGTCAATGTTTTTTTTAAAAATAAGACTGGTCGGCGCAACATTGTGGGCCGAAGGGCCTGTTCCACGCTGTAATGTTCTATGTTCTAATGTTCTATGTTCATGCCAAACATCTTAGTCCATCAGCAGACACCTTTTATTAATTCTAGTCAATGCCATGCATATATTTAGAATGAAACATTACGGTTTCAATACACTGCAACATCTTACTACTGAGTTAATTGTTGGATTAGACTTTGCAATGAGCCATTTTTCTACTTTACAGAAAAATCTTGATGCTTCTCTATTTTATTATCGTAAACATCAGCTTGACTTAATCATAGATTCGCACATGTCAGAAGTTGTGGGTTCAAGCACCATTACAGGCATGAATGCATACCCTAGAAAGACACTTTGAAGCACTACTGAGGCATTGTTTCACTACTGGACATGCCATCCTTAGGATGAAATGTTCAGTCGAGGTTTTGTCTGATTACTTTGATAACATAGCGAATCTATGATCCTTTGAAGAGTCCAGAGCTCTCCCTTTGTTGAGGTAAACATGTGGCTTTAACATCTGGCCCACCAATAAAACAATCTGATCAGTTATTAATTTGCTTGTGTGTAAATTAGTTGCCTCTATAATTCAGAGTATAATTTGAACTAATCCGTTGATTACAAAAATCATTGAGAAGGCTCTAGGATATGATGAACGATTATGAAAATGACCAGATGACTTTCTAACTAGTGTTTGTCCCTATTCCTGCTCTTCCCTTCCACAAAACTTAAATTCTAACATAAAAGTCTTTTCTTTGAGTACTTTAAGAACAAATACCTAGGGTGGGAATTTCTGGACCCTCCCATTGGCAGGATCTTCCAGTCCCACTGAAGGCAACCCCATGATGGGTTCCCCATAACACCACCAATGAACAACACAAAACACTGTAGATTTTGGTGGGACCAGAAGATCCCTGCCAGCAGCCAATGATGAGCTGCCTCAGCTGCCAGAAACACATCATAGGGGAGCTGAAAGAAATATCCTGCCCTAGTTATCAATCATGCTAAACGCTCCAATTTTAATTAAGACATATAAACACACCTGCAAATTTTAGTCATTTAATTAATTCCAAGGATTTAAACCCCCTTTCCCTGCAATACTTGAAGGACAGGGGGCCATTGGTTTAAGGTGTGAGGGGCAAGGTTTAAAGGAGATGTACGAGGCAGATTTTTTACATAGAGAATAGTGGGTGCCTGGAACTTATTGCCGGGGGTGGTAGTGGAAGTGGATGTGGTAGTGATTTTTAAGGGGTGCCTTGACAGGTATGTGAATAGGATGGGAATAGAGGGATATGGTCCCCGGAAGGTTAGAGAGTTTTAGTTAAGTCGGGCAGCATGGTCAGTGCAGGCTTTGATGGCTGAAGGGCCTGTTCTTGTGCTATAATTTTCTTTGTTCTTTGTTCTTCATTGACAACAACACCAAAGATCTCTCTACCCCTCAAGTAACTGTCCGTCTAAAGTTCAGTAGGTTAATGATCGGGTCCAATTAAAACCTGAAGATGATCTGTACTTTTTGAATTGAAGGCTCAATTCTTTCTCTGCAAATGCATCTTGAAAATGGCTGCACTAAAAAATCCATTAAATGTAACGTTATCAATGAAATTACTAATGTATTGCTTCAGTATATGAAGAGCACCTTTAAGTCTCCTTAATGACAATACTCACTGTGTACAGAGAAAGATCCATTATCCTTTAGTACATCTTTGAGAGGGTCAAATTTAATTTAACCAATATATTTCCAGGTATCATCCTTTTAGTGTTTAATTGTATATAAGATTACTAAATAGTAATCTTGTATTAAAAGAATGGATGTTATATATGCTTTTCCTTCTTAATTAACATTTATGCCAGAATCTCACCTAAACATTTACGATTCACTTGGTAAATAATTAACCTTTCACCTAAAACTGTATATCTGATTCAAATAATTTCCTAAAGTTAACTTACTCTTACTATTCATTTAGCAAAAGGAATCCTGAATATTATTTAGATTTCACCAGAAGCATTTCCTGGATCTGTCATTGAATATGTGTTCAATAACTTAAATCTAAAGCTGAAATAATGAGATGTTACACTAATTCTCTACCTACTTATTCAGGCCAATGTACAAATTATGAAAGATCAATGAGTTCTCTTGGTGTGTTGGCCAACTCGAGATTAACTCTTCAATTACCTCATGTGTTTTTCTGGGACCTTGCTGTGTGAAAGTTGGCTGGAGGATTTGTTCGCATGATAACAATGAAGCACTCTGAGAACCCCTGCAGAAGATACTTTACAAGTCCACTGGTTTTGAAATATTTTCACAAGATAATCACATGGTTGTTTGAAACAGTGGCTGGAATCTTATAGAGGCTGTGAAGGTCTTGGTGGGGAGAGCCCCATATCCACGGGAAGGCCCACTGCACCTTGTTCCACTCAACTACCTGATAGACTAAGAGCCATCCTTCCTTCAGTAGACAGTCTTAAATTTCTAAGTAAACAGTCTCAAATCTATGCTAGCTATTTAACTCTGACACGCACTTCCGAGGATTCACTACATCCTATCCAAAGGTCCCTCTCACTGTCTTTGAACTGTTTGTCAGAAAAGACCGGTAATAACTGCCCAATAAGCTTGGGATTGATAGTTCCTCAGTTTTGGGGGTTAGCCAGTGTTTCAGGATCTGCAGTTGTCGATTTGGGTTTCCCCTCTCATCTAGGGCTGGTTCTGGACTTCAGGTTGAATCACTGGAGTTGTATTCTGGGTCTGGTCAGTCTGATGATGCTCGCCACAAGGTACAAGGAGCTGACAATGTTGTGCTACTCCGCAGCCACTTGAAGATTCTCTCTGGAGATGACATTGAATAAGATGTAAAAGCAGAGAGAGAGCTAGGGCTCCAGGTTGCCTCTTTTATCCCCCTCTTTGTATCCTTCTTGAAGATCCTGTTGCCTCTGCCCAATACTAATATTGGCAGAGTAAGGAAGATCCATAAAGTGACTATTTTCCATATTTGGAGGCCATAGAACATAGTTTTGAACCTTCAAGTGTGTCAAGTGCTGTCCTTGTCATGCTATGCATCTAGCCGCCTACTGAGGTGGATGCCACCAAGTCTGTATAACATTCCAACAAAGCAGGATCACTGGATGTGAAAACAGTAGTTCATTCTGAAATGATGTGGTCTTTAGCACCTGGCCAGACATTTCTAGGCCTGTCTGGTTTCAATGGGAAGTTGATTGTCCAAGACCTGGCTGTATGAGTAATATCTTAAAACAACAGCACTGCAGTTTGCAAATTGAAGAATCTAGCTAGGTTTAAATTTGGCTTTGACATTGAGCTTCTAATCCAAGCTCATGAAAAATATCAGTAGTTCTGTAACAATCCTGGAGGTCGTGGCTCACCTGACCACACTAAGGAGTGCCCAAACCAAAATGACATTGGAGGTATGCTCAGTGCAAGAGAATTTGCACTGACAAATTTGTCATTTTTGCCTTTGCTTTATATTTCCCTATTTTTGATTTTCATTGATATTAACATTAGCATTCTTTTAAGGTATATGTTTGGAATCGTGTACTTTGCTTTTTGTGGTGTCTGTTGAGGAGGCAGCCTCACAGGTTGGCATTTTTGCAGCTGCTGACATCATTATCCATCAGGTTATCTCAGAGGAAGTTTAATGGGCCTGTATTCTTTGCACCATTTGCTGTTTGTAATGAAAAAATAGATGTGAATATAAGCAACAGTGCTTTATGATTGCTTTACCAAAAATAGTGAAGAGCAGAAAATACATTTCAAAGTTGTCAATGCCACAAAGTTACCAATATTAGACAACTTAAGCCTTGGCTATTTTTGATGTTCATATCTGTTATCTGGATAGACAGAGATCTGACAATAATTCCCTCTTGTGATCAAATGTGGTGAATAGTTTGATATATTTCTATTTTAAACTTGACCAGAGATGGATGGCTTCCTTGAATGACATTGAATGCAAGTTTAATTTGGTATACTGTTTTTCTGTTAACTAAGATGGAACATGCCAACCCTGTGTGTGCTCCAGCAGATGGTTAGTGAGGCAGTGCCTGTGCATTTGGCGGAACATACGCTCAGAAGAAGACGTTTAGCAGATAGACACAGCCAACAATGAGGCCTTACATATTTCATCTGGAAAACCCGGATGCACGCAGTGCCCATTATGCAAACTCAATTATACCACGGACCATGACTCAGTATTTAATCACCTGAATGCCTTCTAACTAATAATTAGCTGAGAAAAATGACAAGCTTTTATTGCATCAGCAAAGGACCATTAATGTGAATCTTATCATTGTCAAACCCTTTTCTTTGCCAACTTAACAAGTTCAATTTCAGTTCTCTTAATGGTTTTACACATTGTGCCTGAGCTTAATGCTATTTTTGTTTATATAAAGGAAACATCAATATATCTGCAGATAGCTAATGTGTTATGTACATCATCTGTGAGTAGAATAGTTTTCTGTTCAAGTATGAACATAAAGTGATCTGAATATTACATTAAAGTGTTAGGAAGTATGAATACTTTGGGCAATTATTTCTATTTGTACAGCTGTTTTGAATGCTTATTTCTTTTCTGAGTAAGGCACTTACCTCTCTACAGGTATTGTATTCCTGACAACAACAGTAATGTGGGTCCATATTTCCCCAAATTTGCTAATTTTAGCAAAAGCGAAATCATGAATTAGGACTAATCGTCTGTATTCAGCAATGTTCTGACATCTGGCATTTTAAAACATGCTTTAGTGAATATTAACAAAAGAGGGCAATTTATTAAGATGTTTTAATGGTAATCACAAGAATTTATGAAGAATTTCTTACTTGATAAGCATAATAAAAAATTATTTTTTCATTCCATATCAGACTTGATTTAATAATTGAACAATGATGCAACAGCAAGAGATATAAATAGTAGGGAGGAGTTTTCTGCTCACAAACCGGGTACCTCACAGTTCAGCAGCAGGACAGAGCAAGGGAAAAGAAAGCAAGAAAAGCGTGCTGTTTCATGATCACAGAATGTCCCAATGAGATGTCCCTATTGCTTTACAATCAATTTGTATTTTTGGCATATCACTATTGTAATGCAGGAAATATGTTTGTGAATTTTCAAAAGCAAGTTCCCACTGCCATGATAATGTCGAGATAATCTTTTATTTGTGATATTGTTTGAGGGATAAACAACAGCCAACTCACTGAGAACACCCTTGCTTTTCCGCAAAATAGTGTGATGGAATATTTTATGTCCACTTGTGAGTACAGCCTTGGTTAACTTCTCATCAAAAAGGTACTGAAGTACCAACCTATATAAATTTCCTGCCCAAGTGTCTGTATTGGGACTTAAACTCTCAACCTTCTGACTCAGCGTTGAGAGTGCTACTACTGAGCCACCATTAACACATAAGTAGTGGGTATATCAAGACTGTTCCTTATAAATTTACCATTGGCAGGGATTTAGCTAGTGAATGAGTAGACTAGTGGTCATGTAGATCATGTAAAGTTATGACTCATGTTTATTCATTTATAGGATGTGGGCATTGTTGGCAAGGCCAGCATTTATTGCCCAACAATAGTTCTGTTGAGCTACCTTCTTGAACCACAGGGGAGCTTGAGGTGTAGGTACACCCACAGTGCTATTAGGGGGAAAGTTCCAAGATTTTAATCAGTGACAGTGAAGGAATGGCAATATATTTCCAAGTCAGGATGGTGACTGACTTGGAGGGAGCCTCCAGGTGGTGGTGTTCCCAGAGATCTGCTGCTCTTGTCCTTCTAGGTGGTAGAGACTTGGAAGGTGTTACCTAGAAATTGGTGACTCCCTGCACTGCATCTTATGCAAGTGCACACTTGCGACGGAAGTGCACACAGTTGCACTTCCGTCGGTGGTGGAGGGATTGAATATTTATGGAAGTGGTAGCAATCAATCATTTGTCCTGGATGAATTTGAGCTTCTTGAGTGTCGTTGGAGCTGCACTGATACAGGCAGGTGGAGAGTATTCCAACACACTCCCGACTGTTAGCTTGTAGAAGGTGAACAGGCCTTGGAGGTCACCATGTGAATTATTTGCTGCAGGATTCCTAGTCTTTGATCTGCTCTGGTAGCCACAGTACTTACATGGCGGTTGCAGGTCAGTTTCTGGTCAATGGTCATACCCAGGATGTGAACCTGAACTGAGCTATCTCATTTAAGAAGGTCTACCAAGTCTGTCAACTAGTGTCGTAGCCATGAAGGTCACCACTGACCTTTTATGTCCCAGGGGCATTCCAATTATTTGCAATGGTCACTTAAAACATCTCCTACTCTTATATGCAGATCTGTATCAATGAGGAACTGATCCCTTGATCCTCCATGCTCCAACAACTATGCACTGCAAACAAAAAAGCACCAACAGCAGCAGGAAAGGAAA
Source organism: Carcharhinus amblyrhynchos (assembly GCF_965287045.1). Taxonomy (NCBI): domain Eukaryota; kingdom Metazoa; phylum Chordata; class Chondrichthyes; order Carcharhiniformes; family Carcharhinidae; genus Carcharhinus; species Carcharhinus amblyrhynchos. The sequence continues at coordinate 36,592,761 of NC_137346.1, read as the reverse complement.
CTAATGTTTTACAAGTTTTATTGGCTGAATTTGACAGGGTGCCATGGTCCAGGCCCCTCCTCCCTCCCAGGGAAGGAGCCCACCTGCAATCATGACAACTGCCCCACAGCAACTAATGCTGAAACCAGTGTTAATTACTTTCAGATGAGACTTTTTAAAATTAATTCATGGGAGATCGGCATTGTTAGCTGGCCTTTGAGAATGTGGTTGAAAAGTTGCAGTCCACATACGGGAGGAAATAATAGGATTTTGATCCAGCACTGCGAAGGAACTGCAATGTATTTCCAAATCAGGATGGTGAGTGGCTTGGAAGGGAACTTGCGGGTGGTGTTGTTCCCATGCATCTTCTGCTTTTGTCCTTCTAGATGGAAGTGGTCATGTGTTTGGAAGATGCTGTTTAAGAATCTTTGGTGAATTTTTGCAGTGCATCTCGCAGGCAGTACACACTGCTGTGACAGAGAGGGTGTGGAAGTTTGTGGAAATGGTGCCTATCAAGTGGGCTGCTTTGTCCAAGGTATTGTCAAGTTCCTTGGAGTCTTATTGGAGCTGCATCCATCCAGGCAAGTGGGGAGTATTCCATCACATTCCTGATTTGTGCCTTGTAGATAGTGGATAGGTTTTGGGGAGTCAGGTGGTAAATTACTCGCCACAATAGTCCTCGCCTCTGACCTGCTCTTGTAGCCATTGTTTTTATGTGGCAAGTCCAGTTGAGTTTCTGGTCAATGGTAACCCCAAGGATGTTGACAGTGGGGGATTCAGTGATGGTAACACCATTGAGTTTCAAGCCGTGGTGGTTAGATTATCTCTTATTGTGATAGTCATTACCTTGTATTTGTGTGATGCAAGTGTAACTTGAGAGGTTGCTTTGCCTTAGAAGTGCTGTCAATTAATCAGATTGACCAGTGGACCTGTAGCCCAAGCAGTGTCAGCCAGGAGTGGTGAGATAATTTTGAAAGGATGTCTCTTGATCAGCCAATTGGTTTCAAAATGAGTCTAGCCCTCCACCCAACACCAGCCTGTGCAGCTACTAGGATTTCTGTATGACATGGACCTCCCCTTCCCCATATGAAAAATGGCAGCAGTGAACTAAGGCCATTAATTGGTCACTTAAGATCCTGGGTGGCTCATTCGTTAACAATGCTGCCTCACAGCACGAGGGATCTGGGTTTGATTTCGTTGAGACACTGTCTGTGTGGAGTTTGCATATTCTCCCTATGTCTGCATGGGTTTTCTCTGGGTGCTTTGATTTCCTTCCACAGTACAAAGATGTGCAGATTTGGTGGATTAGCCATGCTAAATTGTCCCCTAGTGTCAGGGATATTAGCTGAGTAAATGCATAGGGTTATGCAGCTTGAGCCTTGGTGGGATTGTGGTCGGTGCAGACTCAATGTGCCAAATGGCCTCCTTTTGCACTGTAGGATTCTAAGATTATTGGCCCTGATTTCTCTCCCTAACCCTGGTAAAATTTCAGACAGGTTAGGGCAGGCGACTGGATTTTATATGTTCACCCCACCTTTAAACAAGACAGTGAGAGAATCCAAAATCCAGCCCTGTACAAGACTTTATATATAAGTTTTAACTTGTACATGAACTGAAAACCCCATCTAAATAGAAAGTGTGATTATTCTCTCAACACAGGCATGTAATCCTGAGAATAGTCAATTCTGAGAATCAGTCTATCCAGCCTCTCCTTATGAAATTGAAGTTTATTTATTATTCACAAACGAGGCTTACACTAACATTGCAATGAAGTTACTTGAAATTCCCCTAGTTGCCGCATTCCAATGCTTGTTTGAGTCAATGCACCTAACCAACACATCTTTCAGACTGTGGGAGGAAACCGGAACACCCAGAGGAAAACCATGTAGACACGGGGAGAACGTGCAAACTCTACACAGACAATGACCCAAGCCGGGAATTGCACCCAGGTCCCTAGCACTTTGAGGCAGCAGTGCTAACCAGTGTGCACCGTGTAATGCAAACCATCAAATCCTGGTAGCATCCTAGTAAATCTTTTCTGCACTCTTTCTAGTTTAATAATAACCTTTCTATAATAGGGTGTTTAAAAGTTTAAAGTTTATTTATTATTTGTCACAAGTACATACTCACTGCAATGAAGCTACGGTGAAAATCCTTTCGTTGCCACACTCTGGTGTCTGTTTGGGTACACTGAGGGACAATTTAACATGGCCAATTCATCAAACCTGCACATCTTTGGGCTGTGGGAGAAAACCAGAGCACCCGGACGAAACACATGCAGACATGGGGAAATTATGCAAATTCCACATAGACAGTGATGCAAGCTGGGAATTGAACCCTGACACTGTGAGGCAGCAGCGCTAACCACTATGTCACCGTGCTGCTCTTGTGTACACAATATTCCAAGTGTGGCCTTACTGATGTCTTGTACAACTTCAACAAGTTACCCCAACTCCTGTATTCAATGTTCTGACCATTGAAACCAAGCATGCTGAATGCCTTTTTCATCACTCTGCCCACCTGTGTGACTCCACTTTCAAGGAGCTATGAACCAATACTCCTAGATCTCTTTGTTCTATAACTCTCCCCAGTGCCCTACAATTAACTGAGTAAGTCCTGCACTGGTTTGATCTACCAAAATGCATCACCTTGCATTTGTCTAGATGAAACTCTATCTGTCATTCATCAGTTCACTGGCCCAATTGATCAAGATCCTGTTGCAATCCTAGATAACACTCTTCACTGTCCATGATGCCACCATCTTGGTGTCATCTGCAAACTTACTAACCATGCCTCCTAAACTCTCATCCAAATCATTAATATAAGTAATAAGTAAGTGCCATTCAATAAGATCATGGCTGATCTGTCGTGGCTCAGTTCCACTTTCCCGCCCTCTCCCCATAACCCTTAATCCCTTCTCTTATCAAAAACCCATCAACCCGCTTCTTAAAAATATTTAGCGAGGCAGCCTCCACCACTTCAACGGGCAGAGAATTCCAGAGATTCACCACCCTTTGAGTGAAGAAGTTCCTCCTCAACTCCGTTCTAAACCGCCTCCCCTTTATCTTGAGGCTGTGCCCCCTAGTCCTACTGTCTTTTTTGAGCGGGAAGAGTCTCTCCACCTCTATCCTATCCATCCCATTCATCATCTTGCTCGAAGGGCTAGATGGCCTACTCCTGCTCCTATTTCTTATGTTCTTATGTTAACCCAGCACCAATCCCTGTCGCTGATCACGGGCCTCAAATAACCCTCTACAAACACCTTCTGTCTTCTGTCATCAAGCCAATCTTTTAGCCAATTGACTACCTCATCCTGGATCCTGTGAGATTTCATCTTATGCAACAATCTGCCATGCAGTACCTTGGCAAAGACCTTGCTCAAGTCAACATAGACAATGTCAACTGCACTATCCTCATCAATCTTCTTGGTTACTCCTTCAAAAAACTCAATCAAATTCACAAAACATGATTTTTCCATTCATAAAGCCATGCTGACTGTGGTTCTCAGGATTTTCCCTGCAGCCCTTCTTAAACAAAGGAACACCATTTGCCACGCTCCAATCTTCAGGAACCTCGCATGGGACTGTCAGTGATTCAAATATCTCTGCTAGGGGACCCACAATGTTCTCCATAGCCTCCCACAATGTCCTAGGATATACTTCATCAGGTCCCAGGGATTTATCTTCCTTGGTGTACTTTAAGACTTCCAGCACGTCCTTCTCTGTAATATGTACACCTCTCAAGGCTATTTATTTCCCCAAGTTCCCCAACATCCATGCCTTTCCCAATAGTAACTACTGATGAGAAATATTAATTTAAGATCTCACCCATCTCTTGTGGCTCTGCACGTAGATGACCTTGTTGATCTTTAAAAAGCCCTATTTTCTTCCAAGTTACACTTTTCCTTATAGATTTGTAGAAGTTCTTTGGATTCTCCATTGCCTTATCTGCCAAAGCAATCTTTTTGCCCTCCTGATTTCTTTCTTAACTCTATTCTGACACCCTCTATACTCTTGAAGAGATCCACGTGATTCCAGCTGCCTGTGCATGTCATATGCCACTTTCTTCTTGACCAGGGCCTCAGTATCTTGAGTCATTCAGGGTTCCTAACTTCTAACAGTTTAAATCTTCCCGGTTGGCTCCAGCAAATAGCCCGCCAGGATATTAATTCCCCTCCAGTTCAGGTGTAACACGCCCCTCTTGAACAAGTCACCCCTTCCTCAGAAGAGATCCCAATGATCCAATGATCCACAAATCTAAATCCAACCCCTTGCACCAACTCTCATGCCACACATTCACCAGCCTAATCTAACTATTCCTAACTATTTGGATACAGCTATATCATGACATAACAGTAAGATTCTGGACAGGAAGGCTTCTCATACTGTCAAAATATATGGTATCTCCCTGAAGGTCCCTCATTAATGACGCATTCCCTTCTGAACAACTTGGCAATAGCTTATGAATAAGAAGTGAACTGTTTCATGTTCCCATTGCATGCTGTGTGGGCTCCAATTATATGCAATGCAGTCTTTCAACAAAAAAGCTGGAGAAATTTTTGATTTGAGCCATGGAAATGTCTTCTTGCATTAGACTTTAATTTGCTATAGCATGATGTATAGTGAATTTCTATATCTACGTATAGTATTGGCATGATCTATTATTGCTAGCATTTCTGTGTGATAGTACAATGTTTTTGCATCCCCCTTTAACAACTTGTCAGAGATTGTCATGTGGTGCAAATCACATGAGCAGCAAGTAAGGGGTTTGTTCTGCTATTCCAATGACATATTGTTTGGGAGCTTCACTGATGATGGGGCCATGTTTAAATTCCAGAGGCAAGCTGCCAGTGAAAATCACTATTTTTGTTCAGCTTGTTATTTGAGAGGGCATGAAATCAGCCAGGTCCATTGTTTTTTTTAAAGTGACCTCTTAAAAACAGCTTTTAAAAGAGGAGGTGAGGGTTTTGTAGTGGATAGCTCATTTCCAACAGAAGGCAGAATGACAGTGGCCTGAGTACTCTGACTTTCACAAACTGCCACAAAGGTCCTCTAGGGACAAATGAGGACCAGAAGGAAGTCCTTCCGACTTCAAATTGACTGTCAGTGACCCAGCAAATTAGTCAGCACAGTAGAGAAAGGTGGGCTGGGCAAGTCAATGCCAGTAGCATATTTGCTACAATTTGGCTGTAATATGGGAAGAAATATAATGACCTTGGATTGCAAATCCTCCCCTCTCCTCTTCATAAATGTTTTCTACAACCATAATGGGACAAAACCCCACATCACCAGCTACTGTACTTACAATGAATTCCCCCTCTTGCTCACATCTGCCATAGGACCTTCACAACCCTTCCACATGGCACAAAAAATCATCTATTCCCATCCTGCTCTGTGGAGAAATTGGAGGATAATTAAAGGGAGACATCAAGAGTAGGTCTTGCCTTGTCATGAATTTTGACTCCAATGGAGGACACAACCGTCAACATGATTAGTGCAGGAACAATATTCAGTTTTAAAGACAGAAAGGTTGGAAGTCACAGACAGCAAAGTGTCTGGGCATTTTACTTCCATTTCTCTTTGAACTCTGGCCCCATTTGAAAGTGCTAAAATAATGAGTGACTGGGCCCCATATATATTAACATGAGTGTTTGCACATAAAATGCACAACCCATGTACAAACAATGAGAGAAGAGGGAAGATCCCTGTCACACACAAAGAAGGAAGACTGCCATACAATGAAAAATAGAGGTTTTACATATTAAAAAAAAGATACCCGAAGCATAAAGCAAAATGTTTCCTTGCACAGCCAATTTGAGGCTCCTAACTTACTTCCCCAGTCCCATCTTCAGCCTAGCCTGAAATCTTAAATAGTTGGAAACATCTCTTTAAAGTTGTCAGGGTTGGGGCTTTGGCAAACACTGCTTCCTGATTGATCAGGAAGCTTATTAAGTAGGGAAGTACTATCTGTAATCTTTAAAATGTAAAGTTTTAGGAGAACAGTCAAGATTTTGAGCAAGAAATAGGCAACAGCTTTTGCAGATTCAATGGCCATCTATGGCCTATGGGACTGGATCTTATATCACTGTGGCCTAGGCCAGTTCATTCATGTTTAAACAGTAAGGTTGTGACTATAGCATAACTAACCAATTGAGAAATATTAAAGTGAGATTGATAACTTTCTTTACAGGCTAAATCTTATTTTAAACCTCTGGTAGCAAAATAAAATGAAAATGTCATAAAAACAGTCTGACTTCTTTCCATGAAATATTTATAATATTGAAATTAACTTCTTTTATTGGTCATGCTGCTATGAAAGCTCATTGTGAAGTAAGTCTAATATATTACTGATCAATTTAATATTCTCTTGATGTGTTGATGATTTTATATATTTAGCTTAATGAACAAAAGTTATTTAAAAAGTAGGATGTGATTGCTAACAATCATCTCAAATCAGGAAAGTTAACGTACAATTTTAATTCACAAATTCACAGGCTGTAACTGAAAGATCCAGCTGTCTCTTTTATAATTTACTGCACTTACATCTTCTGGTTGTTATGTAATAAGAGCTAGATATATATGTTGAAAGTCACCAACCTGTCGCTTCCACCTCTGCACTGGACATCCAGGATCTTAGTTTAATATTTCATCTGACAGAGCACAACTTCAATAATGCGGCTTCTTTAATGCTTCTCTAATAATTCAGCATATTTCATACTGGAGTGTTAGCACAGATCATCATTTCAACTCCCGAGAAGGGATTTGAAATTTGTAATGAAATGCTCATTAATAACTTGCAGTATTGAGATGTTGCTATGCAAGGATGCATTCATTTAGATTTAAAAAAACTGTGGACAAAAGTAATCCATCCAATGTAGAGATATCCACCTTAACTCAATAAATGTAGGGCCAGTGGCAGAAGATTGGAAATGAAGCAATGTTGCTCCAATGTTTATTTAAACTCAGAAATGTGGTCCTGAATAGTATAGGTCTGTTGGCACGATATCAATCAGGGGAAAACTTGTAATTTATTATAAAAGAAGCAGGTCAAACACATTTAACGTAAGTGCAAGAAATTTGTCCTAAACCAATAAGGAGTTTTGAATGAATGGTTGGGCCAAACAAATGTTAAATTCTTTGAAGTGTACAGTATGATGTGGATTGATGTATTCTGTAGTATAAGGGATTAATAGCTATCATGTTAATAGCTAGACTACATTATCACTGATGTCAGACCTCATGGAATTGGAACGTAAGAGAAGTCACCTTCTAACAGTTCGAATGGAGTCCTGTTAAAGTTGTGTCTGTAAATGATGCAAATAGTCAATTGAAGTTCACTAGTTTACAACAGAATGTTTCCTGCTTCCTTCTATTAAAGGCACCCAGTATCCGATGGTGATATTAATACATGGTGGCACCAGTCTGTGAACCATTTTTTAAGGGTTCCCATGGACATCAAGAAAGGCGGAAAAGCAGTCAGCTCAGCAAAGCCCACTTGAGAAATAGATCAATGAATTGTTACTAGAGACCCACAACAATTGAAAATGGGTGTGTAAAGATATGAAGACAGCCTTATCGCTTCCTGAGCCCCTGGACCATACCAGACCTTGGCCAGATTTAGCACTAGATGAATCGGTGTAGTTGCTTCACTGCTACTTCAGTGCCTTTGAACTCGCAGAGAAACAAGACAAGGATCAGTTCATTGTGCTTTTATAAATAAGCATCAACAGAATGAAAGACATTTTAGCATACAGTAGGTAATTAGGAAATCGCTGGATATGCAGGAGAAGTATTTTGTGTCTTTGATTCCTAATTTAGTTTGAAACATGATACTGGTACAGACTATAAAAAGTTCCACAGAACCACCCATAAGTCTGCAGCAAGTATTGATTCCTTTCAAAATGATTGGTATTTGTAGCCAATTCACAATCGATATGGCAGGACATGCAGAGCACTTGCCAACGAGCAAAGTGGAAGAAATGGGATTGTCATGGCTGTTGTTAGATGTTTCTTTTGTGGTGAAAAATGAGCTAATTACCACCAAGTCTGTCCACCCTTAGTGCAGAGTGCCATAACTGCTATAGGAGGGAGCATTTTCAAACAGTCTGCTGAGGTTCCGGTGAATAATCAATAAGGCACATTAATCCCCACAACAGCTTCTAAAACACTCGGAAACATTTGTATCAAACACTATTTTTTAGCTGAGGTCATTTTTGAACCACTAAAATAATGAATTAGATACAGGAGCAGGAGTGTCCTTTGAAACCTAGATACCTCCAACTGTCCACCATCTGATTTCATGGCCCAGAGAGCCATGAAAGTACAAGGTACAAGGGCAGATGACTGCCACTCTTTGCTATAAAGGAAGATATGTTACTGAGAATCACATCATCCACTATCAGGAGCATTCCTTAGTGAGTTGCAGAGCTTGCACTAATTGTGCCTTATTTGTAAGTACGCTGGTCAATTAAAATAGGCATGACAAGTTCAAAAATAATTCCCTAAATCGTTCACTGGACTGGGGAAGCTACAAATAATGAACCACATCATCTTGAAACCAACTGCAAAGCCAGTGTGCTTATTTACCCCATGGAATGTTCTACACCCCATGTTCAAGAGGAAGCTGGGTATGGCCCTTGTGGCTAAAGGGATCAAGGAGTATGGAGAGAAAATGGGAGTGGGATACTGAAAATGCACAATCAACCAATATCATGTTGAATAGTGGTGCAGACTTGAAGGGCTGAGGCATGTGCCTCTTTTATACCTTTCTATGTCTCTATCTTTTGAGAGGTCAGAAGAGAGATAGATGTCATGCTACGCCAGGGGATGATATCACCTGTCACAATCCCACTTCTTGATGCTCCAAAATGGTGCTTGCTCCTAAATCTAATCTTTTCACATTTGTGTTGGCCGTACACAATTTAATAAGATAGTAGAAAGAAAAATTCACCCCATGACATCCTTTTGGCAAAGCTTGTGGGTTCACCAATTGAACACAAGCGAACGCTACAGACAATTTTGAAAACAGGGACAAGCTTGGCTTTGGGAACACACCAATAACAGGCCTTTGATATAATCAAGCACATGCTCACACCTAACCAAACTCTGGTCCACTACAGCCCAAAACTGTACGCTATGTTGCAGTAGACACCTTCTCCATTGGGTTAGGAGTGGTTTTATTTCAAATTCAGTGTGATGGCTCCCTGTGGCCCATTGGGGGAGGCCTCTAGGATGTTCTCAGATACTGAACCGGAGTACACTGTCATTGAGCAACAAACCCTGGCAGACACATAGACCCGTGAGAAGTTCTCTGATTATTTCCTCCAACTCAAATTCACCATAAAGGTGGATCATAAGCCATTAATAACCATCTTCAATACTAAGGAGCTGGTACAGTTGCCACCCCAGCTTGAGAAATTCTGATTACACCTTATGTGTTTTGACACTTTCTCAGAATATATTCAGGCCAAATTCCAGGTCATTGCTGATACTTTATCCCACATCCCTGTGGGGAAGGCAGGATCACAGGAACAGTTGATGGCATTGTCTTTCCCATTTTGCCCATGGAAACGCCTTGGGATTAATCTGCTCGTCTTCAAGGGTAAAACCTTTCTCATTATCATTGACTATTATTCTCAATGGGTTGAAGTCAAGCAATTAGATAGCCCCATCTTAACAGCAGAGCTTTTTTGGCATACATGGCACCTTGGATATGTTCATTTTGGATAATGGACTACAACTCACTAATGACTACTTCAAACCATTTCACTGAATAACATAATTTTGTACATCTCACTAGCTCACTTATATATCCACAGGCAGTGGTGATAAAAAGGGGAAATTTATATATCTATGTAAGAATTCTCACAAGACCAGCTTAAAGTCCAACAAATGTATTTGGAATCGTGAACTTTCAGAGTGCTGCGTTATATGGCTTTTATATATGCAAATAAGCACCCTAATGCCAGGGCAAAGCCACTTTGGTTTGCCCTAGGCAGCCAGTAACTATTCTGCTAGGTGTCTGGTTAACCAGTTAACTAGTAGGGTGGTATTTATTGTGACTTGAGAATTTCAAGCACACACATGCAAGAAATTCATACAATTATCACACAGCCCTTGGGTTCTGACAGAGACAAACTGCACAGGCATTTCTTCTCTGCTTATCTGGACTCCAGTAATGGAAATAATAAGTCTTTTGTTATGTTTTGTTTGTTGACATACTTGAAAATTTAGACACTACCTAAATGGATATTATTTAAACCTTTTCAATTTAGATGTTAAAATCCAAGCTCCCTTTATTATGTAACATCAGAATAAATAGTTTATCTACATCTTGAATGCTGATACTTCAAAATCAGAACTGTTGAAGATCATGGAACATTTTATAAGTTCTTCTGTAATCTAATTTTTTTTGAGGAACCAAAGAATGCTGATGCAAAACTTGAAATGGTTAAGATCTGTAATTTTTATTAGCAAGCAAACATAAAACAGATTTAAAGGAACCTCAATTTTTGCATTGTGAACAATAGGTGATACATAGGGAGAAGTTTGTTTTTATATGTATTGGCAACTTTCCTGTGCCATTGTGCCTAGCACATTGAATCTTGTTCATAATGAGAAGAGTTTTAAACCATGGCTGGATTTTCCCACTCTGTCAAAAGTCAATAGATTTTGACTGGCCCATTGCAATCCCAGTGGTGGATCCTGCGACAGCACGGCTTGAAAATCCTGGCCACATGGTGTAATCTCTGGAGCTGTGTTTATGTTGGCCTGTCTTTCCAAGTCCAGTAAGAAGTCTCACAACATCAGGTTAAAGTCCAACAAGTTTATTTGATAGCATGAGGTTTCGAAGCACTGCTCCTTCAAACGGTGAGTTTCCAAGAGCAGATAGTCCCTCCAAATTCTACAAGCAAAAAATAGCTTGTTCAATTTCTTCATCAAGATTGGAATGTGGTTGCCTTTTCTGGGAAATGTCTTAAAAGCAATCAGCACTTTGTCAGTGTCAGATTCTGACTGAGAGATACACAGTCATGTTTTCATACCAGATTTTCTGATATTAGGTGCACAGAAAATCTGGGCATGCAGTTTATGCCGTCATTCTGGCAAGGCCTCATAGAGCCAGTAAGGCCAGCTCCATGGAGATCAGAGTGCCATCTTTAAAGGACACCACAATAAGTGCTGAAAATAATCTCCCCCCATGGGCATGGAGGGCACTCACCACAAGTATTGGGGTTACCCTCCCACAAATATGGAAGTATCAGGGCTCTGTCTCTCGCACAAATATGGAAGTATTGAGGGCTCTTCCCCCAGTCCCCCCTTACCCTCTCCCCACCACCAGATCATTTGGCTGGGAAACTCATTAATTAGATTAAAATTCATTAAATGTATGGAAATCAGATTCCTGCTCTTTCTGGGTGGGAACCTTGTTACATCACTGACAAGGGGCAGGGAAAATCTGGAAATGAGATCGCACAGAAAGCATCTCGTTTTCCGATTCTCGCAGGGCTTTGTGCCTGGGTTGCTGCTCACATTGGTAGTGAACGCAGGTTCAAAATTGCCCCTCTGCATCTGTAACAAAGTCTGAGAGTTTGTACAAGCTGATATGTTGCTTTCAATAAGTCTCAAGTAGGTTCTTTTACATTTCTCAGATGAAGTGAGAAAATACACTCAGGTTAATCTTTGATCTGGGTGCAAGATGTGCAGAATATCAATCACATACCTGTGTTGTAGTTGGAATACCCAAAGCACTTTCAGGTTGGGGCCTCATGAACATTTTGTGTTTTTTTTGCAGTCTCTATATGGATGTCTTGTTGCTGTTCACTGGTTTTGTCTGCTGAAAAGTCAGCCAGTTACACACAATAGGTCCTGATAGTGAGTGTCCTGGGAGAATGTTTAAGCAGCAGACTGAAGAATGTTGCGGTCCCTCCTGTTGAGGAATACTCTTGCTGAGGTGTCAGAGCTTACCTGAGTTAGTGGAGAAGAAGAGTGATGTGATGGAGGTGAAATATTTGTGATTGAGAGAATTTTGGAGTCCCATGCTCAGCACAAGATCAAATAGGGTACCAAAGCTGCAAACAGTCTACTTCAACCTATGGAAATCACCATGGTGAGTGAGTTTGTGGTGGGAAGCCAAAAACAATGGTTCCTGATTTCCTGATGCTTAGCTAGTGAATATTGAAGTTTTGTACAATGGTGGCCATAACACCCATGGAGTGATTGTCACTTCTCTCCAATTTCTTTACATTTTGATGCAGCTACACTTTTCTGGCCTGACCTTTCAACTTGGACCAGGTGGGAAAAGTGCAGTGCAGGAATCCTTCCAGTTGAGTGCAAGGGAGTCAGATGAAAGGAAGGCAGACAGCACCACCCGCATCCCCCCCCCCCCGCCCCCCCCCACCCTACCCGCCATCGCCACCCTCTTTTTACAGCAGTGGATGCTGTAAAGGTCCAGCCATTTTGAGAAATGTGGTCAGGATAGCAGGGGGCAGATGATGCAGGATGGTAGAGAGAGGAGAGGAGGGGGGAGGCAGAATGGTGGGAATGGGGGTGGGATGTTAGATGGTCAGAGAGTGACGTTGGATGGTCTGAGATATCATTAGTCATGGTGGTCATAAGGGTTTGGTTGGGGATAGTTTTGGGGGTGGGGCATGCTTGGTGGTTGGGATTGGTCCAGTGAAGTCAAGAGTGTTGTTGGGGGAGGAATGTAAGGGGATAATCAGGAGATGGGCGCTGGTTAGGGGGATCCAGTGGGAAGGCCAGGTAGATCACTACTATAGTTAGCCAGGAGTTAGAAGTGGTTTCAATTCTTCAAACATTTCCCAGTTAACTATTCCTGTAAGGCAATCGGAATCATCCAAGGATTGCAATTTAAATTGGACTGTTGCATGGTTCTCAGTGGAGGGTAATTTTGTTAGTGGGCATTGCTGGATGGCCAGCATTTATTGCCCATCCCTAATTGCCCTTGAACTGAAGCATTTGCCAGAGCATTTTAAAGGGTACTTCAGAGTCAACTACATTGCTATGGGTCTGCAGTCACATGTAAGCCAGGCCAGATAGGGATGGTAGATTTCCTTCCCTAAAGGACATTAGTGAACCATATGGGTTTTTCCGATAATCAGCAATAGTTTCATGATCACTTTTAGAGTTTTAATTCCAGATTTTTATTGAATTCAAATTTCACCATCTGCTGTGGTAGGATTCGAACCTGGGTCCCCTAAGCATTACCTTGCGTCTCGAGATTACTAATCCAGTGAAAATGCTGCTGCACCTCTGCCACCATTTGAGATTCCCTGGCAATTGCCGTACAATATTTATATGGAGACTTCTCAGGAGATTCTCCACTACTGCATGTCTGGGGTATCCGTGGTATGACACCCTGGAGATCAGAACCTATGGGCCCCAAATGTTGGAGAAACAGTTTAAGAAAACACAGGTAGTGGAGGTTGTGCCAGTTAGAACTGAATGTATGTATGAAAGCTGTTCTCATGGCTGTGAAGGATGTTGCTAAAGGGCTGCATATATGAGAAGGAAAAGGGGCTCAAAGATAAAGTCTCTTGGCAGAGGCAACAGGATAGAGATAGGAAAAGAAGAATTGCTGTTAATGCTCTTGTCTGTATCAGAACAGAACCAAATGAGAGCAGTTAGACCAAAGAGGAAGAGAAAGGCTTTGGATTAGGATGGTGTGCTTGACTGTCAAAGGTTACAGAAAGAATGAACAGTAATATGTGATGCACATATTAAATGTAATATATGCAGATATTACAGCTGTAAATAATCTTGGTGCCCACACAAACACTTTAGTTGTCACATAGCAATAAAAGGTATGCAAATAGTATTTGCTGAGGTTTGACCCCATCAGATGTACGATTCAGATACCATCATACATAGAAAACCAGTTGGCTGTCTTTAATCCTGTCCACAAGAGATGAAAGTCAGGGCTGTTATTTTTAGATTGCCAGCAACTTCACTGTTCAATTACTTTTTGTTTGGTGAATAGTTTTTGAGATGGAAAGAGTAGTTTTCCATCTCACTATCCTTCCTTCCTTTACAGAAGATGATAATGTAAGCTGGAGTACAGTTCCATAGTTACTGGCTCTTCTTAGGCCCTGAACCAGATAGTAACTATTTGTTCTTAAGCCTGGAAAGTGAATACTGCCATAATATTATCAGGGCCTAACAGGAAAATTTGATTGTTTTGTTTGTTTGTTTGTCTGTGTTGTATTGCCTCATGAACAGGTCTAGAGGCTTGTATGGTTGAACAATAACTGATAATGAATAACGCACTATATATTTATTTGTGTGTGTGTGTGTGTGTGTGTATGTACAGACACAGACCTGATGAAATGTTATCGCCATGCCGAAAGCTACCAAATTCAGTACTATATTTTCTTACTGCCACGTGACTCTGTACATCATAATGCAGCACAGTTTCCCCAGCCCCACATTAACCGTTACAGCCCTGAATCCCCTAATACTATACCTCCTGCAAAGTCTTCACACAAATGTCTTTACAATAATGTTTTCATGCTGTTCCTCCTTCCCGCAGGTCTTTGACTTTACAGATTCAGGTAGTCTTGAGGCTTTACAACTATTCTAGATCTCATTTATTTGAAGTGTGGAGAAGTGATAGAGTCAACTGCTTTGTTGTAGCACTTGATGTTTCAAATACCCAGATGTCAACATCTAGCTCGTTTCTGCACTCCTTAGAATTGTATTTTTCTTTGTCTTCCATGTTTGGTACAATGGGTTTATTCCTTTCTTTCTGGAGGGACTGTTCATTCCATTCATTCTTAGAATGGAGTCAGGTTTTCTATTTTGGTGGGTTCATCATGTTCTTCCTGGTAGTTGAAAGATTACCACCCAAATGTTCCTATGTTCCTCATCCTTGAGATCAACTTATAGTTTGGCTTGTAATGCTGTGCTCTTTCTTTGTGTGCTTTTGCGCTTCTAAGTTTTGCCTTGGCAAATTGGTCGCTTCTTTCATGCTCCAGGATTGGCTTCAGATTCATTACTGTTGTTTTTCCTGGTTCTTTGACAATAACTGTTTGTCTTTGAGGTTTGGGCTCAAATTTCTGCCTTTGCTCCTTCTCCTCTGTATCTTCTGTTTGAAGTATGTTGGTGCTTGTCTGGAGCTTTGACTGCTCTGATTAAAGAAGAAGGTTTTTTGCTGTCTGCAGAGGATCTGGAACCACTGCCTTTGTAAAGACTGAAGACAATTGGAACTGAAGCCTCAGTCAAAAGCATCAGCACTGGTGGACCTCCCAAGAGTCTACAGTTTAATGTAGTTGACTACAATAGTTGCTTCAACATTTTCTGCAATTTTGAGGAGGGTGTACAACATAGGCATCTCTGTTCAGGATTGCGGATGACATATAGCATGTTAATTTATGCTTCTTGCCATAGCCAAATGACTCTTGAAGCATGCTAATGGCTCTGAGTTGGATTCCTCTGGGAATCCATACAGTGATGTGTCTGTTGTCCATAGCCAGAGGTTATTTGGCTATGAATCATGGTCAAGAGGCGTACAAGCAGCTGGGAAAGAACACATCCTCAGTGGTTCACAGTCCAAAAAGTGAATTTGCCTTGCAACAGGAATAGAGGCTAATTATTTGGTAAGTATTTCAGCTGCTGTGAGGAAGCAGCATTTGGGAGCTGACCAGTGAGGGAGCAGCAGGGAAGAGCAGAATGTTCCAGACTTCAAACACTTGGCTATGCCAGAATTCAAAATTTTGCCCGTCAATTTTTGCGAAGTGACATCAGCATAAGGGAGAGAGCTGATTAGCAGATTGTTTTCTCCACTTTAAAGCTACAATAAGGAAAGGTAAAGGTTTGAGCTTTCTTAAATAATTTTCTACTTGGCATAAATTTAAGGTAAGTATTGTGTCCACAGGATTGATGCTCGGAGGCTCTGGCGCTGACAAACTAACGGAATTTTATTAAGGAGGTGTGTTCAGTACAGGTTGCTTCCTTCCTCTGCAAGTTACCCATGCTAATGAGCAGTGGCATAACTTCCAGTGATGTCATGCATATATACTATACAGTGCTCATTGCAGCTTCGATGCTGCGTCTCTGAAGTCAACATAATACATGACATTTTTTCCCCCTTCAAACTGAACATTCCCAACAAATGTAAACAAGTGTAACATGAACAATAATCAAATAAGAATAATCAGCCTGATAGTTTTCGTTCAGTTTCTCTTTATCCAATGGCATTATGTGTGATACCACTACTCCAACACAATAGGGAGATGCGACATATGCTAACTGTAAAGGTACATTTGGATCGAGATATGTCCTGACTTCAGATTTGAGAAATGCCTCCTTGGCCTGTACAAAAGCATTGCTGCACTGGTGCGACAACCACTTCTACTTATTGTTCTGGCATAACAGGTTAATCAACAGTTTTAAAATGGTCACCAAATTTGGAAGTAGCAGTTAAACAACTCTGGAAAAGATTTCAGCTGATTTAACATTTTGAGGTGCGGCTGCTTTTGTAATAACATTGACATTTGTGAAGGTCCATGACATCAATCACATGTTCAAAATACTCGACTGAAGATGAGAAGAATTTGCAATTTTCCTTGCAGACTCTCAGTCCATAGTCCTTCAATCTTTGGAGATTGACATTCAAATTCCAAAGAGGTTCTTCTTCATCTTTACTCGTTTATCATCCAGATAACACTGGACTTCACTTAAGCCACTCAGGATTTAATTCATTGCTCTTTGGAGCAAATGGTAAGTTTGAGTACTTTTGGTCTAGATTCATTTGAAGGTATGCCTGACTTAGCTCAACCTTGCTAAAATGATGTCCTCCTGTCAAATCTGCGGACAGTCATCAATATGAAATAGAAGGCATTGTTCTACATAAAATGATGGATTCAGATTGAAGGAAGGCATTTCACTTGGCATCCTTCTTTTAATCTTCAATTTTCATACTTCACAGTCCTCCATCAAACATACCTCCACGTTTCTTGAGAGATTTTATAAGGCTTGATTCTGCATTAGTTGTCAGGTTGACTTCGGCCCAATTTAGTCAAATCCTTTCTGACCATGCTTTACCCATCAATACCACATAATTGCCTTTTACTACAAGTAATGACAAATCTGTCATCTGCCCATTCAGTTGTAGAGTTACATCAATGCAGCCCTTGAATAGAGCCACTTCACCAGCTTATGTCTTCAACACTGTTTTTGTAGGTTTTAAATGAATGTGTCTGAGTTTTCTTTTGTAGACAGTTGGTGTCAACTTACATCACTAATGGCTGCCCATCCAGCAGCGGAGTGACCCATTGTCTATTCATAGCTCTGGCAGTGGCTAGCATATCAATGATAATTAATCCTCAGACTGCAAAACATCTTGTAACTTTCAACCCTTTTGCACAGCCTGACACTTTTTCTTTTCTGTTTACATGCTGCTTTGTTCTGCTCTTTGTTCTTAATGCTTTTGCTTGTAGCTTGATGTTTCTTCCAGCAGGCATGCTCAATATGGCCTCATTTTCTCAGCTTCTGAGTACAATATCCTTGTGCCAGTGTTCTGCAACTGAATGTGCTGTCTTTGCACATCTGTGGCATGTAAGAGTTTGAGTTTGGAAACTCTTTTGAATCAGCTCAGACAACATTTTGTGTACCTGAGTACTCATACTCAGTTGCTGAGCTTTTTTCACTGCCAACTTCAGTGACACAGAAATGTCCATGGCCTTTTTCTGAGTGAGGTTACTGTCAGTTAGTAACTGTTTCTGTATGCTTCACTTTTCAGACCACAGACCAGTCTGTCCCAAATTATATCATTTAATACATCACCAAGATCACAGTACTCTGCAAGTCTTTTTAATACAGCCAAAAATTGTGCAACTAATTCCCCCTCTTCTTGATTATATTTGTGAAATCTAAAGTGTTCTACAACCACTAAAGACTTTGTTGAATAGTATCCATGCAGAATCTTGACAATTTCTTCATATGTCTTAGTGCTTGGCTGCACTAAACTTCTGAGGAAAGTGAACATCTTTCTCTATTACATTCTTGCATGTGAGAACTCTAAAATCTTCTGGAATTTTGTTTGCTTGCACAAAATAGTCAAATTGCTCAGAACAGCAGCTCCATTACTCCAAATTTTCACTAAAGGATCCCATGGCACCAAAAATTCCTGTTGTTTTCATTCTAATGAAAGGATTTTTATGTGCACAGTTTGCAGTGTGTTTTCAGTAGCTACCATGCTTTTCCCTTTTAAAACAAGGCACAATTTGAGCTTCAGCCTGTTTTTTTTAAGACCCCAAGTCTAACTTTTCTTCTGCAATTGTTCTTTAATCACTTTGCAGGGCAATTGTTACTCATTTTCACTAAGCCTATTCTGTCTGGAGCACGAGGACAGCTTTTCTTCAAAGTCTTTTTTCCCAACTTTTCCAATGTCTTTTTCCTTCTCCCCAGCAGCTAGCAAGCACTGTTTGACATCTTTGTCGGTCTACAGAATTGATGCTATTGGCATGGAGCTGACAAACTAACAGAGGTGTGTTCAATATAGGCTGCTTCTTTATTCTGCACAGTTACCCACTCTAACGACCAATGACATCAGTGATGTCATGCATATACCATTATACAGTGCTCAATGCAGCTTCAGTGCTGCTTTTCTGAAATCAATACCAATACATAACAGTAAGAGTATTTTAAGCTAAAAATATGACTGGATGACTCAGTCCCATGTTTTGCATGATGTGCAGCATGTGGGAATCCTTAGACACTCCTTACAGTCTGGATGAACACGTGTCAGAAGTGCTACCAGTTTGACTAGATTGTGAGCTGGGTTTCAGAGCTTGAGCATTGGTTAAAGACAAGCAGTGCATTTGTAAGGCTGAGGGCTCATAGATAGCATCTTTTTAGGTGTGGTCACTTTGCTGGGAGTGTACAATAGGTCCTTAAACAGTCAAAGAGAGATAAAAGAGCAGATAAAAGAGTATATCTCAGAGAAGTGAAAAATTAATAGGGTAATAATAGTAGGGGATTTCATCTTCCCTTATATTAATTTGGAAAGTCAAATTGTGAAAGGCCTTCTAGGGAGCAGAATTCTTAAGCTGCATCCATGAGAGCTTTGTGAAGCATCATGCAGAAAGTAGTAGAAGCGCTGGATCTAATTTTAGGGATTGAAACTGGGCAGGTGGTAGAGGTGTCAGTGAGGGAGCAGTGATAGAAAGCTTAACTCAGTGGGGTAGTTATGGAAAAGGACTCAGGTGGAACAGAAATAAGGGTTCTGACATGGGGAAGGTCAATTTTAATATGATGCAACAGGATCTGGCCAAAATGGGCAGGGAGCAATTACTTTTAGGCAAACCACAGCAGCTACTTGTAGGAAAATCCATATAAGAACAGTGGGAGTCATTCAAAATGGAGTGAGGTTTTGTACTTTTTTTGCATTTGAGTCACTATGGAGAAGGGCAATGTAGTTATAGAAATTAGGAGTGGGGACTGTGATATTAGCACTAGGAGGGAGGAGGTATTAATGTTTTCAGTGGGCTTACAAGTGGATAAATCCCTAGGCCCAGACGAGATGTATCTCAGACTGCTGTTGATGGGAAGAAAAGAAACTGCAGGGACTCTTAAACTAATTTTCAATCCTCTCTGGCCATAGAAGAGGTGCCAGAGAACTGGACGGCAGCAAATATGGTATCATTATTCAAAAAGGGAAGTAGGGATAAATCAGGTATTACACGCCAGCAAGTCTAATAAGGAAAACAATTGGAAAAAATTCTAAGGGACAGAATTAATCTCCACTTGGAGAGGCAAGGATTAATAAAGGACAATCAACATGGCTTTGTTAGGGTGGATCATGTCAAACAAATTTGATTGAATCTTTCGAGGATGTAACTAGGTGTGTAAGTGACGGCAATACAGTTGATGTAGTCTACGTGGACTCAGTGAGACGTCTGACAAGAGACTGGCCAAAAAGGTAAGAACCCTTGGGATCAAGGGCAATTCGCAACTTGGATCCAAAAGTGGCTAGTGGCAGAAGACAGATGATGATGGTTGAACGTTGTTTTTGTGACTGGAAGCCTGTGTCCAGTGGTGTACCTCAGCAATCAGTGTTAGGTTCCTTGCTGTTTGTTAATTATCTAGACATGAATGTAAGAGGTATGATCAGTGAATTCATCGATGACATGAAAATTGGTTGTGTAGTAAATAACAAGGAGGAAAAGCTTTGATTACAGGATGATATTTACAGGCTGGTCAGATTGGCAGAATGGTGACAAATGGCATTTAGCCCTGAAAAATGTGAGGTGCATTTTGGGAGGACTAACAAGGCAAGGAGTATTGGCAATGAATGGTAGGATGCTAGGAAGTATTGAGGGACCTTGGGCATGCATGTCCATTCATCCTTGAAGGCAGCAAGATAGGTAGCTGAGTGGTTAAGAAGGCATGTGGAATACTAGCCTTTATTAGCCAACTGGATTGTAAGAGCAGGGAGATTATGATAGAGCTGTATAAAACGCTTGTTAGGCTGCAGTTAGAGTTCTGTGTGCAGTTCCAGATGTCACATTATCGGAAAGATGTGATTGCAATAGAATGAGTACAGAGGAAATTTGCCAGAATGTTGCCTAGGCTGGAGTGTTTCAGCTATGAAGAGAGAGGCTGCTTAGGCTGGGGTTGCTTTCCTTAGAGCAGAGGTGGCTGATCGAGATATACAAAATTAAGAGTGTCATAGGTGGGAAGGAACTTTTCCCCTTAGTAGAGGGGTCAGTAATTAGGCGGCATAGATTTTAAGGTCAGGAGTAGGAGGTTTAAAGGAGATTTGAGGAAAAACATATTCACCCAGAGGATAGTAGAAATCTGGAACCCATTATCTGAAAGGGTGGTAAAGACAGGAACCCTCACAACATTTAAGACACACTGAGATGAGTCACCGCACACAAACCTATGGATAAGCTCAAAAAACTAGGATTAGAACAGATAGGTGCTTGATGGTGAGCACAGACATGATGGATAGAAGAGCCTCTGTTTTTTGCTGTAAAGCTCTTTGATTCTATGATTTGACAGGACCATCATACTGGTTCCATGTCCAACTTGAAATTTGTGTCGTGTCCATTTCCAGATATGTCAACATTCTATAATGTGAATCTGGGTTTATCCCAAGAAGCATTGTTGGACTTCTTCTTTGTGTGGATTGATTATCTCATGAACTTATTTGGGATCCTCCACACACCTTTAGGTTTTGAACTTACACATATTTCCAAACTGTCCCAGCTGGTTGCAATGAAAGCACTGCACAGTGATTGCTGGCTCGCACCTGTGAAGTCTTATGGCACCACAGCAATGACATAGTTTGTCACCATTTTGTGTTGTGCTTTGGTATCACTTTCCATGCCCTGGAGTCTCCTTGCCCTTCTGTTGCCTTATGAGCTGGATTGTTGATGTTGGTCTGTACTATGATTTAACTTAGCCACACAAAGTGGAATGGTTTTTGCTGACAGACTTTGATTGCCTGATGATTTGAATGGGTTTTTGCAAAGTCAAATCTTCTTTAGTTTGGAGCACAGATTAAAGAGTATCATCTGACACTCTCAATACTATTCAGTCTCTTATGAGCTTCAAGTCATTGACTTCAGCCTGCATTACTCATTTATGAAAGTAGAAAGAAATTTACACAAGGAGTAAGAAGGGCTAAAAGGGGTCATGAGAAAGCATTGGCCAGCAGGATTAAGGAAAATCCCAAGGCGTTTTATACATAAAGAGCAAAAGAGTAGCCAGGGAGAGGGTTGGCCCTCTAAAGGACAAAGGAAGGAACCTATGTGTGGAGCCAGAAGAAACGGGTGAGGTATTAAATGAGTACCTTGCTTTAGTATTCACCAAAGAGAAGGACCTGGTGGATGATGAGCCTGGGAAAGGATGTGTAGATAGTTTGAATCATGTTGAGATCAAAAAGGAGGAGGTATTGGGGTTGTTAAGAAACATTAAGGTAGACAAATCCCCAGGGCCTGATGGGCTATACCCCAGAATACTGAAAGAGGCAAGGGGGGAAATTGCTGGGGCCTTGACAGAAATCTTTGTATCCTCACTGGCTACAGGGGAAGTCCCAGAGGATTGGAGAATAGCCAATGTTGTTCCTTTGTTTAAGAAGGGTGTAAAGAATAATCCAGGTAATTACAGGCCAGTGAGCCTTATATCAGTGGTAGGCAAATTATTGGACAGGATTCTTTGAGACAGGATTTATCCTACTTGGAAATAAGTGGACGTATTAGTGAGAGGCAACATGGTTTGGTGAAGGGAAGGACGTGTCTCATGAACTTGATTGAGTTTTTCGAGGAAGTGACAAAGATGATTGAGGGTAGGGCAGAAGATGTTGTCTACATGGACTTCAGTAAGGCCTTTGACAAGGTTCCACATGGCAGACTGGTGCAGAAGGTGAAGTCGTGTGGGATCAGAGGTGAGCTGGCAATTTGGATACAAAACTAGCTTAGTTGAAGAAGACAGAGGGTAGCAGTGGAAGGGTGCGTTTCTGAATGGAGGGCTGTGACAAGTGATGTTCCTTAGGGATCAGTGCTAGGACCTTTGCTGTTTGTCGTATATATAAATGATTTTGAGGAAAATGTAACTGGATTGATTAGTAAGTTTGTGACGACACAAAGGTTGGTGGATTTGCGGATAATGATGAGGACCATTAGAGGATACAGCAGGATATAGATCAGTTGGAGACTTCGGCAGAGAGATGACATATGGAGTTTAATCTGGATAAATGTGAGGTGATGCATTTTGGAAGGTCTAATACAGATAGGAAATATACAAAGAACCCTTAAGAATATTGATAGGCAAAGGGATCTGTGTGTACAGGTAGTGGCAACACGGGTGGAGAAAGTAGTCAAGAAGGCATACAACATGCTTGCCTTCATAGGCTAGGGTATTGAGTTTAAAAATTGGAAAGTCATGTTGCAGTTTTATAGAACCTTAGTTAGGTCGCACTTGGAATATAATGTTCAATTCTGGTTGTGGAAGCTTTGGAGAGGGTATAGAAATGATTTACCAGGATATTGCCTGGTATAGAGGCGTTAGCTATGAGGCGAGGTTGGAGAAACTTGGTTTGTTCTCACTGGAGCGACAGAGGTTGAGGGAAGACCTGATAGAAGTCTACAAGATTATGAGAGGCATTGTCAGAGTGGATAGTCAGAAGCTTCTCTCCAGGCTAGAAGAGTCAATTACTTGGAGGCATAAGTTTAAGGTGTGAGGGGGAAGGTTTAAAGGAGATGTATGAGGCAGATATTTTACAGAGCAGTGGGTGCCTGGAACTCATTGCTGGGGGAGGTAGTGGAAGCGGACATGGTAGTGACTTTTAAAGGGCATCTTGACAAGTACATGAATAGAATGGGAATAGAGGGATATAGTCCTCGGAAGGGTAGGGGGCTTTAGTTAAGTTAGGCAGCATGGTCGGTGTAGGCTTGGAGAGCCGAAGGGCCTTTCTCTCCCAGCCTGGAGAAAAGCTTCTGACTATCCAATCTGACAATGCCTCTCATAATCTTGTAAACTTCTATCAGGTCTCCCCTCAACTCCCATCGATCCAGTGAGAACAAACAAGTTTCTCCAACCTCCTCTCATAGCTAATGCCCTCCATACCAGGCAACATCCTGGTAAATGTTTTCTGTACCCTTTCCAAAGCCTCCACAACCAGAATTGAACACTATATTCCACGTTTGGTCTAACTAAGTTTCTATAAAACTGGAACACGACTTGCCAATTTTTAAACTCAATACCCCGGCCGATGAAGGGTGTAATTTTCTTTGTTCTTTGTTCTTTGAAAGCGTGTATGGGTTTCCTGAGCTTTTGGACTCTTGTTAACTTTTGCTCACTACCAAAAGTTATTGCTTCTTGGGTTAAAGAAGGTGTAAAAGGACATCATAACCTCTTCGAAGTTATTGGAAATTTTGTGTATTTCATGTTTGGCAATTATGTCAGCTATTAAGCTGATTGAATATAAAATCACATTCATTTATTCAACCTGTGTTTTCTTAATCAAGCCTGATACTATCTTATTCTGTTGCTATCATTTACCTTAAAAATCATCTTCTCCATAATTGCTAATTTTGTGCCTGGTCTAGCCCTTCCATCTGCTTTAATTGGTCTGGTTTTGTTGATTTCCAAGGCTGTTTTCAGCGCAGGGGAACACAAATACAGTTTTTTCCTTTTAAATGGCATTACAGTCATCTCCTTTTTCTCTTCCTGTGCTTGTCAGGTTTTGATGGTCTCCTATCGCGGTTATGGAGCCATTTTAAACTTCAGCAATTCTGCAGAAATTCTTTGAATGAATTGTTTTGACCAGCTAGTTGCTTTTCTAATGTTGGAAAATCAAATTAAAGGCAATGTTTTATATTGCTTTTAGTTCATTTGCACATAGTTGCCACATGTTATGGCAGTGATACTTGATTCAGGCCGCATTATACAAGCTGCATTTTTAAAACCATCAGTCTGCCAGGGCTGCCTGATTTACTCTGCCAAATTGCTTATTCAGCTTTTTATGTTTTTCATGTATTTTGCTCACATTTTTGCAATCTGATTATGTCCTTTGTCTCTGCTTTTGATTGAATGTTGCAGTGGACCACCATTGCTGGAGTTACTTTTGTGCTGCACAGCAGATCTTTCTTCTACCTTTTAGCCTTAACACCTATAATAGATCTTTTTTGGCGATTGCTTGCTGTGTATCTGAGGCTTTCAAGTTTGACATATTTCTTTCAGGACAGAATGCAATTTCTTTATTTCTTAATTAAGGATGGCGCAGTGGCACAGTGATTGGGTAACAAGATGGCACAGTGTTTAGCACTGCTGTGCCTCAGTGCACCTGGATCCGAGTTCAATTCCAGACTTGGTTGACCATGCGGAGTCTGCACATTCCTCCCCTGTCTGTGTGGGTTTCCTCTTGGTGCTCTGGTTTTCTCCCACAGTTCAAAGTTTTGCAGATTAGGTGGATTGGTCATAGGTAAATTGCCCCTTAGTGACAGGGAGATTCGCAGGGTAAGTATGTGGGGTTTGGGGAGTGAGGGCCTGGATGAGATTGTTGTTGATGAAGGCTTGATGAATCAAGTGGCTTCCTTCTGCACTGTAGGGATTGTATGACCAATTCTTAAGGGTTTTGGAGTTATTCACCTACTGCCACCATATTGTAAGATTCTATGTTGTCTCATGAAAAAAATCGAGAGGCTTATATGGTTGACCTATAGCTATTTATTAATAATACATGACTATATACATATAAATAAATAGAATACAGTCCTGATGAGGTGTTATCTTCTGACATTACCAAACTCTATGGGCCTGATTTTACCATTTTGATTCGGAGTGCTGGGCGGACTTGAATCTGGAAGTGTTTCAGATCTGACTTTCAGACCCATGATCCGACGTACCATGTGTACTCTGCCTGAAAAAATTATCAGCGATTCAGAATCACGTTGCACAAACCTGAGGGTGGGACTTACCGCACCCAAAACCCTGTTATTCTGATTGGTGCCTCCAGCTGCATATGTTTACCAAAAAAAGTGATAGAAACCTGCTCCCTCAGCACAATGCCTCCCCCTGGCCCGCACAAACATTGCCCCATTCCCACAACTTAAATGATCCCCTTACCGACCACCCATCCGCCACCCAGACTGATTGCGGCCACATCCCTTCTCCCTCACTCATCTCAGGCAGAGAGATCTGCCCTCGCCTCTCTACCCTACAGATATCAGGCAGGGTGATCCCCCCACCCCCACACTGGACCCTCCTACACAGGGCTCCCATTTCCTCCAGACTCCGATGACATCTCACTCCCTCTCCCCTGTCCCCAATCATTGAGGCACTCATTCACGCCCCCACCCTCTCACACCCTCCACCCTCCCGTTAGCACACCTGCAAGTGCTCGCTTGCCTTCCCCTCAATGCTAACAAGCAAACTGTATGTAATTTGCTGGAATGCTCTGCCAAATTATCTGCAGCTGATCTGCCCTAATGAGGGGCAGCTCCATTAAAAACTCAAGAATGGACAGGCAGACAGGCATTCCTGGACAAAATGTGTGCATAACCAACCTCCCTGATTCTCAGAGGCGACCTGGGGGGACTGCTGGATGTAGCAAGGCGAGGCAGGCCACCCTCTTCCACCACCACCATACCACACCACCCCCCCCAACACCCCCCAGGGGGACACCAAGGGGGACTAATGGAAATGCGGCCTTGGAGGAAGTTGCCACCTCGGTCAGTGCCAGGGAAGCAGTGCCAAACCAGGAAGCAGTGCCGAGAAAAAAGCAAATGACCTCATCCTGTGGCAAGGGTGAGCATGAACCCCATTTTGCACCTTCCCCCATATCTCCCCCAGATTCTGCCATCCCCAGCACCCTGCATGCTTCCAGCTCCTGATATCCAAGCATTTCCTTTCTTTTCCCCCAGTGAGCCCGACTGTGCTTGCCTTCTACAGGCCATCACCTGATACTCTGCAGGAGTCACACCACCATTTCTTTCATGGCTCCTTTTGTCTCTACAGGACACAGCACAACACCCACGAGACGGCAAAGACGGGCTGGTGAGCCAGACCTCTTAAGTCCTCACCCCCTTTGATGAGTGGGCATTGGAGTTCTCCAGAGAAGGAGCGATGCGGGATGTCAGTGACAGTATGGTTGGCTGCCATCAAGATGCGAGCACCTGTCATTCGTTTGATCATTTTGAGGCAACTTCTCGGGGGCACAAGTTTCAGGTGCGAGGAGTAAGGTTCATAGGAAATGTATGAAGCACAGCCCAGTTTCAGAGGGCCATGGCTAAGGGCTTACAGAGCATGGATCAGTCTCAGAGGGCACATGCTGGGGCCATTGAGAGGTTGCCCCTCCAACTCAAGTGGCTCGACCACCATGGGTAGAATGCAGGTGGTCCTCCAGGACTGGCAGTGCCAGGTGATGCCAGAGCTTCTGGAGCTCACTGCAGAAGCACAACCTTCCCAAGGAACCCCAAGGGAGGATCTAGGGCTCAAGGCCATGCCGGAGCCTTCCAGCCAAGAGACTGTGGCTGTGGCTACACCTTCTGATTTCCCCTTCCTGACACCGGAGCATTTCAAGGGCAGTGGGATGAAGAGAGTATCATGGAAACATCCCAGACACCTGGAAGCAAGCCAGGAACCCTCAGGTCCAGGGCCTCCAGAGGACGCTTGTCACATGCATCACAGGCCACAGGGCAAGGTAGGCAGCTTGCTCCCTCCACGTCCGATGTACATTCTGGGAGTCACTGAGATGTAGTAGTAGGGCAAGTAAGGTTAGAAAGTTGTAGCTGTACTGAGATGGCATGAATGAAGGGCTGCACTAGTTAGAAAGGTATTTAACCACCTTAACGTTTTCTGTTCACAACTTTTTATGTTAGAATGTCTTAGTTAAACACCTTTATTGTAAATAAATGTTTTCTCACCACCCACCTGTGACTAATTTGTCATGATTATGAATCTTCTCCTGTTGATGATTGCCGGAGAGATGCTTTATGTTGATGTCAGTTGGGGACCCCCTCAATGCTGTGTCACTGAGAAAAGAAAGGCGTTGGTTCTCCAGACCCCACAAGCGATTCCCTCCTGACCCCACCCCACCCGCCCCAGGGCTCTGTATGGGGGTTTCAGATCCCTTCCCCACTACACAGATTTGGGCCCAGGTGCCAGAGTGCATGTGGAGCTCAGATGGCATCAGACTAGGTTGCACCAGGGCATCATCATAATAGTGCTTAGCGAGTCGTCATTGCCCTCCTGCCTGCCAAAAAACTCACTAACACCAAGTACTCAGGCCCACCGCTCTAGTGTGACAATGTGCAGGATATAGAAGGAATTAATGGTTGGTGGTGGGGAGGAGGGGTGGTGTATGGAACCCATAGACACAAACCCCTAGCAAGTGAGCCGCCTGGTTATCAGGGCCTTCCTTACCACTCTTGCGTATCTCATTTGGGCTGTCAGCTCTTGAGCGCCTGGTTGGTGTTCCTTGGCATGGTCTTCCTCCTCCTCCTCCTCTTCCTCCTCCTCCTCCATGTTCTCCTCCTCCTCTACTCTGTGTAGAGCCAGATTGTGCAAGGCACAATAGACAACCACTATGCAGGAACAGATCATTGTGCTGTATTGGAGGACTCCGCCAGATCGGTCCAGGCACCGAAATCGCATCTTGAGGAGCCCAATGCACCTCTCCACTATCGCGTGGGTGGCTAAATGGGCCTCATTATAAGTGGTCTCCGCCTCACACATAGGCTTCCACACAGGCATCATCAGCCATGTGCGAAGCAGGTAACTCATATCATCAAGGTGCCAACTTCACAGCCTGGGCTCCTCCTCAAATGCCTCCAGGATGTCTGAGTTCCTGACAATGAAGCCGTCATTCACGCTGTCTGGATATCTGGCGCAGGCGTGCATGATGGTCATATTATGGTCACACACTAGCTGAACATTCAGGCAGTGAAACCCCTTCCTATTTATAAATCTTCAGTAGAGGGGCCTTGAGGGTGATGTGTGTGCAGCTAATTGCCCCCTACGTATTAGGCATCTCTGCAATGGCTGCAAACCCTGCAGCCCGGGCTTCCTGGTGCACCTGGTCCAGGTTGAATTTGATGAACTGGCCAGCCTGGGCATACAGTGCTTCAGTGACCTGCCTCACACTGGTGTGCACAGCAGATTGGGAGATGCCATAGACATCTCCGCTCAGGGTCTGGAAAGAACCAGTTGGGAGAAGCTTAGAGTGGCCGTCAATTTGACAGCTGCCAAGAGTGGGGGCCCTCCAATCTCTAGCTGCCAAGTCCTGCAACAGGCTTCCCAGGTATTGCACAGTTTCCTTTTGGAATCGGAAACATCGGCGGCACACAGTGTCCGACATTTGGTCAAAGGACACTCGTGCACAGAACTGTCAGGATCTCTGCTCCCTCCTTCGCCTATGTCCTCCCTCTGTGTGAATGGCAGCTACCTCCTGCCTCTGGTTGTCATCTCCCTCTGGTCCTGGAGGTGGTAAGGCCCAGACCTCCTGTGCCTACAATTTTTCCTCCTGCTCCTCCTCCTCCTCAGCTCCAGCAGCAACTGAAAGGATAGCTAGATCTGTTGGTTGCATAGAAAAAGACGTGCTGTCACTCTGAAAGGTTAGAGGGGCGGGGGTGGCATTGGAGGGGCGGGGGAGATAGAGAAGAACACTGTGTGGAACACTGCTTGCCCCTGGTATATCAATAGTCACTATCCATACCACCTCCAATTCCTCTAGCCACATGCTCTTCACAATCACAGCCTCCCCCAATTCCCCCAGCCACATGCTCCCCATAATCACAGCTCCTTGCAAAGTTGAGAGGCTGCAGCAATGCAGTTTGCAAAGGCTTTGTGCACATCCTTCTGCTGGATGTGAGCTGAGTGCACTATGACCCAGCAGCACAGCAAAACCTGAGTGCTGAGGCCTGGGTTGGTGCTGCAAATCGGACCGGCAAAACAGGGCCAGTATGATTGGCGGGGGGGTAAGAAATTGGGTGCGTTTCTCTTTTCCGTCTCCTGCCTGATCTTACCACCTCACCTCACCAAAAATGTTTTGGGATGAGGTCATAAGACCGCGCCCTAAGACAGAGCCTTTCCTTTTTGAGAAAGTTTATTGATTTTGTTCAGTGTTAACACTCCTTATCCACATGCAGCGTCCCAGCTATCCCTTATTTATATGTGTTTAAAAACCTGTTTCCCTTAGCAATGTAACTAGCATTAACAAATCTTGAAAATGTAGTTGATAATACATTGACAAGCATCAGAGATATTAAGAGGGATTTTACAGCCTTGTTCAAACCAAGACCGGAAAATCCTGCTTGAGGTCAGCAGACATTTCTATTGTTCGCCCCTTGCCTGCTCTGATTCTGTGGTGGGTGGGGTGGTAGAATTCCAGCGTTTGTGTTACAGGAGGGTAATTTGGCTTCTTCCCTTTTTCTCTTGTCCCTTGCCATTTAGTTTTTAAATTTACCTATTCGTTATAACCTGGTGATACTCTGTATGACAATTCAATTGCTAGTGTTACCAACGAGAGTGCATGTTAGCCCAGGTCAATCTGACAACTCAGACACTTGAGTCAGACAGACTGAAGAGGAGACTTATTAGAAAGGGTACTTACTAGAAAGGGTTTTTCAGCATGAGCACAAAATAAGCATCTCTTGAGCTTAAAGTTGGAATTAGTCTGGCCCAATAATGAGTTCATGAGAGTACCATCTCATTTACTGATTCCTCAAGAAAACAAAGCCACAGATTGTAAGGGCCTTCATTTTAGAATAAGATGATTTCTGTGTAATAACAAAAAGCATTGAATTGCTCGTCCAGGAGCTTACAAAACGTGTTGGACAGCATGGATGAGTATTATCAAATTGTGTAGGACTCTAGTCTATGGTATCTATAGAAAACCATTGCATGTGTGGTAAGTTCTTCACTTGGAAAGGTTGAGCCTTCCCAGGTACAAGTTAGGAAAATTTTAATAGTACCTCTCACAGATGTTTCTTCTTAGACCATGCAGGCTTTGGACTCAACCATCCTCCCCACTATCGAAAGGCTAAGAAACAGTTAGTTAGATCATGAACATCATACTTTCTGCTCTCCCACACATCAGTATTAGTCTCACATCCCAGTAGCAGGAATTAATTTTGCAATGGGAAAGAACGTATATGCATTTATCATGAAGCAATACAACTAAATCTTCATAATCCACTCAATTCATCGTAGCCATGGTTGCAATCAACTAACAGGGTTAAATGGTGGAGTTGCTGCAGCCACGCCCATCTCAGTCTGAAGCTTCCAGAAAACATTAGCCAAGAAAATCTCATGAGCCTCTGACTGAATCACAGTGGCTTTCCACCTCTTATTCTGCAGCTACTGTTAGAGTATCTTTAGCAACACAGCATAGGTAAAAGAGCACTAAGACCACCACCAATAGCTCACAGCAGGGTGATTAAATGATGCGCAAACATTGCTACAAGTCAATAAAATCATAATGCATTGTGAAATCCTTATGGTTCAGACAGTATTGCAGTATTAGCTAGTGACCCTGCAGTGTTGGTTGACATGAATATCAATGTTGGCCTTCAGGCAGATGGTAGTTTATTGACTGGTGAAAGCTCTGAGAGATGTTGGACATGACTGTTAATACACTGAAGCTAGAAATTGAAGGGTTTTCAATGAGTTGTATTAAGTATCTTTGACTGCAGCAACTGTTGATCTCCTCCTGCTTCATAACCTTCTGTTCTCCCTTAGCATCCTCTCCCTCATCAAGCTGAAAGTCCTTGTCCAATAGTACCTTTGTGTATTTTCCTGGTAACAGAGTATATTTATGTAGCAGGGAGCAAACTATTGTCACACAGGATAATTCCCTTGTGTCAAACTGCAGGAAACCACACAATGTGTTCAGACTTCAGAGCTGGAATTTTACTGCAGATGGTGGCCCTATACTGACTGAAAAATCATGGGTGAGTTGACATCCACATGGCTGGGAAACCCCTGGCAGTATTCACATTAATTGAGTCATTAATTGGCTCAGAACAAGAGTTTTGGCCCCATCTGGGAGGATATCCAGCCACCGAGAGCTGCCAGCCACTCAGGTTATAACCGCTATCACGAAGATTGATCACTGCTAGGACTGCAGGAAGTACCCAATGATGGTCATCGATGGACCTTGATGACAATGTGAATGGGTTAGAGTTCAAACAGTGTCAGGCTGATAGGCCCCAGTAAGAGGTCAAGATTGAGGGGGAGGAAATATAGGAGCATGCAACATTAAGTTGGAGGGTCCTCATTTGGGTAAAGTTCCTGAACAATATGGAGCCCCAGGTCCCAACATTATTGTCAGGGTCACCAAGTAACTTTGTGATGTTGGAATATGGGAACATAGGAATTAGAAGCAGAACTAAACAAATTCAGCCCTTCAAGCTTGTTCTGCCATTCAGTCAGATCATGGCTGATCTCCCTGGTCTCAAATACACCTCCCCACCTGTTCCCCATATCCCCTTATCCCCTTTTTATTAGAAATATATCTGTCTGTTTCTTGAAACCATTTAACGATTCAGACTCCAGTGTGCTATGGGACAGCAGCTTCCACAAATTTACCACCCTCTGCCAGATATAGTTTGTCCTCATCTCAGTTTTAAATCTACTGCCTCCCAATCTACACCTGTGACCTCTTGTTTGAGATTGCCCTCCAAGGGGAAACATTTAGTCTACATTTTCTTTATCAATCCCTTTTAAAATGCTATATACCTTGATCAGATCCCCCCTCATCCCTCCAAACTCCAGCAAGTGTAAGCCCAAACTGTTTAATCTCTCCTCATATGTTAACCCTTTCATCCCCAGAATCAATCTGATGAATCTCCTCTAAACTGCCTTCAAGGTCACCATATCCTTGCTCAAATAAGGAGACTGAAACTGAACACAAAACTCCAGATGTGGTCACATCAACACCTTATACAACAACACTTCTCTAATTTTATTCTCCAGTCCCTTTGCAATAAATGCCAATATCCCATTTGCCTTTTTTATTACATGCTGCACCTGCATACCGACTTTCTGCGATTCAATAACATAAACCCCAGATCCCTCTGCCCGGATGCATTTTGAATCTGCTTTCCATTTGGGTAATAATTTGCCTTTCTATTTATTCTGCAAAAATGGACAACCTTACACTTATCCACATTAAACTCCATCTGCTAAATTTTGGCCCATTCTCCTAGCCTATCTATAACATCTTCACTGCCTGCTTTCCCACCTATTTTAGTGTCATCCACAAATTATGCTATGTTACACTCTGTCCCTGCTTGCAGATCATTTATATAGATTGAAACAGCTGAGCTCCAAGGACTGATCCCTGCAGCACACCGCTAGTGACATTTCACCAGCCAGAGAAGGATCCATTTATACCAACCCTCTACTTTCTGTCAGTCAGCCAGTCCTCAATCCACTCCAGTACTCTACCCCAGTCACCTGTGATCTCACCTTCTGGATCAGTCTTTTATGTGATACCTTGTTAAAAGCCTTCTGGAAGTTCAGATATACCATATCCACAAGTTCTCCACTATCCACTTTGGTGATTATGTCCTCAAAGAACTCAAGCAATTTCATCAAGCATGACTCTTCCTTCCATAAAACCATGCTGATGATGGTGGATTGAGCTTTGTCTTTCCAAATGCTCTATCATCTCCTCCTGAATGATTGATTCCAGCAACTTCTCCACCATAGAGGTCAAAGTAACTGCCACTGCCCCCATACCCATCACATCCAGTTGCTGGCAAAGTACCAAGTGAAGTGGATAGGAAATGAACATGACAGCCCCACATTGTTGTTTGAAGACCAATGATCTGTTTTGGTTTACCCATCAATCTTATCGTAGCCAAGTATATGAGGCGTCATGATCCAAGAGTGCCATTGTCTGATTATATACACGAAGAATGCGCTCTATCTCATTAATGCATAATATTGGGGTGTGGGGTGGTGTGGAAATGGGTCTAGACAAATGTAGGATAGCCTGGATTTTATTTCTGTCACCTCCAGATGGCATGTTATGCTTCTGACTATTAACAGCTGGTTCACTTTGAGTCACACTGTTGTGCCATGAGATTGTTTAGCTTTGAAGGTCCTGGTCAAGGTTAATTGAATGGGCACACCTTGAGACTCGAAAAACAGGTAGGTGGAAGGGTAAAGGGTTGTAGCAAATGGTTAGTTCACGTGATCTCCAGAGTCTGTGAAGTTAAAGTCCAGAGTGTGTTTACTTTGTAGTAAAGTTCGATCCAGATGACTTCCTGGTTGAAGCCAACAACATGAAAATCATTGGAACAAATATTGCTGCAGCAAGATGGGCTTGTTGTGCCTAGAATGCTTGGCAGACAATCTAAAATCAAATAGGGTTTGAGGATTTGAGAGCTATTGGACAGGTACTCGGTCAGCTGGGAGCTGTTGGAGTTATTTCAGATTAGCGTTAAAGCAGCATTCTAAGCTGTGAGGCTAGAGAAGTATCAGATATTGCCTGAGACATCATAACCTAAGCCAACACAGTTCAGCTAAGATGCTGCCATCTCAATGGCTGTGTACAGTGAGCCTTAAAATGGTGGAGTGTACTCCTTCATTTCAACGTGAATAGTCAGCATCAATGATAAGATTTTTCTAATGCAAGTCCATGATGGGCCATGTGTTCCAGTGTCAGCAACCAACTGAACAAGAATTAGAGTTTGCACTCCCCTGACTGCTCAATGATGTCTCCACCAAATGAAAGCAACAACAGTTCCTGCATCATAGAAGGAAGTGCTTACTGGCCCACTTTTTATCCCTGACCAAGTCACTGAACACATGCTGATGCTGCTTCTGACTCTCCACTACTTCTGGGGTCTGGAGGCCAGACTTTCAATAGCCACTGTCCCCACCTCTCAGAATGACATTCAGAACATTTTGTGTTCTTTCTCTGGAGTCAGGTTTGCAAATTTAGAAATTTTCTTAACTCCGTGATCTCAACTCCGGAGTAAAGATTCGACTTAAAGCTCAAGTGGCAATGTGGACATGAAATTAAGTTAGGTCTCTAACTTTGCTATTTGATCCAAATTTGCACTAATGAATGATTTTCCAGCTTGTTTCAAGTGCAAACTTGTGATATCTGGATGGACATTCATCTGACCATTAGGACAGAGGGCATCTCAACAATAGCTGGACAATTCCATCAGTCAAGGAACTTGGGTCCTACTGTTGTTCAGTTCTAAAGTGGCGCAAAAATCTATCCCCGAAACATCTGCCACTGTGCAACACATGTAACACCATGCTCGTTGCAATAAGATTGATTGACGGAGTTATTGGCCAGAGTTTTCTGGTCGTCCAAGCTGGCAGGATTCTCTGGCCCCGCTGCTTTGAACAGAGATTTAGCTATGTCTAAATTCTCCCTCATTGCTCACAGTTGTGGTGGGGCATGAACGGCCGGAAAATCCCGACCGTTAAACTCCACAAAGCACTACTTTATTCTGACCGAATGTATTGAAATGAACATGAACCATGGCTCAGCTGGTTAATGCACTGTGGAATTGAACAATAAAGATTTCTGCTAACTTAGCTTGTCCAAGCAGAGATAATGGTATGGGCTCTATAATTAGTATAAAGTCAGAGGGGGAAAATCAAGTATGGTTCCCACTTGTATTATGCTGTGCAACAACTCCTGATAAGAAATGTGTCTCTCTGGATGTTTGGAGTAGATAGGACTCCAGTTCTTGTATAGCGCCTTCCCAATTTGAATAGCTTACCAAATTTCACTTCTTACACGTGAAAGATGACCAGTTGGACAATGTATTGAAGTAATTTGGCAGTAGGAAGAACAATTATGGTACATGGATATGTGTTTTTGCTCCCTTCTCATTCTTTTTAGAATATGTAGAGCGTCTATTTCAATATTGTTATCTATGTGGAATATAATCCAGTGGTGACTGACTCTTAATTTGTACATGTTGAAGTCTGCAGGACATCTAAACATATTGAATTTTCTTTGTTCATTTCCATGATCCTCTAAATGATAAGATATGTTTTTGTCATTTTCATTCACTTTGACTTTATGTCAATGTTGAAGAATGACCTTGTAACTTTTAACCTATCTAAATAGTCACATTTCGACAGCTACAGAATATGTGAGCAGGTTTTTGTGAAAGGTGAATGTTGGATGCCTTTTCATTTTGTTACAAGTATGATTTGTATTCTTCTATGCAGTTTTTACTTGCAATGTTCTTGTTTGTTATCAGCACTGTTTCAGACAGGCAGCTTCTTCAATGAAAACCATTTGACAAATTGTGTGACATGATTTGTATCAAAATGCACCACTGGATCTCAGATCTTCACTGTGGCACTTGTACAATATCTCGAATGAAAGCAATCCAAGGCTATTCCCTCTCCAACATTTACAGTGCTTTTTATACACAAATACCAAAGTCCAATGCTTCAGTGAAATGTTTTCAGTGATGGATTGTTTGTCATAATACATTTAACACTTGAAGTAAATTGATGGGTGTTTCTCACACACACTGTGAAGAGATTCATCTACCCTCTGTGATCCCTGCTTTAATGTTAATTAAGTCTCTGGGTGGAAGAGTAGATAAAGGCAGAGGCCAGGCTATGACCCTGCATTGAAATGAAGAGATAGTTCAAAAGCTGACTTGCTGAGGTAACAGTACCATTTTTTTTGTTTCTTTTCTCTCACACATCCATCATACCCAGACTAGATATATTTTAAATCTAATGTATGCTAACAGAACAGCTACCACAGGCCTTTCGATAATCCTGTTACAAAGGCCTTGTGTTGGTAAAATCCTCCCACCATAATCCAATTGAGTAAGTGGATTGATTGTTCGGAGTCTCTTTTTCTCTCTCATATACATACATCAGACACTCTCCTGTAGCACTAAACACAGGTCAAGGTCCGGTGCGGTCTTTGAGTGTGCTAGGGTGAGAGGAGAATAATTGTATTAGTGCATGCAGGTGATATTCAGTTCTGTTCTTATTTTATTCTAAATTGCAGAATCCAGATTGACAATAGATAAGGTCTGCTTAACTTGCCCTCTTTGGAATTACATTACTTACTAATAGTGAAGAGGTAAAGGGAGATAATGGAGAGTGAAGAATGTTGTAGAAGAAAGGAAAATAGAGGATGGGAAAGGGTTGGAGAAGGACAATATGGGAGAAAACAGAATAGTAATGGGGAAGGGAGGAGATAGTGACAAGGAGATGAATGAAGAGAGTCAACCAAGAGAACAAGGAAGAGAAGGGGAGGAGAAAAGGAAAGGAGCGAAAGGTATATACAGGAAGGAGAGGGTGTGATAGATCATTGGACAGTGAAATGGTGCAGACAAGAGAAAAGAGGAAGGGAGAAGGAAAAGGGAGAGGGTAGAGTTTAGGACATGAAAGGAGGAATTGAAAAGGAGAAAATGAAAGTAGGACATGTAAAAGAGCAGATTGTTAAGAGAATAAAGGAAAGAGAATGAAGGGCAGAAACAATAATAAGGAAGTAGGCTGGAAAAGATAATGAGGGATGGGACAGATGAAGGAAAAATGGCTGGAAGAGGGAGAAATGGTTGGCAGAAGACAAGAGAGCAGGAGGAAGATGGCAAGGCTATGGGAGGGCTAGGAGATACAAAAACAAATCTCCTTGCCCCTCATAATCCTTTTTCTGCTCTCTCCTACTCTCATTCTTTTCCCCTATTTTAGGTAGCCCTTCCTTTTCACTCTATTCCTCTGTCCTTGATCTTTTTCACATCTCTATAAGACCCTCTCTCCCATCCAGCAATGTTGTTTTGACTTGATTTATTATTGTCACTGTATTAGTATACAATGAAAATATTTGGTTTTTGCATGCTATAGAGATAAAGCAGATATTCATACAGTATATGAGGAGAAGGAAAGAAGAGGGTGAAGAATGTAGTGTTACAGGCATAGCTACAATGTAGAGAAAGATCAGCTTAAAATGAAGTAGGTCCATTCAAAAGTCTGATGACAGCAAGGATGAAGCTGTTCTTAAGTCGGTTGGGACGTGACCCCAGAATTTTGTATCTTTCCTGTCAGAAGAAGGAGCAAGACAGCATTTCCGGGACACATGGGGTCTTTGATTATGCTTTTCCAAGGCAGTGGGAAGTGTAGACAGAGTCAATGGCTGGTTTGTGGGTTGGATGGCCTTCGTTCACAACCCTTAGATAGAGCAGGAGTGATGCTAAGCTGTATTATAACCAGAAAGGATGCTTTCTATGGTGCATCTGTAAAAGCTGGTGAGAGTCGTAGTTAACATGCCAAGTGTCCTTAACCCCAGAGAAAGTAGAAGTGCTGGTGGGCTTTATTAACTATAACGTTAGCGCGGTGGAACCAGGATAGGTTTTTGGTGATTTGGACAGCTAGAAGCTTGAAGTTCTTGACCATTTCCACTCTGTCCTGTTGATGTAGACAGGGGCATGGCCTCTATTACCCTTCTTGAAGTTGGTGATTACCTCCTTTGTTTTGTTGACATTGAGGGAGAGATTATTGTCCTCGCACCAGTTCACCAGATTCTCTATCTCTTTTGATTACTTCTAAGTCTTCAACACCATTATTCCAAAGAACAAAGAAAATT
Source organism: Carcharhinus amblyrhynchos (assembly GCF_965287045.1). Lineage (NCBI taxonomy): Eukaryota > Metazoa > Chordata > Chondrichthyes > Carcharhiniformes > Carcharhinidae > Carcharhinus > Carcharhinus amblyrhynchos. The sequence goes on along the minus strand of NC_137346.1, from coordinate 36,554,727 downwards.
ACAGCACAGGCCCTTCGGCTGTCCAAGTCTGCTCTAACCATGCTTAACTAAAACCCTTGACCCTTCCGGGGACTATATCCCTCTATTCGCATCCTAATCATGTATTTGTCAAGACACCTCTTGAAAGTCACTATTGTACCTGATTCCACCTCCTCCCCCAGCAATGAGTTCCAGGCACCCACCACCCTCTGTGTAAAAAATCTGCCTCATACATCTCCTTTTAAACCTTGCCCCTCGCACCGTAAATCTCTGCCCTCTGGTAATTGACTCTTCCACCCTGGGAAAAAGCTTCTGACTATCTACTTTGTCCTTGCCTCTCATAGACTTCTATCAGGTCACCCCTCAAAATCCGTTGTTCCAGTGAGAACAAACCAAGTTTATCCAATGTCTCCTCATGGCTGATGCCCTCCATTCCAGGCAACATCCTGGCAAACGTTTTATGTACCCTCTCCAAAGCTTCCACATCCTTCTGGTAGTGTGGCAACAGAATTGAACACCACATTCCAAGTTTGGCCTAACTAAGGTTCTATAAAGCTGCAACATGACTTGCCAATTTTTAAATGCAGTGTCCCAGCTGATGAAGGCAAGCATGCCGTATGCCTTCCTGTCTATGTTCTCCACCTGCATTTCTACTTTCAATGACCTGTGTACCTGTACACCCAGGTCATTTTGCCTCTTAAGAGTTTTGCCATTTACTGTATATTTCCTATCTGTGTTAGATCTCCCAAAATGCATTACCTCACATTTGTCTGCATTAAACTTCATCTGCCACCTCTCTGCCTAAGTCTCCAACTGATCTACATCCTGCTGTATCTTCTGACGGTCTTCATCGCTTTCTGCAAATTCACCAACCTTCGTGACATCTGCAAACTTACTAATCAAACTAGTTACATTTTCCTCCAATTCATTTATATATATTACAAACAGCAAAGGTCCCAGCACTGAGACCTGAGGGATGCCACTTGTCACAGTCCTCCATTCAGAAATGCACCCTTCCACTGTTACCCTTGTCTTCTTTGACTGAGCCAATTTTGTATCCACCTTGCCAGCTCACCTCTGATCCCATGTGACTTCACCTTCCGCACTAGTCTGCCATGAGGGACCTTGTAAAAGACCTTACTGAAGTTCATGTAGACAATATCCACTGCCCTACCCTCATCAATCATCTTTGTTACTTCCTCGAAAAACTCAATCAAGTTAGTGAGACACAACCTCCCCTTCACAAAACCATGTTGCTTCTCATGAATACATCCATTTATTTTCAAGTGGGAATAAATCCTGTCTCAAAGAATCTTCTCCAATAATTTCCTTACCACTGACATAAGGCTCCCTGGCCTGTGATTACCTGGATTATTCTTGCTACCCTTCTTAAACAAAGGAACAAAAATTGGCTATTCTCCAATCCTCTGGGACATCCCCTGTAAGAAGTCTCACAACACCAGGTTAAAGTCTAACCAATTTATTTGATAGCAAACCCACAAGCTTTTGGGGTTTGCCCCTTTGTTAGGTGAGTGGAGAGTTCTGGTCTCAGACACAGCATATAACATGACGAAGGGGTAAACCCCGAAAGTTTGTGGGTTTACTAGCAAATAAACTGGTTGGACTTTAACCTGGCGTTGTGAGACTTCTTACTGTGTTTACCCCAGTCGAACACCAGCATCTCCACATCATGGCTTCCCCTGTAGCCAGTGAAGATACAAAGTTTTCTCTCAAGGGCCCAGCAATTTCCTCCCTTGCCTCTCTCAGTATTATATATCCAGCGGTATATCCCATCAGGCCGTGGGGACTTGTCTACCTTAATGTTTCTCAAGAACCCCAATATCACCTCCTTTTTGATCTCAACTTGACTCAAACTATCTACACACCTTTCCCCAGACTCATCATCCCCAAATCCTTCTCTTTGGTGAATACTGATGCAAAGTAATCATTTAACACCTCGCCCATTTCCCCTGGCTCACACATGGATTCCCTCCCTTGTCCTTGAGTGGGCCAACCCTCATGCTCTTTATGTATGTATAAAAAGCCTTGGGATTTTCCTTAACCCTGTTGGCCAAGTATTTTCGTGAAGCCATTTAGCCCTCCTTATTCCTTGCTTAAATTTCTTTCTACTTTCCTTGTATTCCACACTTACTTTGTGTATTCCCAGCTTCCTAGCTTTGAGAAATGTTTCCTTTTCCTTTTTGACTGGAGTCACAATATCTCTCGTTATCCAACGTTCCCAAAACTTGCTATACTTATCCTTCAGCCTTTTAGGAATGTGCCAGTCCTGAATCCCTAGAAACTTACACTTAAAAGCCTCCTACATGCCAGATGTTGACTTGCCCTCAAACATCTGTCCCCAGTCTACGTTCTTCAGTTTCTGTCTAATATTTTTAATATTCCTATGAAATTCATCTCCAAACTCCATGGCCTGGACCTCAGCTCCTTCCTCTGTGACTGGATCCTGAACTTACTGACCCACAGACCACAATCCGTAAAAGCAACAACACCTCCTCCATGATCATCCTCAACACCGGTGCCCCACAAGGCTGTGTTCTCAACCCCCTACTATACTCCTTCTGCAACTATAACTGTGTGGCCAAATTTGTCTCTAACTTGATTTTCAAGCTTGCTGACAACATCACCAATAGTGGGTCAGATTTCAAACAATGATGAGACAGAGTACAGTAATGAGATAGAGAATCTGGTGAACCAATGTGGTGAAAATAATCTCTCCTTCAATGTCAACAAAACAAAGGAGATTGTCATCAACATCAGGAAGTGTAGAGGAGAACATGCCCCTGTCTACATCAACAGAGACAAAGTAGGAAGGGTGGATAAATTCAAGTTTTTAGGTGTCCAAATCATCAACAACCTGCCCTGGTCTCTTCATGCTGACACTATAGTTAAGAAAGCCCACCAACTTCTCTACTTTCTCAGAAGACTAAGGCAATTTGGCATGTCAGATACGAGTCTCATTGTCTTTTACAGATGTACAATAGAAAGCATTTTTTCTGGTTGGTATGGCTCCTGCTCTGCTCAAAACCACAAGAAACTGCAAAAGATCGTGAATGTAACCCAATCCATCACGCAAACCAGCCTCCCATCCATTGACTCTGTCTACACTTTCTACTGCCTCAGCAAAGCAGCCAGCATAATTAGGGACCCACGCACCCTGGACGTTCTCTCTTCCATCTTCTTCTGTCGGGAAAAAGATACAAAAGTCTGAGGTCGTGTATCAACCGACTCAAGAACTGTTTCTTCCCTGCTGCCATGAGACTTATGAATGGACCTATCTTGCATTTTTGCATCTTGATCTTTCCCTACATCCTAGCTATAACTGTAACACTACATTCTGCAATCTCATGTTTCCTTTTCTATGAGCAGTATGCTTTGCCTGTATAACATGCAAGAAACAATACTTTTCACTGTATGCGAATACATACCTCCGCTAGTGCAGGTTCTGAGTGCTCATCCAGTTTCTGCCTAATATTTGGCCAGGTGTCCGTGTTCATGGATATTAAAGTGACCAGGGAAATTCAAGGGTTTCACAGTATACAGACAAAAATGAAGATCTTGAACTGAAATCTGCTTGAGTTCACCATGTTAAGTGTGATCTCCACTTTTCCCATGGCTAGAAGGGGTAGTCCAGCCATGAATCCTCCATTCCAGGGAAGACTCCCAAGGTGAACCCCTTCCCCACACCTTGAACCCAATCAACCCCCTGGATCTTTTGGGGGACCCTCCCTCCGAAGATTTGCAGTGGCAGAGGAGCATATGGGCATAGCACTTACCTCCCTGTTAGCCCCCTTGAAGTCAAAGGTGCAAGGTCAATGTGTCATTGCCAGGGTGTCAGTGGCAGGCCAAGGTTGGTACTCTTAAGGGTAGGACCTAAATGTGGGCCTCTGAGGGGCAGAGCCTGAAGGGACCCCATCTCGGAGTGTCTCTCTTTTTGGGGTTAGTGGGGAGGGGATGAGTGAATCCTCTGGCTGGTGGGAGGGAGGTGGGAGCGCAGGTGGGGGCGTTGTGTGGGGAGATGGAAGGTTCACCCTTGTGCCTGCATGGTGTGCAGGGGGTGGTGACCTGTTTTTTCGGTGGTGTAGGGGGACAGGATCCCTCTCATTGCTGAGGGATTGGCGGTTCTCCCCTTGTCAGTGAGTGTCACCATGTCTGTTGAGGAAGGGAGAGGGGCCTGTCTCTGAGCACTGAGATTAGGCACCTTTTAGCAAGAATGCCCCAGTCTCTAAAAAGCTGGGCCAACCAACATGCTAATAATAGTAGGAAACACTTTGGTTTTCGCAGTTGCGGGGTCGCTGAAGAGAGCAGACGGAAGAATCGCACCCATACTTTCATCAGTCACATTGCAACAGATAGTTATTTTATTGAAAATATTGCAAAGTTGATTTGGAAGCAGTTGGTGTGAATAATTATTTAGTTTTTAGATTTCTCTTAAATTCATTATGGACAGCTGAGATGAATGGTGTTCCCTTTCGTTTAACAATATTACCTAACAAGTCTTCAAATCATGGCTATCACAGCAAATGGAGAGAGAAAAGCTAGCATGTCTTACATTAAAACAGTGACTACATTTCAAAAGTATTCATTAACTGTGAAGGGCTTTGAGATGCACTGAGGTCATGAAAGGTGCTATTTAAGTGTAACATTCTTCTTTCTCAAAATCTTACCTTTGATCTGAATAGAATACATCTAATTCATGCTGTGAAGTGGGCACAAGTACAACTTGTTCATAAGGGGAATAGAATTCAACATGCAGGTGACATGCTATTTCATAACAAAGGATTGTTAATGGTTCTTCTCCCCTAGGTTCCTTAATTGCCCTCCATTCTGCTTCCAGTCACTCACCTCATTTGTGAAGATTCACATTCTAAAACTCAGTATATGTCCCTGAGGTCCTATCCCATTATATAGTTACTGTGTTAGTACTAAAGAGAAATGTTAAAAAAGAGCTGTAAAGTGTTCTATTTTCAATAGATAACCTGCCGCAAAATGTAAAATCACATGTCGTTGTAACTGAAACTGCAGTTTCCTCTTTTACAGAGCCGATTCTCCCATCCTGCCATGCTAAAAAATTAGTGCAGCAGGCCAGGAGAACCACACGTCAGCCAATTTGCAGAATTCCCATGGATGTTTGAGACACAATTGCTCTTCCTAGGCCTTGATTTCCAACAGCATCTGTGCGGCACTGGAGATCAGCTGGGAGGAGGGGCTAATATTTAAATAATCTTTAAAATACAATTTAAATGTAATTAGTAGGCCCGGGAACTGATTTTCCAGGCCCAATAGCATCTCTGACTCCACCAGGAATATTTCATTCCAGCGGGGTTGAGACTAGCTCCCCACTTTTGGGGAACCAGCAGTCTGACCATTCTGGAGTGAAGCAGGGACAACTGGGGTCCCCAGGACACCAGGTGGCATGGGCACCTTGGCAGTGCTAGTCTGTGCCCCTGGCACTGCCCAAGGGGCATAGTGCTCATGCTCAGGGGGCACCTTTGCACTGCCCACTGGGCACCAGGTAGTGCTAAGGGGTGAGGCCTATAGGATGGGGCCAAGGGAACAGGGTCGAGGGCAAACTGTGGATGTGGGGGTGGGGGGTCCTGCTGCCACTCTGCATGGGGATCAGTCGGGGCTGGAAAGAGGCCAGCAATTGGGGCAGCCTAGGGAGAGGATAGTCAGCAAATGAGGTCAGCCAAGGTGGTCTGCTGGGTGGGGGGAGGGTTCTGCCTCCTAAGGGTGGGTTCTGCTTCCCAGGGGGTGGGCTCAGCCTGGAGTGGTTGGGGAGGAATCATCACTATCATCACTGCTGGGGGGGGTGGGGGGGTTGGGGGGGCGGTGTGCGGTGGTGCGGTGCAGGGGGGAGTGGTGCAGTAGGGGGGAGGCAGTGCTGAAGGTCGGGGAATGCTGGGATGGGAGAGGGGTAGGGGCAGGCACGCAAATGGATGGGTGGGTGGGACCACAACCAGGCCATGGGTGTGGATGGAGGGGCAGGACTGCGAGGATCCTGGGCTGGCCAGCAATTGAGCTGGCCAGCAAACTGCAGGCTGACAATTCAAAGCCACTGTGCACGCCCAGATTCCCAGAACTGTCAGCTTCCGATATGATTAGGCCTGCCCCAGAGGTTTTAATTACAATCATGATTGTGACCTCGGCATTGCACAGAGTGTTGGAGATTCTTGTCTGAAGGTGCACTGAAAAAACAGTGTGATTTACACCAGGTTGCCTGCAAATTCAACACTTTGAACTTTTTTGGGAGAATCGCAGCCCATGTCTTTATCTGTTTCATGCTATAGTTTTGTCTTTCATACCTGGTCTCCTTTTCTTTGTTCTTCTCTTTTGATTCATTCTTTCTCCCTCCCTCCTGCTCTTGATGCCACAGTTTTTGTCTTTTTGTTGATTCTGTACTATTCCATTCTTTCTCTGTCACCTCTATTCATTCTTTCTCTTAATTTTATTCTCTCATGTTATTTTTCTCTCCCTCTCTGTCTTTCTGTCTGTCAACCTTTCTCTGTCTGCTGCCTCTTGCAAGCAATTGAGCAAGATCTGCCTCTTGCTCAATTGGACTGTCCAATTTGGAAGCCACAGTCATCCATAAAAATAATATGGTTGTCTGTATGTCCAACTATGATGCACCATATTTCTTCATGCAAATCTTGTCATCAATTCTGAGGATAAATGATAAGGGCAAAGTGCATTCAGCAGATCTAAGGAAGGAAGGTAAAGAACAGAAGAGCAGTGGAATGAAAACATGATGAGATATTACAAAATTTTAAATTTATAGAAGAGAGGAAGGATTTGGGTGAAGCGAGACTTAAAAATCAAAAGAGAAAGGCTGAGATATTGGAACAGTAAAGTGATGTGGTAAAATCAAAGAGAAATCGACAGGGAAGCACATCGAGTTTAACAAAAAATGTACATTGACGAAGAAGGTCATTGCAGGCAATATAAATATAAAAATGAAATTAAAGGGTCTTTATGAACATTTTGCAATGAGATAGATGAAATAATGGCACAAATAGAGGAAAATGATTGAGACCTAATTGCCATTAAGGAAAATAGTTACAAGGTGATCAAGATTGGGAAATAAATGCTCTAGGGTACGCAATATTTTGGAAAGACAGAATGGCAAAGGCGATTGGGGAGTCCTTATACAAAGGATGGCATAAGGACATTAATGAAAAAGGATCTGTCCTCTGAAGATCATGAGGTAGAATTAGTATGGGTGGCAATTAGAGATAGCAAGAGACTGAAAACATTGGTGGGAGTAGTTTAACAGTAGTCATACCATTGGGCAGAAGATTATGCAAGAAATTATTGGAGCTTGTAACAAAGGTAATGTAATAATTTTCATGAAAACTGGGATAATCAAATTAGCAGGAGTAGTCTAAATGAGTTTGTAGAATAGTTTTGCTACATTTTCTTGGAACGGTATATAGTGAAACTGACCAGGCATAAAGCTACCTTACATCTAATATCATGTAATGAAGCAGGATTAATTAGTAATATTACAGTAAAAGATAGGCTGGGAAATAGTGATCATAATACCTTGCAATTGCATGTTCAACTTGTAAGTGACATATTTTAATAGCAAACAAAAACTTTAAACTTCCAGTGTCTGCAGTGTTTTGATTTAATAATGAATGGTTGTACTTACCATTATGTTCTTCTTTTCCTCAATAAAATTTTGTGCATAATAAAAGCAAACATTGTTTCCTATATCTGATATTTTATTGTATGAGGATGGCTGTTTGTGTGTTAATGTATGCAGGCAGAATCTTGCTCAGGCATCATGAGTCTTACCTGCAATCTAGAGAGTGACTCTTTTTGAAAAGGTCCATCGGAACTCAAACCAATCAGGGAGTGATTGAATGAAGACTTTGGGGCAGAAGTTCTACCTAGCAATGTGTCACTGAGGTGGCTGTGCGACTGGAAGACATCCACCAGAGTCCCATGGAGGATTCAAGTTACAGGTAAATAATGTGAGGGGAGGGTTTCATGAGGTAGAGATCGTGGAGAGAGGGAGCTGAGGGGTGGGAGAGCGCGGTCAGAAGCAAAAGAGCAGGAAGTCAACTCTCAATGTCTCAGTAGCCAGTTCTCAATCAAATGCTTGATTTTCAGTTCAAAGGATCAACTAATACATCTATCTATTGATAAATATTTCTCTTTAGACAAAAACCAACACTTCAGCACTACATTCTCATAGAACCCAATCTCTTGCTGTTTTGTTCAGGTTGGTGTGACCCATGTCAAACTAATTTAAGTGCCACACATTGTGTCTTACGATGGTTTGAAGGTCCTATGAGACGATTGACTGTGGTAAGAATAGAATCATATTGTTCATGGTGCTAAGCACAAGGGCAACATGAAAAAGATATTGTATAGAAGCAGCACTTGGTTCTTCATGGCTGTGGGATGCCTGGCAGCAAAAACAAAGAAAGCAGCAGATAATGGCACAGATCAAAAGTACCTGAAGTAAGTTATTGCCAAATTCATCTGCCATTCATTGTCAGAGATTTAGATTCAACAAACAGCTTTATATGATCTCTGCAAGCTGTCAAGAATAGCTTGTGCTGCTGTGCCGCAGGTTATTTTTGTTTCCTGGTTAATGTTTCTTAACAAATCATCTTTGTCCTTTGGTACTTTTCAGTTCGTCACCACAATGGAGCCAGTGAGGCAGTTGGCAATCTCAGAAATATTTCTCAGGTCACTGCTGCTTGATTTCTTCTACCTTTCCTTGAATGGTCTAGCCCGGATGTATAGTTAACCTAATGTACGGAGCCATGCAAGGGGGCACACCTCCCCATCGCCATTGCCCGACCTCCTGGAGGGGCCCCCGATTGCCCCTCCTTCACGCCAGTGGGGTAGCCCCAATAGCTCCTCAAAAGTGGGACCTACTGTAAACCCCACTAGAGTGAAATGCTCTGGCAAAGTGGGAGAGGCTAGCAGACCCGAAGAATTCAGTCCTAGGCCTGCTAATCACATTAAAATGACATAAAAATAAAATGTAAAGTTATTACCTGGTGTTCCCACCAGTTTCTAGTGCAAATCTGACAGCGCTGGAAATTCAGCAATGGGAGACATGCGCATGGCAGGAATGTAATAGCGAATCCTGCACATGCCTCCCCTGCCCCACACCTCCCCCAACATTACTGACCCCTTTATCCCTCCACTACCCAGACCGATCGCAGGGCTGTCCCCCTTCCTCCTCACTGATCTCAGGCATTGTGGCAGCAGACCCCCCCTTCCCCTCACTGATCATAGGCATTGTGGCAGCAGACACCCCCCCCACCTTCTCCCATCGATTTCAAGCCAAGAGCCGTCAGACCTATGACCCATCTTCCTGTTTGATCAAAAATACCTCTTCAAATGCAGATAATAAAAAGAGAATAAAACTTACTTCAATTAATAAATCAAAAGAAAGGGTTTAATAAAGAAACATCATTATTCCAAACTTGGGGCCTTACCCTGGGCCAATCCAAGCTCCCACAATTCCAGATCAGTTCTTATTTATAATGAGTCAGCTGGTCAGCTTACTAGTACATCATTCTGTAATTGGTTCCATGGTTTACTGGGTCAGCTGACCCTTACATCTTGTTACCATTGGTCACATTACAACCAATACAAAGTTGTCACCAGTTACATTCTAAGGGCCCTTGCTCTTTGATGTTGAGTCAGTGTTTGTACTTTCCTGAGGCCTTTCCTGCTTTCCTGATTATAGTGGCATCCCTCTATTTGCTTGACCCTTTGGGTATGTATGATGCCACTGTTATTACTTTGGGTAGCTGAACCTTTGAAGTAGCAGCTTCATACCTTGCTTCACTGGTACTTTGTTGACCATCAGATTCCCTCTCATCTATTGTTGACTGATTCTCATAGTAATTCAGGGTATATGTATGTGAGGTACAAGATGTCTCCTGCTCGTCTGCAGCTTGCTCAGTGCTCCAAGTTGATACCCAACGCCTACTACTCTCGAAGAGTGAGCTTGCACTGTCTGGTTACTGTGTTGTACTACAACTACCTTGCCGTCTGTTCCTATCACTTTACCGGGCCCTTTCCACTCTTTTTTATCCTCTCTTTTACATTAGACTCTATTCCCTTACTTGAAGTGTACCCCCAAAGGTCTAATGCAATGTTTGAGGGCTCTTTTTATCCCTTCTGAAACTTCAGCCTTAAAGAAGGCCTTTCTCCCTGCATGCATAACACTTAAGTGTGCAGAAAACATGGAGCTAATGTTTATCCCTTCTAGTGCCGGAGGAGCATTTGTTAAAACTGACAGAAACTTTGGATTCCCCCTATGTACCAATTGTTATGGACTATAGCCTCTACCATCTGTAAAGAATTTTTCGTGTGTACTGCCCATGCTAATGCAACCTGCAAGTTACAGCCTGTTTGATCCGTCAAAATTTTATGCAACATGTTATCTATAACTGCGTGATTTCTTTCACAGAGGTTATTGCTGAATGGGATGTCTGCTGCAGTGTGCATTATTACAATATTTAAATTTTCACATCATTTGCGAATTCGCCCCTATTTTCAATCCTGTTCAATCCAGTGGGTCATAATTTTATCTATAATGGTCTTATTATCTTTCCTGTAAATCACCATGGATATGCTAAACCAGGTGGCCATTTCCACAAGGTGCGATAGATAGACACCTTTGTCCTTGTCCCATATCTTTAGATCCACCCCCATCATTGAAATCTCATGCTAATGATAGACTCATGACTGGACATGGGGTGTCCTTCTATATTTTATGCAAATTTCACACGGGGCTGATATTTGTTCCATGAGATCATTATATCCTTTGTCCAGCACAACTGCATCCTGCAGCAGTACTCTCAGTCTGTGTGGTGCTAGATGACCAAATTGCTAATGCAGTTTCAGAATAATCTTCTTTTTGTCCATAATGCTGTTGTCTGTTAGTGTCGCTAATGCCTCATGAATCTTTGGTGTGAAAAGGGAAGACAATAATGGCCAGATCTTGTAAAATGTAGATCCATAATTTACCCAAATATCACAACTTTATCCTGTTTCAAATCAATGGTCACCTGACCTTTCCTCATCATAGACCTGCTTAACAACAAAGGTATGTCACTGAAAACTATCTGTACGTTTAAATAAACTGATTCCTGCAATTCTACAGGGAAGTATCATCCTTTTGGACGATGTTAGAGTGTAGTCATTTCCAAATCTAAAGCAGGTGGAACTATCATGTTCTTTTACTTTCTTTTGGTCTTTATGATCAAATGACCCTAAATAACAATTTAGCCAATCTTGCCTGCAGGTAGTGGACGTACATCCACTATCTAAAACAGCAAAGCTGACAGAATCTATCATCAGAAGGCTCATTATTGGACTCAATTTCCCTGCCACCAAAACAATGCCTTCCTGATCCTTACCCTCGTCACTGTTGGTTTCCATGTATTCTGTGTCACATGTGGTTTCAAAGATGTGATTTCTTCTTTTCTGACAGTTTACAATGTAATGGTATTGGGAATCACATTGGAAACAGCAATTCACAATCACTCTAGCATTTCTTTGATTTAAACGTCTCTTATCAGTATCCCATGTGCGTCTTCTTTCCCCATTTTCAAATTGGTTATAACCATTTTCAATACTAGGTCTGTTATTAATGTAACTGTCTGTGTTTAAAGGCCTTTATGTACTATTTGGTCTGGTGGTTGAGTCAACATTGACTCCTCCATTCAGGGTGCTATGGCATTCCAGTCTGTATTGAACAAGGTGACAAGGAAGGATTGTTTCCTGAAAAACTTTTTTAATGATGCTGCCATTTGATCAAAGAGGGGCTCCGTTCCCCTTAATTATATTCCAATCATCACTAAAAGAGTATCCATGTGGACAGACATGCATGGTCCAACATCTTAAAGGCTAATACTGCGTCTGGAATCTCAAATTAAATTTCATTAGCCTGGTGTGGCCCCTATCAAAATCCATGATATACTACTCTTTAATGGACTGGGTGTCTCGCCTCCTAATCCTGGGAAACATCACCCATCCTTCATAATTCTCCAAGGGCTCATCTTTCTGATAAAACTTACCTAAATATTGTAGCAAGGGCTGTAGCCCTTCTTCTTTATTTCGGGCATCTGCCATCTAATCAGAAAATACTTTGCTCCTTATCTTGCTCCTAATTGGAAGTGACAAAGCTAATGCCATACTTTGCTTTTTTCTCAGTATTGTGGTGACAAGAGTCCACATTTCCACTTCTGCCTTCCATTGCTGATATGGTTCAGCATCTGAAAAGACAATCCATTCCCACCAGTTTACTTCTACCTTCTGCCATGGTGTAGCACTTCTTCAAAATCAAACACCAATTTTACCATTGCGTTGTGCCTGTTTTCAAGCGCGAAAATGTGATAAGGTCAGGCATGAGGCCATTAATGCGATCTGTGCCCGTGTCCACGCAGATGTCCACTTTACGAAAGCCTGAAAATGGTATGATCCAACTCGCACCCAAAATGGGCACAACGACGATTTAAATGCATTTGCATGCAGATAAATTTGAATTAATGGGCTGCCTGCCCAACTTTACCAGCATTTCCCCCTTTACCATCACATTTGCGCATTGAGATTCAGCACGAAACAGACCTGCTCAGCAAAGGCGCTCCAGCTTCTGAAGACGTGAGTTCAGAGCTTCCAACGTCTCTCTGACTCAAATCTGTGGTTGGGAGGGGGAGGGAGGCAGGTCAGATTATTCTCTGGTGAGGCAAGAGAAGGGAAGCCCGATTATTTTTTGGTGGGGGATGGAGGAAGAGGAGGCAGGTCAGATGATCTATGATAATGGGGGGTTGGAAGGCCAAATCATTGTCTGGTTGGGACAGGGGTAGAGAGAGGACAGCTTGTTGTCTGATAGGGGAGGGGGGCAGGGGGAGGCAGAGAGAGGCCAGATTGTTGTTTGGTAGGGGGGAGGGGTGAGGGGAGGCAGACGGAGGCGAGATTGTAGCCTGGTGGGGGGAGGTAGTGGGAGGCCAGATTGATATCGGGGGGGAAGAGGGGCAGGGGGGAGACAGAAGGAGGCCCGATCATTCCCTGGTGGCAGAGATCCGGGGGTGGTGTGCATCAGAGGGTGTCTGCTGTGACTCTGCGGGGCTGGCTTGAAGGGCTGGATGGCCTACTCCTGCTCCTATTTCTTATGTTCTTATGATTGGTGGGGCAAAGAGTGGCAGGGGCTGGCAATCGGTCTGGATAGCAGGAGGGGGGTGGGTAGAAAAAGGGGGTCAGTTATGTTGTGGAGATGGGGCAATATCTGTGGGGTTCATCGTTCCCAGGCCGCTTTATCCACTTTTTGCGGCCCTGGAGCGATGTGACAGGCGCATTTATTAATTTTCTTTTCACTGCACATGCGCAGTTCGGACCTCTGATCGTTTCAAGTGTGATAAACCCTGTCCACACACGATTCAGATTCGTGATTTTTTTTCAGACTAAGTGCGGTTGGGGCCGCCTGAGAACAGATTTCCAAGTCGGATCTGAATTGCGCCCAGATTCAGCACTTAGAACAAAAATAGTAAAATCGGGCCCCAAGTTACGATGGGTTTTCCTGTGCTACCAATGTTTGATCAGAAGTAACTCTTTAAATGCAGACAATAAAAACAGAACAAAACTTACTCCAACTTATAAATCAAAAGAAAGAGTTTAATGAAGAAACATTATTACTTCAAACGCGGGGCCTCGCTCTGGGCCAATCCAAGTTCCTCACAATTCCAAACATGTTCTTATTTATAGTGAGTCAGCTAGTCAGCTGACTTTTATATAAGTCTGTGATTGGTTCCACACTTTTCTGGGTCAGCTGACCTTAAAGGTTGTTACCATTGGTCACATTACATTCAATACAAAATATCACCAGTTACATTCTAACACTCCCCCCACCCCGCCACCTTGCACACACACTGATCTCAAGCAGAGAGCCGTCAGATGCTCGGCACTTACCTCCTCATTAACTGAAGTGCCCGAGTCGGACTTTTGTTGGGCATGTCTGTTTTGCGCCAATTCTGAAAAAGGAGGAAGGGCTGGTAAGGTTGGGCATGGACCCAATTAAGTCAATCTAAATGCTTGCAAATGCATTTAAATGGCTGTCGCAGTCCCGACTGTGGCCATTTTTGGGCCCTGGTAAAGGGGGAACCAGCGCGGAGACAGGCACAGATCATGCTACTCACCTCATGCCCAACTTTACCAAGTTTTCACGCCCAAAAATCGGCGCAACCTAATGGTAAAATCGGGCCTGCTGGATTCTGTACAATGGCTGAAAAACTGTCCACTTTCCTTTAGCTTTTGCTGAGATTCCTCCATCAACAAAAAGAAAGAGGGATCCTCTGCCAGTCTGTCCCATTTGCAGAGGTGGCCAGCTGTGATTCTTTCTTGTTTCTGTGTCACGTGCATACACATGCGCACACATGTGCGCACACTGACAGATAAGTACATCAGTATACCCTGAGCAGGTTTGCAGTTGTTTTTTTCAATCCCAGTTTCCTGTGTATTCTGAAAGGCAACGAACAACACAATTCTTGCCCCAGGGTTAAATTTGTTCGTACTTTCTGAGATGTTGATCAGTAGGAGGTGGGTTTTGGATATCTGCTCAGATGTGAAATGTCTCTCTTTACACTCTCTTTTGGTGATTTTTGTTTGTTTACTTTCACCTTGGAAGATGGCCTTGTATTTAGAAGTAATTTGTTTTGTCTCATTTCAAATTCTAGAATTTCAATTAAGGGTTTTGGAAAATCATTTTTAAAAAAGAGCTGTAACTTCATAATAGTCTTTGGCAAGCTGAGGGGCAGAGCCACATGCTGTCAGGAGAGGGAGAAGGCAGCCAGGACAGAGCTTGAACTTATGAGTGGCTGCGTGGCAGGAGCTGGGGGCAGCCTGAACTCCCTAAGAGTGGCTGAAGTGCCATGACGGGAAATTGGGACCTAGTCAGACTGACTGACAGCATCCCTGAGTCTGAGAAGCCTCCTGGAGAGGGAGAGGGGAGATGAACTGTGGCCAGGATTTGGAAACAAAATAAGCATGAATATGCCTGGTGAGTGCCACACTAAGGAGTTAAGGCCCTGACCAGGGCAGAGACTTGAAGCATCAGTGGTCTGTATTCTTAGTAAATAGTTGTTTCTTGGAATTACACTTTCCCTTAACAGTTAATACAGCTTTGATGCCAGAAAAAATAAGTCTTTTTTAACCTTTTGTGTAATCCATGTGCTTAAGTCCCACATTACACCTGTGTGGAACAACATCCCATCTGCAGCTGCCCCAGTGACTCACTCCTGCCAATAACTGACAATGTTTGGGACCCAAATGTGTGGTCAACTCTGAGTCTGGTTGTGATTCTTCCCTTGCTTAAATGGCCTTTTGACATTTATCAGGATCTTAAATGTGGACAGGTCCCTTGGGTCAGTCTCCATGGAATCATCTGAGAACAAGAATCAGGTGAGGGGAAGAGAAGAACGAAAAAACAAAAACCTGCTGCAGACACTCCCAACTCAACAGGAACCCAATATGTGAAGATTTTGATATATTAACACCTTGAAATTTAAAATTACAGTGAAACCTATACAACACAGACCCCTTACGAATAACATTAGCTGTCTTTTTATTGCAAGTGTCTGTATTTTCAATTGGACAACGGCTTAGATCTTCTGAGCAGCAGCAATGATGGTCTGACTGCCACCCTGCTTGGAAATTTCCCCAAGTCAGCACTGCTGCTTGCTTCCAGTGAGGTCTTCTGAGCCCAGCTTTCATGGAAATATGATGCGGAGATGCCAGCGTTGGACTGGGGTAAACACAGTAAAAAGTCTGACAACACCAGGTTTAAGTCCAACCGATTTATTTGATAATAAACTCACAAGCTTTCGGGGTTCGTCCCTTCGTCAGGTGAATGGAGAGTTCTGGCCAGAACTCTCTTACTGTGTTCACGGAAATATGCAGAGCTCAGTGCCTTGGGGAAGTTACTCAGAATGGAAAACTTGTGGGGAGACAGGACAAGCTCATTTTTTGCAGCACTGGTTGCCATGTGGAAAGTTTAAAAATTCATTCTAAATGTTGATGAATGGGTGAGTGGATGAACAGGTAGGTGGGTGAGATGGATAATAAGTAAATGGATAGGTGGGTAAGTACATAGAGGCAAGTGGCTGAAATAGGTAGATGGGTGAGTGAGTGAAGTAGGTAAGTGGATAGGAGTGCTTAATGAGTATGGGAGTAAGTGGGTGATATGGATAGGTGGATATGTATGTAGACTTAAGTGGATGAGGTGGTTAAGTGTGTGAAGTAGGCAAATGGGTAGGTGTAGGTGGATAATGTGGGTTAGTGGGTAGATGGGTGAGTTAGGTAGCGGGTCTGGTTATGGTAGTCAAGTCAGGTAAGGGGGTTTTACTTGGGTGATCAGGGGATAGTGGGGTCCACGGTGCAGTGAAGTCTGGGCGATGGCCAGGGAATGGGATGAGTAATCAGGAGGATCGAGGAAGTGGTCATAGTATCAGGGTTGTGGTTTTGAAGAAAGCTGTATAGTTAATGAGATGTCAGACAATCTAACATTTCCTTTGTAACTACTCAGGTAATTACTGCACAACAGTCATTCAAGATGCATGGGAACATTACCGCCTCCATATTTTCTTCCAAGTCGTACATATGTTGACTTGGAAATATATCACTGTTCCTTCACTGGCATGGGGTTAAAACCCTTCCCAACAGCACTGTGGGTGTATCTACACCACATAGACTATGATGGTTGAAAAAGGCAGCTCATGACTAACATTTCAAGAGAAATTAAGAATGGCCTATCTAGCGATGCCCACAGCCCATGAGCAAATATAAAAAATGTTAATTCTAAGTCGGCGACATTAGCAGAGAGTCCCAGGGAACAGAGGATTACCCATTGGAAATTTCCTGGGCAATTCCCACAGAGATCCATGTATCAGAACTTCCACAGGGTTTCAAATCTCATTTTCAGTCATTCATCCACGCTCCAACAATCTGGCGACAAGAAGATATGGTCCATGCAAGTACTGACAGCTGTTGTAGGGTGATTTAAACCCTAGTACTAGCATGAACAGGAAGAAATCCAGTCCATCAGTTGTCATAACCTTCAGATTGTCTTCTGAATCTGCTGCTGTATATAAGGATTTCTTGAAAAAATCTTGATGCACTCAATCCCATTCTTAATTCAGTTTTAAGGTGGAAAAGTCTAACCTATGCCTTTTCCTTAACACGCTATTTGATAAATTTGCGAATAGTTTCTCCACTTCCATCTACTGAAAGCCTACCGAAACCAGTCAATATACGCATGAAGATTCATATGGCTCAAGTCACTGAATTATTGGCCCTGTAAACATTGTTTTAAATATGACCCTTGTCATTTTTTTCAATTTGTAAGCTCGAGGCAGAAATAAAAGGCATGAAACCTACCCTGCAGAACAACGGCTATCTTGATCAAATCATTGTTTGCTGCATATTACTCAGACTTGGACTGAAGGTCACCACTTTCAGATTGAGAAGTCAGTGCCAATATGAATGGTATACTGATGTCAGTCCAAGAAGATGTTCTGTCTCCCATATAATTGAGCAAAACCGTGTATGAATTTCAGTGCCAGTTCAATGCCAGGTTGGCACTTTGTCCTAATTTTTTACACAAGATGGATATGACAGAGCTATAGATACTAATGGGTTTCCCTGTTAGCTGGGTGGTGTGGATTGGATAATATGGAGTGGTGAAGTCCCAGCTTTCATTCTTTGTTTGTGCTGACCTACCTAAACTTATTGAGGCAGTGATATCGATACAATCAGTAGCCACTGCGGACCTGAATCGAGCAAAAAGTAATCACCTGACCATTATTGAATGACATATTGGAAAATGTGTGCACATAGATAAAGGCAAAATCAGATTTAGCTATGACGCTTCCTATAATCACACAGGTTGATAAAACTCCACATAGTGAGATACACTTTGTCAAGATATTATAAGGTTACTGATACTTAGGAAAGTCATGATGGTCATTTAGCGAGGTGGTGCAAGCATGTTGGGACAAATGGCCTTCTTCTGCACCGTAAAAATTCTGTGATTCTACCAACATGAGTTTAGGGAACTTTTAGGGAAAAAGGGAAAAAAAGAAAATGTAAATAAAAATTAAATGCCACTTTGTATACTTCAGCACAAGATTTTCTGGTGGTGGAATAACTAAAGCCTTTGGCTGGGATTTTGTGCCCATGTTTGCTGAGGGCGAAAATCACGACATGGGTGCAAAATCCCAGAAGAGGCCAACTGAGAACTCACTGGTGAGATGTTGGGACGCAGTTGCCTTCACTCCCTGCCGTTGAAGTAACAAGATTCATGCTCAGGAGGTAGGGAAGTTTATTTAAATATATTAACATAGAATTATAGGGCTTACTCATTGCATCATTCCCTCTACAATGGGATCCCCCCATGTGCCGACCTGACATCATGTTATTGAGGTTTACCACAGGGAACCAGACACAGGGAGCCTGCACAGGTAAGGACAACCCCTGGGGGAGAGGTCCCTTGCACACTGACACTTCCCTCACCTCCATGGTACTGAATCCAATCCAACCCCCGGGAGCGGGGGGTGCTCCCTCTGGGGAGTTCCATCACTATTCCTGTGGAATGGGGGGGCTCCCATGGAGAGATTGTCCGTGTGCATGTGGGGAGAAGTCCATGTGCATAGGACGTTCCTCTTTTTTAACCAGAGATCAGGGCAATCTTTAAAAACAGCACTGCAATCTCTGGAAACAAAACTTTGCCAGCTTTTTCAATACCAGCCCCACAAGCATGATGGTGTGTAATATGCCTCCAGGATTATTTTCTCCTAAGTGCTGGACAATACAATGAGAAAAGCCAATGAGTGCAGCCAGCAAGCTGCATGACAGTTATCTCGTCTGAGTCAGCATTTAGAAGGGATAAAGGGAAAACTCTGCCTTAGTGGCCATGTGAGAATGTGATGACGTGGCTACAAAAGAAGTTATGTGTGGGAACACATCCTTGGGAGTAAGCGCAGAGCACAAGTGTGGAACTAGCTGCTAAGCTAATGGATAAACTACACTTTGTTGAAAGTCCTTGCTGTCAGTGATTCAGAAACCCACTAGGCTACACTTTTTCCCTAAAGGTGGTAACTCATGTTGGCAGAATCACAGAATTTTTATGGTGCAGAAGAAAGCCATTTGTCCCAACATGCTTGCACCACCTCGCTAAATGACCATCATGACTTTCCTAAGTATCAGTACCATAATTCAGGATTTCAGTGTCATATTCTGCGATTAAAAATAGAAAATGATAGAAATATACAACAGATCAAGCTATGAAGAAAGAAAAAGAGTTATGATTCAGTTTGATGGATTTTTAACAGAACAGGAACATGTTTGAAGGATGTTTATTGGTAAGAATGAACAAAAGTGAAGATCTATCAGAGTGTGGAGGAAAGGAATGATTAAATGATGAAAGGGATGATAGTGCAAGGAACAAGGCTATATTGGGACAAGTAAAGAAACAGCAGATGGGGCTAGTGGAGGTATAAATGGCAACAGCAGAATCATTATCATCAGCCACTTTCCAAAAGAGAGAGCAATTTTGATGAGGCACTTCATGTCCTTTCTGTTTCAGCACTGAGTTCAACAATTGTGGGTCATAATCACTACCCATATTTCTTCTCACTGACCTGCTGAGTACTTCCAGTATTCTCTGTTCATATTTCAGATTTCCAGCATTCAGAGTAATTTGCTTTCATATTCACAAAGTCCAGCTGAGCAGAAGTACAAATACATCAAGTCATCTGAACTAACAGCACAGCAGGTAATTAAAGTATAGAAAATATTTTTTTTTCAGTTTCTTACTGGGGGGATGCGGAGGGGAAGAAGTGGTGCGGTTCAGTGACATGTAACCACCAGCTCTTTGCTGTGTTTTTGTGTTTCCTATGATACTACAGTTGTCTGTGGATTTTCACAGTAACTTCATTGCAATTTTAATGTAAGCCTACATGTGACATTAATAAATAAACTTTAAAACTTGATTCTAAAAGGATATCATCACACGTTAGGGGCTGCTGCAGCTACCTTCTCTGTTTCAGCAGTATCTACCCCTTTAGGAAGTTTCCACTGGGGGATAAATTCAAGCCTGCAATCTCCATTTTCAGGTGCAAGTCAGTCTTCTAAAAGTTGAAGATTGAATACCAGATGGGTGTGCATAGTTCAAATGAGATGTGTGTCTGACACCAACTTGGCACAGTAGTTCATGTGCCCGCATCTAACAACCATCAGTAAAACAGCAAAATGTGGAGCAAATAAATTGTGGCCACATTAAGTATACAGCATTGATTTACATCACCAATGCCATTTTAATACCTATGTCTTGACTTAACCTTCCACAACTGAACACCCAATCCACCTAACCTGCACATCTTTGGACTATGGGAAGAAACCGGAGCACCTGGAGGAAACCTGAGCAGATAATGGGGAGAATGTGCAAACTCCACACAAACAGTGACCCACGCCGGGATTTTAACTCTGGTCCCTGGTGCTGTGAGGCAGCAATGCAAATCACTGTGCTGCCTAAATTGGATTTTATTTTTAAAAAGATGGAGGACCAAATACACCACTCGGGAATGATCCTCACCTGGCCTGGTGCACAACTAAGCTAGTTTTAAGAGTTAATAAAACAAGACATTAAACATTTATGACTGAGTATAAAACAGCACCGCTTTCTATATGGCTTGTTCCCCATCTGTAAAAGTTAACACACAGTAACGTACACAGCACTGATATTTGGACATTTTTTCCCTTTAATAAATACATAAATATTAATTTACTTTTTGATGTTATGCAGTAGAATGCCGTGGTCCAGACTTATTACAATTACTTAAATTTTAAAAAATCAGTTCTTGCATTGCATATCAGAATTAAAGTAGTTATAATATTTAATCATGAGATTTGTCATGGTTTGGAACGTATTTTGTCCAATTAATTGGTAAATTTCAAGTTTCCAACTGATAATATCCTAATAAAATATTGTCAAAGATTAAAAGGAAAATCCATCAGGACATAGTCAGTAATTGTCGGAGTTATATAAGCTGTGGACTATTTTCATGAGTTTTCAGATGCTTCAACAAAGGCGGAAACTCCATCTATTCCTCTCAGGATAAATGTCATTCGGACTTTGGGATCTGGGGAGAGGGATTCTGTACATTTGGTTCAATCAGGACTAGGTGAGGAACGAGCCAGACAGAAAGTTTTGAGAGCCAAATAGAAAGTGATTGAGAATAAAACGTTTTATTCTCAATCACAGATGCTTAACGTATTGTCAATTTTTAAATCTTACACTCTTGAGTTGTGCTGTTCTTTTCAGCTTCATGGTGTTCTCACCTTCCCTACTTCACAGCCATTAGCCCAATGCAAATTGGTCCTTTGGAAGTTGAGCGGAGGCCAGGCAAGTGGTCTAGTCTTGCAAAGAATCTTATAATTCTTCTAAACGTATCTTAATTAGCTTTCACATTCAGGGAGCTGACATTCAAACTGCCCATCCACTTCTGATAAATTAGACTAATGGCAATCGCTCGGTACTTCAAAAAAGCCAATGCCATGCATGTGCTCCATTCAAACCAAGGTATATTTCTGAAGGGCAGGGGGAATATTCCTGCTGGTCACTGAAGCATCCATAATTTGGAGATTAGCCATTATAAAACATTTTTTAAAAGTCATTCATTCAAGATTTTGAGGATCTAAAAAGAATTTTGAGAACTACTTAAAATTGAAAAACTTGTTCATTTATCTAGCACATTTCACAACATTTCAGGATACGCCAAAGTTCTATGAAGCATTTTTTGCATTGTAATCTCTGTTGTAATGTAGGTAATAAAGCTGTAAAATGGAATCTGTGGTGGCTTGCCCCTTTAAGGGACGAATGATCAGGGGTCACATGATCCATCAGGTCAATCATGGTAAGATGCACAAATCAAGAATGGGAGCATGAGGTTTCTGGCAGTGGGAGTCCAGGAGTCATGCAGTTTGGAAACATTTTTACCTCTATCTTGTACAAAGTTACTTTCCTCCAAATAAATCCTGTTCATTGCTCTCTTGGTTGTCAGTTCCTTGCAGCTATTACATCTGGTGACAAGGTAAATTGTAGTTTTTTTCCTGTCATTTGATGCAAATCAGGAGAGCAGTCCTCGAATTGCGACCATTTTTATGAACATTACTGCAACAGCTTGTGAGTGCTAAAATGCCCTTAATTGGGAAGGTGGAACCATTTGACCTTGAAACACTGCATTGAGCCCAATATGTGAGCTTCTCAGATTTCTCTTAGGGCCAATGAAATTGGGGGCGGAAAGTGGAAGGTAATCCTGTTAACAGCCTGCACTCTGAAAACTAGTGGCTTTTACTACCAAATAAACCTGTTGGACTTTAACCTGGTGTTGTGAAACTTCTTACAGCCTGTGGGCTCAGACTTATAATCTTATTCATAGTTTGACTTCTCCAGAGGTCCCAGATACAAGAACGTTCCAACAGCTGATTGAACTGGTCAAAGTACACAATCACCCATAACCATCAGTAATAATACAGCAACAGAAATTTAATTCAACAATGAGAAACTCAAGGGAGAAGAGAGCAGCATTCATGGCATAGTTAAGGCAGTTAGCTGAGCACTGTGAATTTGTATCGACACTCAATGATATGCTAAGAGATAGTTTAGTTTGTGATATGGATAGCCTTGACATGCAAAAAAATTAATGGCAGAGACAGAAATTACCTTGATTACATGTTAGAAATTGCTCAGGCTACTGAAAATCTTGCATTAAAGTTGCAAAGAAGCATGCAGCTTGGCAAGGTCAACTAACTTTGGCGGGAAAACTTAGAGAGTCATGGCGCCAGGGACGAGGGCACTGAAAGTCATGAGCTGAAGAGCAGTGAGCAGGACAGGGCATAGAGATGTAGAAAGTCAAGTTTGCAGACCAAGAACACAGAAGAATGCTATCAATGCTGGGGAGAACACACCCAGGAGAGATGCAAATTTAAGGATGTAACGTGTTTTGCTTGTAACAGAAGGAGCTATTTTAGGATTAACCTCACAGCCAAGCAAAACCTAACAAGGGCCAACAAATAAAAAACTATGACTCTGATATATAGAAAATTCCTCCAAAGAAGAATCTGGAATTTACTGATTAAACAGTATTAAAGTGAGCAAGTCAGTCCTAGTTGTAATTGTATTAATGGTGAACAGAATGGAAATGTGTACAGAAACCTCTACCATAGAAGAGAAGATGTATTGATTTTTGCAAGGTGAGGTTTCGTCCCTGGAATTAAAAAACACATGGCCAGGCTGACCATGTACATTGGAGAAGCCTTGAAGATAATTAAGGGTGGGACAGTGGTTAGCACTGCTGCCTCACAGCGCCAGGGACCTGGGTTCAATTCCTGCTTAGTCTGCACGTTCTCCTTGTGTCTGTGTGGGTTTCCTCTGGGTGCTCTGGTTCCCTCCTATAGTCCAAAAGATGTGCTAGTTAGGTGCATAGGCTATGCTAATGTTCCCCTCCCACCCCCACCCCGTGTACCCAAACAGACGCCGGAGGGTGGCGACTAGAGGATTTTCTACACTGCTAGTGTTAATATAAATCTACTTGTGACAATAATGAGTAAACTTTAAAAATAATTGGTACCATAGCAATGCCTATCAACATCAGTCAGCTCAGTTACTTATTATCGTGGTCAAGGGCCAAGTCTCATGGGATGAGGTTGGTTCCAACAAATCCAAATAAATTCAGTAGCGATCTTCTGCATTAATGAAAGCAATTTTCATAAAATATTAAGGAAATACCATGAAGTATTTCAGAATTAACTGAGCATGATATCAAGGCAAAAATCAAAGTTGATCTTAGTCAGTTCTACAGAGCTTATTCAGTGCCCTATGCTTCACACAAAAAAGTAGAAGCTAAGCTCCAGCATTTGGAGGATTTCAGAACAATTAAGCCTGTGGGGTGTTCTGAGTGGGCTGCCCCCATCATCCCTGTTGCTAAACTGGCAGGACTGTAAGAATATGTGAAGACTATAAGCCAACCATCAACGAAGCAGCACCGGAAGTGGATTGGTGCCCTATAATGAAAATCAAAGACCTATACGCCAAGTTATCTGGAGGGTTGACATGTATAAAACTCGACATGAGTCATGCTTATCAGCAGATAGAGTTAGATGAGGCATTTTGGGAATTCGTAACTATCAACATCCACAAAAGTTTATTTCAATATACCCAGCTGCTGTTTGGAGTATCTTTGGTATGCACCACATTCTAATATACTATGGAAAGCTTGGTTACAGGACCTGCCCAAGGTACTTGACAACTTAGATGTATTCATTATAGGAGCTACTGAAGAAGAGCACTTAGTAAATTTGGAGCAAGTATTGAACAGCTTTAAAAGAGCAACAGTAAGGCTCAAGAGAGAAAAATATACATTCCAAGCCCACAAAGTAACATATTTGGGATGCAGGGTCAACACTCAAAGACTACATCCTATGGAGGAGAAAGTTAAGGCAATCCAGGGAGCACCGGCCCCCAGAAACATATCAGCACTAAAATTATTCTCAAGGTTGGTGATTATCCCCAGCCTGTCCAAGTTGTTGGCACCCTCACATGCACTTCTCAGGAAGATCCAAAATTGGGATTGAAGTGAAGATCAAAAGGAAGCTTTTGAGTGGGTTAAAATGATATTGTAGTCTTCAAACCTCTTGGTCTATTTTGATACTGGAAAATAGAATAGAATTCCTAGAGTGCAGGTGGAGGCCTTTCGGCCCCTCAAGTCTGCATTGACGCTCTGAAAGACCATCTTACCCAGGCCCATCCCTTGCTCTATTCTTATAACCCAATTAGGTGGCTGATCTACCTAACTCACACATCTTTGGACTGTGGAAGGAAACTGAAGCACCTGGAGGAAATCCATGCAGACACGGAGAGAACATTCAAACTCCACACAGAATGTATTCCACGGCCGGAACTGAACCGGGGTCCCTGGCACTGAGAGGCAGCAGTGCTAATCACAGTGCCACTTTGCTGTCCCGGAGTAGTAGTGCTGATCTGTGATACCTCACCCTATGGAATAGGAGCAGTATTGCGTCATAGACTTGAATAGAGAATGTAGAGAGACTGATTGCTTTTCCTTCAAGAATATTAACAAATGCTGAGAGGGCTGATTTTCGGATTGAAAAAGAAAGGTTTGGCTACTATTAATGGGGTGAAAAAGTTTCATCACTATATTTATGGATGTCACACTTAATAATAATGATAATTACTGACCATAAGCTACTTCAAGGTTTGTTCAGAGAGGACAAAGCCATTCCCGCCATTGCTTCAGTGAGGATCCAACATTGGGCTGTACTGTTGGTCAGATACAACTATATGTTCCAACGTAAGCCAGGCACCCACATTTCTTTCCATTGCCATCAGTACCCCAAGAAATGGTACTCACTCTTAACTTTCTGGACACGTTACTGCTGTCAGCATGATAAATCAGGTTGTGGACCCAAAGGACCTCTAAAGTCAAATGGATTATCTTTTGCAGTTGGCATTATGACGAGTCTGAACAATTTTGACCTTTCCAAATAAGCTAAGTTGTGAGGATGGAATACTGTTGTGGGGAGCCAGAGTGATCATTACTTCTTCTGCTCAGCCAACACTATTACAAGAACTGCACAGTGCACATCCGGTGTGACAAAAAGAAAGTGTTAACCCACTGTAATGTGTGATAGCCTGCAATTGATAAAAACATTGAAAACCTTGTTAGACACTGTGACCGGTGTCAAGAACAGCAAAGTTTATTTCCCTCAGCTCTTCTGCACCCATGGGAAAAGTTGGCCATCTGTGGGGTTCCATTTTGATTTTGCAAGTTCTTTCATGTACAGCATGTTTCTCCACATTATTGGTGTTCATTCTAAGTGGATGGACAAATATGAGATGAATGAGGAGACAATTCTTTAGCCCACAATTGGTAAACTTTGACAGACATTCATCACACATGGGTTGCCTGAAGTGACAATGGGACTGCATTCATAAATGACGAATTTCAACAATTCAAACAAATGGAATTCAGAATGTTTGAACAGCCTAATACAACCCATACTTAAACAGATGAGCTGAAAAGGACGTTCTGATGGTTAAATCTGCTATGAGAAAGCAGTCCTCTGCGCCTTTACAACTTTGATTGGCTCATTTTCTACTAACGTACAGAACAACTTCTCATGCCACTACAGGAAATTACCATCACTGAATTATTCATGGAAAGATGTTGATGGACAAAAACTTGATTTAATATTTCCAAGTTTGGCAGAGAGGGTGGAGGCAAAACAGAATGCACAGAAGCGATATCATGATTTCACCAAGGGTGACAGGATTTTTTAGACTAGTCCATGGGGTTGTTGTGATTAAGACAGATCCAGTGTTGTACATAGATGATATACAAGGAAGAGAATGAGGAAGCATGTGGACCACTGGATGAGAAGAGAACCATGCACAACAGCAATTGAACAGTCTGTTCTGCTATGCCTGTTAGTGTGGCTCCAGCGATTCCAAGTGGAACCAAATCCAACAACCCTAAGGAGGGATTAAGTAATGTTCTTGTGGAAATTGGAGAGGTTTACCCACTCTAGAGTATCTCCACAAACTGAAAGCTTTCCTGCTATTGTTCAGGACAGAACTACCTTGACTGATGAAGCACCTACTAAAGAATTACAGTGCTCTCGAAGGATTAGGAAGACTCCAGATAGACTTACTTTATGAGAAACTTTATGAGTATTAGGTTTCCCCCTTTTCATGTATAATATTGTAAATAGTTTTGTTGTTATTGTAAAGTATTAATTAGGGATTTAAAGGGGGAGGAATTTGGTCGTGTGGCCCTTTAAGGGCTGAGTTAGTGTGGGTGAGGTCACATGACCCATGGGGCCAATCACATTGAGGCGTGCAAATTGAGAATGGGAGTGCCGGTTTCTGGCAGTGGGATTCTGGGACCTGTGGAGTTCAGGAGCATCCTTATTTCTGTCTTGTATATTTTCCCCAAATAAACCAATGATCATTTATCTGCCTTGGTCATCAGTTTCTTGCAACTATTACAGTACCTTTGTGAGACACAACAGTGTGGATTTTCTACCTATCCACCTGTTGTTTCTTTAGATGAACTGGGGTTAATGGAGTCAGAGTTTGCCTAACTCCACTGAATGCTCCAATTGGCCTGTTTGTGCATCATATACCTTCCCAATGTGGGTAAAGATATTGCCTTTGGTCATAGAACCATAGGATCCCTTAGGTACAGAGGGAGGCCATTTAGCCCATTGGATCTGCACTGTCTCTCCGACACAGCATCCACCTAGGCCCTATCCCCGCAACCCTGCATATTTAACCCATTAATACTCCTAACCTGCACATCTTTGCATCGTGGGAGGAAGTTGGAGCATCTGAGGGAAACACACACAGACACGAGGCAAATATGCAAATTCCACAGTCACCCAAGGCTGGAATTGAACCTGGGTCCCTGGAGCTGTGAGGCAGCAGTGCTAACCACTGTGCCATCATGCCTAGCAATGTAAGATTTGCAGAAGACATCTGGAGGAAGGAAGTGGGTGTATAATGTAAAGATACTGACAGGAGCATGAATTTGAGCCAAAAAAAAATTCTTCTGCAGGAAATTCAACAGCTGCATCTTATTCTTGCTCTGGCAAGTCTTTGCTGGATAAGAACCTTATGTTCCCAAGGATGTGCCTGAGTTAGAAAATACAGGCCAACATAAAGAAGCTGACAACAGGTCTCCATAACAATGAACTGTGCTACGTTTTTTGCCATCGGGATGGATCTTGCTGCCACAAGGGACAGATTGGCAGACAGAGCAGACAGGCCATGAAACTAGGTGCCATACTATGAATGCCATTTTCAGTGCCTACCAATGTTATTAGTGGCAGGGTAGGCATTTGGAGACTAAAATGTCTGTAGACCAATTGAGGCCCTTAAGTGGCCAATTTATGGTCAGTTCAGGACCTCCACCTGCTAGGATTTAATGCACAGTGGGAGAGGTCCATGCCAAGTGTGCAGCCCAGAAGCTTCCAGTACTTGGGCTGGTTCCAATCAAGGGGGGTACCCATTTTACAGGCCCCCTTCTACCCATCTGGCACCCCTTTCAGGACTTCTCATCCTCACATTTCCCTCCTCTCTTTGCATGTCTGCCCTGACCTTCCCTAAACCCACCATCCCTCTCACAAGGGCCTGCTAGTTTGGTGCTGGTTACAGCTCCCCTGAGTTTACCTTCACATCTTGCTACTGCTCCTGGTAGCACTACTGTGACAAGACAGCTACTGGTGATTTGATTGGCCAGTGGCTCTCAGCGGTGGGACTTCCTTCTTGATGGGACGGAAGACCTGCTTCAAACCAATTAATGGCCCAATAGCGGTTAAGTGGCTGCTAGGTGAGAAAGCCAAGCTGAAGTAAGCTCACCCCTGACTTTTACGCTGAGACAATAGGGTGCAAGGAAGGGAGTCTGTACTCCCATTCACACCCTACCCCACTCCCTATAAAATCCAGCACCTTGTGTTTAATGCAACAATGAAATATTGAATGAAGAGATAATTTTCCTTGATATTTGAAATAAATGTTGCAGAGTGCACGCCACTGTGTGTAATTTGGCAGTTTACTATTGGGATTATAAGTCATCCTTCTTGATGCAATGGATTACAATAGCATCAATTCCTGACTAGCCCATTTCATAGATGCTGTTAAAAATTCTTCATACTGGCAATTACGTTCCTTTTGCTGCTGTCCATTCACAGCAGTTTGAGCTGCTTTCATTGCAGCAATGGCAGAAAATCCAAATAAGTATTATAATCCAGTGCAATACCCTCAATCAATGATTTACCATGATTAATCATAGTCTGCACCAGACTGAAGATTCTGAGAGTTTTTGAGCAATTCACAAACACCTTTTGAATAATAAGGGTAGGAATTCTAATTGGTGAAATTTAAAATAATCTGGTTAATAATAACATGCAAAGGATGTAGCATGAAAGCACTAAACATTAGTGAGTTTCTACCTATAACTTACGCTTAAATGTTTACTCATGTTACACAATAAGAATTTTGCATATCAATTTACAACTTAACATATGTTCAGAATATTTTATAAATTTCAGCAGAGCAATCTAACACAAGCAAACAATAAATATTGTGTATATGATATACACACTGGTTAATAAAGTTCAAATTCAGATACATTAAACTGATAGTTTACAGTTGAAATGATAGAATTCAAATTGTAGAAACCGCACAGTGCAGAAGGAGGCCATTTCGCCCATCGAGTCCACACTGACAACAATCCCACCCAGGCCCTATCCCTGTCACCTCACATATCTACCCGCTAATCCCTCTAATCTATGCATGTTTGTCAACATATTTGCCTTCATGTACTTTTTCAATTGTCTGTACTTTCCATTTTGTTACATGTTAGTGATCACAATAAATAGGATTTGGGTTATTTAGATTTGGAAATATATGATAGAAATCCTGTGGGATATTGGCTGGATAGATGATGGATCAATGTCAATCCTTATCTGAACATGCTTCTGTCTCCCTATGTTATATTTTCTCAAAATGTGTACTGCCAAATATATGATTGAAGTTCTACCTGCTTTGTACTTTAAAGATCTTCATTAGATTTTCAATGTTATGTTCTTTTTATATTGAAATTTTATACATAAATTATAACATGGGAATATGACTTTTGACTTATAGGGTGACCAGGAATCCCAGTTTGCCTGGGGCTATCCAGTTTCTTCCTCACAGTTTTCTACAGATTGCTCAAAGGTTCAGGTTTTCTCTCCGATGAGGCTCTTCTACCTACATTACATGAACTGCAGAGGTTTAAGAAGATGGCTCACAACCACTTACAACCACTTTCTCAAGGGAATTTAAAAAATTGGAGAAATGTAGCCTCATTTAAATATTATAATCACAGACTCACTTCTTCGGAGTAGGTTGTTCAGATGCCCAAAACACGCTGCAGTTAAGCTGAAGGCAGACACTTCTGCATCAGTTTGAGGTGAGATATTGAGTCCTAGGATGCATTGATTTTTTGGGAGGTTGGCTGTCAGCATATGGAACATAAGGAGCGGGTCCTTCTACTAATGGGCTTGGACTTCTCTAATATCTGAGGAGTTTGCAAATGTTGCTGAACATTTCGTGATCATCAGCAAACATGCCAATTTTGTAATGGAGATTTTTCCCTGATTCCCATTTGCTAAATCCCCTTTATGTCACACTCAGTGAAATGCTGTCAAGGGCTGCCTCATCTCACCTTTTGAATTCATTTCCTTTGTCCATGTTTGAACCAAGGCTATAATGAAGTCAAGAGCTGAGTCATCCTGGTGCAACCCAAACTGAGCATCAGTAAGCAGGTTATTGCTGAATAAATGCCACTTGATAGCAGTGTCAATGACACTTTCTGTTACTTTGCTGACAATTGAGAGTAGACTGATTGGTTTGGATTTTTTTCTCTTTCTTGTGTATAGGGTGTACCCCCCTCACTTTAAGTATATTAATATAAATTAATACTAATCTTGCGACATAACTGCATCTTAAAATTATAATACCTAAACTCAGCAAAAAGTAACACAAGTAGAAACAATTATGCCAGTTTGGTCATAAACTTTTTACTTTCTTGATTTTAAGTTGGTTCAGTGTTCATGCCATTGTCATCACAACTCCTGCCTTCAACTGCCCTCCCCCTCTCTCCTGCTATTGTGCACCTAACAGGTTAATCGTTACTGAGCCCCACCTGCCCAAGGTTTGTCAGTGCGTCACAATTCTGACTTCGGAAAATCTGCTTACCCTACCTAAACTGATACTGTTAGAAAAAAGGAACTCACAATTTTCAAAGCATTTTAAAACATATGGATCACTAATGAATATCCAGTGTTGTTTTGCAAGCAGATGTGGCCATATCTCATGTGGCAAAGATCCATAAACAGTAAGTGAACTGGCTGAGTGGATTATCATAGTGTTGATCATGAAGAATGTTCCCTATGAAGTTGTGAGAAATTCTTGTTCTGTTTTGAATAGTATCATGCAATCTTTTCCATTCATTTTATCAAACAGGGACTTGGTTCACATCTTAACTAAAAAAGCTGCACCTGTAACAGTACAAGCACTTTTTTGGTACTGCAATGAAGAAGCTGGGGCTAAGAAACGAGGGCTGCTTTATCCTGGATGGCATCAAGTTTCTTGAATGTTGTTGGAACTGCTCTCATGCTTTCTCATCCAGGCAAGTGGAGAGTATTGCGTTACACTCTTGATGTGTGCTTTGTAGATGGTGGACATGTTTTGGGGAGTCAGGATGTGAGTTACATGCCACAGGATTCCTAGTCTTGACCTGCTCTGGTAGCCACAGTATTTATAATGCTAATCCAGTTCAGTTTTTGGTCAATAGTAACTCCCAGGATGCTAAGAGTGGGGGATTCAGCAAAAGTATTGCGAATGTCATGGGGCGATGGTTAGATACTCTCTAGCAGGAGATGGTTGTCGTCTAGCACTTATATGGTGTGAATGTTACTTGCCATTCCTGAGCTCAAGCCTGGACATTATTCAAGTCTTACTGTGTTTGGACAGTTTTTATTATGCATTTATGGATGTAGGCATCACTGGCTAAGCCCGCATTTATTGCCCATCCCTAGATGGTAATAAGTTTCAAGAGGGGAATGTGCAATGAGATCTGGGTGTTCTTGTACACCAGTCACTGTTGCAGCAAACGGTAAAGAAGGCAAATGGTATGTTGGCTTTCATAGCAAAAGTATTCAAGTATAGGAGGAGGGACTCTTGCTGAAATTATGCAGGGCCTTGGTGAGACCACACTTTGAATATTGCGTACATTTTTGGTATTCTTATCTGAGGAAGGATGTTCTTGTTATAGAGGGAGTGCATCAAAGGCTTATCAGACTGATTCCTGGCATGGTGGGACTGATGTATGAGAAGAGATCAAGTCAGTTAGGATTATATTCACTGAAGTTTAGAAGAGTGAAGCGGGGGGGGATCTCATTGAAACCTATAAAATTCTAACAAGGCTAAGTAGGGTAGATGCTGAAAGGATATTCTCAATGGTGCAGGACTCCAGAACCAGGGGTCACCATCTAAGAATATAGGATAAGCCATATAGGACTGAGATGTGTAGAAATTTTTTTACCCAGAGTGTTGAGCCTTTGCAACTCATTACCACAGAAAGCAGTTAAGCTCAAAATAATGTACATTTCAAAAAAGGAGTTAGATATAGCCTTTAGAGCTAACAGGGTCAAAGGATATGGAGGAAAGCGGGAACAGGTTACTGAGATGGATGATCAGGCATGATTAGAATGAATGCGAAACTGCCTTGAAGGGCCAAATGGCCCACTCCTGCTCCTATTTTCCAGATTTCTAGAAGGTGGTGCTGTGCTGCCTTCTTGACCACTGGAGTTCCTGAGGTGTAGGTACACCCACAATGCATTTAGGGATGAACTGCTTCAGTATCTGAGGAATCTCGAATGGTACTGAACATTCTACAGTCATCAGCCAACATCCCCACTTCTGCTCTTATAATGGATGAAACTTCATTGATGAAGCAGCTGAAGATGGTTGGGCCTAGGATACTACCCTGAGGAATTCTTGCACTGATGTCCTGGAGCTGAGACAATGGACCTCCAATCTCCATAACCATTTTCCTTTATGCTTGGTATGATTCTAACCAGTGGAGGGCTTTCCCCCGAGTCCCATTGATTCCAGTTTTGCTAGGGCTCCTTGATGCCACACTCAGTGAAATGCTGCCTTGATGTCAAGGGCAGTCGCTCTCACCTCACCTCTGGCACTCTTTTGTCCATGTTTGAACAATGTCAAGAGTGTATATTGTATTGGAAATTCAGCACCTGAGGCCCTTGTGCTTCACATGATTTTTCGAGCTTTGAATGTATTAATTTGTTGTTAAGTCTCTACTGAATGGAATTTACTTCCCTATGGTGTGGCTACCTTATTTTCTAATTCTCTTCAAATCAGAAATGAATCTCGTATAAAGGCCAAGATCAGAATTTTAACTTCCCACCAGCTACAGAATCGGAGCAAGCAAGGGGCAGACAATGGAAATGTCTGTTAATTGGGCAGGATTTTAAGGTTTTGGGACAAGTGGGGCTATAAAATCCTGCCAGCCCCCCCAAGAGTCTGACAGCATATTTTTGGAGGCAAAATGTTGACAAAATTATTTTGATATTTCATAAGCCTACATAAGTGGCACTAACATGCAAGTGAAATAAATGGAGGAACAGAGTACAGATTAATAACCAGAAGTTCAACAATCATTATGGTGGTAGAGTTTGATGTGTTAGATCACTTTTTCCATGGAGACCAGTGCAAGGTTTAACCTTCAGGCCAATAAAATGAATCAGTTTCTGGAACAATTTTAGCAACATAGAAAATAGGAGCAGGAGTAACCCATTTGACTCTTCAAGCCTGCTCTGTCATTCAGTATTATCCTGGCTGGTCCTCAATACCATACTCCTGCACTTTCCCCATAACCCTTGACATCTTAAATTTTCTGGTCGTTCATGCGAATGGGGTTCTCGGGTCCTACTCCAGTGAACAGTGATTTAGCTAAGTGCCAAGTTTTCCGCCCTTGCTTGCAGTGGTGGTTGGGTGTAAACGACTGAGAAATTCCAGCCATGAGGTTTGTTTTCCTCATCCAAATCATTGATGTATGTTGTGAATAGCTGGGACGCCCAAGCAGTGATTCCTGTGGGACCCATAGCTACCACTTGCCACTTCTAAAAAGACCCATTTATTTTTACTGTCTGTTTCCTGTCTGCGAATCAATCCTTAATCCATGCCAGTATATTACCTCCAAATCAGTGCAAAGGAATTATTTCAGATGGAAGCAAAGATCTATACCTCAATGAACCATACAAGGATTCAGTGATGACATGAATAATTACCAAAGAAAGATTAGCATTTATATAATGCCTTTCACAACCTCAGGATGTCGCAGAGTGCTCTTCAATTAAATACTTTTGAAGTGTAGTTACTTTTGTCACATAGGAGATGCAGCAGCCAATTTCAGCACAGTAACGTTCCACAAACAGCGATAGGATAATTATCAGATAATCTTTTTTATGATTTTGGTTAAAGTTGACCAGGACACCACAAAAGTTTGTCTGCTCTTTGAAGATATAACCTCTTGTAATCATTACAGGTGATTGATTTCACAATCTAGCACAATATTGGGGAAGTGTTTGTTTTGGAAAATAGTAGGAATGAAACAAGCTGGCAGTGGGCTTACAGGAATATTTCCATTGTGTTGCAAGTTGAGTTTGTGAAGTTGGAATTTGATGATGGTCATGATGTAAAAAATTGTAAAAACACAAGAGGGAAAAAGGTTGCAGTATCTCTTTAAAACCTGGTGTTTTGTTTTAGTGTTTGGAGATTTAAAATGTAAAGTACATACAGAATGCAAAACATTTGTATCAAAAAGTTAAACAGTAATCTTGACAAGACAACCTTTTTTTTACTTAGCCCAATCAATTTAAAGCAGGCACTCAGCTACCAGGAACTTATAAAATTTGAATTTGATGGCATTGACAACATCAGACCACTTCTATTGTCGGAAAATTGATAGGTCATCACAGGTATAAGAGAGAGTGAGGGGGCGGGAGTGGGGTGGGGTGGGGCAGGAGAATAATAGAATTGGCCATCTCTCAAGCCTCAAGAGGGAGAGATCAGCTCTCAATTCCGCCAACTTCAGATATCTGTTAAGAGAACATACCATCTAACTAGCGAAAAGTACCAAATCAGAAAGAACTTGCAGACAGAGGAATCAACAGAGGAACTCCAAAAGATTCTAAAAGCTACATACCTGGTTATATTTTTGATAGTGACTGAATTCTATTGTTACACTATTTCTTGGTTAATGAGTGAATTTTGTATTTATTTGAACAGCATTCCATTAGAATCTTATTTTATTCTGCTACTTGTTTAGTTAAAGTTCTCTATTGGTTAAATAAATAAATTGTTGTGTTCATTTTAAAGTGAGTGTCAGATATTTCTGTTAATTAACCACTAAACATTACTGAAGAACAGTTCACATCTTCCCACACATTTCTAACAGACTATGAGGCAAGGTATTCCACTTGGAGGATTCAACATTACTTCTCAAAAGGGGGTCAACCTTCGTATTGTAACAATTGTTACTTGGTGCCCACGTCAAGTTGGAGGAGAAGAATGCCTGGGATGCCTCACAGTTGTGCGCTCAGTGGTGCTAGCAGGACTGAAAATGTATCACTGTATAGTGAAATCCTTTATGCTGCCTCCTACAATCATTGCATTGTGAAAGCAGGCCTTTATTTCGAAGAGAATCTAAACATTCAGCGTTACTTCAGGCAGAGAATCCTTGAAATATCAGCAAAAACTGAACAATGTCCAGTTCCGTAACTCTCTACATTGTGTGGAATGTTATGCACTACAATTACCTGATCTTTTGTGCATGTCCTTTTTTTTAGGTACCTCTTTGTGTGTTTTTAATAGAAGGGTTAAGGTAAGTGGACCCGATCTGCAAGGTGCCCTGTAAGTGGTTTCAGGATTCTGTTGGCACTTAACCAACGTTACTGACATTAATTGGGGCAATGAGGAATGTCCTGTTTGTTGGTGCAAGGACAATACTGTTTTCAGGAGCACCATGTGTCACCACAGTGACATGACTGTGCCAAGCAGATGGTACTGTTCAAGGCTGATTTCTTGTGTTGTCCAATGTTCTGTGAGAATACACCACTTCTTGCATGTACAACAGTCTTAGAATGCATAATTATGGTTATCAGTATTTTGGTCCCTACCAAGGTCACTGAAGTTTCGTTTATTTCCTCCAGGGTCTGGAATGCCCTTGAATAGATCACCACTGAAGCCTCACCTGCTAGTGTCCTGGTAAATAACTGGGTGCAGGGCAGGAAACCCAATTCACCAGACATCAGCCATGTTGTCCATCATTTCAGAGTTCTCATTAGCAGACACCTTTCAAATATGTAGTCGAATTTACAACATGAAAGCAAGTTAGTGGTTCTGTTGGCACAGTAGTGTGTGACTTTTCCGGACTGAAAAGTTTGATGTGGGACTGAGGAAACAGTACTGCCCACATGATGATGTAAAGTGAGTCTCATGATTCGTAGTAGTCTGACTAGTAGTTCGGACTAAAGCAACCTATTGTCTTGTAGAACACAGTTAAGTTGTGTAATAAATAGTTACTGGTCAGACTCTATGGGCAGGATTCTACAGCCTCCCTCAATTTGAGACCAAAAAATCCTGCCCGAGGTCCCTCGAGCACTCCAATTCCCATGGCAGGCAGGGCCATAGAATTCTGGCATATGCCTCTGAATCTCTCCCTTAGGCAACCACAAAAATATACAACATGATGACAGCAGGTGAAGGATCCCCAAATCTCCCAAAAAAAACCTGAAAAACCTGAAGTCTGATCTGAAAAAATCATGCCATAGCAGAAGGCTTCAATGAAAACAGTTGAAACTGCCAAAAGAGCTAATAACAAACATGGAGGCTGGGAAGCAGAGAAGAAATCAGTCATGTAGCTCAAGAAGGGCTCCACCATAGTGTATGGATGTTGGTAGAAAATTCTGATCAGAAGGCAAATTCTAAAAATTGAGGTGACAATTTGATTTGATTTGATTTGATATATTATTGTCACATGTATTAGTACGCAGTGAAAAGTATTGTTTCTTGCACGCTTTATAAAGACAAAGCATACTTTTCATAGAGAAGGAAATGAGGGAGTGAAGAATGTGGTGTCATAGTCATAGCTAGGGTGCAGAGAAAGATCAACTTAATGCAACGTAAGTCAATTAAAAGTCTAATGGCAGCAGCAAAGAAGCTGTTCTTGAGTTGGTTGGTACATGACCTCAGACTTTTGTATCTTTTTCCCAATGGAAGAAGATGGAAGAGAGAGTGTCCAGGATGTGTGAGGTCCTTAATTATGCTGGCTGCTTTGCCAAGGTAGCAGGAAGTGTAGACAGAGTCAATGGATGTTTGCATGATGGATTGGGCTATATTCACGACTTTTTGTCATTTCTTGTGGTTTTGAACAGAGCAGGAGCCATACCAAGCTGTGATAGAACCAGAAAGAATATTTTCTATGCTGCATCTAAAAGTTGGTGAGAGTCATAGCTGAAATGCCAAAATTCCTTAGTCTTCTGAGAAAATAGAGGCATTGGCGTGCTTTTTTAACTATAGTGTCGGCATGGGGGACAGCAGGACAAGTTGTTAGTGATCTGGGCACCTAAAAACATGAAGCTCACGATCATTTCTACTTCATCCCCATTGATGTAAATGGGGCATGTTCTCCTATATGCTTCCTGAAGTCAATGACTATCTCCTTCCTTTTGTTGACATTCAGAGACAGATTATTGTCACCGTATCAGTTCGTCAGATTCTCTATCTCATTCCTGTACCCTGTTTTGTCATTATTTGAGAACCAACCCACTATGGTGGTATCATCAGCAATTTTGAAAATCGAATTGGAAGGAAATTTGGCCACATACTCATAGGTGTCTAAGGAGCATAAAAGGGGACCAAGAATACAGCCTAGTGGGGCACCAGTGTTGAAGATGATCGTGGATGAGGTGTTGTTGACTAACCTTACTGACTGTGGTCTATGGTTTAATAAGTTCAGTATCCAGTCGCAGATGGATCCTGCCCAGGCCACAGAGTTTGGAGATGAGTTTTGTAGGAATAATGGTGTTGAAGGCTGAGCTGTAGTCAATAAATAGGAGTCTGATGTAGGCGTCTTTGTTATATAGGTGTTCCAGGGTTTCTACCTTGAGTGCAGGGCCAGAGAAATGGTGTCTGCTGTGGACCTACAGCCTTTGGCGGTGGGCAAAGGGATTATTATTTAAAAGGTGAAAAGCTGCAGCATGCTACAGTGCAGAGGGACCTGCGGGTCCTTGTGCATGAGTCGCAAAAACCCAGTCTGCAGGTGCATCAAGAAGGCAAATGGGATGCTGGCCTTTATAGCGAGGGGGATAGAATATAAAAGCAGGGAGGTCTTGCTGCAACTGTACAGGGTACTGGTGAGGCCGCAGCTGGAGTACTGTGTGCAGTTTTGGTCGCCGCACTTGCGGAAGGATATATTGGCCTTGGAGGGAATGCAGAGAAGGTTCACTAGGCTGATACCGGAGATGAGGGGGTTAGCCTATGGAGAGAGACTGAATAGACTGGGTCTGTACTCGTTGGAGTTTAGAAGGCTGAGGGGGGATCTTATAGAGACATATAAGATAATGAAGGGGATAGATAGGGTGGAGGTAAAGAGATTCTTCCCGCTTAGAAAGGAAAGCAGGACTAGAGGGCACAGCCTCAAAATAAGGCGGGGGGGGGTACAGTTTAAATCGGAGTTCGGGGGAACTTTTTCACTCAAAGGGTGGTGAATCTCTGGAATTCTCTGCCCGTTGAAGTGGTGGAGGCTACCTCGCTGAATATATTTAAGTCACGGGTAGATAGGTTTCTGATAGACAATGGAATTAAGGGTTATGGGGAGAAAGCAGGAAAGTGGAACCTATCCACTTCAAATCAGCCATGATCTTATTGAATGGCGGGGCAGGCTAGAAGGGCTAGATGGCCTACTCCCGCTCCTATTTCTTATGTTCTTATGTTCAAAGTGTAGTGGATCCAGACAGTTCGTGAGGCTGGAATTGATTTGTGTCATGACTAGCTTTTCGAAGCCCTTCATAATGATGGATGTCAGAGCCACCGGATGATAGTCATTAAGGCACGGTACTTGGCTTTTCTTTGGTACTGGTATGATGGTCATCTTCTTGAAGCAGATAGAAAACTCAGGCTATAAAGAGAAGTTGAAGATGTCTACAAATACTCCTGCCAGCTGAAGCACA
Organism: Carcharhinus amblyrhynchos; assembly: GCF_965287045.1. Taxonomy (NCBI): domain Eukaryota; kingdom Metazoa; phylum Chordata; class Chondrichthyes; order Carcharhiniformes; family Carcharhinidae; genus Carcharhinus; species Carcharhinus amblyrhynchos. The sequence continues at coordinate 36,515,820 of NC_137346.1, read as the reverse complement.
CAGGATCTGAGTGCTCGTCCAGGTACCCCATCCAGGCTAGTCATTTTCTGTGGGTTGACCTTCGAGAAAGCTGCTCTGACATCTACAATAGTGACCTCAGATATGGGTTTACCCAAGGTTTCCGGAGTGGAGGGCGTGCTCTCGCTGATGATTGAGGAAAGGTGAGCAAACTTTTAAAAAAGGTTTAGAAATGCTTCAAAATAAGGCACAGTAACCAGACAACACTGGACAACAGCTATTAAATTTAATTCTCCAGCAACTGTGAAGTAACTAACAGGCCTTAATCATTTTGATGATTTTTCTTTAGATTCAGAGCAGGTTTAGAATGGCTCAATAACCGTGGCAGATATTTAAAAAACCCCAACCAATGTGGTAAATCTCGATTATTGCAGCACCATTTTGAAAGTTTAAAGTATCTCTCTCCAGAGCTGAAAACAGCAAAGGATTCAAAATTTACTTTGCCAGAATGATTTGCGTAGATAGAAGGGCCTGATCAGACACAGAATTGGACACTGTGGAGGTATTTTCTTTAAGGTGCAAAATTGCATCAGGATTAACTAATAAGTCAGAGCAAATTAATACACGATTGTATACAACTGCTGATGATGTGAAAGCTATCAAGCCATTAATGAACCAGCTGGCAAATTTGAAGAGGTCTTAAAATCCTTTGACTGTTACTTTAATCTCCAGAGTAACAACATTTTGTAGAAAAGTTCCAAAATCAGAGAGAATGTGTGGACAAAGATACAGCATGACGCTGAGAAACTATGTCAAATCTGTCTGTTTATCCAAGGAAAACACCTTACCCTCTTATGAAATAAGTACAACTTCAACTTGACGAGATGACCAACAAGGGGTCATCTCCCCATTATTCAGTCAACAGAATGGTGCATTGGGATAGTTTCAGTGCCAAGTTGAACAGCTCCATTCCCAACTGTATTGAACTGACTGAAGTCAACAAGGCTGTGGTGAGGCAATTCTACCTGATGTTCTCATGACGACAGCTGATCAAACTCTCCAAGGGTACAATGTTCTCAAAACTTGATGCCAACAGTGGGTTCTGGCTCGTTCCATTAGATGAAAAATTTAAGTTGCTGACAATTTTTATAGAAACATAGGAAGGACATAGGAACAGGAGGAGACCATTCAGCACATCGAACCTGTTCTGCAATTGAGTACGATCAATGTGAGTGGAGAGAGGATTAAGCACAGGTTGAAGGGATGTATATTGTTTCCAGCCAGGACAGTTAGTGAGATTTTGCGAGTCTAGGCAAGTCATGGGAGTTGCAGATAGTGTGACATGAACCCAGCGTTCCAGTTGAGGCTGTCCTCAAGTGTGCGGAACTTGGCTATCAGTTTCTGCTCAGTGATCCTGCGTTGTCATGTGTTGTGAAGGCCACCTTGGAGAATGCTTATCCGAAGATCAGAAGCTGAATACCCATGACTACTGAAGTGTTCCCAATAGGAAGAGAACACTCCTAGCTGGTGATTGTCGAGCGATGTTCATTCATCCATTGTCATAGCGTCTGCATGGTCTCTTCAGGTAAGCGTTCTCCAATACGGCCTTCATGACACATGACAACGCAGAATCGCTGAGCAGAAACTGATAGCCAAGATATGCATACATGAGGGCAGCCTCAACTGGGATCTTGGGTTCATGTCACGCTACCTGTAACCCAGACGACTTGCCTGGGCTTGCAAAATCTCACTAACTGTCCTGGCTGGAAACAATATACGTCCCTTCAACCTGTGCTTAATCCTCTCTCCACTCACATTGAACTAGCATTGGTGGATGTCCAGCCCATATCTGATGCCCTCCAACAATTTAAAATGGTGTTGCTTGGCCCCAATAACACACAAAATCTGGAGGAAGCTCAGATGTGTGATGGACCCCTGTCAGAAGATACTTCTGCTTGGATGGAATTTCACATTGGCACCTTGCCCCAAACCCTCAGCCTGGTGCTGGTACCCCAGAATCTAAGTCATCTTGTGAAAATGCCTTCTGAGCTCTTTAGCACAACATGGAAGGGTTTTCTGTGTGAGCTGCTGCACACCTTTCTTACCTTCATCTGTTATCTGACATTCCCTGGTGTGCCATGTTGCCGTCAGAGGTCCCTGGTGGAGGGCTTTCCATGCAGGAGTCCTCTTCCTTATCACATGGAACTTGGTGGAGGGTGTTTCACGCAGCAGTCCCATACAACTGTAGGTTGTATTGTTCACAGATTCCCAAGACGCATGTATCTTTTGTAGCCTTGTGGATTCTGTGAACCATACAAATGTTAGTTGTTGTAGGATACATCCCACTTTTTAGTTTTCTGAAAAATCTCTTACTTTCTTTTTAGTTGCACTTCAGCTCTCCACTCTTGGGTGGAATTTTCTCCTATTTTTCCAGACTGCGGCAGCAGGTGGCCTCAAAAGTGGCTTCCTCTATTGTACTGTCAAACATAGAGAAAAACAATTATTGGCCCCGTATTATGGTTGGATTTCTTTGCACAAATTCCTTCACAAATCAACATCAAGGTCTTCAACTGGTACTTTGTGTTCCTGGAAAGAGAGCACACAGTGTCTGCAGGCACCATCAAGGCCTCCCTTGCCCAGAGAAAACAGTGAGGACTGGGGTGTTTTATTGAACCCCTTCAATCAATCAATTTGGTTTTGATGTTTTAAGCTTCTTTTGAGGTTCCATTTACTTTGATGCATTATCTGTTTAAGGAGTGCCACTTCAAATTACCCTTCAATTTAGTTTATTTGGTTACTGAAAAGAATCATGCCCTCTGCTAACATTCTCAAGCTTTCTATCCATGTGTATATGTGCACATATGCTGTTCTCGATAAATTAACCCATTATGTTTCCAAAATCCCTTACAGGTGATTTATATCACTGTAATGCACACAACATATTGTGCAACAGTGGCTCCTTATCGTATTCAGCCCGGCAGCAAGATTAAGTTTAAATATGATATGGAGAACAATCTTAGATCTTGCCATGTGGCATGAAATGATCTTTGACATCCTGGTCAGATAAAAAGAGTCATAGTGTTGAAATTGTAGATAGTGACTGCACATAAAAGCTCTGAAGGCACAGCACTGAGATAATGCTCAAATAAAAAGCTGGTAAGTAGAAGGATCTCTCATGGTGAGTAGGACAGCACATTGATAGGACCAACAGTGGATTAATTCATTTGGAAAGGTGAATGACCAGGTTGTGGGCCAGAGCGGGTGAGAATCAAATAAAAAGCCAGAAAAAGGTCATAGGAATCATGCCAGAGAAGGTTGCATTTATAACATGGAGGTTTGGAAAAGCACCAAAAGCAGCTATGGGGACAGTCATCCCAGGTATGAGAGAAGAAGAAAGTTCAAAGGGATATGTCAAAATATCTGCTATATCTAACCTACTATCCAAATTCAAAATGGTTTCAACAGCATACAGGTCTATAGTTTCTAGCACATCAGTCTATAGTATAGCACATCAGAACCAGAAAAGCAAGTCATAAAAAAATCACCCAACAATTGGGAATGAACATGTCAGGACGAACAGCTGAAGAGCAAAAAGTTCCCAATAAGACATGGACTAAATTATAAAATTGGTTTAGAATCAGGTCAAAGCTTTGTGATGTGAATTTTTTTAAAAGATCATGTACATTGCATCTCTCACAGCCTCAGCTTATTTCATTGTTGCTGAGTTATCTGTAGAAGTCTTTTTGTTGCTCCTTTAGTAGCTTAAATGGGGTTTTGTTTATTTTTACTATGGGCCTCAGGTACTTTCTGGGATTGTTTTATGATCCTGCATTGCTAGGAGGAAGATTAGTTGGGAGGCCGTGTGTTTTAGACAGTTTTTATTCGTTCCTACTGAACTTAAGGTTTGATTTTCTGTTTGGCTGTAGTTTAACTTTAGAAGTGAATGGACACCGGACTGAAAGCAGTGTTTTTCTCTCTCAGCCTGGTGTTCTGGGAAGCTGGTTTGACTTCAAACTGTCCTGGATGTATCTGGAGGGCTGCTAGAAGTTACAAGTCTGAGAAGTTAGGGTTTCAATTCCCCAACCAAAGGAATCAGTTTCAATATCATGTGAGCATTAGTCCTTGCTGTGTTAAACCTGTGGAAAGGGTTTTGTCTGTGGGGTGTTTTGTTTGTTTGGAACATTTTAGATCTATTTGTTAAGGGTTATGTATTATTGTGGTTATTTTGGTTTTGTTTGTAACTGATAAAAGTTATTGCTAATTTTCTTTCTATACATATTACCTGTATTCTTAAATAAACTATGTTTGATACAAGTTCCCTAGTGGGTCATTTGAGTCATACCTGAAGTGAAACATATTATACTTACCCTAGCTAAATTCAAATAACAAAACTTATGATCCAGGTAGGCTTCATAAAACACTTAGAAGTTTCTGACCTGAATTATAACATCTCTGCATTCATCAATTAGAGTTTATGTCATTTCAACAACCACCTACAGAATCCATAGACCACCTTATTAGCTGAAGCAAAGAAAACAGTAAGTTCTGTGATTTTGCAGGCTCAGAACTGGCAGACAGAATTGTTGAATTGGTGGTAGCTCCCACCTGAATGGAGAAATCCCAGAAAGATCTGTTAGACAAACCCAAAATGAGCATTGAAGAGCTACTTAAGGATGGATATTGGTACAAAGTGATCTTTGCAGATCAACAAAGTATACAGATCCTAAGTACAACCTAAATTGTTTATGCAGTTATTAGAATACCCAAACCAAACAAGACCAGTGACCTTCTGAATAAAATGAGGAAATTCTAAGTTTTTCAACAATTCTCCAATACATGTGGCAGAAAGGATCATTGGCAGGGTATTGCAATAGAGCAAAGACTGATGCAACCACAAGAAGCCATGCGGTAATTCAGATGGACTGTATACAATGGGAACGTTAAAGCAATAAGGATGATCTTCCGGTGTCCTATCAGAAACTATCAGGTGTTGGACTAACCAGAAAATAATAACGTGCACGATGAGACAAAGAACAGTGAATGCATATTTCACCATCAATCTTGTGAACAACATCAATGCCATCTTGCCATTTGAAGTATTTGCCAAGGTTTGAATAATTTGACAAGATTTGAATAATCTGAATATCAAATAGAAATTATTTTCACTTTGGCTCATTTGTGTCTTCACCTGACATGCAGTTCAGTTTTATTCCTGTATTCTGTTTTATCAGCAAGTCTTGCGTGTTTCAATATAGTAACAAAGAACAAAGAAAATTACGGCACAGGAACAAGCCCTTTGGCCCTCAAAGCCTGCACCAACTATGCTGCTCGACTTAACTAAAATCCCCTACCCTTCCGAGGACCATATCCCTCTATTCATATCTCATTCATGTACTTGTCAAGACCCCCCTTAAATGTCACTACTGTATCTGCTTCCACTACCTCCACTGGCAACAAGTTCCAGGCACCCACCACTCTCTGTGTAAAAAGTCTGCCTCGTACATCTCTTTTAAACCTTGCCCCCGACACCTTAAACCTGTGCCCCCGAGTAATTCACTCTTCCACCCTGGGAAAAAGCTTCTGACTATCCACTCTGTCCATGCCTCTCATAATCTTGTAGACTTCTATCAGGTATCCGCTCAACCTCCATTGCTTCAGTGAGACCAAACCAAGTTTCTCCAACCTCTCCTCACAGCTAATGCCCTCCATACGAGGTAACATACTGGTAAATATTTTCTGTATCCTCTCCAAAGCCTCCACATTCTTCTGGTAGTGTGGCAATCCCAGAATTGAACACTATGCTCCAAATGTGGCCTAACTAAGGTTCTATAAAGCTGCAACATGACTTGCCAATTTTTAAACTCAATACCCCGGCCGATAAAGGCAAGTATTCCTTCTTGGCTACCTCCTCCACCTCCATTTCATTTTCAGTGACCTGTGTACCTGGACACCCAGATCCCTTTGCCTATTGATATTCTTAAAAGTTCTGCCATTTACTGTATATTTCTTATCTGTATTAGATTTTCCAAAATGCATTTGCCCGTATTAAACTCCATCTGCCATCTCTCCGCCCAAGTCTCCAACTGATCTATATCCTGCTGCATCCTCTGATGGTCCTCATCGCTATCCGCAAATCCACCAACCTTTGTGTTGTCCCCAAACTTACTAATCAATCCAGTAACATTTTCCTCCAAATCATTTATATACATTACAAATAGCAAAGGTCCCAGCACTGATCCCTGAGGAGCACCACTTATCACAGCCCTGCATTCAGAAACGCACCCTTCCACTGCTACCCTTGACTGAGCCAGTTTTGTATCCATCTTGCCAGCTCACCTCTGATCCCATGCGACTTCACCTTCTGCACCAGTCTGCCATGTGGGACCTTGTCAGAGGTCTTACTGAAGTCCATGTAGACAACATCCACTGCTCTACCCTCATCAATCATCTTTGTCCCTTCCTCAAAAAAACTCGATCACGTTCATGACATACGATCTCCCCTTCACAAAACCATGTTGCCTCTCACTAATACGTCCATTTATTTCCAAGTGGGAGTAAATCCTGTCTCGAAGAATCCTCTCCAATAATTTCCCTACCACTGACATAAAGCTCACCGGCCTGCAATTACCTGGATTATTCTTGCTACCCTTCTTAAACAAAGGAACAACATTGGCTATTCTTCAATCCTCTGGGACTTCCCTTGCAGCCAGTGAGGATCCAAATGTTTCTCTCAAGGCCCCAACAATTTCCTCCCTTGCCTCTCTCAGTATTCTGGGGATATCCCATCAGGCTTTGGAGACTTGTCGACTTTAATGTTTCTCAAGAACCCCAATACCTCCTTTTTGACATTGTTCCTCCATTCATTGTTTTCTGGTTATCACATTTCTTTTCTCTGTAAGTTATGCAGTTCCACACTTCCCAAAGGATGAACATAATGGTCCATTTATTGGTCACTCATCCCCTGAAAAATCTGCAGTACTCAGGAAAATAAGACCCTGTCTCGTCAGTGTTAATGTTGTTTTATTTATGCCTTCCCTGTTTAATATATAATCACCTAATATGTGCTTTTAGCTTGTTTGTCACTCTAGTTTAGTAAAATTTATGGGTTGTGCTAGTCTATTAAATACGTAATTTCTATTAGTGTAACTTTTTCAAGAGCACCTTCAATAATCTATTGGGCAGGATTTTCCATCTCCCATGACATGTCATTGAGGTGGCTTGCCATTGATTGCTGAGGGATCTTCCAGTCCTGCCAAAGTCTACAGTATTTTGCATGGTCTATTAGCCACACCCATAGAGGACCATGGGGGTTGCTTTCAGTACGACCAGGAGATCCTGCCAGTGGGAAAGGCCAGAATATCACTCCTCATGTTAGGTTCTGTCTGGTACTCAGCTCAAAATTGTCTTAATTATAGGCAGACTGACCACTGACCTTGTTGTACCCAATGAAAGGAATATCTTTCATTAAGACCAATTTACTTTGGCATCAAGTTGTTGCTTAGAATGAAGAACTTGCGTTGATAGAGTGCCCTCAACTTTCTCAGGCTGTACTACGGCATTTTGCAACTGGGTGAGTGGCTTAAAAAGTTAGTTACTGATGGGCGGCACTATGGCATAGTGGTTAGCACTGCTGCCTTACCTCACCAAGGACCTGGGTTCAATTCTGTGACTATGTGAAGTTTATATGTTCTTCCCATGTCTGCGTGGGTTTCCTCCAGGTGCTCCAGTTTTGCCTCACAGTCCAAACTTGTGCAGGTAAGGTTGATTGGCCATACTAAATTGACCTTTTGTATCAGGGGAATTAGCAGTGTAAATATGCAGGGTTACAGGGATAAGGCCTGAGTGTAATTATTGTCGGAGCAAGCTCAATGGGCTAGTGAACTTTTTCTGGATTGTAGGGATTCTATGAAATAAAGCAATCTGCACACATTAAGTTCCTAAAACAAGCAAATTAGTTCAACATACAGTTATTCTTTGCATTGCTATTCCTCGTCAATCCTTTGTTACTTCCATGAAAAGAATTAACTATATTTATAAGACACAATCTTTCCTAGTAAAACTTTGTTGACCATGCCTAATCAATCTATGTCTTTGTAAATGACAGCTTATCCTGTTTTTCACAATTGATTGCAATAACTTATCCACCACTGAAGTTTGGCTGACCAGTCTAGAATGTCCTGGCCTATTCCTTACACTCTTTTTAATTAATGCCACCTTTTCATTGACTTGCAATCCTCTGGTACCTCATTTATATCTCGTGAGGATTGGAAAATGATCCTCAGAGCTCCATTATATCTCTGATTTCTTTTAACAGTCTGGGATACAACTTATCCAGCCCTGGTGATTTATCACCTTCATGGATATCAGTCCTTCCAATACTTCCTCTTTTGGTATGCTTATTGGCCAAAACTCTCTGACCTTGACTGCAGCTGAGATTCTCTGGTCCTGCTACTGTGAATGGAGATTTGGCTAAGTGCCACATTCTCCATTCTCACTGGCAATGACAGTGGGGCATGCAAGATCAGAGAATTCCGGCCATTATATCTGCTATTTTTCACTCCTCCTCAAGTTGAATCTCTACATCATTCCTCTCCTTATTGAAGGTAAAGACCAGTTACTCATCATGAAGCCTGACCACATTTTCAGCATCAACACATAAGTCACCATATACATGTCTGATAGGCCCTACCCCTTTCTCTTGCTCTTAATGAAAGGGTAAAACATCTTAGGTTTTCTTTTTTCCTCCACTTCTTATCAATATTATTTGTACCTTCTCTTTGCTTTTCTAATTTCCTTTTCTATTTCATCCCTGTTTTTTCTATATTTTTAAGCTTTTTCTAACTGTCATAAGCTATCTTTTTCTGTCTTACTTTGTTCTGTAAACTTCTAGATATCTAGGCTTTAGATTTGACAGTATCACCCTATTTCTATGTGGGGACGTGTCTACACTGTGCCCATAGAATCTTATTTTGAATGCTTCAAACTAATTTGCCAATGTTTTGATTCCTTTTCTGGTAGCTGTGTTCAGTTCACTTTTGCCAGTTCACCTCTTGCGCCATTAAAATTTGTCTTCTTCCAATTTAGAACTTTTACCCCTGATCTCTCTTTGCCCTTTTCCATTATAATGCTAAACCTAGAAGTCTTTTGATCATCATATCCAAAATGGTCACCTACTGCTACTTCATCCACTTGCCATGCTTTGTTTCCTAAGACTAAATCTAGAATTGTGTCTCCTCTCATTGGGCTTGTTATACGCTATCTCAAACAATTCTCTTGAATGCAGTTCAAGAATTTTGTGTCCTCTGTGTGCTTCATGCTGTTTATGTCCCAATTGATGTAAAAGTAATTAAAGCCCCCAGCTATTATTGCCCTATTGTTTTTACATTCAGAAACTTGTCCACATATTTGCTCTTCAAAATCCATGGGTGGAATTTTACCGGGTCATCCCACCCATTGATGAACAGAGTGAGCTGGTTAAACTGCGCGAAAGCCGAGAAATCAGCATCATGCTCGATTTCTCAGCTTTCGCAATCTTACGGGAGCTGGATTTCCAGCGCAATCAGTCTCTCACCCATTTCTGGTGAAGAAAAAAAAAATATTTATATATATTTTTAGATGATTTACGTGTAATTAGTGAGCCAGATGCTCAATTGTCTGAGCTGACTTGTCTTTGTGGCCTCACCAGGAGATGTTCTCTCTGGTGAGGAAACACCTGCTCCCAATGAACAGCGAACAGTCGTGCTGGTCTCACCCGTAGAACCGGAGACCATTGAGGTTCCCTGGGGGAAACCGAGGGCAAGTGGGATACCCCACTGGGCAGTGTCAGGGGGCAGTGCCTCTGGTGGGCAGGGGTTGTGGGGGTGGGGCCTGAAGGGGACAGGGCCTGAAGGACGGCCCGATCGGGGGGGGGGGATGGAAGTCCTGCTGCTACTGTGCCTGCAATCAGTATTGGGGTGCCCCACTGTCACTCTGCCTGCGATCGGTGCTGGGGATGAGGGGGGCGCAATTGGTCTGGACAATGGGAGATGGTAGGGGCAACATTTCTGAGTGGTGTAGAGCTTGTGATTGACTGCAGGCCCCACTCTCTCTCTCTCTCCCTGTTAGATCTCTATTGTTGCTATTGTGCATATGCAGCACTAGAGGTTTGTTCATGCACAATAGTTCCCTTTACTGTTGCTATCACGTATGTGCAGACACAGAGGTCTGCACATGCACAATAGCTTCCTTTGCTGCTGGCTGGTAAATTAAGCCCATCCATTGCCCACAGCAAACGGTCTAGCTGATTCTTTTCATGCATTACATGCTCAAGATTGGGCATAAGAACTCGCCCAAAAAGCAGATCTGCAACTCTCCCATTTTCATGCTAGCTGGATACTTAGAATTGATCTTGTAAAATTCCACCCCATTTCTTTATTTGTGGATGTATTGTATGCTCCCAACAGTACAGCTAACCTTTTTTATATTTCTGAGCTCAACCCATGTGGCCTAATTTTATGCTTCATTTCATATATCATCCTTTCTCACAGCTGTAATTGATTATTTAACCAATAATGCTATATTTCTGACTTTTTATCCCCTCTTTATCCTGCCTCAAAATTCTGTGAGGGAAGTTGTACAAAAACTGGCAATGTTGGTTTCAGTGAGGAAAATGGTGTGTTTCTCTCCTGAGAGACACACTGGTCTTCTCTCCACATCTTATCACACTCCATCACAAAAAAAACAGCTGGATGAGTTTCAATCCATCGTGTAGGGGGGCAGGACCTAAGCACACTGACAAAGCCTGACTGCACTGAGATTGGGGTGTCATGTTTAAAGGGTGCCCTGATCAGATCAAAAAATAATCCACCCGCCCCACCATTGAAGGACCCTGGGGCTTGACTTCATCCATTCCTCTTGCTGCCCAACTGGAGGCAGCATTCAACCCCCGACTCTGATTGGAGCAGGCGTTCACCCCTCAGCCACCCTGATCAGAGGAGGCGTTTCTCCACTCCACAAGTCAGTGCTGGCATCCCCTTCCTCCAATACACAGTTAATGCAGGCAGAGTCAATGGATTTCCCCTGGAATCTGCTTCCCACCAATAGGAAATCTATGGCAGAGGATGCATCAGTGGTGGGAGTGGAACCATAATTTAAGTCAAGTCAAGAACTTAGGTGGCCCAGGTTTTGCAATTATAACAAAGGCAAAATTGTCAGTATGTGCTGTCATTACAATTGCAAAACTGACAACAATTTCTGGCTTTTCCATTTGAAAATAAGCGCTTGAAAATCCAGAGGTTGCTTTCTGTGGTTGTCTGCTCCTCCATAGGGTGCACTATTGAATGTTGTGCAAATGGGAATCTTCAGAAATCACTTGAATTTTGCATAAACTTATGATTTTATGCTGGCTTCACTGTAAAAAAAACCTTGAAAGAATGACATATTGTTGGCTTTTAACTGTTTTCTATGTTCATAATTACAGCAGGACAATTTCACTATTGCCCTGAAAAAAACATGTAGGATTTATGGAATGTCAATTTCTCCATTATGTTGAAATGTTCATTATTTTCTTATATAAAATACATTTTTAAAAACTTTATTTAGGATATTTTGGCATCTGTCACTTGTGTGTCCCAACATTTATTTTGTTTTCTGTATAATAATTAAAAATAGAAGGAATAACAATGCTTGTTTGCCTAACCGTGGGAATTCTTCAATATGAGTAGCTGCTTAGTTTGATTGGTGACATCACTGCTGCCAGACGCTGGAGATCCATTATAGTTGCCACCAGCAGCTTTCTGTGAGGTCAGCGTCTGATAGTGAAATCCAGGCCACAGTATTAACTCCAAGACTAGTCTCCATCTGCTGGATACGTGTGTATTAACATATTCTAATCAATCATTGTTATCATAACGCTGTTTCCAGTACAATCATAATATCAAGAGAATGAAACAAAGTGACATGATTTACATCTGGGGTATATCTATGAATTGCATGCAATACTAACAAAAGAGAAACTCTTGCACTTATTGCGTCATTTCTTCTATCACTTATCCCTCACCCTCCGAAATTAGCATAGTTTTGATTTTGAGTTGCATATCTGTCACATATAAATATTCCTTGTTGTCTTTATGCAATACATATATTCAAAATTAGAAAAAGGGAAAAATTAGCAAGCACTGAAGAAGTGACAATGGTGCACACCAAGGCCGCGATTCTCCCATCGTCGCCTCAACTTCTTTGGCGGGTCAGCGTGGGAGATGTGCGCTGCCAACATTGTTCCGGGATTTGCACGTGCGCCGGGCATGCATGCACATCTCCCAGAGCCAGTGAACATTCGCAAGCCAGACCACGCTGGAAACCGGCGGGAATACAAGTAAGTAATTTGAATCTGTTTTTAATATGTTTTAAATGTAGTTTGAATGTAATTACAGAAACGTACCAGGGCCGATTGAATTTCCTACTCTGCCAGGAGTACTTCATTCCAGCAGGGTTCAGAGTAGCTCCCCATATTCGGGGAACTAGCAGGAGACTCCGCCGGAATGAAGGGGAGGACAATTGGGCCCCTCCAGGGAGTCAGTGGTGGGGTGCCCCCTGGGCATGGGCACATTAGCAGTGCCAGCCTGTGCCCCCAGCACTGCCTAAGGGGCAAAGTGACTATGCCCAGGGAACACCTCAGCACTGCCCACTGGGCATTGGGCAGTGCTAAGGGGGCAGGGCCCATTGTGGGCAAGGTCTAGGGGCAATCAGTGGGCTGGGGGGGTTCCACTGCCACTCTGCATTGGGATCTATCTGGGATGGAGGGAGTGCAGCGATTGGGTCGGGCTGGGGTGGGGTTTGCCTGCCGGAGGGGCCTATCTCCTGGGGTGGGTCTGACCATAAGGGGGATCAGCGAGGGGGTAGTTCCAATGGGGTGAGGCTAGTGGGGGGATCCCCCACTGCTGAGGTGGGGGGTGTGGGTAGTGGGTTGGACAGGAATTGTTGTGTATACCTATATTTAGGTATGGGGGAGCGGTGTTTAGCTCTAAAATATGCTATCCTGAAATTCTCATGACTCATTTAGCAACAACTTTAAGGGCGTTCAAATGGTCAGTGGATAGGCATATGGATAACATTGGAATTGTTTAGGTTAGAGGGTCATTAGATTGGTTCCACTGGTTGACACAACATCGAGGGCCGAAGGGCCTGTACTGTGCTGCAATGTTCTATGTTCTACGTTCTAACACTTAACAAATTTACTACTCCCTCTTTCATTGATAAAATATGAACTCAGCAATTATTTTATTCATTGCTGTTGACACCTGTTGGAAATTCTGATTACTGTTGACTATTCTCCCTACTAGCAATACAATGAAGAATTAGAAACGCATCAGGCTTGCTCCTGGAATATTGAGAGCAAAGGGGTAGTTCCCATTCTGCAACACTGGGGAGTCAGCTCCAACAGTAATGTCGCAGTAGTCTTTTTTATAGCTCCAAGACAGACCTGAGCACACTGTTGTAATATTAATGAGTACTGCAAGCAATCCTTACTGCTCCAGAGTCTGAGTGGTGGGAGGAAAATGCAAGCGCAACAGACATTTCAGCCACAAATCAGAGTGAAACAATAATCTTCAGAAGCAAACTATAATTGAATTAATGATGCTCACAGGAATTATACTGTTCCTAACCTTATTACACAAAGAAGAGAGACATAATAGAGAGAGAAAAACATTATAGATGTGATTAATTCATAGTTACTACTGCTTAAATCGAGAACTTGCTTTTATATGGCACTTCATCACATCCTCAGGGCATCCCAAAGAGAGTTCCATCTTTGAAGGGTATTCATTGCCGCTTTATAGACAAATAAAGCAGAAAGTAATTTCAATGCAACAAATGATACCAACAGCAAATGAGTTGAATGGATGATCAGTTTATTTCTGCACAGTCTCCCTCTCTCCATAAGCGTGGGTTGTCGTTGAATCAGAAAGGAATGTCAAAACAGTCCTCTGCGTGAACTCTCTATTCTTCTTCAACTTCATGAGTTTGAGGAATGAATGTTATACAGGTGAGACCTTCCGCTCTTTCTGAGAAATAGTTTGGTGTTCATAATATCCTCTTAAGCAGATAGATGGGAAGTCTCACTTGAAGGCTAGCACTTCTGATAGTGCAGCATTCTCTTTGCACAGACCTGAATTATGTGCTACATCCTGAACTGGGGCTTGAACCCACAACCTTCTGTCATAGATATAAATATATTACTGATCAGGCTGTAGCGCCAGATATTTCCGGCCCATTTGTTATTGTTAGGAAAATAACTTAAGTGCTGAAAATAATTGTGTAATAATTTTACCTAGGCCAGTCTTCTGTCACCATCGCTCTTTGTTTACAATATATTCAAGGTGCCACTCAGCAGCTACAGAGTACAGGTCAGCCCCAAGGCCCTTCAACTGCTGGTCTGAGTGGAGCCAGCTGGTTTTAAGTCCCCCATTGTTCCTTCCCTATTGAGTCAGTCTCCACTCGCTTAATAGGGGAGCTTGTATTCTATGAAGCCTACAGAGAGATCTATTGATAATTCCCCCATGGCCATCATAACATCCCTCCTTCCTCAACTCTATTTCTTCCCCCAGTATTCACACCATGGGGCGGACTTTTCCATCACTTAGCAGTCAGACTGGGGTTGATTGGAGGCAGGATCAGATGAAGGGTACAAAACAGGTTGAAGATCTTTGCATCCAAAGAGAGCATCGCAAAGCCAGTAATGCTGGTTCTTCCTCAAGTCTTGCTTCAGTTGGGTGCTGGTCTCTTCAGCTTCCATCTTGGAATCTGGAGGGGCAGGGTTGACTTCTATTCATGGCTTGACACAGGCAGTGGTCATCCCCACGGCTGGTATTGAGGCCTTCAATGGCACGGACTCCCTACTCCTGTGATGTTTAAGCTGCTTCTGGACAATTTTGTCCTGCAGTCGGACCTGATAAGACATGAGCCCTGTTTTTTTCCATATGATCCTGAGGACACAGCTGCGGCCATCCCTGAAGTTCTTCTTGTGACTGAGTCACCAGTTTTGGACATTCTTTCTGTCCTTGAAGAATCATAGCTGTTCTTTTGGTTCTCCTGTTAGGTCTCCATTCTCCCCGCCAGATTTGAACATAAAAACATAAGAACATAAGAAATAGGAGCAGGAGTAGGCCATCTAGCCCTTCGAGCCTGCCCTGCCATTCAATAAGATCATAGCTGATCTGAAGTGGCTCAATTCCACTTTCCCGCCCTCTCCCCATAACCCTTAATCCCCTTGCCTACCAAAAACCTATCTACCCGCGTCTTAAATATATTTAGCGAGGTAGCCTCCACCACTTCAACGGGCAGAGAATTCCAGAGATTCACCACCCTTTGAGTGAAGTTCCTCCTCAACTCTGTTCTAAACTGCACCCCCCCCTTATCTTGAGGCTGTGCCCTCTAGTCCTGCTGTCCTTTCTGAGCAGGAAGAACCTCTCCACCTCTACCCTATCCATCCCTTTCATCATTTTATACGTCTCAATGAGATCTCCCCTCATCCTTCTAAACTCTAACGAGTACAAGCCCAGTCTATTCAGCCTCCCCTCATAGCTCAACCCCCTCAACTCCGGTATCAGCCTAGTGAACCTCCTCTGCACTCCCTCCAAGGCCAAAACATCCTTGCGCAAGTGCGGTGACCAAAACTGCACACAGTACTCCAGCTGCGGCCTCACCAGTGCCCTGTACAGTTGCAGCAAGACCTCCCTACTTTTATATTCAATCCCCCTTGCTATGAAGGCCAACATTCCATTTGCCTTCCTGACCACCTGCTGCACCTGTAGACTGGGTTTTTGCGACTCATGCACAAGGACCCCCGGGTCCCTCTGCACCATAGCATGCTGCAGCTTTTCGCCCTGTAAGTAGTAATCCTTCCTACCATTATTCCTTGCCAACATTGTATTCCATGTGCCAGTCCTCGCCCACTCGCTCAGCGTATCTAGGTCCCTCTGCAGACTTTCTACACCCTCTACACAATTTGCCATTCCACTTATCTTTGTGTCATCAGCAAACTTCAACCCCTGACACTCGGCTCCCTCCTCCAGATCATCTATGTAAATGGTAAATAGCTGAGGCCCCAGCAACGATCCCTGGGGCACTCCACTAGTCACCAACTGCCAATTCGAATAGCACCCATTGACACCCTCTCTCTGCCTCCTATTTGACAGCCAATCCCCTGTCCACGCTAACACGCTACCCCCAACTCCATGCCTCCTAACCTTCTGTAGCAACCTTTTGCGCAGCACCTTATCAAACGCCTTCTGAAAATCGAGAAACACCACATCCACCGGTTCCCCTCTATCCACCGCACTAGACACATCCTCATAGAATTCCAATAAATTCGTCAGACACGACTTCCCCTTAACGAATCCGTGCTGCGTCTGCTCTATCAAACAATTCTTCTCAAGATGCCTTGCTATTTTCTCTTTGATGACGGATTCCAGCATTTTTCCTACAGCAGACGTTAAACTAACCGGCTTATAATTCCCTGCCTTTTGCCTGCTACCCTTTATAAACAGCGACATAACATTAGCCGTTTTCCAATCTTTTGGCACTTCCCCGGAATCCAGCGAGGTTTGGAAAAAATCACCAAGGCATCCACTATCACCTCTGCCATTTCCTTCAGAACCCTTGGATGCATTCCATCCGGTCCTGGGAACTTGTCCACCATCAGTCCCTCTAGTCTGTCAAGCACTGCCTCTCTAGTAACAATGATCTCATCCAGGCCCTCCACTCCTACCATCTTTCCATCGTTAACACCTGGCAAACTATTCGCGTCCTCCTCCGTGAAGACCGAAGCAAAAAAGTTATTCAAGGCCTCAGCCATTTCCTCACCCCCACCACTAAATCCCCCCTCTCATCCTCTAAGGGTCCAACATACACCCTAGCCAGCCTTCTCCTTTTTATATATTTATAAAATCTCTTACTATCCTTTTTTATATTTAGCGGTAGCCTAGATTCATAGTTTATCCTTCCTTTCTTTATCAACTTCTTCGTCATTCTTTGTTGATATTTAAACCTCTCCCAATCCTCTTCTCGCCCACGACTCTTAGCCACGCTAAACACATCAGCTTTTAATTTAATAGTCTCCTTTATCTCCTTCGTTATCCACGGCTGATTATCTCCTCTCCTACGATCCTTCTTTACCATTGGAATAAATTTCTGCTGAGCACCAAGAAAGATCTCCTTAAAGATCCTCCACTGTTCTTCAGCAGACCTACCTCCCAAACTGTTCCCAATTTGGGAACAGTTGGCTTAATCTTGTTCAAAGCCTTAACCCTCTCCCTCCCATTAACGTAGCGATTCTGGTCATTGTGAGAGGGTGTCCTATAGTCGAATAAAAATTACATCAGTTTGGTTTCTATAAATTCTGCAGAGTTTAAAAGTCTGCACCACTTGTTCAGCAGAGCCATTCAATGATGGTGATAGGATATGATCCTAATGTGTTTGATTCCATTAGAAAGCAGGAAGGTCTGAAACTGTGAGCTTGTAAATACAGTGCCGTTGTCAGAGTCCAGAATTTCAGGTATCCCGTGCATGCAGAAACATCATTGCAGTTTCTCAATATAACATGAGGAGGAGTGGAGCTCATGTAATATATCTCTAAGCACCTGGAGTGCGCGTTGATCATAATTAAATGCATGGAGCTCAAATAGGGCCCGGTGAAATCTACATGAATCTCACCCAGGACCTAGCAGACCACTCCCATGGCTGCAAGGGGGTTGAGAGGGGGAGTTTTTGATTCTCTTGGCATGACTCGCACTGTAAATTGGTGATGTCTGCATATGAGTGGGTCACCATATACAGCAACTAACTAGAATTTTCATCATGTGGAAGACAAGCTGAGGGCCATTACGGAGGCACCAACTCCAAGAAAACTCATAGAATTTGAGTTGAAACAATGGCAAGGCTGGCAGAAGTAGGGAAACCTGAATGCTCAGATATTGAGACTCTGGTCAAGAAGAAGAAAGAGGCACGTGACATGCACAGGCAGCTTGAATCAAGTGAATCCCTTGAAGAGTATAGGGGGTGTAGGAGTAGAGGTAAGAGAGAAATCAGGAGGGCAGAAAGGGGACATGAAATTGCTTTGGCAGATAAGACAAAGGAGAATCCAAAGAGCTGCTACAAATACATAAAGGGCAGAAGAGTAAGAAGGGAGAGAGTAGGGCCTCTTAAGGATCAACAAGGTCATCTATGTGCGGATCCACAAGAGATGGGTAAGATCCTAAATGAATATTTCTCATCAGTATTTACTGTTGAGAAAAACATGGATGTTAGGGAACCTGGGGAAATAAATAGTGATGTCTTGAGGAGTGTACTTATAACAGAGAAGGAGGTGCTGGAAGTCTTAAAGTGCATCAAGATGGGTAAATCCTCGGGACCTGACGAAGTGTATCCCAGGACGTTGTGGGGGGGCTAGGGAGCAAATTGCAGGCCTCCTAGCTGAGATATTTGAATCATTGATAGTCACGGATGAGATGCCTGAAGATTGGAGAGTGGCAAATGTGCCTTTGTTTAAAAAGAGCTTCAGGGAAAAGCCTGGGAACGACAGTGAGCCTCACATCTGTGTCGAGTAAGTTGTTGGGAGGTCTGAGTGAATTATTACAGGAATTTTATTCCTAACTTAGCTTCTTTACCAACACCCTTGCATGCACAACTACAGAAACATCAAAGGTCGATTTTGACTTCTAAAAAGACATTGGGGCAGTTCTCCCAGCCCACTGTGCTGCTTTAACTGTGAGACTCAAATGGAGGCTGTTTAGTCGGCTCCCCGCTGGGCATTACAGCCTCTGCGAGTCTCCAGCCAGCAATCGGTGCAGAGCTGTATAAATTATGTAAAGTCAAATTAGCCTATGATTAGTGGACCTGGGACTGAAACCTCTGGACCTGTTAGCCTCTCCCCCATCCTGAGGTGAAACCAAGAGTCAAGTTTCACTCCAGTGGAGTTTACAGTAGCTCTCCACTAACGGGGACTGGCGCCTAACCCCACTGGAGGAGGACCCCAGGAGGGCAGGGGCAAGAAGGGAGGTGCGCCCTGGGCATTGCCAGGTTGGCAGTGCTAGCCTGGCCTCCTGGCATTGCCCAATGGGCAAAATGGCAATGCCCACCAGGCACCAGGCAGTGCTAAAGAGATAGGTCTGTTCAAGGCTAGGGTCTATAGGGGCAGAGCCGCTGTGGGTGGGATGATTGGTGGGGGTGGGGTACCTGCTGCCACTCTGCATTGGGTGGTGACAGAGGGAGGGAGGCCAGCGATCAGTGTTGCCAGGTGGGATTGAAAGGGGTGGGGGGGGGGGCTCAGATGGGGAAGGTGGAGAGGAGGGGGGAGGCAGATGGGGGGGTGGGCTTGGGGGACAGGCCAGGAGGGAGTGGAGTTTGGGACTGCAATTTGGGGTGGGTGTAGGGGCAAGGCCGTGCTTTGGCTCGGATTCTCCTAGCCTGCTGAGCTGCTCGAATTGCACAACAGGCCAGGAGACAGCAGTGGGCTACTTCAGCGAAATTCGCAATTGGCCAGAGACTCCCGGGCGCTTTTTTTTAGTGTAATTCATGCTGGAAATTGGCAGCGAGTTGATTACCATATGGAAATAGCTACTTCCATAATATTAGCAGGCCCAGGAGGGTAGTCTCTGAGCCCACTCATGTCTCCACCCCACCAGCGTGATTTACAACTGCTCCCCCTCCAATGGGGAAGAGGAACACATGCCCTACTGGTGGGGACAGGGGCATTGCTGCAAGGGGTTTGTGCCCCTTGGGCAGTGACTGCCTGGTAGTGCCAGCCTGGCACCCTGGACTGCTCAAGAGGCAAGTTGGCATTGACAACTGGGCACCCTGGCACTGGCCACCAAGCAATGCCAGGGATGAGGGCATATGGGGTAGGGCCTATTGGGGACAGAGCCTACCAAGGTGGGAGGGAGGAACATGGTGGTGGGAGGGGATCCCCTGCCACTCTGCTTTGGAATTGGTAAGGGAGGGAGTGAGGGGGCAGTTGGGGCAGGCCATGGGGGGGAAGATCGGAGCTTGGGGAGCATGATCAGAGCTGGCCCGAGGTGTGGGATTCAGTAGGCCAGCGACTGGGGAAGGGAGAAGGCCGGAGATGGCGGGGGTGGGGGGCATTGGGAGGCCAGCGATCAGGGAAAAGGGGGCCTATGAAGAAATCGGGAGGCCAGTAATCAGGAGGCAGAGCGCACGTGCTGATCTCCCCACTGAAGAGTACAATGGCTCACTCAGCACTATGCTGCTGGTCTCTCGGGTGGCTGAGCCCCTTCCCTCATCTCCACTTTCTGGTGTGAACCCCAATGAGGTACTCTGTGATGCATAGAGTGTGGACAATTCATTCAGGCTACGTTCTCCCATTTTCCACCCATTGGCAACTTAAGTTTTTATTTGCGAGAATTCTGGCTTTCAGGTACAATGTTCTGAAAGTGCTGATCAACCCTGAAGTTTTTTGACTGCTGGCCTGAGTGGAGCCAGTTGGTTTTTAAACTCTCCCACTGCTCTTTCCCGATTGGGCAAGCCTCCCCTCGCCTAATAGGTGAGCTCAGATTCCATGAGGCCCATGTGAAGGTCAATTGATGATCCCCCGTGTCCATTATAACAGATTGAATGATTGATTCAGAAATGTAGATCCCATTCTTAGATATTGTCCGGAATCTTATCACTGTTCACGCCAGTGGGATTTTCCCTTTCCGCTGCAGTGAATGGAAATTTGGCTGGCTGCCAAATTCTCCGATCTCACTGCAACAGGAGCATGCCGTGACTGGCAGGTAAAATCACACCCATTAAAATCGCAACCTGAGTTGATTCCAATATCAGTACTTCTAGAATGAACACCTGTTGTAATCAATTTGTAAAAGAGGTCTAAACCCTTCAGTTCAGGTGTGAGAGGGGATGCTTGTGACTGAGGGTTGTATTTCAGTTTCATTCTGCTTTCAATCTGACTTCCTCCACCCTTGTGACTAAGATTTCTCCATTGATGGCTTTTGATTTTAGCTATATTTAACTTTATCTGGCAGATGTTTGCTTATCTATTGAATAGGAGAATAATTGTAACGAGAATAGCTGCCTCCGCAAACTTAACCCAAATCCTTACTGAACAAATTGAAAAGATATAAGCAAGATCAAAACTTGTGTTGTTTCATCAGGGCATAAAAAGCTCAGCCTTTAAAATGATGGTTTCATCCTTCAAGCCCAGTCCACCTAGAGTCTATGCAAGTTTTTTTCTATCATATGTTTCACGCATGTGTTACTGTTGGCTCTTTCCAGGAGAGGAAAGCATCAATGTCTTCCTACCTCCTTGGAAAATAAAAACATGACCTCTTTAAGGCCTTCAACTTGACTTTCCAACAAGCCACTCTCTAAGTTATCAGATAACCCTGACACAACGAGATTCTCAGCAAATCTGTCAACTATCCTTTATGGAAAATATAACCACTAACTTTTTTTGGAGGCTTTAATCTTCTATTTCTGCCCCTTAATGCTTTGGTTGGAACAAACAGCTCTCTTTATTATACCTTCCATTATTTTAACATGTATTATATATCCCTTCACAGAATTTTTTGCCAGTGAAAATAAATGCAGTCATGAGCATTTTCATTTAATTTATTCCCTCCTCACAATTTCCTTGACACTGGGTGATCAATATACAATAGACATGTCACTCTTATTGATCATTACAATATCAATATAACTTGTTCTGATTAGTGGTTCAATATTCTGCAGAGACACCCTCAAACTAGATCTGCCTTATTGATAACTGACTCAAACCCAACCAGATAATTGAAGGATTTAATCAGTGATCACAGAAACCACCTGGTCAATTAGCCTGGTTCAGCAGCTGTTACTATTTGTACATTTGGCCTTCTACACACATGAAAGCAATGGTACTGCCAAAAAAAAAATATCCTTTGGGAAATTCTCTTCTTTTTGGGGGCTTCCGTTCTTATTTTGTGCCTAAGTTTGTTTAATTTTATTTATTTGATTTGCCCAGAAGAAATGCCCTTGCTGGCAGTTGGAGACACCTGTAACTTGTTATCAGCTGATTGCTGGTTCTGCTTGCTGCAGCTGGATCATCATAAGAAATTTCTGGAGCTGAGGTGTTATTTGAAGGGAGTGTGGCCTGGACTGGAAGCGTTTGGTACACGAAAACAAGAGCAGAAACATGATATTCTGTGAAGAATTTTCAGACTAATGAAGGTAAAATACTCTAGTATTTTTTAAAAACTATTTATTTTATATTGGTGTGTGTATATTGACTGTAGTGAATGTTTATACAAAAATGTCTGTATTTCCAACATTAACATAACATTTCAATGATTATGAAATAATTGAGAATACAATGTTAGTTCCAACTCATAGGTTATAACAACACAACCCAGCAATGAAAGTTGAGCCAGTTCATTTGGATTGAATTTACATATCAATTTAAAAAGTCAAATCTAAAAATGAGAGAGTGGGATTTTCCAGGCCTGCCTGTTGTTGGTATCTTCTAGGCCTGTGAAAATTGGTGGACTCCTGGCTGGCCCATTGTGTCCCCCATGATGGGGTGGAAAGTTGTGGCCTTAACACAATTGAATCTTTTACAATGGGGATTGTCTGTTGCCCTGGTATGGGCACATTTTTCTGAGTCAGTCTGGGAATTGAACCTGAGTTGGCATTGTCCAGCCAACTGAGGTGGTACAGTGGTTAGTACTGCTACCTCACAGCATCAGGGATCTGGGCTTGATTTCTGGCTTGGGCCACTGTGTGGAGTTATCATGTTCTCCCTGTGTCTGCATGGGGTTTTCTCCCGCAAAAAGATGAAATGACTGACAGCAAACTTGAAAGAATAGCCAAAATTAAGAAGGACAACTTAATGAGTCAATGGAGAATAAGATCAACTCCATGGAAAGGCAACTTGAGTCTAATAAAAGTTCAATAAAGAATTGAATCTGGAGGATTCAAAAATGTGCAGGTTAGGGTGACTGGCCAAGTTAAATTGGACCTTAGCGTCAAGGGGATTAATAACATAAAAACAGGGAATTATAGGGACAGTGCCCAAGTGGTATTATTGTTGGTACAGGCTTGATGGGCCCAATGGCCTTTCTCTGTATTGTAGGGATTTTATGGTTCCTCCTTTGAAATGCTCAGGATACTTATCATGAAACTCTCAATCTTCTGTAAATCCACTTTTCTCCATAATAGAATTGAGGCAGTCACAAACATTTAAATCAAAAGCAGAATGTCAGCAAATATCTCTGGACCCAGGACAAGTACTGACAATAAAACCTCACTTACTTCAATTGGTTGATAGGAAATTGCTGATCTTTGAGTTTGCAAACTGGAACATCTTCTGCCTTACACTATGTTGTCTATAACTGAGCAGAAAGATTCAAGGTGGAATTAAATTCCACCTACTGCAGTGGGAAATAGTGGCTAGGCCCACCAAATTATACAGCAGGTGCAAGACAGTCTGGCTGTGGAGCGAACTAACTCGATTAAGTTGGAGATGGGAAGGGATGTGGTGTAAACTGCTTACGTGGAATATCAATTAGGGTTATTAGTGTCAACTGATTCGTGAATTATCCATGGGTCCACTGATATTTAATGGGAGGAAATTGAACTCTGGCTTTGCTAGACCACTGCAGCAATCTTGTTCTGGCATATAAGCTCAGTTTCTTTCTCTTTCTGAATTGTTGATTATGCTGCCGTTTTCAAAATTTTTACCTCTTCAGTTAATTTCTCATTGTCAGTCTTCCTTCCTTCAAGCTTTTATCTTCTGGGTTCAATTCTTTATTGGACTTTTATTAGCCTCAAGTTGCTTTTTCGTGGAGTTGATCTTATTCTCCGTTGACTCATTAAGTTCTCTTTCTTAAATTAATTTTGTCCATTTTTTGCAACTTTTTTCAAGTTTACTGTCAGTCATTTCATCTTGTTGTTTTAATGTCCTCTCTAGAGCTTTAGTTCTTTTTGCTGATTTGTCTTTTGCTCACTAGTTCCTAGTTTCTTTTTGAAATCTTTAATTTCTGCATTCTTTTTCCAAGGTGAATCCATCATGTTCTTACTGGACATAGAATTTCATAAATGGAATCTTCATTTTCTACTTGTCTTAATTTCAGTCAAACCCTTTTCAGCTTCATTATCAATCAAGTCAGTCTCCAATGAAGTGTAGACTTGTTTCTATTCTGTAATTCTCTCATTGTGCTTTATCTGCTTATTTTGTATCTTCTGATGCCCCCTCCTGAGATACTGTGGGCCTCCAGCACACCTGAGATGTGCCAACGCAACATAAATTAAGAATCAACCTCAGACTTTATAATCTGTATGACTCAGAATTGCATTGGATAGTGTGATTATGGGGCTAGCACAAATGATTTTGAAGAAAATTTGCATGCAACTTGCTGGCTGCAGAGCTGGCTTTTCTCGTCAGATAATCCGGCGTTTGGTGCATAATAATCTGCAGGCCTGGCTCACGCTGGCGGAGAGGGGTCAGAAACAGCCAGCAATGTTGAGAATTCCGAATTCCCGATCTCTCTCTAAGAAAAGCAAAGTGTATGTCATGTGACTCATCAATAGCGATATAATGAAATCAACAGAGACGTTCATGTTTTTTTTAATATCTTCCGTATTGGACTTCAATCTGGCAACAGCTCTTAAATAAGTTTACATTGGGTTGGTTCAAAACCCACAGTCTGGCACCTTTATCATCTTTTATCTTGTTAGTACTATTGGTCAAAACATCTAATCGCAACAAGGAAGTTTTCCAGAAGGATTTTCAACAAAATCGGTGACCAAAGAAGTTTTCCATGAAAATCTTTAATGAAAATGCAATTTTTTAAACATTAGATTGGCGACAGGGCAGGTAAAACTGGCAAATGGATAGGGTTCTGACTGGATCCTGGAGTTTTTTCCCAACTGAAACTTCAACATCAAGAAGAGGGGGGGAAAAAAAATCAGTGCCTTGAAATTGGTCAAGGAAATTCATCAATATAGTGAGAAAACACCATTAAAACAATACAAGTCCATGTTGGTTGAAAGAAAAAAAATTGCCCACTGTTTTAAAGCTGGGTAGATTGCCAGGCTGCAGTAACAAAAATCCTCAAACAGTGAGCCTCTGTATTTTTAAAGGGGAGCTACTACTCATAAAAAGTAAAATAATTACAAGTAAAGCTTTCTTTGCTTAATAAAATCATATCAATTGCATACTGAAAGGTAGTTGATTTTTTTCCTTAAACTACAGATCCAACTGAAACTAAATAACAAAACAAATAATACAAATAAGAGGGAAGCAAAAGTTACCCTACCAGGGTTGGGGGGGGGGGGGTGCAGATTGGGTCTGCTTGGCAGGGTGGTGGTGGTTGGAGAGATCTGGTGTGTAGGGAGTGGTGGTTGGGGAGGAGGGTCACTGGTCCAGAGACATTCAGAAGGCCAGCAATCAGGGAGTGGGGGGCTTGGAGGGGCAGTGATGGAGGATCGTAAGGCTGGCAGTGTAGGGCTATCTCTGCTCTGACAGATTGCATATGTGCAGTGGCCCACTCAGCACAATGCTGCTGGCCTCTCCAGCAGGAATAGGCTGCTTAACTACGATTTAATAACTGGTAATCTTGAAGATGGCACCATAGAGGTGTTGGTTCATGGAAACATGGAATGCTTGCAAAGAGAGATTTCAATATTATTTGGTTGCAAACAAGATACTGGATGAACTTAAAGAAGTGGCTTTAAATGTAGTAGAACATAAAACCTTTACATGGCTACAAAGCCTTCTCCATCTGGAGAAGCCTAGTGAAAAAAGGCTTATGAGGAACTGAGCAAAGTTCTCAAAAAGCATTTCTTGCTTAAATGACTAATTAGTTGCTGAGAGATTATGGTTTCATCAACAGAGCCAAGAAGTGGGCTTGTTAATATTACCAGCCTAAATGTCAAGGGGGCAATTCTCCCAGCCTGGTACACTGCTCTAGCAGCTTAGTGGGCTGGGAGACTTAAGTGAGGACTGTTTTTAGCATGCTTTCAGCTGAGCATCATGACCTCCATGTGTCTCTGGCCACCAGCTTTCTAGTGTTTAAAAATTAAAATCTGTATTTACATTTCATTAGCAGGCCTGGGACTGAAGTATCTGAGCCTGTTAGCCTCTCTTTCCAGCTACCTCCTCCCCCACCCCTGTGGAGAGAAGGGAGGCCATGGAGGCTCCCAGGAGATCAGAGTAAGAGGGGCATTGCCACCTGGCCCACTGGTACTGCCCACCAGGCAGGGGAATGGGCCAACTGGGCCATTCTGTACTTGGGATCAGTGACAGAGCAAGGGTGGACAGTGATTGGAGCTGGCCATGAGGGTGTGGTGGTGGGGCTTGGCCTGCCAGGGCTGTCGGTGAGGGGAGAGGATTGGGATTGCTTGGGGTGGGTGATTGGGGAAGAGGGTCACCGGCTGGCTTGGAGACGTTCAAAAGGCCAGCGATCAGGATCGTGAGGCTGGCCAGTAATCATGAGGCCAGCAGTGCAGTGCTATTTCACATGTGCCGATCTCTGCTCTGACAGACTGCATATGTGCAGTGGCCTGCTCAGCACTATCCTGCCAGCCTCTCCATGGAAATTGGCCCCACCTACAGATTTTTGTCATGATTCTCTTAAGGTAGCCTTCAGTGCACAATGTGGAAAATTCATTTTGTAAATCCTGCTTTCAAAAAAAAAGGGATTTACTTCAGTTTTTACGTGAATTTGGGACTTAAAGATTTTTTTTGGGAGAATCCTTGCCCTGATATATTTGTACTTTTGTTTTTGTTCGGGCTGTTCTCCTTCCTTTTGGGGAACTGCCCCTTTTTCTTTGTCCCAATTTAATTTGAGTTTGTCTATTTCTTTTGACCTTTAAGAGGACAAAATGCAAGTTATTGTTGTCCATCTTGATTACTTCATGGCCTGCAAGGAAAGCTTCATGCTTTCAGCTGTGTTGTTGGGAGAATAATGAATTATGGTCAGAAATAGTATCCCCAGACAACAATATTCAGTTTGATTCTGAAAATTAATTTCAGATGCATTGATTCTTTTTTGGAATGTTTTTAAAAAAAAATTAACTAAACTTTTAGTAACAATTTAAAAGGAAAATGTTGTCTCTTGTGGATCAAAATAATAAAAGCTTTCTTCCAGAGATTGAGATATCTCATTAACAGTTGTGTAACAACAATAGAGTTAATTCTGATAAAAGCTTTCTGTAACATTGAGAGGAGAGAGTGAGCCATCTGGTCTAATCTTCATCTGTGTTATTGATGCTGTTCATAGTGAGTCTCTGAGACAGAATGTATAATTGTTATTTTTAATGTCAATGATTTTAAAGTTCAGGTGGTTGCTGCCAGACAGACTTTGTGCAAGCAATAGACATTAAACCTAGACTTTATCATCATGAGATTAGTGTGGGAATATGGATGATTCCTTTTATCCTCCCTTCTAGAACCAACTTTAACCCATTACAAGTAACCAGGTTGTTTACACAGCTTCAGAGCTAAAAAGATTCTAGAGCATTGTTCTGGAACATTTTGAGATTGTCTGGTAATGTCAAAGTGTAGACTACCAAGACTGAAAAAGGATGGGACACGTTCTGATTGGGTATTTTAATTTTAGAAGTCTGTAGAAAGCAGAAGAAAATTGGGATGGGGTAGTACAGTAGAGAGATGAAAGGTAAGCACCTCTGCAGCTTTGAGTTGGGGGAAAAATTAGGAAATGCTGTTGTGCTAAATTTCACCACATGGAGGATGATCATCACATAGGACAATATATTTGCAGTTCACTGTTTTGAATGGCACCGATCATAAGAATTGCCATATCTTCAGCCATTGAATATCTTGCTTAGAAATAAAGAACACTGGCACATGTCTGAAATGCTTGATTAATCAGAGGTAGCTGGCTCAGTTATTAGCCTAAATCATTCAAATAGTTTAGGTCTGCTGCTGTTGAAAGCATAAGCCAGTCATTTATCTGGCTTATCTCCTCACTAATTATTTTGCTCTGGTAAATAGGAGCTTGATGTGGGAGCTTGTCAGGGTGGAGAATATTAAGCAGTCCTCCAGTTAATGTCCATGTTTGTTCAACCCTCTGACCCTGACTTCAGGGATCTGCTGATACTCTAATTTCCCTGGTGTGCTTGTTGTTCTGTGCCTGTAGTGGGAAGAGGAGGGCATAGAAGCAATTTATGATCTCTTCTTTGCACATGCATAGTCTGGTCATTCCTATCAAACTTAGCCATTAGGATTGGTTTAGTTTTTGAAACCAGATATTCTCCATAAACACCAAGAACTACTCATTTTCTGAAAGAGTTGTTTTATGCTGAAGGGAATGGTGCAGGCAATTGCTATCGAACATGATGAATATTACACATTCAGCACATTACATGAGGCTCAAGGCTTCAGCTGAAGAGATTTCTGGGTGAGGACAATTGATTTTAGGACCTGGTAGATTGGAAATGCATGGAGCCCTTTGCATAAATTGCTAATTTTTCCAAGCTAAACTGTTTTTTAAATCTGTTTAGGTTTTTTCCACATTTCAAATGTGTATTTCTGTCATTCTTCATTCTGCTCCCATATCCTACCTTTGACCAGATTGATTTAATAATTCAAGAAGCTAATTTGTTTTAGTAGTACTATTACTAAGGGCAGAGAAAACTGTTCTCAATTTCCAATTACTTTGTTTTTGTTTAGTACTTAGACTGAGAGCAGAGTTCAACTACAAGTCTAGCACTTCTGAATCTGAGGAACAGTTGAGATGAGAATTGCTGGAGAAGGTAATGTGATTCCCCAACATTGATTGTACCTGCTGGTGTATTTGCGGGTCAGTGTGAAATCACTTTCTTTGGGCACCTGGCCTAACCTGAGGCTGCGAATGTCCTCCTTGCCACCTCTTTCGAGTCCAGACCCTCAATGAGGAGATTTACCAGTCTCTGAACTCCTGCAAAGCTGAGGACAAAGGCTTCACCAGCCTTGGGCAGCTTTGGGCCTGCCCTAATAATCAGTGGTGTCATTTATAGCACAAAGAATTCTCTCAGTCTCTATGATGTCCTCATGGCTACCTCTTGATTCCTTTCCTGTTCATAAAATCTGAGTACAGTCAGATAAATAAAAAGCAGTTTATTGAAAAGCAGATTATCTTCCCAGTGCAAATAGGCCACAATTAAGCTTTACTGGAATTAAACTCAGCAATACATTTAATTAGAATTCCAGGCTGCAAATATAGCTGGTTAAGGTGACTTTTAAGGTGTCAAATTTGAGTTGTTTATTCTAACCCTAACTTCTTATTGGCAAGCTTCTATATGTTAGAAAGTTTACTCTCAGAACAGTCATGTGAAAACTTTTACAATTGGTGATTCTAATTAAAGATGAAGTCTTGTTGTACTGAACTAGCAATTCCGAGATGCATTTCAGATTGCTCTACATTTACAGCCCATCATGCCCATGCCGGTCAACAAAGAGCTGACTACACTAATCACATTTCCTGGCTCTTGGCCCATAGCCCTGGAGGATATGGCAGTGCAAGTGAATATCTAAATAATTTTTTAAATGTTTCAGGCAGTGAGTTCCAGACTCATCAGCTCCTAACTGAAAAGGTTTCTCCTCCACCTCCCTCTTGGCCTTCTACCTTAAATCTATTCCCCCTGGTAATTGACCCCTCTACTAATGGGGGGGAGAAAGTGCCTTCCTATCTACGCCCCTCAATCTCATACATAAGAACATAGGAAATAGGAGCAGGAGTAGGCCAACTAGCCCTTCGAGCCTGCCCTGCCATTCAATAAGATCATGGCTGATCTGTCATGGCTCAGTT
Source organism: Carcharhinus amblyrhynchos (assembly GCF_965287045.1). NCBI lineage: Eukaryota > Metazoa > Chordata > Chondrichthyes > Carcharhiniformes > Carcharhinidae > Carcharhinus > Carcharhinus amblyrhynchos. Next base: position 36,486,085 of record NC_137346.1, on the reverse strand, counting down.
CCACATTCCTGCCCTCTCCCCGTAACCCTTAATCCCCTCTCTCATCAAAAACCCATCAACCCGCGTCTTAAAAATATTTAGCGAGGCAGCCTCCACCACTTCAACGGGCAGAGAATTCCAGAGATTTGCCACCCTTTGAGTGAAGAAGTTCCTCCTCAACTCTGTTCTAAACCGCCCCCCCCCCCCCTTTATCTTGAGGCTATGCCCCCTAGTCCTACTATCCTTTCTGAGCGAGAAGAGTCTCTCCACCTCTATCCTATCCATCCCATTCATCATCTTATATGTCTCAATGAGATCTCCCCTCATTCTTCTAAACTCTAACGAGTACAAGCCTAATCTATTCAGCCTCTCCTCATAGCTCAACCCCCTCAACTCTGGCATCAGCCTAGTAAACCTCCTCTGCACTCCCTCCAAGGCCAAAATTTCCTTGCGTAAGTACGGCGCCCAAAACTGCACACAGTACTCCAGCTGCGGCCTCACCAATGCCCTATACAGCCGCAGCAAGACCTCCCTACTTTTATATTCAATCCCCCTCGCGATGAAGGCCAGCGTCCCATTCGCCTTCCTGACCACCTGCAAGCTGGGTTTTTACGACTCATGCACAAGGACCCCGAGGTCCCTCTGCACCGTCGCCTGCTGCAGTTTTTCTCCACGTAAGTAATAATCCTTCCTACCATTATTCCTACGCCTATCAAGTCTCCTCTCAACTTTCACTGCTCCAAAGAAAACTGCCCCGGCCTATCCAACCTTTCCCTATAGCTCAGGCCATCAACACAGGCAGCATCCTAGCAAATCTTCTGGGCATGCACTCCAATGCATCACATCTTTCCTATAATGGGGTAACCAAAACAGCATACAGAAATCCAATTATGGCTGAACCAATATTTTATACAGTTCCAGCATGACCTCTCTGCTCTTGTGTTTGAGATCTCAGCTAATAAAATTATATATCCCATATGCTGCCTTAATCACCTTATTTACTCGTCCTGTTTCCTTCAGTGATCTGTGGATATGCACTTCAAAGTCCCATTGATCATCAGTACCTTCCAGGGTCCTACCATTCATAGTATAATCCCTTTTCTTTGTTTGCCCTCACACTTTTTCAGGTAAAATTCCATATGATGCTCTACCCATATCTGCCCAGTCCATTGATATCCTCCTGCAGTCTATGGCTATCCTCCTCACTATTTATCATTCTATCATTTTTCATGTCATTCACAAACTTCTTGACCATACCCCCTTCATCTAAGTCCAAGTCATTAATGCACACCACAAATAGCAAGGGCTGCAGGATTGAACCCTGGAATTCCACTGGCTCAATTTCTGCCCCACCACCAAAATGGACCCCATCAGTTTCACAGCAGATACAGGAATTCATCAGGCGAATGAGGCCGCGGGAGTTCTTCCACAAATCCCAAGAGGCCAACAGCGAACCCAATGAACAGGGACAGCTGACAGAGGGATCCGTGGTGCAGCAACTGAAGAGGAAAGAGTCGAATTGGACTCCTCCAGCAGGCTGTTGCCCTCAGTCCACATGTGCTAATTTGTCAAGAGGTGCGTCAATGCCAGATTCATCAGCTGCACTCACAAGACAGCCACGAATGTCATCCAATCACAATGCAACACCATCCGTGCTCTCAAGACCAACCACAACATTGTTCAAACCAGAGGCAAAGGAGGGGCCACTGTCTATACCGAACAGAATGGATTACTGCAAAGAAGTGTACCAACAACTGAACAGCAAGTAACTGTACAGACAGTTATCTGCAGATATGACCAAAGAATACACTGTCAACTCAACAAACTGATCCAGACCTTCAGCGCACCCTCTGTGCTCTCATCCCACCTAATACCTGTGTTGGAGATCTCCACTGCCTCCAAATGATTAACAAGGCCAACACACCCGTCCATTCCATCTTCTCAGGAAATGGGACACTGAGAACCTCTCCGGCTAGACAAGGGCATCCTGAAACCTATTGTACAAGACATCCTGAAATCTATTATACAAAGAACCTCCAGCTTCTATTGTGGCATTACGGACTTCCTACAGAAACTCAGCACACATGGAGCAGTTGAACCAGGAACATTCCTCATTGCAATGGATGTCTCAGCACTTTACACCAGCACCCCCCTGTGACAATGGCATTGCTGCAAATGCCTCAGTACTCAACACCAACAACTGCCAATCTCCAGATGCAATTCTACAACTCACCTGCTTCATCCTAGACCACAACATCTTCACTTTCAACTACCAGTTCTTCACCCAGGCACATGGAATAGCCATGGGGATCAAATTCGCACTCAATATGCCAACATCTTTATGCTCAAGTTCCGACAAGACCTCTTCACCACACAGGACTTTCAACTGATGCTATACACTAGATAACATTGATGCCATTTTCTTTCTTCGGACTCATGACAGAATCACAAACAACTAATATGATGACATCAAGTTCCACCCCACCATTTGAGTAACCGTGGACTACCCTCGGAATTGGTTGCATTCTTGGACACACACATCTCCATCAAGGACGGTCACCTCAGCACTTCACTGTACCGCAAGCCCATGGGTAACTTCAAATGCTCCACTTCTCCAGCTTCCACCCTAAACACGTTAAAGAAGCCATCCCCTATGGACAAGCCCTCCATCTACACAGGATCTGCTCAAGTGAGGAGAATTGCAACAGCCAGTTCCTGACACCCTCGTAAGAACAGGATATGGTGCTTGACTTGTCGATAGTTCCGACGTGCCAGAGCAAAAAACCGCACTGACCTCAAGACAGACAGAGCACCCTTTGTCATCTAGTACTTCCCCAGAATGGAGAAGCTATGACATCTTCTCCAGAGCTTTCATGTCATCAATGAAGATGAACATCTCACCAAGGCCGTCCCCATACCCCTACTTCTTGCCTTCAAACAACCGCACATCCTCAAACTAACCATTGTCCACAGCAAACTACCCAGTCTTCAGGAGAATTGTGACCACAATACCCCACAACCCTGCCACAGCAACCTCTGCAAGACGTGCCAGATCATCGACACGGATACCGTCATTTCTTGTGAGAAGTCCATCCACCAGGTACACAGTACATATTCTTGCGACTCAGCTAACGCTGTCTACTGGTACACTGCAGGAAAGGATGTCCTGAGGCATGGTACATTGGCGAGACAATGCAGACGCTACAATGATAGATGAATGAACACCGCTCAAGAATCACCACACAGGAGTGTTCTCTTTCAGTCGGAACACTTTAGCAGTCACGAGCATTCAGCCTCTGCTCTTTGGGTAAGTGTCCTCCAAGGTGGCCTTCGTGACGCACAACAATGCAGAATCGCTGAGCAGAAACTGACAGCAAGTTCCGTACACATGAGGATGGCCTTAGTTGGGATTTTGGGTTCATATCACAATACCTGTAATCCCCATGACTTGCCTGGGCTTGCAAAATCTCACCAACTGCCCTGGCTGGAGACTATATACATCTCTTTAACCTGTTTGGCCCTCTCTGCTCCCATTTTTGTCTGTATCTTTAAGACTTCATTACCTGTAAAGACTTGCATTCCAACCATTATCTTGTAAATTGAGTTTGTGTCAGTGTATGCCCTATTTGTGAACATAACTCTTCACTCACCTGAAGAAGGAGCGAGACTCTGAAAGCTTGTGCTGCCAAATAAACCTGTTGGACTCTAACCCAGTGTTGAGACTTCTTATTGTGCTAACACTGGCATCTCCACAACTCCACTGGAAACAGACTTCCAGTCACAGAAACATCCCTCTACCATCACCTGCTGCTTGTTGTAAAAGTCCATCTGCTTCACACAACTCCATTAGTAAAAGATATTTTGTGACAAAAGTATTAGAAACAGCCTATTGTGAAGGATAATGGTTTGAAACACTGATCACCTCCATGTTTGATGATGAATTCTCTTTCCTTCCCCTTCAGCGTAATGGATCTTCTGGGAGGCAAGCACTTTTTAATTTATAAGGAATCATGGAATCTCTACAGTGCAGAATTGCAGATGAGATTGCAGAGTACTTGGAACTGCGTGATAAAATAGGATTGAGTCAGCATGGCTTTGTCAAGGGAAGGTCATGTCTAACAAATCTGTTTGTTCTTTGAGGAGGTAGCAAGGAAGTTAGATAATGGAGAAACAGTGGACATGATTTAGATTTCCAAAAGGCCTTTGACAAGGTGCCACATAGGAGACTTAAATAAGTTGTGCCCATGGTGTTAAGGGTAAGATCCTGGCATGGATTGAAGATTGGCTGACAAAAGATAGAGAATTGGGATAAAGGGGTCTCTTTCAGGATGGCAGTTGATGACTACTGGTGTGCTTCAGGGGGTCGGTGCTGGGACCACAACTTTTCACAATATACGTTAATGATTTGGAAGAAGGAACTGAAGGCACTGTTGCTAAGTTTGCAGATGATACAAAGGTATGTAGAAGGGCAGGTAGTATTGAGGAAGCAGGGAGGTGCCAGAAGGACTTGGTCAGGTTAGGAGAGTGGACAAATAAGTGGCAGATGGAATATAATATGGAAAAGTGAGGTTATGCATTTTAGAAGAATGAAAGAAGGCATAAGTATTTTCCCATTTAGAGAAGAGTTTAGGAAATCAGAACCACAGGCTTGAGAATCCTTGTTCGAGATTCTCTGAAGGTTAATGTGCAGTTCAGTTGGCACTTAGGAAGGCAAATGGAGTGTTAGCATTCATGTCAAGAGGGCTAGAATACAAGAGCAGGGATGTACTTTTGACACTGTATAAGGCTCGTCAGAACCCATTTGGAGTATTGTGAGCAGCTCTGGGCCCCATTATCTAAGGAAGGATGTGCTGGCCTTGGAAAGGGTCCAGAAGATATTCACAAAAGTGATCCCTGGAATGAAGAGTTTGTTGTAAGAGAGATGGTTGAAGACTCTGGTTCTGCACTTGTTGGGTAGCAGGAGAGCTAATTGAAAGTTACAGGATGCTGTGTGGCCTGGATAGAGTGGACATGGGGAGGATGTTTCCACTAGTAGGAAAACTAGACAGCACAACCTCAGGCTAAAGGGACAATCATTTAAAACAGATTAGGAGGAATTTCTGCAACCAGAAAGTAGTGAATCTGTGGGGAACTCTTTGCTGCAGAAGGCTGTGGAGGCCAGGTCATTGAGTACCTTTTACGACAGGGGTAGGTTCTTGAGGGGATCAGGGGTTTGGGGGGGGGGGGGGGTGGGAAAGCAGGAGAATGGGGATGGGGAAAAATATCGCTTTTTGAGTCTGCTCTGCTCTGCCATTCAATGGCCTGAGTGTCTACTTCTGTTCCTATATTTTATGGTCTTAGGAGGCTGTTGAGCCTGCACTGACAACAACCCACCCAGGTCCTTTTTCCCCTGCTAATTCCCCTGACCCTAAAATAGCAATTTATCACATCCAACCCATTTAATCAGCACATCGTTGGACTGTGGGAGGAAATGGGAGCACTGAGGAAACTCGCGCAGACACGGGGAGAATGTGCAAACTGTTAATAGACAGTGACTGAGGCAGGATTTGAACTCGGGTCCCTGATGCTGTGAGACAGCAGTGCTAACTGCTGTGGTGCCCCTTATGATTTCAAAAGCCAAACAATGTTTGAGGTGCTAATAGCCATACTTTGAGATTACGTGAATTGACCAACATATGTCTGCATATGAAGGAGTAATCACGTTTTGTGGGCATTTGAATGGTCTTTCACCAGTCCCAGAGATCAACTTCAGTGTGGCTGTGCCTTGCAAGGGATATATGGCATGTGTGTCCAACCAGTCAGATTAAAGAATCCTCATGATTCAGGGTTGAATATTTGCAGCTGGGATCAGGTCTGAATGGGGGTAGTTGACCAAAAAAATGACATTGTCAAGCATGATGAATTTCAACCTCCATTTGCAACATTGGAATTTTTTTGTGTGGGTGAAGGGCAGACCTGTGAACTCATCTGCACTTGTGTTTAATGCCAATTGAGGTTGTTAAGGTATTTGATAAAACTCCATCTTTTTTCTCAAATCTGTTTTGAATTAATATGGAGACAATTGGCATTCAAACTACCTGCCTCCTAGGTGAAGGCAGGCATGAACCAAGTTGGACACGAAACAGTAAGACAGAAGTTTTGGCAGTTAATAATCTAAAGGCTGATCAGAGCTGACTTCCTTTTTAAGGTAAACTTGCTGCAGCTCAATGTACATCAGGGGAGGAATCAGCATTAAGTACTTCACCAGTTCATGGATCAACACCCTCCTGGCACTGCATGAGCATCAGAACAGTGACCAAGATTTCCCTTGCATACAAGGCCCTCAAGTGGGCAACACTTCCCTCCAGTGCAGGGCATCATTGACAGCACCCATGTTGCAATCAAGACACCTGATGAGCAATCACCAAAGGTTTATTAATGGGAAAGCCTGCCACTCTCAACATTCAGCTGGTCTGTAATCACAAAAACAGTTTCCTTCATGAGTGCGTGTTTTCCTGTTATCTACAATGAATCTTTCATTCTTGACCCAATCCATCCTTTTTGCATCTGTTTCATCCCAACCTAAAGTCTGTGGATGGAATCTAGGGCACAAGAATGATCCTTTTTTGAGGTGATACTCATTCCTCTAACAAAGACAGAGACACTGAGGTCCCTAAGTGAGAGTTGAGTGTAGCTATCATTGCGCAGCTCATGCACTGGGGCATCACAATGAGGTCTTGCCTGAAAGACACAATTGGGAGGAATCAGTTATCAAAAGTTCAGCTCGTATTCTGTAAAGTCTGAGGAACTTTATTTGGATTGCACAGTGGTTAGCACTGCTGCTTCACGGTGCCAGGAACTTGGGTTCAGTTCCAGCCTTGAATGTGGAGTTTGCATATTCTCTGTTTTTGTGTGGGTTTCCTTCCATTGTCCAAAAATGTGCAGGTTTGGGTGGATTGGCCATGTCCCTTGATGTCAGGGGGATTAGTAGGGTAAATATGTGGAGTTATGAGGATAAAGCCTGGCTGGGATTGTTGTTGGTGCAGGCTTGATGGGCTGAATGGCCTCCTTCTGCATTGTAGGCATTTTATGATTAAGTGGATGTGAATAATCCAAATCTGAACTGAAACCAGTGCAGAGAGCTGAACTACTGCCTGGAACCTTCACTGAAATCAGAAGAAACAACTCTTCTGTTGACACAGTTATGACTTCCTGTTTTAAAAAAATTAATGTAGTTTTGCATCTCTGTGGACCATGAAGTGTTTTTATGTTCACTATGCAGTAGAAACAGGTGACACTACATGAACATAACACCACAATGACCCACCTGGTGATCAGCCTGATGTGGTGACTTCTGTACAGAAGTCTGTGCACAGTGCTTCCCTTCTTGACATCATTAGCCTCTTTGGTTGCATTCTCAGCCCTTGATTGCTTTAGCAAGGCTAGTGCTGGAACATTATTGGCATCCTCTCCAACCAACCAAACCACCTGAGCTACTGATCAGACCTGCCTGCATATTACTTCATGTGCATCATGACATTATTTCTCAAGTTCTGAACTTGGGCTACATAATGAACAATGCATTCTGTGCATGTGCGTTAGCTGCTTACAAGTGCTGCCAAAGATGGCTCTCAATAGGTTGGGTACATTCAATTGAAGAGCACTTGAAGTCTTGGGAACCATGGCACACATATGGTACACTCCTCTATTCACAGTTCAGACTCCTTGCAGCCTTGGGGAGCTCCTACAGGTGGCGATTTATTACTGCTCTGTTCCAAGTAACACAACCCTACTTTGTGACTGGTGAAATCCTGAGGTGCTGGCCAGCATAGCTGCTTGAGTTGTGTGGTGTCAGTACTCAAGAGCCTATTCTACTGACTGGGTATTGAACTTTCCATGCTACGGCAGGAAGCCATTAAATTTTTTCCTACACTTTATCCAAGAATTCAGTGTGATGCCTCGGCAGTTATTTTGCCCGTACTATGAAATGCATATTTTATCTGTACCTATGCAGTCTTGGTCTAGCTGCACAACATTTGTTGTATAAATTAAGGTTAAATGTCTACAGTTGAGGAGGAAACTAATTGAATAATTAAACTTGCAAAGAGGCACCAGTGGGGGGCTGTAGAGTTAGGAGCTATGCTTTTGTAACGTTCACATTGTGAATAAAGATTAATGTCTGGTCTACTCCTTCACTAACTAACTGGCTGTCAGTTTTAACAGCATCCCTGGAAACTTAAGGGGTGATTCTCCCAAAAGTACTGAATTGGTGGAAAAACTAATCTAGATCATGACTTTTTTTCAGTGCAACTTCAGATCAGAATCTCCTCACTCAGTGCAATGGAGAGGTCACAATCATGAATAATATTAACACCTCAGGGGGCAAGGCCTATTCATGCCAAAGAATCTGAAATCGACAGGATGAGTGGGAGCCTGTACGTGTGCACATTTCTAGGAGATTTCTGAAAAGACCTCCCAGCATCCAGATCACTGGGTGCTGTTTGCTCACTCCATGATTCTGGATAACATGAGTACCCAACCCTTCCATTCCTTGAACATACTGTTACCAATGCTTCCCTGCAGAGAACTGCATTGTGCTGACATGCACAAATCCTGCTTGCCATCATTTTCTCTCTTGAATGGGAGTATTCCACCCCCTCACCCCCACCCCTGGACACTGGCTACCCTTCAATAGGTTGCTATTAGCACCCCGCGGGCTGAATGACACTCAACTGAATGCAGCCTTCAAAATTTCTCAAGTATTTGTTACCAACATGCCCTTGACTGGCCATGCTCGCTGCACATGCACTCTCATAAGAACATAAGAAATAGGAGCAGGAGTAGGCCATCTAGCCCTTCGAGCCTGCCCCGCCATTCAATAAGATCATGGCTGATCTGTCGTGGCTCAGTTCCACTTTCCCGCCCTCTTCCCATAACCCTTAATCCCCTCTCTTATCAAAAACCCATCAACCCGCGTCTTAAAAATATTTAGCGAGGCAGCCTCCACCACTTCAACGGGCAGAGAATTCCAGAGATTCACCACCCTTTGAAGAAGTTCCTCCTCAACTCTGTTCTAAACCGCCCCTCCCCCCCCCCTTATCTTGAGGCTGTGCCCCCTAGTCCTACTGTCTTTTTTGAGCAGGAAGAGTCTCTCCACCTCTATCCTATCCATCCCATTCATCATCTTATACGTCTCAATGAGATCTCCCCTCATTCTTCTAAACTCTAACGAGTACAAGCCTATGATGTGGAGATTCTGGCGTTGGATTGGGGTAAACACAGTAAGAAGTCTCAACACCAGGTTAAAGGCCGACAAGTTTATTTGTAGCAAACTAGCCCAAAAGCTAGTGGCGGTTGTTACAAGTAAACCTATTGGATTTTAACCTGGTGTTGTGAAACTTCTTACACTCCTAATAAGCCAGAGTTGTATATAAGCTGCAGCAATGGACACACACCTCCAGGAACAGAATGTTATCCCTTCCTCTCAATGAGCACCCCTCAGTGATGACCGCTTTCCCTGACACTACCAACACAACACCAGAGACACAGGCACGCATTGCGCACCATGCTCTGAAATATTTTAATGCTTGCTATCCACCTAATGGGATTATCGCTGGCATTCTAGAGACACAGCAGGCCATGGCTGTGAGCCCCGACACTGTAGTCCAGCCTCAAAAGGCTACTGCTGAGGGGCTCCAGAGCCTGGCTCGGTTACAGAATGCTGTAGCAGAGGGGCTCCAGAGCTTGGGCCAGGGTTGAGGAATCGCAGATCAAGGAACAGATGCATTTAGGCCTCCATGACTAGCAGAACCAGGTGATGCCAGAGCTGCTGGAGCTCTCCAGCTACCCTGGATTCCCATGGAACGTACCTGGGGCCTCTGGGTGGCCCAAGGGAGGAGGAAGAGCTTGAGAATAGGCCAGGGCCTTCCACCCAGGAAATGGGCTGACCACCCAGGGGGTGTCCATCAAGGGCATCACAGGCAACAGAGCAAGCATCACAGCTAGACACCTCCATCTCTGATATGCATCCTTGGGTAACACCTCGAAAAAGCAATGGATCGCACAAAGTAAGAGTTTTTTTTGGTTCACTAAGAAGGCACGGGTGAAGGTCACTGGTAGTCAGGGTTTATTAATCAATATCGTTAAGAACGCAAACTGCCAATTTCACCTCCACAACGGTGATTAATGTGTCTCTGATTCTTTCCTCGCTTCCCCCCACCACCACCACCATCCCACAGGGCTGACTGGTCCCAATTTCCATGCACAGAAGTGCTGTGTGTTGTGCCTTGCAAGACTCAGCCACACTTTTTAGAGTGCTTGCCCTACCTTCCCCAACATCCTCCAGACACGTGGTGCAAATGCCCTGCCCCCCCGACCACCACTATTGGACAAAATACATGTATCATCAACCTTTACGACTACATGGGCCAGGATGGCATTGTGCATTTGGAGTACAGGTTGAAGTCAGACTTGAGTGGCATGAGGAGCAGGATCATAGACAAATGCTGGCACAGATTATGCAGGTCAATGTGCAGCTGTGGTCAATGTCTGTCCTTGAGCCATTGCTATGTATGCAAATACAACATCCGTTACAGTATCTGTTGCTGGTCTGTGTCGTATGGTAGGGACAGACTGAAAATCAGCACCAGATTTGTACCCAGTGACAGCAGGTTCCATGCAGTCCATGTCTAAACATCTGCACCCCAGCCTGGAGCAGCAGCTGCTTTATCTGGTTAGGCCTCAGTCAGCAAATGATGGACCCTGGAATAACAGCACTGTCGACTCCCTGGCCACACCCTATGGCAAGACAATGCCACTGCAAAGTGCCCTGGAGAGGAGGGTAAGCAGGACTTTTTGATGGGGCTTCCCACACTGATTGCTGTGAAAATAGAAGCACTCCCACCCTAGATATCACTAGTCCAGGGGCCAGCACCTGAGGACAGCTGGAAGAAGCCCACCAGGCACCTCCAGGGCCTGCCTACAATCTTCCCCCATGCGCCACTAGCAGCGCTTGCCTCCTCACACCAGTTCAAGGCTGCTACACCAGGTGGAGACTTTTATATACCTACTTTGATTTGTGCCAAAATAACATCACACCAAAGAGGTGGGAGATGCTAACGTGTGCAGAGATTGCTCCGTTGATCCCGATTTTAATGGCATGCTAAGGTACGGAAAATAATGCAAATCAGTGGCATGCCAGCTTTCTGCGCGGTCCCAGAGGTGCCATTTTTTTCCAGTTGGTCGTAAATGCTCAGGTGAACCCGTAAAATGGCCAATGCGCATCACTCGACCCTCCAGGAAATTTGCGGGCCGCGATGGGAGAATTCCCCCCCCCCCCCCCCCCCCCCCCACCAGTCCCCCATCTGTTCCTCATGGTCTCAGCATTTGAAAAGCGTGAGCCATCCAGCCCTTGCTCTGCTGGATCCTGCTCTGCACAGACATCATGGCATTGATTGTGAACAATTTCAAAAGTCATGGCTGCTGGTACGTGTTTAAAGTCGCCGCACTTGCGCAAGGATATTTTGGCCTTGGAGGGAGTGCAGAGGAGTTTCACTAGGCTGATACCGGAGATGAGGGGGTTGGACTATGAAAAGAGACTAAATAGACGGGTCTGCACTTGTTGGAATTAAGAAGGATTGGGGGGGATCTTACAGAGACGTATAAGATAATGAAAGGGATGGATAGGGTAGAGGTAGAGAGATTCTTCCCACTCAGAAGGGACAATAGGACTAGAGGGCACAGCCTCAAGATAAGTGAGGGGGGAGGACAGTTTAGAACGGAGTTGAGGAGGAACTTCTTCACTCAAAAGGTAGTGAATCTCTGGAATTCTCTGCCCGTTGAAGTGGTGGAGGCTGCCTCGCTAAATATATTTAAGACGCGGGTAGGCAAGGGAATTAAGGGTTATGGGGAGAAAGCAGGAAAGTGGAACTGATCCACTTCAGATTAGCCATGATCTTATTGAATGGCAGGGCAGGCTCGAAGGGCTAGATGGCCTACTCCTGCACCTACTTCTTATGTTCTTATGTACTTTGAAAGTGACTGGCCTCCATTTCTGTCCTTTTAGCCACTGTCTAGCAGACCTAAACCCTGTCCAGTGAACATAACAAAGACTTTCTGGTTCTCTTTGGGGGAAAATTTGCAACCTGGATATGCACCCACCTCCTGAATCCTCCCTCCCACCTCTACCAAAATCCAACCTGCGGAATGAAAACTAGGAAGTAAAAGGCGGAATATTTAATTCAACGCAAAATATTGGACAGAATGCAAAATAAAGTGATTAATAGAAATAGTTGAAGTATTTCAACTTTCAATATTTTCAATCTCCAGCAATAATTAACATCTGAAGGAATGAAGCTTCATATTTGTAAATGTAATTTTTTGGTGAGGTTGTTTGGCAGTAATTGAGACTTGGCATGCCATTTAAAATTCCCCTACACCTGGATGCATCGGCCTAACTTTGCCTGGCATGTTTAATGGGTATTTTATGGCTAACTACCCCAAATTGATGCCGTCATATGTATTTGAATGCTGAGTCTTAGGGGGAGGTCTGTGTGTAGGGAAAATTGGGCAGCAACAAGCTCCATATTTTCATGATTAACTGCTTGTGTGTGGGCACCAAATGTTGCTATCTGGAAAAATCACAAATAATAATAATAGCCTCTCTACTATTTTCAACACAAAATTTAGGCATGCTTTAACTCCTAGCTTGGCTGTACATTGGTGTTTCACTTTCAAACACTCTTTTTGCCAAACCGTAAGGAATGGTTGTGCTTTTTCTGCGTTAAAGCTTTGAATCCTGCCTCTCCATTCTCATTTTCTATTAAGTTCATCTGTTTCATAAGAAAAATAACAAAAATTATCATTGCAAATGGTTTGTTCATATTGCACATTTCTGTAGGCAGTCTTGCTCCACTCCCTGTATGCCCCGTGTCAAGCCCTGACTCTGGATTTGCTCCACAGGAATGCTCATGTTCCAAGCAGACAGCCAAAGTTGCAGGGAGTCAGGTCAAAGAATTGGCACTGCAGGATTGTAGCCTCATCTTGGACCCTTGTTCCCTTTCAACACTGTTTTCCTGCCAGTACTGCCTGTGGCACTTCCCTGCCTGTGATCACCCGACCTCTCACGATTCTGTCAGTATGAAACAAAAACACTCTTCACTGACGTCGACGTTGTAGTGTAAATCCAGTGTTGGAAAAAAACGTTGAGTAGGCTAGTAATTGTATTTTGTATAAGGATCAATCCTTGATATTTGTTCACCTCTGTCTGAATATTGAGAACACATTTTGCTGGGATTGAAATACACTGTGCATTAGGTAGGAGCAGATGGTAGACATGAATTATGAAGATGGTCTCTCCTTGTTTTCATAGTTTCACAGCCTCCTGAGGCTTGACACAATGACCAGAAATTGCAACATTTCTTCGCTTCTGTGTCTCTGACTACCAGCTGTCCTAATAGTCTGAATTCCTCTATAGGGAACAGTCACATTGATCAGTATTTGATTAAATATGTTCCAATCACCAAGTTAACAGAGAGAGATTCTGAATAAACCTGGGATGTGAGCTTTTTTTCTGTCTATCTCTTCACATATGCTGCTTGACCTATTGGGTGGAATTTTTCCAAAACGTTCTAAATGTCAACAGCATGAAAGTGGGAGTCCTCCATGCAGGTCTTTTTTGGGTAAGTTCAGCATTGAAATCTTTCAGCACTCTGGCAATTATTTTGACAGCTGGGAGCTTTGTGCCAATAGGGCTGTGGAGTCTACACAGGTTGGTGAAGCTGGCTTCAGAGTGCTTAGGTACCATTCTGCAGGGGGCCTGGAGATCTCCCACCATCCCCACCCCAAGATGGCATTGCTATGCCCTTCATCAACATGGGTCACCATCATCAGGACCCCCTTGATAAGTCCCTTGGCAGATTCACAACATTATCCACCCCCCCTGCATGACCCCCTCCTTGCACAGCTCCCACATTGTCGACTGTGCCCCCTGTTATAGCCCTACCTGCATCCCCACCTAAGCTGCACTGCGTCTGGCGCACTTGCACTGCACTGCTCAGCCATGCCCCCAACCACCCAGGGACTTCAGTGACCTCTATTTCCTGGTGTGAGCCAGGTCTCCACTGTGACAGAGCAGTAGTAATGTTCATCGGCGTAACGTCTCACCAGTGAGGGAGGGGTGGGGGGGGGAGGGGGAAGATGCCATGTTGAACCTGGTAACTACACTTAAATGTAGTCAACTCCATGCAAATAGCTCCATGCCCAAAAAGAGGCCTTTTTGGATGCAAAATTGTTCTTGCTGGCCAATCAGATTTTTGGCCCCTCATGCTATCTTCCTGGCTTGCCATGTCAGTTGCCATGATTCGACTGCATTGTGAGCAGCAAAACCATGCCCTTTGTAAATTTCTGTTTCTGTAATATAAATTTCCAAAATGCTCCTCGTGCTTTCTGTTTTTGTATTTCAAAATCCCTGGATTCAGGAAAGCAGTGCAAAAGTTCAAGGAAGAGATTTGAATGAAACTTAAATATATTTAAACATCTCCATGACAATGTTCCTGATTATTCTTTGAGCTAATTTACTCTCCTCATGCTTAGAGCACTAAATTAAAACCCCCTTCTATATGTCAGAGTTGTTTAGCTACAATGCTGTGGACCCAGAGATTAGGGACCACACTGAAGTGTGGAACATTACCAAAAGGAAACAGAATTTAAAATCAGCTCTCTTGTTTAGGGTAAGTACAGTTGGCAGAAGACAATGTTGGTTTTCTTTAAGCCTACAAGTTCCATTAAACAACTTGGTTCGCACCATGGAGAATTTACTGACCCCCTGGGTATTCATTATAATTTTTGCTTGATTCATAACCTCACATGGCCTCTAAAAGCTGCAGCCCCATCTATCACCAGCTGCCCAGCCAAAGCTGCGTTGGCATTCTGCATGGCAAATCGCCTGGTTTTAGTGCTGATGGCTGGAATGAACACACTCCATATTACAGCAGCCCTTTTTTTTTTTAAATGATTCAGCAAACCTTCTGTTTTAAAAAAAACTAAAGATGCAATTGATTGACACATGTATCTTGTAATAAATAAATGGTTAAAAGTCACACATGGCAAAAAGAAAAGTGCATGAAAATATATCAAATTATAACACTATGGATTAGTTTTCCAAATGGATGTGCCATATAAAAACTGTGCCACCTTTCACTCAACCTCCAGCTGTATATTTGCTGAAGCGCCTTTATAATTTTTTAACTGTTTTGCTGCACTTTTGCTTCAGTTAGTTTATTTAGTGTCACAAGTAGGCTTACATTAACACAGCATTGAAGTTACTGTGAAAATCCTCAAGTCGGCACACACTGGTGCCTGTTCAGGTACATTGAGAGAAGAATTTAGCATTGCCAATGTACCTAACTAGCACATCTTTTAGACTGTAGGAGGAGAACAGAGCACTTGGAGGAAACCCACGCAGACACAGGGAGAACATGCAGACTCCGCACAGACAGTGACCCAAGCCAGGAATCAAACCCAAATTCTTGGCACTATGAGCAGCAGCGCTAACCGCTATGCCACCATGCCACAGTTATTGAAAGATTAAAAATGTTGGGGAATAGAGAGAGAAGATATGCCAATCTGCTGATGAGTATATGGGGGGGAGACTTTGAAGGGTCTTTGAGGAGCTGCCCCTGGTACTCTTGGATAGAGGTAGGCTTTATAAAACAGCTCTTGCTATTTAAACTGGGCTTTGGAGAAGCACTGTTCAAAATTCATGGGAGATCTTTTTTCAGGATTGGGACCGATGGTAATTGGATTAGTATGAATGAATATACCTTTACAATTTGTGCGCTTTATTCATTATATTTTAAGAGTTACCAATGTGCCTTCTTTTAACCAACACTAGTGTTGTAGTTCCTGAGGACAGAATAACTAACAATATCAGCTTACTTAGCAGTTAGGAAGTTGGATGATTAGTACTTTTGCAGAAAAAGGATCGAGGAAACAAAGATAAGTCTCATAGGCAAAATGAGCTTTGTAAGGCCATAAATGAAGAGTACAGAGAAACTGGTGTATTAAAAGCAGAGGTTGATCCTTCCCGTCTGAGAACTATTCCAGTGCAAAGATGATATATCCTGCTATTTCTCTGACTGTGGTTATATGGAAGTATTTGACTTGAAACAATGGGCAGCACAGTGGTTAGCACTGCTGCCTCACAGAGCCAGGGATCTGGGTTCAATTCTGGCCTCGGGTCACTGTCTGTGCACATTTCTTCTTTTTCTCTTTCCACCACCCCCCCCATCCCGGCCGCCGCCGCCTTCACCACCACCACCACCACCACATCTGCGTGGGGTTTCCTCTAAGTTCTCTGGTTTCTTCCCATGGTCCAAAGATATGTGAGTTAGATTGATTGATCCTAGTGTCAGGGGGATTGGTGGGGTGGATATGTGGGTTTGCAGGAATGAGGCCTGTGTGGGGTTGTGATCAGTGCAGACTCGATGGGCTGAATGACCTGCACAATAGGGATTGTGTTGTATAAACATTCCATGTGTTCTTCTTGTAAAACTAACAAAATCTGCAGCCTTTTGGCAAGTCTGACTTGAGCCTCTATTTCAGCAGAGGCTGAGGTGATGTTGCATAAGTTTCCCACACTCCAAGGGAGTGACATTTGAGCATGGCAATTCTTAAACTACTCTTTACAATGCTTGAAGTGAATTTGCAGAATAATATTTAAGAAATTCCTTCAGGTATTTTGTGGTTTCTTTCAAATTGTTGTCTTGGCTATTAATACTTTTTCTAGTTGCAATTGCATAGTTTGATCGCTGGTCCATTTCCTTGCCCTTCTAAACACTTGTTTTTTAAATCTTTAAAACTTTAAATCTTTTAAATTTATCTTTAACTCTTAATCTTTAATTAATTATATTCCCCTTTCCAGTCACTGTCTTTAAACTCCATGTCCATCAGATTGGTGCAAAATACTAAAACACATTAATTGTGAATATTTAATTATAGCTTTCTTTAGTCTTCTGTTTTAATGCCTGAGCTCCCTATCATTGCTTGGTGTTTAGAATGGTTTCCTATTATTTTCCAATATCCCTGTCAATTATTTGTTAATAACACCTAGCATTGGACCTGAACTCAATTTCTGGTCCAGAGGTAGGGATAGACCCACTGTGCCACTAAACCTCTTGTGATAAAAGAAGTAGTGCATTTATATGTGACCTTTCATGCTTCCACAAGTTCAGAATGCCCAATGGTGCTTTATAGTCAATGAAGTACTTGTGAAATCATTGATGCAGACAGACGGTTTTAATAAGCAGCAATAAGATAATGACTGGAGACTTGGTTTGTTACTGATTTTGGTTGAAGGATGAGTATTGACCAGGACACTGATTAAATTTTCATAATCGTCTAAAATAATGGGTGTGATTTTACCAGCCATTCATGTCATACTCCCGTCACAACAAGGTGAAAGAATTTGGTGCTCAGCCAAATTTTCATTCACTGCAGTGGGATGGGAAAATCTCTTGCCAGCAGTAACATTCCAGTAAATAACTTTTAAATGCACCTAACTGGAGACAATATGGCCACATTTCTGGGGTTGTATTAGCAGTTCCCCATCAGTATTGTTAACTTGGAATTTGTGCGCAAGTCCCTGGAGTAAAACTTTTTCTGTTTTAGAGATGAAAGTACTGTCAACTGAACCACAGTTCACACTCTAACACAAATCAACATGAAAGTTGGAATGAAGCAACATGCAGTAGTTCGATGTCATTCCAAGGGAAGAGTAATGTAAATCAACTGAAGAGATGAGAGGAAACCATAGCAGTCTACAAAATTATTGCAGTCAAAATACCCTCTGAAGCACAACCACAAAAGGAGAAAAGTTCTCCCTGATCAACTGGATTCTTGCAACATGAAATTGACATTCATCAAAACTCTACAAAAGAAATGCAGCAGTATTTTCAAGCACTATGTCAAAAGCAGAATACCATCTGTGTCATACCATGATGAAGAAACATAAAGCAATTCTGAAGGAAATGCAACAAAATACATAGTTCTACATCAAGTTTTGACTTGATCCTCCCAAAAGCTTGCGCACACACCAGAATTTGGTATACTTTACTTTCTGGTCAACTTTGCATTATTCTACAGCATCTACAGATGAATATTGTAATAAGTCTTCAGAGGCAGAACTCCCTTCACCAAAATGCCTTTATTTACAACTCTTAACAACAATACATAGAGTGTGAGTAGTTAGCAGTCTGTCCCCAAGGGGTGTCAGAGCAACTGACACTACTGGTTAAGTATAAGGCAAAAACTCTCTGGCCCCTCAATTGGATCCTTAATCAAATTCAATGGGCTGATTGAAGTCATTACAAATATGCTATTCCTTATGTCAGCAGATTTAAAGATATATCAGTCTTGAAATATATTGTTTGTAAGGCTAATGAGAGAAGGTACCGACCTTTTGTGAGATGAAAGCTGGTACTACTGACCACCATTTTGTCACATAAATTTTCACCTTTTTTCCATGCTTGATATTACATAGTATAATATTCCACTCATAAATGGACACCATCCTGAGGGACTATTAATAGCCAAATAAGAGTTGCTGTACCAATGCTTCCAGCAAAATTCAACCCTAAATTGTCAGACTTGATCAGCGTCTGAGCAAAAACAAGGATTGTTAGCTTGGAAATTTCAATTTAAGATACAAAGCGATGGAGGAATATATGGGACCTGAACTAGACTCTGGCCATATGAAGCAAATGAAAAATGAACTGAGTAATACGCAACTCAATCATTTCACATTGAGACATATAGGGGATGTAAGTTTGGATCCAAGATCGTGCCATGGAAACTGGAACCCTTTAAGTGGGGTGCACTACACCTCAAGTTGGGGGTCAATGCCCCATTCTGGGATGGCCGCTCCTGTGGAGTGCCCAGTGCACTAGAAACTTCAGAACTGTTTACCCATGTCATTACGTCCCTAGCAGCTGATTTCATTGTCTCCTTTGTGAACTTGGACCATGCTGGTAACCAGCAAATTTGCATGCTGCCCTTCTCCATGGCAATGGGCCTAATCAGGTTGCAAGTCACAATCCCCAGGCCCAACATTTGGTGCTAGCCCTTAAGGTTTCAGTATACAGAATAGACACAACCTTTTTATCTGAGTCCAATTAACTAAAGGTTGATGTGATGGGAGATTTCACAGCACTACTGTGGGAATTGAGATTCTGGCTTTTTTGAAAGTTGGTTCTTTTGACCCCGAAAAAGCAAATACCATTTGAATCCTCGTGTGTTGGATGGGTAAGGCATGTCATCTCAGAAATCATTTATATGAAATTATACTGAATGTTAGAAAGAACACAAGAAATAGAAGCAGAAGTAGGCCACCAGGCTCTTCAAGCCTGCCCTGCTATTCAATACAATCATGGCTGATCTATGCCAGCCTCAACTCCCTTTTCTGTGCCATTTCCCAATGACCCTCTATTCCTTAGTCTATCAAATATTTATCCAACTTCACTTTAAATACTTCCAAAGTATTCAGCCTCCACTACCTTTTTGGGGCAGAAAATTCCAGAGATTCACCACCGTCTGTGAGAAGACATTTCTACGCACCTCAGTTTCTAAATGATCATACCATTATCTGGTAGCCATGTCCCCTTGTTCGAGACTTTCCCACTAGAGAAAACATCTCACCACCTGCCTGTCAAGCCTCCTCAGCATCTTGTATGTTTAAAAAAATTCACCCCTCACTCTTCTAAACTCCAAGGAACACAGGCCCAGACTATTCGGGCTCTTCTGATAGGACAACCCTTTCATCTCAGAAATTAGCCTAATGAATCCATTTTGGACTGCCTGTTTGCAGTATTCAGGTGAGGCGTCACCAATATCCTGTACAATTGCAACAAAACCTTTCCTATTTTTAAACTCTAACCCCTTCGCAACACAGGCCAAAATACTATTTGCCGCTTTAACTACTTTTTGGACCTACCTGCTAGCTTTTTGTGATTCATGAACTAAAACACTTTAAATCCCTCTCGCCTGCAGTCTATCTCTCCTACTGAAATGCATGACCTTACACTTTCCACATTGAACCCCATTTGCCAGGTTTTCACCCAGTCATCCAATTTATCTATATCCTGTTGCAGAATCAAAATATCCTCCTCACAGCATGTCCTTCCACCTATCTTCGTATCATCGGTAAACTTGGAAACCTTGAACTTTGTTTCTTCCTCCAGGTCATGAATGTAAATAGTGAACAATTGTAGACCAAAAATTGAACCATGCAGCGCTCCACTAGTTACATCCTTCCACTCTGAGAACCCATTTATTCCAACTCTGTTTTCTATGACAGCCAATTTTTAATTCATGCTAACATGCTTCCTCCAACTCCGTGGGCTTTTACATTATACACCAATCTCTTATGCAGCACCTTGTCAAATACCTTTTGGAAATCTAAATACATCACATCTACAAGTTCCTCTCTATCTACTAGTTACAATAGTGACTTTTAAGGGGTGTCTTGACAAATATATGAATAGCATGGGAATAGAGGGACACAGTCCCTGGAAAGATGGGGCGGGGGCAGGGGGGTTGGCACAGGCTTGGAGGGTTGAAGGGCCTGTTCCTGTGCTGTAATTTCTTCTTTCTTTTCATTGTTCTACTCTCCCTATTACACCCTCAAAGAATTCGAGCAAATTTATCAAACGTGATTTATCTTTCATAAAACCTACTAGGTTTGATTATATCCTGCTTTGCTTGATGATTGAGTTCAACTTCATGCCATTAATAGGTGTTAAACTAGTTGGCTTCAATCTTCTCGTACCCTCCTTGAATTTAGTGAGGCCTGTGTGGATTTCTTTTGGGTGCTCCTGTTTGACTGGCAATGTTAAATTGTGCCTCAGTGTCCCAAGATGTGTAGGTAAGGGAGATTAGTGGGATTATGTGGATAGGGTCTGGGTGGAATGCTCCGTTGGAGAGTCAGTGCAGATTTGATGGGCTGAATGGCCTGCTTCTGCACTGTAGGGATTCTATGAAACCAAAAATTTCAACCAATGTGTCTATGATCTCTGCAGCCCTTTCCATTGAAAACCTAGTGTGCAGTTCATAAGGTTCTGGTGACTTGTGTACCTTTACCCCCTTGATTTTCCCTAATATTCTATCCCTTGTGATTTGGGATTTTTGTAAGTTCTACCATGTTTGAAATTAGTCTAACTTGTATCTTCAAGACACTTGCAATGGCTTACAGGATGAAAACTGATGCAAAAAATGTATTTAACATACCTGTCATTTCTTTGTTTGCGGTTGTCAATTCACCTCGTTCAGTGGAGGTTCCACATTTACCTTAGCCACTTACTTCCTACTTATATATCCATTAAAAACTTTTACATGTTGCATGTAAGTTTAATCTCAATGTATTTTCACCCTCCTTATGAGCTGCTTTTTGTCAAAAAAATCAAAGAAAAGTATAGCACAGGAACAGGCCCTTTGGCACTCCAAGCCTGTGCCAGTTATGATGCCCTAACTAAACTTAAAAAACCTTTTGACCTTACTTGGTCTATGTCCCTCTATTCCCTCCCTATTCATGTACCCATTCAAATGCCTCTTAAATGTGCCTACTTTCATCACTTTGTGAAAAATCCCTCCTGCACACCTCCCTTTAAACTTTCCCCTCTCACCTTGAACCTATGCCATCTTGCAATTAACACTTTCATCCTGTTTGTAGACCTCCATCAGGTCTCTCCTCAGGCTCTGTCTTTCCAGTGAAAGCAATCCTAGTTTACTCAACCTCTCCTCATAGTCAACACCCTCACCAGGCAACATCCTGGTGAACCTTCTTTGCACTCTCTTCAAAGCTTCCACATCCTTCTGGTTGTGTGATGACCAGAACTGCATACAATTCTCCAAATGCAGTTTAAACAAGATTTTTTTATATAAATGCAACATGATTTGCCAACTCTTGTACCCAGTTCCTTGGCCGATGAAGGCAAGCATGCTATGTGCTGCCTTAATCACCTTGGCCACCTGTGTTGCCACTTTTAGGGAACTGTGGACCTGCATGCTCCAATCCCTCTATACACTAATGTCCCTAATGGTTCGGCCATTTACAGTGTAATTAACCCCTAAATTTTATCCTCAAATTCATCACCTCACATTTGTCTGGATTAAACTCCACCTGCCATTTCTGTGCCCAAGTCTCCAATCTATGTCCTGTTGCATCCTCTGACAATTCCCAGCACTGTCAGCAACTCAATCAGTCTTTTGCTAACTTCCCAGTTCTTGGTCTATCATTATCCCTTGCCACTTTGCATATCCTGCTTTTCAATTTGACATCCTTCACCTCCTTTGTCAACCATGGATCTTGACTCTCTGTCTTGTGGAATCCCTCTTTTTGAAAGGGATAAACTCCTGCTGACTATTGTGTAGTCACTAGAGGATCCTTAACTTGTTAATTCTTCTTCTTTACATGAAACCAAATCTAAAATAATTCATTCCTTTGTAGTTCCACAACATACTGCTCTAAAAAGCAATTCCTGATGAACTCCACAAATTCTTCTATTCTACCCTTGCTGGTTTGGTTTGTCCAATCAATATGCAGATTAAAGTCTCTCATGATAATTGCAGTTCCCTTCAAACTTGCCCTTGATATTTCCTCATTTATGCTCTGACTCCTTGAGAGGTCATATTTTGGAGATCTATAGACTATTCCCATCCTTGCCTTCCTTCCTCTGCTATTCATGATTTCAACCCAAACAGATTCTACATCAATATCCATTGCCTTTATATTACAATTCATCTCAGCTCTGAAACATCCCTTGATTAACAATGTTACTCCATCTCCTTTCCCCTTTTGGACTGTTCTTTTGGAACATTGTATATCTTGGAATGCTGAGCACCCAGTCCTAGTCGCCTTGCAACTATATTTCTGTGATAGCTAATGCATCATACTCATGTTGTAACCTGTACTGTCAACTCATCTATCTTCCTGCAAAGAAATCGTCATAGATGCTTCATGCATTCAGATAAAGAACATTTGGCTTTGATATTTTACAATTGTTATAACTCTGGATTTACTCCGTTCCATATTTTTGTTTGTTTTCCTGCCCTGGCCTGTCACACTATAACAGTTAAGTTTCCCCTCACTATCCTGTCCCACAACTCCCTCATATACCTCTAATTTTTTTAAACCTTCCATTCTTGGATTTACATGCACATGGCTTTTGTATGAGTCCTTGCTGTTATATAACGTTCGCATGATCTGTCCCTACTGTAGTTTTCTGTTGACACTCAGATTAATCACTAACCTGTAC
This sequence comes from Carcharhinus amblyrhynchos, assembly GCF_965287045.1. NCBI lineage: Eukaryota > Metazoa > Chordata > Chondrichthyes > Carcharhiniformes > Carcharhinidae > Carcharhinus > Carcharhinus amblyrhynchos. The sequence continues at coordinate 36,462,821 of NC_137346.1, read as the reverse complement.
TCCTACCTTTTAACTTTGACTTCCTAATTTTCAAAGCAACTGAACCCTCACCCACACTCTTTAGTTTAAATCCCTCTCTACTTCATTAGTTAGTGTCTACAAGAACACTGATCTTAGCATGGTTCAGATGTAGTCTGTCCCAATAGTGCAGCTCACACTTTCCCCAGTGCTGATGCCAATGTCCCAAGAATCAATACCCACTTCTTCAATACCAGTCTTTGAGTCATGCATTATCCCTAACTTTTATGTACTCTTTGCCACTTTGCCTGTGGCTCAGGTAATCCACAGATTATAATTTTGGAGGTTCTACCTATGTTGTTGGTGTTTACATGGGTCACAACCACTGGATCCTACCTCTCCTACTACAAGGTCCTCTCCAGTCCAGAGCAGATGTCCTGAACCCCTGACACCAGGTAGACAATACAGCCTTCAAGACTCTTGATCTTGGCTACAGAAAACCATGCATATTGCCTTGATTATACTTTTTCCAACTACCTTTATTCTTTTCTCCCCTCTTGAATGGCTCTCTGAACAATGGTCAGGTTGCTCATCCTACTTACAGTCCCCTCTCTCATCCATTCAATGAGCAAGAATCTCGTACCTGTTACACAGGGATAAGAGCTGAGGCTGCTACAGTGTTATCCCTTGGATTCTTCTACTTGCCTCACTCTCAGTCACACCCTGCTGTTCCTGACCGCTGGCTGAATTCAAGGAAATTAATTTTAGAGGTGTGACTCATCCTGGAGCACAGCATCCAGGTACCTCCACCTCTCCCTGATATGTCACAGAGTTCAAACTCAGATTCCAGCTCATCCACTGAGTGTTATGTTCACCAGAAACCTCAATGGAGTCCATCAGCTCCCATATGCAAGGCCAACATATCATTGGGACCGCCATCCCTATTTTATTTGATTAGCTTTTATTATTTAAAAGAAAAATCAACTGATCTTTAGCTTTTCAATCTGTTCTTTTATCCTGTGTCTCCTCTGCTCTCCTCGTGCTTTTTTTAAATCCTGTACGAAGACATTCCTAGGGCTTCAACTTTAAAATGTATCTTTCTCAGATAAATCTGATGAAGTTTTTGGATGATTGTAATCCTTATCAATGTTACAGAACCCTAAAGTGCAGAGGAGTTGCATCTTCCAGATAACAGACTATAGTCAAAGGCAGACATCGACCTACAAATGTCAGGTACTAAGATGTATCAAAGTTAATTAAAAGTACTGTTTATTCATTCCTCCCATTAAGGACATGTAACACATTAGATGCCACAGGTGACCCCACTGCATATTCATAAACTATATTTAACCAGTATTCTCAATCTCTCTGAGGTAGGCAAATACCTCAACACTTAGTACAATTTTTCTTTTACTATCGACTATGGAAGTGAACTCCTACAGTTGAACCTAGCTGATTTTGCAGCTGATTGATTAACAATGCCCTGGGCACTAAAGATTTTTTTCTTCCTTGGAGAAAAAGTCTTTCAGTAATATTAGCTATAGCCTTCAGGGATTATTAGATTTTATATTAGATTTTGTTTGTGTTTAATCAATTTTTTTTTCTCCTCACAGATGTTATGGTTTAATTTGCAGTTGAATGATATTTTTATTAATGCTCATGGCAGGATAACAAGAAACCACAAGTTCAAATTTCACTTGGGCGAGGTGGAAAGGAGGGGGAGGAGGATGGTAGTGGGGGAGGGGATGTGACATCCTTCCTTGTAAAGGTAAACTTAAGGAAACCTGAATGTTTTAGTGAGTAGGGATTGACACATAGGACCTGGATTTAAATCTATAGACATAGATTGGGGATTGTTTATTCTGTTTGTTGGTTGCATTCTTCCCCTGAGAGAACATAAGCTTACAGCTTGTTGGTTTTAGATTGTATGGCACTAAACCCGTGGGCTTATTCAGAAAGGCCACAGCATTGGGCTGGGGTGGAAAATTGAATCCTTCACATTTGTGTAGTCAAATTTGTCCAGCTGGTGTTGGAACTGAGCCAAAACATTTCACAGAGCAAATAGTCATTCTTGTTGCTCATAAGGACTGTTTGGAGCTGACCCTTGATTACCAGAATGAGTAATCGTTTCATTTTCCATGGTTAAGATCTCTTAGCTTACTGCAGTCATTGAAACTAATCAAAAAAAAGTGAAAACATTTTCAAGACTGTTGCCAATATAGAACACACAAAAGTGGTAACAGTTTGTGTGCTATTGCTAACGTTGGCAATAATGTTGTCCGATCACTGATCCTTTTCCTTATTAACTTCCTATTACTTCAGGAACAAGTTGTGGCTGGGTTCACAAAGTCAATATGTGGGGCAGCGGACTGTGTTGGGACATTGCATAACAGGAAGCAAAGAAAAGTGACATAGATGTCCTGGCCTTGAATGCAAAATGTACCAATTATAAAATATTGTTGGTTTAGCATCAAAACAGCCATCAATCTCTCAATGATATGATTCTACCATTCAGAGGAACTCATTTCGTGACTGAGAGTGAGGCAGGTAGAAGAATCCAAGGGATAACACTGTAGCAGCCTCAGAGAAGAGCAATTACTAGGGGTGACAAATAAGTTTAAAACTAAGGAAATCATCAGTTTATGGATCGACATAAAATAAAGACTTGAATTTATGTAATGCCTTTCACGACCATCTGATGTCAAAGTGCTTTATAGCTAAGTACTCTTGGAGCATGGTCACTATTGTAATGTATAAAATATGACAGGAAACTCCTAAGACACCAAATTGATACTGAGGACATAATCTGTTTCTGTAATTTGACAGAAGGATAAATTTAGGTCAAGAAGCCAGGGATAGTGCCCATGCTCTTTTTAAAATAGTACAATATGCTCTTTAACATTCACCTGGGCAGTGGTGGGGACCTTGGTTTAATGTCTCATTTGAAAGATGGCACTTTTTCGGATCATAAGACATAGGGGTGGAAGAGGGCTATTTGGCCCATCGAATCTGCCCTGCTATTCAATGAGATCAATTCTGATCTGATATAAAAATCCTCAATTCCACTTTGCTGACTCTGCTTGATTATGTGATGGCTGGAATTCTTCAGCCATTTATGCTCCACTGCCAGCAGAAATGGAGAATTTGCCTCTCATCCAAATCACCAGTCACTGCAGCAGGAAGGGGAATCTCAGCTGAGGGCAAAATAGGAGAATCTGATCCTATATATTTAAAAATGCTCTGCTATTACATCCTTTATAATGGACTCTAACATTTTCCCAATGACAAATGTTAAGCTAACTGCCTTATAGTTACCTGTTTCTTTTTATCTTCCTTTTTTTTTGAGCAAGGGTGTTACATTGGCAGTTCTCCAATCATCTGGGATATCTCCTGAATTTAACTTGAATGCCCTACCACCACTGCTAGCGAGAATGGAAAATTTGATGCTCAGCTAAAACTACATAAACTGCAGCAGGACCAGAGATTCAGCTGTGGTTGAGTCAGAGAATTCTGGCCGCTATCTTTGTAGCTACTTCCTTTAATATCTTAGAATGCAACCCATCAGGTCCAGGAGACATATTGGCCTCTAGCCTCATTAGTTTCCCATTTACGTTTCTCCAGAGATAGATTTATTTTCCTCTCTCCCTCTACCATCCCCTAAACTTTTGTCCATTGATTTTTAGTATTTTTGGAATGTTATTTATACCTTCCATTGACTCCAACGTGTTTATCTAACTCCTCTGCCACTTCCTGGCTCCTCAATAGTATTTCCCTATATTCATTCCCCAAGGGACCTACATTCACTTTGGCCTCTTCCTTTTTGTATATTTAAAGAAGTTCTTATTGTCTATTTTAAATTACTTGATCATACTTTATCTTCTCATTATTATTTTTCTTTTTTAAAACTTTCTCAACCTTCTGGCTTGCCACTACTTTTGCCACTTTTTTTTCTTACAATTTAATATTATCTTTAACTCCTTTTGTTAACCAGGATTGATTTATCCCTTTCCTAGAATCTTTCTTACTCACTGGGATATATTTTTGTGAGTCATGAACTATTTTCATAAATGTCTGCCATTGCTAATCAACTGTCTTTTCTGCTAAACTCCTTTCCCAGTCCAATCCAACTACCTCATTCCCTTGTAATTACCCTTATTTAAGTTCAGCACGATTGTTTCTAACCAAGTTTCTCACCCTCAAACTGAATGCTAAATTCTACCATGTTATGGTCACTATTTCCTCAGATTGTTTGTTATACCTGCCTCTTTACACAATGCCAAATCTAAAATAGCTTGATTCCACAACATGTTCTTGGAAACTGTCCAAAATACACTTGAATTCTTCCTCATGGCTACCTCTGCCAATTTGACTTTCCCAAACTGAATGCACTAAGTGTAATTTTTCTTCAGTCCCACTGGATTTTCAAGTTTGATTCTTATGCTTAAACTGACTAGAAGACACAACCTTTTGAGCCACTCAAATAATTAGCAGATACGTACATACAGATCTATATGGCAATGCCATTGGAACTGCCATGACTAAGGTAGATTTTTGTCAGCAAGGATACTGCGGAAGCAATGATGGGATAAAAGTTGAGGCCGTGATCTGATTGAACAACAGAAAAGGCTTGAAGGACTGAATCGTCTAGCCCTATTCCTATAAATTCAGCTGAACATATAGACTTTCAGACATTCACATAACAAATAAACATGTACCAGGAAAATGTTATTCTCATACCCTTTGAGTTTGGTCATGAGAAAATGCTTGATAGCATTAATGCAATGCTATGATCATCTGAAGATTATGATAATCATTAGACCTGTTCGCTTTATCTTATGAACTTAGCAGAATCCTTCGCTAGTAGAGGAGGATAATTCAGCAAATTAAGTTCACTTTGCTTTTTAAAATATGTTTTCTCCAGCTGATACTGGTAAAGATGTTTTAAATTCATGAACTACATGAAAAATTGTCTAGATGGATTAGGAATTAGTTTAGCAACAGGAAACGGAGGATGGTAATAAATGTGATAAAATAACTAATGGAACTCCACAGGGATCTATTCAGGGACCTGATGTTATTCAGAATGTTTATGAATAATATGGGATGAGGTGGCAGTAACAGCATTAAATTTGCTGATAATATGAATCTATGTAGGCATATAAGGAACAGAAAGAAGATTAATTATCTCATTGTACGAGGGCATTGTACCAATCATGCAGATCACCTGAGACATAGCAGATGGATTTTAACATGCACAAATGTAGGGTAATGCATGTCAGAACAGATAACAGCAAATGTGTAAAAACATAATTAGATCTCCATTGACAACTGATGAAAAGAAAATGGATTCACAGGGTGATCATTGATCTTACTTGATAGCACCAGTGAAGCAGTTGCCAATAAGACAGTGTGTACTGGGATGTATTTGTAGGGTACTGGTTGCAAAGCAGAATATTTTCTGCTGACACTGCACAGGTCAATGGCGGATTATGGTGTAATATTCTGATCATATACCACTGATGGGCTATATATGCATTCTAAAAGATTCATTGAAAGGTGATCAGGAATACTCCAAACTTTAGTGGGTTATGTTGTGTAATAACCAAAATCATCACTCTGAAAAGGAGATAGGATAGTCTTTCAACTAATGAAAAGTGTAAATAAGATTGAAGTGAGCAAGCTATTTAACCTGGGCAATAAACAGAAGATTAGAGGATGCTGGTTAAAAAATTCAGGCTGGATTAGAATTTCACAAGTACAGTTGAAATGTGAACTGTACTCAGCGGATTTAGTAGATTTGGGATCAATTTTTGATGAGAAGAAGGATTGAACCTTATAACGATATTACTAACCTGTTTTTTGGGATGGTAAAGAGAGGAACTTAGTGATCCTTAAACTAGGTGATCACAATTGATAATGATCCTAGATATATTCAGGATAGAACCAATTTAATAGCTGAATGATCTTCAGTCGCTTAGGATTTTGTCTTGCATATCCTCCAGATTTTGCAATTGGAATAAATGAAATTTGCTATATGCTATAAACAGTCCTCATCAAACTGAAGCTGAATTCACATCTTTGAACAAAAGGTGAACTCATTGATAACTGAGATATCAAGAACAAATCCTTCCCCAAAATAATGGAAAATACACTTGGAGACAAATATTTAAAAGAATGACAAGGATTGAGAAAGACAATTAAATATCAGGGTATACATTTGGTATGACATTTATATAAAGATATGATTTTACAGTGAGCTGAGCCACATTAGTACAATTAGCTCATGCCAACAATGTTTAGCTTTGCTGAGACACCAATATTATCTCAAGCAGAAGGAATGAACAGCTTGTACCTTCTACCATTGCTTCAACCTTTTCCAATTTATCAGATAGAGGCATAATTTTTTTCTCACTCAAAAGCGAAAACATCAGTTTGGAGAAGGCTATGTAAATTGTGCTGCAATATACTTCACCTTACTTTCTCTAGTCCCCACTTCACACCTCATGATTGGAGGTTACTGTCTCCCAAAACAGTCTATTACTTTGTTGAAGAATTGTCAGCATTAGCCAAATGAAGTGAAGGTGGAGAAAACCAACTAAGCAAAACAAGAGAGGCAGAGGTGAAGAATGTAAAAGTGCAAGTCAGGAAGTGATTTGAAATGCTGAGCTCAGGTCTGTTTGAACAACAGTAGATTCTGAATCTCTGGAATGCACTGACTTGGGGAGGTCAAAGGTCTCCCATGCAACAACATAGTCTGTTAAGCTCCTAGATTCTGAAAATTTTTAATTAAGATAATTAATTTAAGAATGAAAGATTTTCATTTTAAATAAACATAGGTTTGATGCTTGAGGAGGAAATTAAACCGTTGTGATTACAGAACTCTCTAAAGTCTCTGAAATTGAATTGTTTGTGTTGGAACATCATATCCTGTCTGATTTCACTGCCCTTTTTCTAGTGATGAAGCTTGCTAGTGGAACAGATTTTGAAGCATTGTACAGGCATTGATTAATTCAAAATTTTGCAGTAGTCATAGCAATCCTTCTCCCTTCAGCGAGTATTTATGGACAGTCACAAAAGCTATTTTATGTTATAAATCGCATCCACACTCTTCCAAACAAGCTTGACTGATAACTCAGTGAGTGTATTTGTTTTACTATTTTTTAATATAGAAAGCCTGTTTTGAAGAAATGGAGCAACTATTTTTGATCAATTGTTAACCCTGCCTTGAATTCTACTTAGCCATCCCTCCCCGCAGATAATGCCTTGTGCCACCTGACCATGTAAGGACAGCATGCCTATAATGGGAACCATGCATTCGCCTGGAGACAAAGTCAGAAAGAAACGATGCTCTGCATGGGTTCAAGAAGTCTGACAACACCAGGTTTAATTCCAACTGATTTATTTGATAGTAAACTCAAGCTTCCGAGGTTTGCCCCTTCGTCAGGTGAATGGAGAGTTCTGGCCTCAGACAGAGAATATAACAGCACAGTTTACAGATTTGTCTCCATAATAAGGCCTCAAGCATGACATATGAAAATCTGAGAACTCTCTCTGACTCTTTGCTCCTTTTGCTTCCACCAAAGCCTCATTGAAATTGCTCCAACACCTTCTGTAGTCTGCACGTAGGTCCCATTTAAGATCCAGGCTAGCACTGCTTCATGCCAGTCACAGTCAATGCAGGCTCTGTGTTGAATGTACATTCAATCATGCTGCAGTCAAAGGACAAAGAAAATTACAGCAGAGGAACAGGCCCTTCAAGCCTGCACCGACATGCTGCCCGACTTAACTAAAACATTCTACCTTTCCGGGGACCATATCCCTCTATCCCAATCCTATTCATGTCTTTGTCCAGATGTCCCTTAAATCTCACTATCATATCTGCTTCCCTCTTCCTTCCCCTTGCTTACCTCCCCTGGCAGCAAGTTCCAGGCACCCACCACCCTCTGTGTAAAAAGAGAAAAGAACTTGCCTCGTACATCCCCTTTAAACTTGCTCCTTGCACCTTAAACCTATGCCCCCTAGTAATTGACTTCCCCACACTGGAAAAAAGTTTCTGACTATGAACTCCTCATAATCCATGCCCTTCGTAATCTTGTAGACTTCTATCAGGTCACTCCTCAGCCTCCGTCGTTTCAGTAAGAACAAAACCAAATTTCTCCAAATTCTTCTCATAGATAATGCCTTCCATACCAGGCAACATCCTGCTAAATCTTTTCTACCATCCAAAGCCTCCACATCCTCTTGGTGGTGTGGTGACCAGAATTGAACACTATTTGAAGTGCGGGTTAACTAAGGTTCTATGAAGCTGCAACATGACTTGCCAGTTTTTAAACTCAGTGCCCCAGCCAATGAAGCAAGCATGCCATATGCCTTCTTGACTACCTTCTCCACCTGTGTTGCTGCTTTCAGTGACCTGTGTACCTGTACACCCAGATCCCTCTGCCTATCAACACTCTTAAGGGTGTTCTGCTATTTACTGTATATTTTCTATCCTTATTAGATCTTCCAAAATGCATTACCTCACATTTGTCTGGATTAAACTCCCATCTGCCATCTCGCTGCCCAAGTCTCCAAACGATTCATATCCTGCTGTATCCTTCAATGGTCCTCATTACTATCCACAAATCCAACAACCTTTGTGTCATCTGCAAACTTGATTACAAACAGTAATTCAGTCATGTTACTAAGAAGCCAGCATGAAGTTTCCCTGTCGCCTATCTCAGTAGGACTGGGTGTAGGGTGACTACCCATCACAATCCTCATGCTCGGAGGCAGATCTTATCCCATCGTTCCTGCTAGAGATGTTTTTGACCTGTTAAGTTCCAAGATCCAGTGGTGGCAGACACATCCTTAAAGGAAGTTTGAGAATCCATCATTAAAGCAGAAATAGCAGGACACCTGGAAAAGAATGGTTAGAACATAAAACATTACAGCGCAGAACAGGCCCTTCGGCCCACGATGTTGCGCCGACCAATTAAAAAGCAATGACCCTCCAACCTAAACCAATCCCTTTCCATCCATAAACCTATCCACGGATCTCTTAAACGCCCCCAAACTAGGCGCATTTACAACTGCAGCAGGCAGGGCATTCCAATCCCTCACCACCCTCTGGGTAAAGAACATACCTCTGACATCCGTCCTATTACTACCACCCCTTAATTTAAAGCTATGCCCCCTCGAGCTAGCTTTCTCAATCCGAGGAAAAAGGCTATGACTGTCCACGCTATCTAAACCTCTAATCATCTTATGTGTTTCAATAAGGTCCCCTCTTAGCCGCCTTCTTTCTAACGAAAACAACCTCAAATCCCTCAGTCTCTCCTCATAGGACCTCCCCTCCATACCAGGCAACATCCTGGTAAACCTCCTCTGCACCCTCTCCAATGCCTCCACATCCTTCCTATAATGTGGGGACCAGAACCGCACACAATACTCCAAATGCGGCCGCACCAGAGTTTTGTACAGTTGCAACATGACGCTGTGGCTCCTAAACTTAATCCCCGATCAAACAGACGCAGCATGGATTCATGAAGGGAAAGTCATGTTTGATGAATTTACTGGATTTTTATGAGTGAGTAACAAGTGCGGTTGACAGAAGGGAACTAGTGAATGTGGTGTTTTTATATTTCCAGAAGGTGTTTGATAAGGTGCTTCATAAAAGGTTGCTGCAGAAGATTAAGGTACCTGGAGTTGGGGGTAAATTGTTGGTGCAGATTGAGGATTGGCTATCTACCAGGAAACAGTTGGAATAAATGGTAGTTGGTGACTAGTGGTGTGCTGCAGGGATCAGTGCTGGGGCCTCAACTGTTTACCATATACATAGACGATCTGGAGGAGGGGACTTAGGGTAACAGAGTTTGCTGATGACATAAAGATGAGTGGGAAAGCAAATTGCGCGGAGGACGTACAAAGTCTGCAGAGTGATTTGGATAGGCTGAGTGAGTGGAAGATGATCTGGCAGATGGAGTATAACGTTGGCAAGTGTGAGGTTATCCACTTTGGAAGGAATAATAGTAAAATGGACTATTATTTAAATGGTGAAAAATTACAACATGCTACTGTGCAGAGGGATCTGGGGGTCCTTGTGCATGAATCTCAAAAACTCAGTCTGCAGGTGCAGCAGGTGATCAAGAAGGCAAATGGAATGTTGGCCTTTATCGCGAGGAGGATGGAATATAAAAGCAAGGAGGTCTTGATGCAACTGTACGAGGTACTGGTGACGCCGCAACTAGAGTACTGTGCGCAATTTTGGTCCCCTTATTTGCGAAAGGATATATTGGCCTTGGAGGGAATACAGAGAAGGTTCATCAGGTTGATAATGGAGATGAGGGGGTTAGTTTATGAGGAGAGACTGAGTAGATTGGGCTGTACCCGTTGGAGTTTAGAAGGCTGAGGGGTGATCTTATAGAGACAGATATAAGATAATGAAGTTGCTAGATAGGGTAGAAGCAGAAAGATTTCTTTCCACTTAGAAAGGAAACAAGAACTAGAGGACACAGACTCAAATAAGGGGGAGTCAGTTTAGAACAGAGTTGAGGAGGAATTTCTTCTGAGGGTAGTGAATCTCTGGAATTCTCCGCCCATTGAAGCGGTGGAGACTACCTCATTGAATATATTTAAGTCACGGGTAGATAGTCACGGGTTTTGGTCGCCGCATTTGAAAAAGGATATATTGGCCTTGGAGGGAGTGCAGTGAAGGTTCACTAGGCTGATGCTGGAAATGAGGGGGTTAGCCTATGAGGAGAGATTGAATAGACTGGGCCTGTACTCATTGGAGTTTAGAAGGCTGAGGGGGGATATTATAGAGACATATAAGATAATGAAGGGGATAGATAGGGTAGAGGTAGAGAGATTCTTCCTGCTTAGAAAGGATAGCAGGACTAGAGGACAGCCTCAAAATAAGGTGGGGGGGGGGGGGGTGGTGCACAGTTTAGATCGGAGTTGAGGAGGAACTTCTTCACTCAAAGGGTGGTGAGTCTGTGGAATTCTCTGCCCATTGAAGTGGTGGAGGCTACCTCGCTGAATATATTTAAGTCACGGGTAGATAGGTTTCTGATAGACAAGGGAATTAAGGGTTATGGGGAGAAAGCGGGAAAGTGGAACTGATCCACTTCAGATGAGCCATGATCTTGACGAATGGCGGGGCAGGCTCGAAGGGCTAGATGGCTTACTCCTCCTATTTCTTATGTTCTTATCTTTGTACAATCAGAAGGATATACACAACATACAAGGCAATCTTCTGCAATGCCAGGTATTGTAGTTGTACCAGCTGGTACAGTTTGGCTAGGAGCATAGCAAGTTCTGGGGAACAAGTCTTCACCATTCTTGCTGAAATATTGTCAGGACCCATAGCTTTTGCAATGACTAGTACCTTCAGCTGTTTCTTGATATGTGACTGAAGACTGACATCTGTGATGCCAGGGACCTCCTGAAGGAAGCCAAGATGGATCATCCACTCAACACTTCTGGATGAAGTTTGTGTAGCAAATGCTACAGCCTTATCTTTTCTGATGTGTTGGGCTCTTCCATCATTGAGGATAGGAATATTTGTGGAGCTACCACCTCCAATGAGTTTATAATTGTTCACCACCACTCATGACCAGATGTTGCAGGACTGCAGAACTTGGATCTGATCTACTGATTGTGGGATCGCTTAGTTCAATCTATGGCATGTTGCTTTTGCTGTTTGGCATGCAAGTTGTCTCATGTTGTAGCTTCACCAGGTTGGCACCTCATTTTGGTATGCCTGATGTTGCTCTTGGCAAGCCCTCCTGCAGAAGGTTTAGATAAATACACATTTGAAGGAAAATAAATCAACGAGATTGTGGGAAAGATACTGAAAGGTTTTGGAAAAATTGAGTGTTCCAGTTGAATCATAATTTCATGAACGAATGATTAAAGACCAACACTGCCCACAATTTTGTTTGCAGAGACAGTAGTGTAGAAGTAATGAGAAGCGTGATCTACTGAAACCTACAAAATTCTGAAAGGGCTTTATGCAGTTGATGCTGAGAGATTGTTTTCGCTGGTTAGGAAGTCTAACACAGTCTCAGGATATAGAGTCAATTGTTTAGGATTGAGATGAAGAGAAATTTCTTCACTCAAAGGGTTCTGAATCTTTGGAATTCTCTACCCTAGGGGGTTGTTGTGGATGTGGCATTGCTGAAAACATTTAAGGCTGGGATAGACAGATTTTTGGTCTTTCAGGAAATTAGAGGACGTAGGGAGCAATGGGAAAATGAATTTGGGGCCCTTTCTTGGTCTTGTGTCATTGGATACAGATAGAGCCCCAGGCTAATATTCTGGGGACCTAGGTCCAAAGCCCACCATAGCTGGTGGAATTTTAATTCAATTAATAAAAACTGGAATTGAAAGTAAGTCTTAGTAATAACGACCACAAATCTTTTGTCATCAAAACCCCATCTGGTTTATGAATGCCATTTGGGGCAGGAGATCTTCCCTGATCTGGCTTGCATGTGACTCGAGGTACACAGCAACGTGGTTGACTCTTAATTGCCCTTTGAAATGGCCCAGCTCAGTTCAAGTATAATTAAGGGTGGGCAACAAATGCTGGTCTTGCCAGCAATGTCTACATTCAATGAAATAATTTTTTTAAAAAGGGTTTATATAGGGCAAAGAGGATATGATAAATTTGTGCAGTGGAAGGTTTGGGAATAATTACAGTCCTTTGTGCAGTTCTGGGCATACCATTATAGAATTGTCATGTAAGCTATTTGAAAGAATATAGTATTCAATGATAACCAAGATTGAGGATCTATAGTTATGAGAACTAATTTAAGATACTGGAATTATTTCCACTGAAACGCGAGAACTAAGTGAATATTTATAAAAGATCTGATAGGATAAATAGGGAAATGTGCTTCCCTCTGTTTGTGTAGTGTAGGTCACTAAGTGTTAGGAGAAGAGTGAGGAAATAGAGTAAGAGTAACTTCTTTATGATGTGAAATTCAATTGGCCTGATTGGGTGGTGAGTTTCAAGTCAGTGTGCCTGCTCATCAAGGTCAGCCAGGAAATCCTGGAGGGAGTGATAACAGGTGCTCAATGCACCACAGCCATATTGCTCGCCCGTCAGCACTCAAAACTCACACCCAAATGTCCAGGTATTCAAACTCCCTGCTAAAGCTGCCAGCCTCACCTCCACCTCTTGGCCTCTTTCACATATCTCCAGCTGTTAAGCTATTGCCATGATACAACACAACTCAATCAGTGACATTCTGTCCTTTTTCTTGCCAAAGTGCTATACAATGTAAGGAAACAAACCAAAAACAAGGATGCTGAAGCCCTATGGGGGAGATGGTTGTCTACATGCATCTGCCATGCATTTGCTCAAAAGTTCCTATCTGAATCTTCTGCAGCAGAACTTGGCTGCAACCTCACCCTCCAGTGAGTTAGCAAATAAAACATCCTTTACTCCTCATCTGGTTACAAATAAATTCATGCCTGGTGACTCACCACATGTTGATCCCAACTCTGTGCTAAATTCCTATCTCAGTTGATGACTGCAGGTGTTAGATCAAGTGATGTGCTATGGTTCATCTTCAATGTCCCCACTGCCACCTCACCCTAGAGCTCCTCTGGGTAGGTTGGCTGTAGTTCTTGTCTGTCTTGAGGCTCAGGATTCAGAAGGCAATAGAGGGAACCAAGGAGTCCATGGACATACCATCTCCAGCTTGTTCAGCACCGAGAGCAAAATGAGGGGTATGCTGGGAATCAAGAAGGGGCATAAGGCAGGGAGATGCCATCACCTTCAGTATTATAAGTCCTATTGACAGCTGTCAGTTCCATCATCAGCACTCCATCCACAGTATGAACGTCCTTCCTCAGATAAGGAGACTAATCCAGGTATGGTCTTGCCAAGGTCCTATATAATTCGGAAAGACGTCCCTGCTCCTGTACTTGAATCCTCTTGCCATGAGGGCCAACATACCATTTGCCTGTAACATCTACATGCTTATTTTCAGTGACTCGTGTATGAAGACACCCAAGTGTAAGTGCAAATTCCCATCTTCTCATTCATTGTCATTTGTAGTTGGAGGCAAGGGAGCTGGGAAAACAGGAGAACTGCAATAGGATGGCTTCCTGATGCATTCCTGCTTCCGTGAGAGAGGCTGGGGATCAGTTTTCATTCCATGGAGGTGGTCAGACAATTGGGGCAATTAAGACCATTTTGTGACAGGGAAGATATTTTCCCCACAAGTATAATGTTCAACTCTCCATGCACAGAGGCCACTAGCTCAGCTGAGGCAGTTTCCTGGTTGCAGGCTGGACGGTCATCAGAGCTGCCACAATAACACGGTACTGGGGATGAAAGGCCACAATCATATCAATCACTACTCCTATTGTGAGGTTTCTCCTCCACCTCAATGACGTCAGGGCTCTTTTATATGTTGGATTCTCTGCAGGCAACATAAGGCACCTTCGTATTGAAGTGCTTCCACTTGCCTGTCTGCCTCAGCAGTGCCCACCTCCCCCCAGTCAGACTGATGGCCTCGCATTGCTGAAGGCCCCCTGGGCCTTCTGCTTCCCTGATCTGCCCACTATCCAGAATTCGACTGACTCCCAAAGATAGCTTTTTTTATTGGCTATCTCTGGACAGTTTACAATTGGAGTTCCACCACTGTCACAGCTGGCTTCCCGACCCAGAGTGGATATCACGATTGTGACCCATTTAGGAAAATTCAGCCTGGTGTTAATGATGCGCCCACAGGATTGACAGAGGAGTAGGTGACCTGTCCACAGGCTGCAACAGCTATGAGTCAGCACACTCTAGAAATGCACCAGGCACCTCCCAATACCAGTCTGAACTATTTTCAGACATTTTTCTGATGGAAAACTTTCCAGAAATTTAACATGCCTCCAATCAGGGTGTCTGACCCTTTCTATAATGCTGCTGCGGTGTCCTTCTTGCTGACTCACATTTCTTGTTTTTTTTTCATTTCTGAATGATCTAGGCATTGCCTGAACCTGCGTTAATCAATTTTAGTACCAAGGCAGTTGCTTGGTAGAATTGAACTTGAACGCTGCAAAAAGAGAGACATGTTGCCAAAGCTTTTGAATTTGTCCTGATGAGTACAAAATGAAGAATGCCAAATTTCAAATGATCATAATTTATACTACAGGAGAAAAGGGTCGCTGATTGGTTAGCAGATCAACTCTGACTTGATTGACTAAGGCATTATTGCTGCAAGAGGGAGACTAATAAATGTGGACTATTACTTCTTAGTGCAGACAATAATCATGGTTTTGTTAAGCGATCTTAAGTGTCAAAAGATTACAATCAAAATGAACTAGTAACTTACTGAAGAGGCTTTTTAAGGGGTTTTGAAAACTATATAGTGCAGTGCCAGAAAGGTTAAGTAACATATCTCCCAGCCAACATGCTGATGTGGCAAAAGACAAACGCTACTGGCCAAATGGTAAGCAATACCAATAAACATGTCTAGAGACTTCTATGTTACTTAGATGGCCTGAATTTGCAGACAAGGTTGACCGTGCAAAGTTGAAGTAACAAGCACTAGGGAGGAGGCTACAAGGAACCAAAGAGATATAAGAAAAACAACTAGTTCTTGGAATAGTAGGCATCCTACCTTGTGAACATCTGTAAATTGTTTAATGTGAAACCTAAACCAGACAATGGTGGAATAATGCTTGCTGATGAGACTTGCAATGTATTAGTATTATATCGTTCTTCAGCTAGGGCAGAGTCAATGCCAGAGGCCCTTGGAGGTTAAGTTCTCCAACACATTGGCTAATAAATGATTGTTTTGTATTTGGTTTCTCCTGCAATTATTTCATTGAATAATCTACTTCACAACACTGTAGAATACAACAGAAAAGGGAACACAAGATCTCCAAGTCTTCAGGTAATTCAAAAAAGATACAAAGCTTGAGCATATTCCTTTTGTTTTTGCAGATAATGGTTGTTGTATTTGAATGAGCATTATTTCTAGAAAGTGTAAGTCAGTCATGTTATGAGCACAACTAACTCACTCAGGATTATTCAGCAAATACAGTCCAATGACAGAATTACATCTAACAATAGCTATTTTGTCTTGCGTTTTGCAAGAGTGGGTTGTTTGCATACAATCTATATTCTGCCTTTCACAAACAGCCGAAGGCATGCGTTTAATTTATTGAAACATAAGATCTGCGTACCTGTCATCACACTGGCATTGAAGTTCATGCACAACACTGTAAAATTGTGTGGCAGGACTTTTTCTTTCTGGACAGATGGCAACATCCAGTTAGTAGAAAATGCCACTTATTTTGCCACCACAACAAAGTGGTGTAAAATGACTTGTTTAACCTGTTGTTCAAATTTTGAGATACTCAGAGTAATTTGAAGTAATCGGGCACTTCTCAGGTCTGAATGAGGCAGCATTTAGCCCACTTGAATGTTTGCGTGATACACAGTTGTCATTGGTCTGATCAGGATAACCATTGTGTCACACTTCAACTTGTCAACCAGTCAATACCCCTTGTAAAATAAATTGTTGTGATCATTTGAAATTTGGTATTTTTGCATTTGTCCTGATGCCTGCAAATGAAAAACTTCTGCAATAGTTTTCTCTTTTCAACAAAAAGTTTGGTATCCTGGTTAAATTGTGACATCAAGATAGTGCCATTTTCATGTTTGGCTGCAAGCAAGGGTCATATCAACGTGTACACATCAGTACTGAACGCTGTGTGGGCTGGCTGGCCCCCTACACCCCACTCATCCTCCCACGTCTGCATTTCACCACAAGATGTGGCACTATTGAAATAAAATTCCCACCAGAAAGTTTTTGATTTTGTTACAAGCAGATACTGAGGCAGAGACCATTCCAGTCTTTAATGGAAAAGAGAGTACTGTAAACATACATTGGGAAATGTTAGGGGACTGTAACTTGCTAATTGCTCTTGTAGAGACCTGGCACACACACAGGATGTTTGAATGGCCTCCTTCTGTGCTTTAACTATTCTGTGATTCTGTGAAGCAACAGAAGGCACGGGGCAGCAGATTTACTCTGGGATCAAATTGCTTTAGTGAGTGTTGCGGCAGATATGAAGGACTGGATGATCTCCTCCTTCTGTGGATTTATTAACTATAGTGTGTAGTCCTCTACAATTGAGGAATTTCATTCTGCCTGAGTTTAATCATCACCGAAAGTACCAGCTGAAAGCATTAGGAGCCACGTAAAGGGCTCAGTATCAAGAGGCAACAATGATGCTCCAGGAATGTAAATATTCACAAAAGGATGCCACCAAAAAATTGGCAAGTCGACTAACTTTGAGCTATATTTTATGACTGGAGTCAGGACAATAATTATGCAGTATAATAATGCCTCTTAACCTTTGCATTGCAATCAATTGAGAAAACATTTGGCACAAAACAAGCAGTTAAAATATTAAGTGGTTTGCCATTGAATAATCAATTTAAATTTCTCCCTGGTGTGAGCAAAGAGAAATTGCAATAGTGTGCCTGTGAAAATGTCACGGGTGGTATTTTGAACTTATGAATTTGTATGGTAAGATATATTGAGATCTGAAGCTATGATTCATCTGCATATAATTAGACAATTTATACAGGAAAAATTAAGAGTTGTGCTATTGTGTCTAATACTGTTGACAGCTTTGTAAAATTTCTGTGATAATTCCAATGGGTGTAGAATCTTATTGACTGTGCGTGGATTTAGTGAATGGGTAGTGCTATTTGTGACATTCTTCTGACCATATTTTAACAGCAGCGTGAATCACTTCCAACAAAGAGGTCTCTTCCTGTACTGAACCCGTAAAGAGACAATTGTTCCCAACGCATATTAAGAGGTAGATTTTACCTTTCATGGTCGATAGTAGATTGCTTGTCCATTATACATCCATCCTGGTCAGATGGCCGCTTGGCTAGGTTTACCATTGACGATAAAGGCTGAAATCTGTCTCTTAAGTGTTCGTCCTTCAACATCGAAAATAAATTTCTAAGTGATTATGGCACTTAAAATCCCTCCAGCCTTATTCAGAGTAAAATGCTGTTAATAATTTATGTAAAATACCATAAGCTGCAGCTGCTTTTATGTTTGAATAGTCTGGTAATGGGTATACAAATGAGTCAGACCCTAATAGACTACAGCATACTTTTTTAAAAAAAAGATACAAAACACACACAATTGCCCTAGCGTCCTAATCCTGTCATCTCCATCATTTATCTCACTTCTATTTGAGATTTATGCATATATTGCTCAGTTCAGCAGAAGAGGCGATTGCAGTTTTAATTTTTTTTAATGTAGTTTCACTAGCATGTCATTTCACACCTGCTCTTGTATTGCCTTGTAAATAAATTCAGCTATTTTAACAAAATGTGCCATTTCATATGTGTCACTGTTAGCATTTAAATGGGTACTTGGCTTGGAAATCACGTTGACTATTCAGTGACTTTTTCTCAAAATCAACAAGGGATTATTTTTCAATGCATGTATTTAGCATTATGTACATTGACCTTCTCATGAGGACATCACTATCGATTAAAGATGGGGAGTACATGAACTGTGTTATAGCCAAAGCTCTCCTCGTTGCATCTACAACTCTTCCACTATGTTGTGTAAAATGTTAAGAGTGGCAATGGGTTTACAGTGTGGCTTCATTTGAAGCAGTTTTTTAAAATGGTATCTAGGCTTTTGGCTAAGGTGCAAATGAGATTAAACACTGCAGCGGGTGCAATACCTGCTCCTATCGGCTTGGATCACGTAGCTCAAGTCCAAGACAGGAATAGGTTTGCCTGTCTTGTCAGCTAGGATCAGTATTGTCTCACTGGTTGAGACTTTGAATTGGACTTTGATTGGATACAGTTTTTTTTAAAAAATGTTGAGTGAAAGTGAAGACTGTAGCTTCATCTTGGCTTTCTAAGCTCATGATGTCAGTTGAATTCCATAATCATATCACAGCCCGTAAACCCTGTTGTTCAATGAAATTGGAAAGCTCTATCCTCAGGAGCGTTTCACTATACAGAAGCAGGGATGGAAGATAGTTATGCTGTTATAGTTCTGACAATGTATGCTGTGCCCTTGACTAAGGAGGGTCTACTTACATACAAACCATACAAGATCAATCAACCCATAACAAAATCCCAGTATCTGTTATATCTATGATCAAATAAGCTATTCAGTTAAATTCTGGCTAGTAATCAATTTCATGATATTCATATTCTTAGTCCATTCCAACTATCAGCAGATTGTACATTTAGACCATTCAATTTATAGGATGAGGCACCTTGCAAAGGAAAGGAAAATAGGGGAGAGAAGAAACAGGTGAGATATAGATAACAGAAAAGCAGGAACCAAAAAATTGTGCAGAACTTGAAATTTCTCTTTTATAGGTGAAAGGGAGTTCGCTTCTATATATTGTCTCCTGTGTGGGAATCACTTATGAAAAAACTGCAATTTCTTAATAACCCATTTGAGTAGTTTGGTCTTCGGAGTCCATTTGGAAATTGCATTCACCTGTAGTCTTGTGGATTGATCTTCCCAGTTTGAGGTTATCAATTTCCCATCTTCTTGGGTCTGGTATTTCAGCTTGCAAGTGTTTCCATGCATACATGTGTGTGCGTGTCTATCCCTCACTTTGGTCTTATTCGAAAAGCCACTTTGTTCTATCCTTACACACACCATGTAATTTACACTGTTGTGGACTTTCTAATGACCTACTGAATTAATCCACTGACACATGTAGACAGACCAGAGATGCCCCAGATTTAGTTCTGAGGCTGAATTGCTAACTGTTTTCAAGTTAAGTAGCAAAAATTAGCCAGAGGCAAATCTCCTTGATATCTAGCGACCACAGCTTTATGGTGGAAATATGGACATACAAATAAGGACTAGATTGCCCTGCAGCAGGGTTATGCTCCCACTGAAGGAGAAGGACAATTGTGGGTAACGAGCATTGGTGTATTGTAGTCCAATATTAGTGCCTTCGGGATTAGAGGAGAAAAATGGGAGGAAGAAAATGCAAAGAAAAACCAAAATGATTTAATCATTTGCCCCTTAGGTATGGTACGGTAAGCTGCTTATCCTACTTGTTATTTTGCCAGGACCTATGATCACCCATTCACTGTTACCATTAATAGCTTCCTATGCAATGTCCAGAAATGGCTTAACCTGAATGTACAGGTGTTTTGATTTGAGCAGAAGCTGCTTGTTCAAATGTATGCAGGGTTCCTGGAATCAGGGAATTCTCACAATTTATCTCAGTTACCTGTACAAGGGTATTGAGCCCACAAGGCTGGCTGCTGGGGAAATCTGATACCTGGGCACTGATGTGGAATTCTTTGCAACCCAGATGTTAAGACCATTCTCTCATTGCTTATTCTATTTCAGTTTCCAGTAGTTGTGACTAAAAGCTGCCAAGTACAGCCAATAACTAGTGCAATCTTACTGCCTTAATCTGTAACAGAGGAGTAAGACCATTTCTGGACTCTGCCTTCAAGTATGTATGCCACTCTTCCATTGGTTGGATCTTGCAAGAGGCCACCTGCACACTTGCCATCCAATTATGGATGGCAGATGGAATTGGGAAGTTTGGAGCTGGAAAGACAGAAGATTTTAAGTGACGGCCACCAATAATTCTTTACCTGCCTGAGGAAGGGGAAAAAAGGCACAGAATGAAAACAGAGAAATGACTCGTCCTAACAGGTAATGTTGGAGGTGGTGAGGGCCTAAAGACGTATTTTTGTGACAACAGAATGTGGAGTCCAGCAGCGCGCACAAAGCAGGCATGGCTGAAGGTGGCGAGAACTTCAGAAGCCGGTGTGGTTGCAAAGTACTAGATTCAGTGTTGTGTGTGCTTCAAGCTCACCTCATGAGATTGAAGATCCAAAGGGGAAGTGGTGGCATAGTGCTATTGTCATTGGACGAACAATCTGGAGACCCAGGGTAACAGTCCGGGACTGGGATTTGAATCCCGCCATTGGCAGAAAGTGATATTTGAACTTAATTAATCTTGAGACATAAAAATCTAAATGATTCTGAAATCATTGCCAATTATTATAAAACTCATCTGATTCACTAATGTCCTTCAGGAAAAGGAAATCCTTACTTGGTCTGGCCTATGTGTGACTCCAGCTTCATAGAACATTGTTGTTGACTCCCTACTGCTTTTCGAAATGCACTCAATTCAAGGGCAATTAAGGATTGTAAATACAACTGACTTCTGTACAAAGGGGCAATGGATACATGTCATCACAGCTGATTCTTGATGTACTGAGGAACTGAAGGATGCATAAATATAATTTAATGCATTGGGCTGTTCTCATGTATTCTATGAATTCAAAGACCATGGATTATCTGAAACAAATGCCAGGGAATTCTTGACGTAACAGGGCTCCTGTTCTTCTGCTTTCAGGAGAAAGGAACAGCCAATGCCTGGGAGAGGGGTCTCAGCCGGGGAAAAGTGGCAATTATCGCATACCTCACACAATTATAAGAGAAGGCATGTTGATCAGATGAGATTCAGTAAATCAGGCAAGATAAGAATGCATCCAACAAAAGAGATTATTTTCCTGTTGAGTAAGACAAAGAGCTTGTATGTTGATATTTGCAGGGTTAAACCATTTTTAAATTGCGACTAATAGTGAGAAACAGCCACCATTGCGTAATCATGGCAGGGCCAGTGTCAAAGCACTATGATAAGTTGGACGAGACATCCATCTCTCCAAGGATACACTGTTTGACAAACTAGTGAACCTTCCACCAGCGCACATACTAGCATTTTTGAGTGTACACAATCAAGATAACAAAGAACAACCCAGCACGGGAAACAGGCCCTTCGGCCCAACGAGCCTGCGCCGCCGCATCCTCCTACACCTACCCTGCCCTGTGTGTATGTGAATGGAACCCCTAATGTAACCAGATTCAGGGGACAATAGTGTCAGTTTGTACACCAATCAGCCTAAGAGCATATCTTTGGGGTGTGGGAGGAAGCTGGAGCGCCCGGAGGAAACCCACGCAACCACAGGGAGAATGCGCAAACTCCCACAGACACAGGCCCAAATCCATGTATCTGCACAGCCAGCAGTAATAGTCACTGAGCTGTTGCGGTGCCCGTCTGCTGGTCCAGGAATAAGTATACACAACGACACGAAGTACTAGGCCACTCCCGGAACCTCCAAGAGCAGCCCACGCACGACCACCGTGTGCATGCCCCTCGTTTGACAACAAGGTGGACCGACACCTGTGGAATAAAAAGACAAAACATTAACATGTAATACTACATTTCCAGTGTCGTCCCGAGGCTCTGACCCTATTTAATACCCTCTACTATAACCCTCCATCCCTGTTTCACTCGTGTCTATCTAAGTAAACCTTAAACAAATCCCAACGTGCCTGCCTCCACCACCCTACTCGGTAGCATGTTCCATACCCCCACGACCCTCTGCATGAAAAACCTTCCCCTCGTATCCAAATTATACTTCTCCCCCCTCACCCTTAGATCGTGACCTCTCGTAATTGTCCCCAATCCAGGGAAAAGCCTACCACTGTTGACTGTATCTATTCCCTTCATTATTTTATACACCTCTATCATATCCCCCCTTAATCTCTGTCTTTCTAAGGAGAAGAGCCCCAGTTTCTCCAACCTTTCCTTGTAACTCAGTCCTTCCATGCCAGGCAACATCCTGGTAAACCTCCTCTGCACCCTCTCCAGGGTCTCCACATCCTTCCGGTAGTAAGGTGACCAGAACTGGACGCAGTACTCCAAATGCGGTCTAACCAACGTTCTGTACAACTGAAGCATTAGACGGCAGCTCTTATACTCTATACCCCTTCCTATAAAGGCTAGCATTCCATAAGCTTTCTTCACAACCTTCTCTATTTGTGTTGACACCTTCAGAGACTTGTGAATTTGTGTGCAGTATGAGGAGCACATCATATCTGAGCAAGTGAAGGAGGCAATGGAAACTGTAGACAGTCCAATTCAGATAGCTGAGGGCAGCTTCAGACAAGCTCAACATGCCAGAGATGAAAAAACCTCCTGGGTCGTGCACTGAATGGGTTCCAGTGGAGCAGCAATGTGAGATGTATCCTCATCCAGAAGAGTTCCATGAAGCTGTGAATGCCCTTGGGCATAGGATGAAGAAGTCTATTCATACCATGAGTGACAATATTTCTCAATTGTTCAAGTACATTAGTTCCTCCATTGAGCAGATTTGGATGATTTACTTGAAAGGCTTGAACATTAAGGGAATAGAAGCTTTTCCAATTAATTATTGTCCCCAAGTGTTTCAGTGGCACTCAGGCCACAAGGGTGCAGTCTATCATCCCTGCACCGGAAGGAAGCCTGAAATGAAAGCAAAATCCAAAACCCTCTGAGCCTGATGGAATGAAAGCAATTTTAATCAGAAATCCTCGTGTACAAGGCATCTGTGTGACGGATGAATGTGCCTTAGAAATTTCACAGACCACGGCCTACCCCGAGATGAATTGGTGCAAAGAGATTCAAAGCCATTGTAATTTTCACACCAATGACACTATGCCCACCAGCTACATGGTTCATAATGTCATCATGCTGTAGTTTGTAACCAGCTGCCTTGAGAGGGTAATCTTCTGCAATCCTGCAGTTGTAAAAGATCTAGAAAGCTGGCCCTTGGACAGCAGACCCTCTGAGTTCCTTCTCCTTTGGGGTCACATTTGCTGCTCTCTAACAGCTGCAGCTGCAAGTTCTGGTCAAGTTCTGCAGCTCCACCTCTAGAAGTTTAGCTGTCAATTACATATGTGATCTATGTCTACTAATGTCTTTCAAGGCACTGCTCTCCTCAGCCCAGCTGACCAGGCAGATTAGTTTGCTGCTTCATTTTTAACTTAAACACCTTGCTACAATAATATCTCTTTCAGACATGATACTACTCAATGCAATGTTTTGCCCTAGGCAAGTTATCAGTTCTGCTGCCTCCTTTTTTTTTCAATACCCCAGCTTGCATGCCCAAGTCACTGAAACATGTAGCTGCTTCAGCTAAGCTGTTATTGTGTTGACACAGCCTAAAATCACTGGGTGCCTTCCTGTTAATTACAACTTTAATTGATCTCAATTCTCTGCTTTCTGCTACTGGGTGAGTAGCTGGTAGGCAGGTATGAACCTGCCTCCAGCATGATCTTCTGAAGGTATGACTGCATTGAATTGAAGGTTCTTGTGTTCACTTGAGAAAGTCTGACCTTCCTGCCTCAAACCATCTCTTAACAGTTCATAGGATTCTGCCCTTTTCCCCAATATAGCAGGAAGACTTATCAATATTAACAGTAAATATTTGTCTTGATTCATTTGTTTTAATCACTCCTCAATGCCATTTTAATGCAAAGACAAAACAATTAAGCTGAAAACATATTTTGAGTGAAGTGCTGAATGGCATTGGGTTAAAAAGTGTAAAAGAGAAGAAGCGGTGGCATCGTGATGTTGTCACTGGACTAGTAACCCAGAGACTGAGGTAATGCTCTGGAGACTCAGGTTCGAATCCCAGCACCACAGATGGTGGAATTTAAAAACTCAACAAAATATCTAGAACTAAAAGTCTATCCATAATCCTGAACCATTGTTGTAAAAACCCATCCGATTCACTTATGTTTTTAGGAAAGGAAACTTGCCATCCTGCTGGCCTACATGTGACTCCTGACCTACAGCAATATGGTTGACTCTAAAAAGCTGTCTGAAATTGCCTAACAAGCCACTCAGTTGTATTCAACTGCAGCAAATGGAACAAAAAGGACCCAAACCGGATGGACTGCCCAGCATTGACCTAGTCACTGGAAACAACAATGGCAATCCCAACCCTGTTGACCTTGCAAAGTCCCTCTTACGAACATCTGGAGTTTTGTGCCAAAATTAGAAGAGTCTTCTCAGACTAGTCAAGCAACGACCTGCCATAGTCATACTCACAGAATCATACCTTACAGATAATGCCCCAGACAACACCATCATCATTCCTGGGTATGGCCTGTCCCATGGGTAATGGTATAAATGCAGGGTGTTGCCTTGGGAATCCTGAACATCAAGTCTGGACCCCATGAAGTTTCTCTGCACTGGCTCAAAAATTGGTAAGGAAACCATGTACCATCCCCCCCATGACTGACCAATCAGTACTGCTCTATGTTGAGCACCACTTTGAATCACCCTCGGTGCTCCCTCCATGTCGTCTGGGAGCGGGACACTTCAATGGCCATCACGAAGAGTTGATCGATAGTACCAGCACGGACCAAGTTAACTGGATATGAAAGGATATATTCACTAGACTGGAATTGCAGCAGATGGTGTGGGAACCAACAAGAACAAAAACATACTTGACCTCATCCTCATTAACCTGCCTGCAGTAGATGCAGCTGTTCATGATAATATCAACAGAAGTGAACCACCACACAGTCCTTGTGGAGTTGAAATCCCAGCTTCACACTGAGGATACCCTCCATGTTGTGTGGCACTACCACTGTAGTAGGATAGACTTTGAACAGATCTAGCAGCTCAAGATGAAACATTCATGAAGTGCTGTAGGCCATTAGCAGCAGCAGGATTGTACCCCAACATAATCTGTAACCTCCATGGCCCAGCATATCTCCCATTCTACCATTAACACCAAGCCAGGCGTTCAATCCTGATTCAATTAAGGGTGCAGGAGGGCATGCCAGGAGCAACATCAGGCACACACAAAAATGACATGTTAACCTGCTGAGCCTACAAAACAGGACTACTTGTGCACCAAATAGCATAAGCAGCAAGTATTAGACAAGGCTAAGTAATCACACAATCAACGAATCAGAGCAAAGTTCTGCAGTCCTGGCACACACAGCTGTGAATGGTAGTGGACAATTAAACAACTCACTGGAGGAGACTCCACAATATTGACATCCTCAATGATGGAGGAGCCGAGCATATCAAGCGAAAGATGAGGCTAAAACTCTTTTCGCAACCATCTACAGTCAGAAGTGCTGAATGGATGATCAGTCTCAGCCTCTCCCAGAAGTACTCAGCAATTCAGATGTGAATCTTCAACCAATTCAATTCACTCCATGTGATATGAAGAAATAACTGAATGCACAGGATACTGCAGAGGCTATGGGCCCTGACAATATTCCAGCAAAAGTACTGAAGACTTGTGCTCCAGATGCACTTTGCTCTTGATCATTAGTAAAGTGTGAACAAGTGGCAGTTACTTAACAACAAACTGCTCATAGATGCTCAATTTGGGTTCTGTCAGGGTCACTCCTAAGCTCTATAGCCTTGGTTCAAGCGTGGACAAAAGAGCTGAATTTCTGAGATAAGGGAGAGTGACTGCCCTTGACATCAAGGCAGCATTTGACTGAATATGGCATCAAGGAACTCTAGCAAAACTGGAGTCAATGGGAATTGGGGGGAATCCTCCACTGGTTGGAGTCATACCTGGCACAAAAGAAGGTGGTTGTAATTGATTAGAACTGATCATCTCAGCTTCAGGACATTTGATGCAGGAGTTCTTCAAGTAGTGTTCTACGCCCAACCATTTCGGCTTTTTCACCAATCACCTTCCTTCCATAAGGGCAGAAGTGGGGATGTTCGCTGAATGTTCAGTAGCATTTGTAACTCAAATACTGAAGCAGTTCATATCCAAATGCAGCTAAACCCGGACAATATCCAATCTTGGGCTGACATGGTAAATAACATACGTGCCACAACGGGATCTTGATCAATTGGCCAGTGGGCTGACAAATGGCAGATGGAGTTTAATTTAGACAAATGCGAGATGATGCATTTTGGTAGATTGAACCAGGGCAGGACTTACTCAGTTAATTGTAGGGCGCTGGAGAGAGTTACAGAACAGAGATTTAAGGGTACATGTTTATAGCTCCTTGGAAGTGGAGTCACAGGTGGACTGGTGAAGAAGGCATTCAGCATGCTTGGCTTCATCGGTCAGAACATTGAATACAGGAATTGGAATATCTTGTTGGAGTTGTACAAGACATATTGGTAAGGCCACACTTGGAATACTCTGAGTAATTCTGGTCACCCTATTAAAAAAAGGATATTATTAAACCAGGAAGAAAGCAAAAAAGATTTACTAGGATGCTACCAGGACTTAATGGATTGAGTTATAAGGAGAGGCTGGATAGACTGAGACTTTTTCCTCTGGAGTGTAGGACGGTGAGGGGTGATCTTATAGAGGTCTATAAAATAATGAGGGGCACAGATCAGCTAGATAATCAATATCTTTTCCCAACGGTAAGGGGGTCTAAAACTAGAGGGCATAGGTTTAAAATGAGAGGGGAGAGATACAAAAGGGTCCTAAGGGGCAATTTTTTCACACACAGGGTGGTGATATCTGGAACAAGCTGCCAGAGGTAGTAGTAGAGGCAGGTACAATACTGTCTTTTAAAAAGCATTTAGATAGTTACATGGGTATCGTGGGTATAGAGGGATATGGGCCAAATGTGGGCTATTGGGATTAGCTTAGGGATTTTAAAAAAGAGCGGCATGGACAAGTTGGGCCGAAGGGCCTGTTTCCATATTGTAAACCTCTGACTCTATGACACACAAGTGCTATGCAGTAATCATCTCCAATAAAAGAGGATCAAATATTACCCCTTAATATTCAATGGCATTACCATTGCTGAATCCCCCACTATCAAATATCCTGGGTAACCAGAACTAGCCAGAAACTAAACTGGACTAGCCATATAAATATTGTGGCTACCAGAACAGGTCAAAGACTAGGAATTCTGTGGAAAGTAACTCAGCTCTTGACTTTTCAAAGCCTGTTTACCATCTGTGAGATGTAGAGATGCTGGCATTGGACTGCAGCGGGCACAGTACGAAGCATGATACCCAGGTTAAAGTCCAACAGGTTTGCTTTGAATCATGAGCTTTCAGGGTTCTGCTCCTTCAGGTGAGTGGAAGTTTGTGAACCTACATCCACTTAGCTGATGAAATTCCTTTCTAAGTCTCTACCCTTCTGACTTGGATATATATAACTGTTCCTTCACAACTCAAAATTCTGGAACTCCCTCCCTAACAGCACAGTGGGCTATCTACAACTCAGAGACTGCAGTAGTTCAAGAAGGCAGCTCATCAAGTGCCTTTTCAAGTGCAACTGGGGATCGGTAATAAATGGTGGTCTAGCCAGCATCACCCACATTCCATTAATAAACTTTGAAAAGTTTTTAAAACTTTGAAGACGTTAGTTGATGCCAAGTTTGGGTTTTAAATTCATGAAGATTGTGAGAGGAAGGAACATCGAAAGAAGTTTTGAATGAGTTTGATCTCCTTTTGCAAGGTAAAGGTATTGATTTAAAGGGACACTGGGGTATGAATTGGACAGTGTGTCAGCAGATTGAGAGGTCAATGAATAATCTCAAGATTTTCATAAAGACTCTCATCAGCAGTGGCGTATAAAACCATTGGTTTGGTCCCAAGGCATTCCATTAAATGTACTCCTTTGAAAGACTCAATTTACTTTCTCAACACATTTAATCTCCTGGGGGTAAGTTCTGCATAAATACTTTAATTTTCCGAAGTTAAATAAAGTCAAACTCTGGAATATTCATTCATCATCAATCTTACTATTCGACCCTGAACTATTAGTCACCACATGCCGCAACCCCATTAGTACAGGAACTAACAAACTCCTGTAAAGTTAATAGCTAGCTATTCCTACTGTTTCCAAACCCATTTTTCACATTTTAAGGATGTGGATTATGTCCCAATTTTATCTCCAATGATTACATTACAGTCTGCTTGACTTTGAACAAAGTCACACAAATATCCTTATCACTCTTCTTTAAATTCTCCCAAATGTATTGATTCCTTTTTGCTGGTAGAACATACAGAATTAGGATATTTCAAATGTGTCTCCAGCAATGATCTTTTTGAGTTTAGAGTCCTCTATGTTGACACACCCATGAGATTTACCATAGTGTTTTTTTTAAAACAGCTTTACATTTACCAGGTAATTTCATGAGTGATTTTTAAAAAAAAATCACCCAGAAATCTTATCTCATGTCCTCTTTCAGTAAAGGTAATGCTTTTTATCATGTGCATGAGCTGTCATTTCCTGTTCCAATATGCATCACTTTACATTTATCTGAATTAAAAGCCATCTGCCATTCCATACCCCATCTGCTCAACTGGTGTTGATCTCTCTCAATGCGATTTATCTTCCCTCTGTTGAAAAAGGGATAAAATCTCCCAAAACCTAACTTAGTTTTATGCTTATGTAACTTAGACATATGTTCCCAATTGACTTCAACCTATCTCACTCAAATGGCCCATCTCTTATCTCCTATCTTCTATCTTCAACCTATCTCACTCAAATGGCCCTTCATATGGACAATGTCTAATTTGATAATTATTACAAAAGTCTCTGCCACATCTCCAAGAATTCTGCAATTTCTTTGAGTTTGAAAAGGACCAGAGCACTAAGGCTTTCACATGAATTGAGGGATTTTGATGCTAGTAGTAGATGCTATCAATATAGTAGTCATCCTTTGAACTATTTCCAGCTCCTCTATATTACTCACCATGTAGGAGAGCTAATACTAGACACAGTAGATTGAATTTAGTGGTGGCAGTGGTATCTGTTGATGACCCAAAAAATGGCACCCCCAAATGGTGGTCAGTGGGACCCAGGATCTCAACTCATCAGCCACATCCAATTAATTCATTGAGCTGCCAGACAATCCTTGGATGTATGCCCTCACAATGAGGTAAGAGGGGTCTGGGGACGCTGATACCAGCCAGTCAGGGATGGAGGGGAAATTCATGAAGGCAGAAGGTGCCATTGCTATAGTGGTGGTCATTGCTGCAGGGTCCCCCCCTCAGTGGGGTAGAGTACCCAAGTAAGGAGTCCACGTCCCTCGAGCCTATAAGAAGGTTGTCATCATTTACTTGGTTGCCCCATGCACATAGACCCCTGCTCCTACTGGTAAAAGGGAAATGGAGGTGGGAAGAGGCCCTAAACTGGCCATTTAAGTGGATCATTTGGGCTCTGGATTGGAGGAATGTTTCCACCTTCCCCACAATCCCCAAGGTGACATAAAGATGATTGTACTGCCACCCCCACTTTCCTGCACCATTTTGTGGCTTCATGTCTCCAGTCTCATTCTAAATTTTTTAGTAAAATTCCAGTCAGTGTTCAGGTGATGTCCAGACTTAGTCTTATACCTGAACAGTCTTATTTTGTTTTTTATTGGATTATCCCAACATTTTAATTTTCCATTTGATATTCCTACAGGCAAACAACATTAGTTGTTAAATATTAGTGGTTTCTATATTTTTATCCCTTGGCCTTTTGTCCAGTTTAACAGGAATTCTGCAAATTGCATACATACCTGGCATTAGTTCTAGCCATATGCTTAATACTTCAATCCTTCACATCAAGATATGATTATCATTGGCTCATCTAAGGTCTTCACAGCTATACTGGTCTTTCAATCACCTACAAACTTAAAGGTTTCCTCAATAGGGTGGCACAGTAGTTATCATTGCTGCCTCACAGCATCAGGGACCCAGGTTTGAATCCTGCCTCAGTCACTGTCTGTGTGGAGTTTGCACATTCTCCCCGTATCTATGTGGGTTTCCTCAGGATGCTCCAGTTTCCTCCCACAGTTCAAAGATGTGTAGGTTAGGTGGATTGACCAGGCTAAATTGTCCCTTAGTCCCTCTAACACTAACATAAGAACGTAAGAAATAGGAGCAGGAGTAGGCCATCTAGCCCTTCGAGCCTGCCCCGCCATTCAATAAGATCATGGCTGATCTGTCATGGCTCAGTTCCACATCCCTGCCCTCTCCCCATAACCCTTAATCCCCTCTCTTATCAAAAACCCATCAACCCAAGTAGGGTAAATGCATGGGGTTACGGAGATAGGGCCTGGGTGGGATTGTGGTCGGTGCTGACTCAATGGGCCAAATGGCCTCCTGCACTGGATGATTCTATCTATTCTATCTGCATCCGGATCATTAATAAAGATTTTTAATGTGACCATCCTTCAACTGACCATCTTTGGGACTTGATTACAAGTTGCCATACAAAACCACCACTATTAATAAGAACCAACTCCTTATTCAATCTAACATCTGTCCTCCAATCCCACAGGACTGTATTTATAATTTGCTTATTGCATGGCACCTCTTTAAACTTTTGAAAATTCACATTTATGACAATAAATGAGCTACCTAGATACTTGCAACTTTCTCAAATAAACTCAACCTGATTGGGCGTGGCAGTTGCTGGCATAGCTAGTTGCCTACCCCTAATTGCTCCTGAGAAGGTGGTGGTGATCTACCACCTTGAATAGCTGCAGTCCCCACAGTCTAAGTACACTTCTAGTTCCCCAATTGGGTCACATGAGGCATGTCCCCAAAAGGGGCTAGTATTACAGTTTTTCTCATTTGATTGTCATTCCTGAAAGGTTATGATTAAACTAGTGGGAAGTTCTCACCAGATTGTCCTGAGCCTATAGATTGACTGATAACTCCTTAGCTCAATGGAGAGAGACATTTAAATGATTCCTGTCAGGTGGTTTTTGATCTTTGTACTGGAACCCCATGTGATGGTAATATATCAAGACTCCCTCACTACAGAAAAGTTTAGATGTAGGTTCAATGTTGTGGATATTGATCCAGTTTTATTAATAATTTAGGCCTTTGATTTTCTATTACAGCCTTTGATTTTCTATTACAGCCTTTGATTAACTCTCCTTTTCCTAATGCTCATTGTCTGCAGTGTCTTTCCCTCATATATTTTTAGGAGGAGTATGATTTGAAATGATTATTGTTGAGGGCTTTAGGTAGGAAGTGAATAACAAGAAGGCGCTGTGAGCCCTCAAATTCCAAGGTCGATGTTTCATCAATCTCACTGCTGACAGTGAGAGAGCAATCAGAAATACTTTGAAGGCTTTTAACTGTGGTAGTGCATTTTGATGCAGATTTTTCTCGTAAATGTTTTCAAGGATATTTTGTCTATAAATGCTAAAATTGTCATCTACTTACCCTATTGTTTCTTACATTCGATACATCAGGCATGCTGATTCATAAGCATGCTCAACCTTCTCTTCACATCTCACTAAAAGTGAGGGGAAGTGGAGCTGTGTTGATTTGGAATATAAAGTAACGAATTTTAAAATGCAGTGGTGTGATTGAGATTGTGAAGGCTATTTTTTTTCTTTGTCCTAAGTGCCTCTTGATTCTTAGTTGGCCAATTGCATTCACACTTGCCCAAAGGTGAAGTAATTTCAACTAAGCCACATCTTGCTTTCAATAACTTACGATGTTTATGAGGATGTAAAAGGCACATATTGAAACAAGTGTGACACCCTGACATTGCAAACATTGTTAAGGTCATAACATCATAAAATTACATTTTTTTTCTGCAGGCATTGCAAATGGGATATAAATATCAGAGTTAAGAGCTCCTCTCGTGGGAATGATATAACCGGCTTGTGTCATCACTACTTGTCATTTATCTATACTATCTTACTCACAGACCAATAATGTTCACAATCTTTTTTATTCCCAAATTCTTCCTCCTTCTCCACAAATTGACTCATACAACAGGACGTGTAATATCCAAGCCTTTGCCAATGGGGATTTCACATTCACATGCTTTGCCAACCTCAGGAGACTAATGTGAATTTTTCATACCTGTCACACTTATGAACTCTTTGAATAAGATTATCAGTTTCCAGACTGTGAAAGCTCTTGTCATTTGTTTCTGTTTTGTGCCTGCCTTTGGCACATTGTACGAATAAATAAGCAGAGATTTTCCATCCGTGTTGCATCAATATTTCACTGTGCTGCAGTTGCTCAAATTTCAAAACTTTGAACCAAGTATTTCAATTTAAATAAGATTTGATGAGTTATCGATGAGGTCAGCACCTGCCTTTTGTTTTCCTCCAGTTCTATCGGATACCGATCATATACAGGCTGCTCCTGTTAGTGTAGAGACGAGGGACCGGAGGGTTGCATTTTTAAGGCCAATCATTGGAAAGGTTCAGGTGCCAGAATACTGAAATTGCGTTTTCTTCTTAAGGTGCTGAGATTTGTACATCCCCACCTCTATATCAAAAAAAAGCACTCCTTGCAATGAAGAGAGAAATCAGTGCCGCTTGCAACTAGAGGTCAGAGAAAGAATTATGTGCAGGAAGAAGAGCAGTAAAAATAGTGGCAAATCAGAAACCAATGCCGGTCAGCAGGAACAATGGTAATGGATGAACAGGACTTTGAGCTTGGATATGAATTTTAGATGAGTTGAAGTATATAGCGTATGGAAAATTGGAGGCTAGACAGAGTATTAGAACAGACAAATCTGGACGTATCAAATGAATGGATGAAGGTTTCCACTTCTGATAGAAGGAGATGGCTGAAACTAGGCTGGGGGGAAGTAACTATTCATGGTTCTGGGAAGGATATGGGATTAGTAGCTTAAGTCTGGTTCAAATGGGACACTTGTGTTGCAAACAATCTGGTTCTGTCTGAGAGAGGTGCCAGGGAGAGGAGTGAGATCAGTGACTAGGAACATATGAACATCATTGATGGGAAAGTAAATGAAATCATTGGCATGACAGGATAGGGCATTTGGTCATCTCCATTATGAATCTTTGGTAGCCTGCATGATGCCACATGTGTCATCTGCCATGCCTTGCAAGCCATTGCTGGGGAAGAAATTGAGCACCACAGTGAGCTTGAAGTGACAGGCATGAGGTTCCCATTAAATCCACATGGCTTCAGATCTTGATGCATAATTCTACAATCCCCTATACAATTTCCCATGACATCTTCGGTCATCTTTGGCATTATTTCTCTGATGTTTGAAAGTAGGTAGTTCTTGCCCTGAGGATGAGGTAGATGTGCCAGTGGCTCCATCTTGACCAGCCAGCTGCCTGCTGTTGGTGTTCTTGCCCCATTTGTTATCTCTTTCATCACATCCTTTCCTCCTGCTCCTGAGGCTGCAGGAAAATTGGGTGAATGACACCCTTTGTTATTGCAGTAATTACCTTGTATTAAGAGGACAGACACAAAAATAGGAGCTTACTTGTCCATGGTTCTCATCATACATCTAATGATCAGTGATTCCCTTTAATTAGCCAAATGTGCATGCACACAAATCTACTCCTAGATGTTCCTCCTCCCACTTAAATCAATAATCCATTTGGCAGCATTTTATACAAGCCCCTTAATATGGTGCATGTGACTTTTCAGGCCCATACCTGCACCTTCCATCATATTTTCTCTGGAACCATTAATGTGAGACAACCATGAGTGTACCATTTAAATTTAGCTCTCATCATGGAAGTCACCAAAGAATTATCATTATGTGCTCATGAAGAATAAAGTAAAAACAATACATTATGAATGTTTATAAAAGTTATATATATTTGTATGAATCAGCTGTCACTTTGAGCTCAGGATATTTTAAACTTACATTTTCTACTACTACTAATAGTTGCAACTTTCTTCCTGTCACTTTCATGTTTGCACCCATTACCCTTAACCTAACAGCATAACCTCTGTGACGTTTGAACCTTCTCCATTACCCTAAATCCTATCACTATAGCTATTGACATGCTATCTTTCCTCCTATGCCATCCCTGCCAAATGCCTAATCTGACTCAACCTGTACACTTATCAGCCTCAATGGTTTTCTTTGCTGTGTCCCACCCCCTGAGATCATTGAATACACAGCCCTGACACAAGACCTACCCTCGCCCTAACAAATTCAACTCCCCCTGTGCCTGTGCGTGTTCCCTCTGCCAGTCAGGACCAGCTTCCCATCCCCCTGACCATACCACCAAACCCAGGCCCTTCCCTCATCCAGACTTCCCTGCATCTGGATTTCTGTCGTCCTTTCCTTCCTTCCTCTTCACCTCCCTCATCCAAAAGCCACCATCTGCTCTTTCCTGCTCCTCCTACGTCCCAGCATCTAAAAGCCAACTGTTCCCCTCCTCCGTCTTGTTCTTGTGATACAGAATTCGACATGGAAAACAACTAATATTAGATGTAATTACACAAAGCCAAAAGTGAAGTGGGTGCCATGAGATTCTCATGCATTGCTAACTTTATCTTGAAGCTAGAATGTAATTAGAAAATGTTTCACGCTAATGAGTGTTCATGGCATGCGAATATATTACAAGCAAGAACCCGGCACAGGCTTCCATGAGGCCTGATTTGCTGCATACATGCATCATCAGGAAATCAAAATTTTGGCTCCCACTTGATTCAAGCACCATACATGCCATGTTTCCCATTATGCAGCCTACAGGAAACCCATCCCACCATGTCTGGAGTTCCGACAAGCAGAAGATATTTGGCAAAACCCAATTGCAGAAATGCTTGCTGATAAGGAATTTCATATTCTCTCAAACTTTTAACTCTTGTTATTTGTTTTAAACACTCATCTTCAGCTTACTCATTTGCTAAACGAGGCTTGCTGAATTACATTAGTCACTGAACGACAATGAGTCCATGTTTGCTGTCTGTGAGGTTACAAGCAGGGGCTCAACTTCCCAAGTCTCAGTCTCAGTTCTTGCCTCTGAGAACACGATTTTGGATCTTCCCTGCTCCTTGCTAATGATGTGATCATGCCCATGCCCATAACAGGTGTCATGGACCTACACTTCAATATTATTAAAACACCTCCCCCCTGCCCCCCCAGGGTTGTATCTTCCAACTGCACCGATGTGATGTCAAACAGTACAGCTTACAACAAGTTCATACAGATTTGAACTTATGAGGATCTCACCTGGAGTGTAAAAGTAACTATAGCCGCCTGGGAGGGACATGGCCAGGCATTGCCCTCATAATGTCTCCTGGCACTGTCCCTTGGCACATGTTGGCACTGCTAGGCTGGCACCATGTCCATGCAATCTGGCAGTGCCAATCTGTGCCAAGGGGTAAGTTCCAGTGGGAGCCTTATGGTGGGGGGTGGTGGTAGTGTAGAGGATGGAGGAGGGGTGGTGGGAGCATTCATGCAGCTGTGGTTGACAACCGGGAACAATCTGACCAGAGGGATGCTGGCAATAACCATTGAAAAGGAGAGGGGGAAGAAGGGACCAATGATTGTGCGGGGACAGAGGAAATTAGAAGCAAATACTGGCTTCAGTTGGGGATGGGCTTGGGAACCTCTAGATGTGGGAGGGGGGAAGGGGCCAGCTTTTTTTTTGAAGTTCTGTTTAGGATACTCATTAAAGATGGCATAACCCCCAATCTCTGAGCAGCTGGATTTTGCCAGTGTGTAGGCCCTTTCTCTCTAGAATGGTGTGAATCACACCCCCTTTTTTTTGTGTACGTGGTAGAATCTGGAAAGAAAGCTGACCAGTTTCTCTGGAGAAGAAACATTCTGGCTTTCTCATCAGAAACAACGCTGCCATTTTTTGGTCAGATTGGCCCCATTATATTTGGAAAAGTAACTGGCTGTATCATAGAAGACAGAGGGTGGTGGTGGAGGGAAAATTTTCAGACTGGAGGCCAGTTACCAGCTGTGTACCACAGAGGTCAGTGCTGGATTGTCTGGGTTTTGTGATATTTATCAATAACTTGGAAGAGTGAGATGAAGGGTGGGTTAGTAAATTTGCTGATGACACCAAGATTGGTGGAGTAGTGGATGAGGTGGAGGGCTCTTGCAGGCTGCAAAGAGACATTGATAGGATGCAGAGCTAAGCCGAAAAGTGGCAGATGGAGTTTAACCCTGATAAGTGAGGTGATTCATTTTGGTAGGACAAACTTGAATGTGGATTACAGAGTCAATGACAGGGTTCTAAGGAATGTGGAGGAACATCGAGATCTTCGGGTTCATATCCTCAGATCTCTGAAAGTTGCCGCTTAAGTGGATAGAGCCGCGAAGAAGGCTTATAGTGTGTTAGCATTTATTAACAGGGGGGTTTGAGTTCAAGAGCTGTGGGGTTATGCTGCAACTGTACCGGACGTTGGTGAGACCACATTTGGAATATTGTGTTCAGTTCTGGTCACCTCACTATAAAAAGGATGTGGAAGCATTGGAGAGAGTGCAGAGGAGATTTACCAGGATGCTGCCTGGTTTGGAGGATAGGTCTTATGACAAAAGGTTGAGGGAGCTGAGGCTTTTCTCTTTGGAGCGGAGGAGGATGAGAGGGATTGATAGAGTGGACATGCAGAGATTATTTCCTCGGGTGGATGTAGCTGTTATTAAGGGGCATAACTATAAGGTTCATGTGGGAGATATAGGAGGGATGTCTGAGATAGATTCTTCATTCAGAGAGTGGTTGGGGTGTGGAAGAGACTGCCTGCTGTGACAGTGGAGTCGGACACTTTAGGAACTTTCAAGCGGTTATTGGATAGGAACTTGGAGCACCCCTGAATTAAAGGGCGGGAATAACTTGATCTTGGGATTGGACATAGCTTGGCACAACATTGAGGGCTGAAGGGCCTGTACTGTGCTGTAATGTTCTATTATTATAATTCATATTTTTGTTAAGGACATTGCAATTTGTGCCTCTGAGCATGCAAGAAGCACAGAGAGAATTATAAGGCAAATTATAAAATACCTAGGATTTTGGTTTGCTGATGATTCCCATGTTCTAATAATCAGCTCATGAGTGTGGTCAACTTTATGTAACCACTTTCAAATTTGCAAATGAAAGTTAGGTAAAAACAGAATGCATCATCTCAAATAGAATTACAATGGAAAGTTTCCCTTCCTTATGCTATAGATTGTGCCTCACTGTCATG
Source organism: Carcharhinus amblyrhynchos (assembly GCF_965287045.1). NCBI lineage: Eukaryota > Metazoa > Chordata > Chondrichthyes > Carcharhiniformes > Carcharhinidae > Carcharhinus > Carcharhinus amblyrhynchos. Next base: position 36,425,168 of record NC_137346.1, on the reverse strand, counting down.
TTATGTCTTTACACATGAAGATATTGGGAACTGAAATAGATTTTCTTCTGTCATTTTCTTGGATTTTACAAATTTGCACATTCTGATACTGTCATTACATCTTTATTTTCTACATTCTTCTTAACATTATCCTTTATCAATTGTGTACATCTATAATCAATCAGCTGTTGCATTGCTTCATGTCCCCTTATGTTCTTACAGCAATATTCACAACTACGTATTCTGCATTACTTGAAGCCCTTTCCTGGATTTTCAACCAGATCCTTCAAGTCTTTGGGAGATAATATGTAGCGTCCTGTCGCATAATGGTCTTTTGGGCGTCTTTGGTGGCTAGGAGGAAAATGTGTCACACTCTTTTGCTGTATTTACTAGTACTCTCAGCACCTGATGTCCCTATCACAGATGTCACTCTTCAGTAAATTCCATTCACTCTAGGCAATATCAAAGCATGGCTAAAAATATTGGACTATACTGAACTATTTGCCCTGACAGCATTCTAGCATGAGGACTGAAGACTTGTGCTCCAAAACTAGCTGTGCCCTTAGCCAAGCTGTTCTACAGCTACAACACTTGGCATCAATGTGGAAGATTTTTCAGATATGTCCTATCCATGAAAAGCAGAACAAGTTAGAACCTCATCAACTGGTCATCAGCAAAGTAATGGAAGTTTTCATAGATCATGCTATCAAGCAGTACTTATGCAGCAAAATCTGCTCATTGATGTTTGGGTTCTGCCAGGGCACTCAGCTCTTGATGTCATTACAAACTTGGTCCAAACATGGACAAAACAGCTGAATTCCAGAGGTGAGGTGAATGTGATTGACCTTGACTCAAGGCAGCATTTGACCGAGTGTAACATCAAGGAACCTTCGCAAAAATGAAGTTAATGGGAATTGGAGGAAGTAACCAACTGGTTGGAATCATTTGCAGCACAAAGAAAAATGGTTATGGTTGTTGGAGGCTAATTATCTCAGCTTAAGGATATCATCAGGGTAGTGCCGTCAACCCAATTACCTTTAGCTGCTTCATCGATGGCCATCATCTTCCATGAAGTCAGGATATTTACTGATGAGTACGGTGTTCAGTACCATTTGATATCCATGTGCAGTAAAACATTCATGCTTGGGCCAATAGTCAAGTAACATTTGAGCTACATCATTGCCAAGCCACAATGATTATCTCCAATGAGAGAATCTAACTATCCTTGATATTCAATATGGCAATTATCACTAACTCTCCCAACAGCAAGTTTCTGGTTTACCATTGACCAGAAACTTAACCGGGCCAGTCACATAAATACTGTGGCTACGAGAGCAGGTCAGAGACTGGGAATTACATGTGAAATAACTCACCCTTGACTCCCAAACTCAATGGTTTGAGGAAAGTGTATAACCACTACCTTCTTGAGGGCAATGGGAACAAATGTAAGCCTTGCTAGTGAAACTTGCATCCCATGAAAGAATAAAACAATTAAAGCATATTTTCAGCTTTGTGGTAATTTCTCCAGTTGCTGTGCACTCCAGAACAAAATTAACAAATTTGTCACCATTTACACCAGGTCAATGGCTCATTAAGTGTTTAGAATGATTAAAATGATCATTATTACAAGATTGCCATGACTTGTATTTCTTACGTTCTCACCAACTGTACATATAAAATGCTGTTGTTTCTGCAGTTTGTCACTTTTCTGTCATTTTTAATAAACAGAGCAATGTTGGGGCCCCTTCACAAACTCTGAAATGGTGAAGTGTTAGAGAGTGATTGAGACGGAGAAGGGAGCAAATGAAATTCAAAGGACAAAAGAGAGAGAGAGTATTGATTCATTGTTTGATCTTTGCTGAACTGAGAGCTGTTTTTTTAAGTGCTCGAGGTATCATTTTTTTGAAACATTCACTTTGGGATCCATAAAATGAATATAAATGTAAATAATGTTTTGAAAAGAAGTACAGGGAATTATAAATATTTAGTTGGTGGTTATTGTCGGCAAATACTGTCCCACTCAAAACTTGAATCGTTTAGTGTTCTATCAATTACTGGGAGCTTGAGGAGCCTACAGTTTCCTGATGCTTTCTCCGTGGCAAAAACTTGACCAATCATAGTCAACTTACCAATTAACCAGTATCATTTTCTCCTATAGTTTAATTATTGTGACCACTTGAAATTTGGCATTCTTTCATTTATCCTGATGAATATAAGATGAAATGTTTCAGCAATACTTTCTGTACTACCAAGTGACTGTTTACTAATGACAGTTTGAGTTATAAGGAGAGGCTGGATAGATTGGGACTTCTTTCTCTGGAGCATAGGAGGCTTAGGGGTGATCTTATGGAGGCCTATAATATAATGAGGGGCATAGATCAGCTAGTTAGTCAATATCTTTTCCCAAAGGTAGGGGAGTCTAAAACTAGAGGGCATAGGTTTAAGATGAGAGAGCAGAGATTCAAAAGGGTCCGGGGGCAATTTTTTCACTCAGGGTGATGAGTGTCTGGAACAAGCTGCCAGAAGTAGTAGTGGAGGCAGCTACAATTTAAAAAGCATTTAGACAGTTACATGGGTAAGATGGCTATAGAGGGATATAGGCCAATGCGGGCGATTGTGACTAGCATAGGATCCTACAGTGCAGAAGGAGGACATTAACAAAGCAACAGCATGGACAAGTTAGGCCAAAGGGCCTGTTTCCATGCTGTAAGACTCTATGACTCTATGGTAACTATAGAATGAAATGAAAGGGTTAATGTGAGATGAATATGGCTGCTACTTTTGCAATAACATTAAAAAGGAAATTCTTCTGTTCTTGACTGTTTGATACAGTCCTGTGAAGTAGATGACATGCCATTTTCTAACAGTTTCCCGCTGCTGTTGCATTTCAGACTAAAGGCACAAATACAATGAAAACATTTCAAGCAAGCTGAGTGCCTCTAAAGGTCCTGACTACTTGGGAGTACTCACAAATACAGCAGGTTATTATAAGAACATGAAAAAAGACATATACAGTCATTCTGATCAAACCCATTCCTCTCTGAAAGATGTACTATCATTGGCTGTCTGAAAATATTTCATCAACTTTGTTTAGTTTCGATTGCAAAAATTTCAATAGCTAAACCCTGTGAGATTATTGTCTGTTCTAACCTACTGCATTGTGTGAGGCTGGACCCTTGAAATGTTTCGAATTCAGATAAACCTTTGGAATACAACAAATTTTTCTAACTGCACCCGTGTCAATTATCGTAACTGCATCCCTGCTGACTGCGTCTCACCCATTGCCCTGACTGCACCACCACCTTTATCCCCAAGGGTGTGGCATTCGATGACTATGATTTCCTCTGTCAGCAACTTTGATGTGCCAGTTACAGAGCAATGTGATAAGACTGGATAATGTAAAATGCAGGTGTGAATTTAAAAAAAGAATCAAAATTCAGCTTCCACCTAGCCTGCTGTTAAAGGTAAATCATGTGAAACATCATAAGATCTACTGAACCTTACAACTGACACTATACATCCCTGGGACTTATTTTCTAAGTATATGACAAAAGCCGGCAGCAGCAGCAGAAACTCTGATAATTACTCCCGTCGAGAAAAGAAAGGTTAATGTTTTGGGTAAAGAACCTTTATCTGGAGAACTACCTAGCTCGAGATCCTCTTACATGAAAGATCAAAACAAAATGGGAGAGAAAGTAGCCAAAGGTTAGGTACTACAACAAAGTAGTTTGATAATCCAGAAACAACATTGAAATGGAAGGGAACATCGTGGTATTGAGAAATTGAATTAGTTTGAGGTTACTTATGTCAAATTCAGATGTGATACTGATCTCCAAATCTGCATTGTGTCTGATGGGAATAGTGTAGGAGACCAGGGATAGAAAGTGAGAATGGAAATAAGAGTTGAAGTGATGAACCACAGAAAATGTAGGATCATGCTTGACATGTTCAGCAAATCAACCACCCAATTACAATCAATAATAGTTACACTCGATTTATATTCTGTGACAATCACTATTGACGCAATAGAGGAGACACTTGTGAGGAGCAGAGAATTTCTTCACTTTGTTCTCCAAAGGAACAGGGGGTCAGAAGTCTCAAGCAAAAGCATTGCAGTATGTGAAAGGTTAGGTAGTAGAAGAATGTAACTAATTTCTTTTGAATATAGCATTGGTGCTGCAGCAAAACAAAGGAAGAATTTTCCCAAAATTGCAAAGTGCTGGATCACATGAGAAAAGCTGTGTGAAACGCACTAGTTTCACAATTGCCTTTTCTCAGCCGATCAACTAACACTCTGTGCAATTTCAAAGTAAAAAGTCTGACAACACCAGGTTTTAGTCCAACCTATTTATTTGATAATATTCTCACAAGCTTTCGGGGTTACCCCCTTCGTCAGGTGAATGGAGAGTTCTGGCCTCAGACAGAGCATATAAAGCACAGACAGTTTAGAGATTACTGATTAAAATCAGTAATCTCTAAACTGTCTGTGCTTTATATGCTCTGTCTGAGGCCAGAACTCTCCATTCACCTGACGAAGGGGGTAACCCCGAAAGCTTGTGAGAATATTATCAAATAAATAGGTTGGACTAAAACCTGGTGTTGTCAGACTTTTTACTGTGTTTACGCCAGTCCAACGCCGGCATACCCACATCAATTTCAAAGTGACAGTGAGGATTACACAGCCAGCTGGAGTGGGAGTTAAATTCAACAGCAAAGCGAGGATTTTGAGATTGGAACGTCCTTTTTAAAGGGCACCCTGATATCAAAATAAAGTTACAGGGCTCACGTCCCCACAGACATCAAGGACCTACCCTCCACTCCATGAGTTATTGGAATCCTAGCAGGCATGGGGACACTCCCAACCCTCGTGTGCAGATGGGCAATGCCCCCACTACTGAAAGATCTGGACACTTTTTGCCTCCTCCCCTCCGCCTCAAACACCAAGCAAACATCAGGGTGATATGACCACCCCCTCGCCAGCATTGGGGAACAATGGGGTGGTGTTGTGGGATGAGGGAGTGGAGGAGGCTTGCCACAATAGAAAGGCGTTATGGCAATTGCCAGAAAAGTGGGCACAGACCTGCATTATCTAGTGATCACATATCAGTTGCATATTATTGGAAAGATCATTGTTACAGTTTGTAAAACCAGTGGTTTTGGTTGCAGAACTCCAAGTAGGATGCAGTCAATAACACCCTGTTCATAGGAGAAGCCTGCAATCTACATAGATCTTAAAACCTTATTGTCTTGTCCATGGGGAGAGTAATGCTTTAGTCACTTGCTTCATTGCAGCATGAACAATAAACAGAATAATATTGATATCCTGTTGCAAGCTGAAAGGAACAGCGGGCAAAGATATTTAAGGCCATTACAATCATGACTGTATCAGGAAATACAGTGGCAGTTTTTGTTGTTGAAAGTGCAGAGCTTTGGTATTGGATCAGTATGTAATACTCTTTAACTAAGAGTGGCTTTGTTCCCCTGGGTCCATACACTCAATTGGGAGGGTAAGGATTCCTGCCAACACATTTAGCTGATCTCCCTGCAGATATTTTTGCTAATTCCTCCTGTTACTGCTGTTCCGCAGCATTAACTGTAGGGAAGCTACTGAAATCAATATAACTGAGCTTTTAAAGTATGAGATAGTATAGATTTGTGAAAGGTGGGCCATAACTAATCTGATTGATTTTTGTTTTGATGCCTGCAGCACAGTGAATAGGCTAATGTTAACAGTTGTCTGCAATCACTTCTAGAAAACATTTGTTAAAAGTTTTGCTGTAGAGGTTGTTGTAAAATGAAAGCTCAAAGGACTCAAGGTAACTTGAATCATAGATTGGTTATTGAGAAACGGAGACAGAGAGTGAAGATAAAGTGAACGTTCTCTAACTGCAGGATGCTATAAGGAGTGTTATGCAAGGATCTGTAAACGGAGTATCAGCATTTCAATAATTAGAGTCACAAAGGTTTACCACATGGAAATAGGCCCTTTGACCCAACTTGTCCATGCTGCCCTTATTTTTAAAACCACTAAGCTAATCTCAATTGCCCGCATTTGGTCCATATCCCTCTATACCCATCGTACATGTAACTATCTAAATACATCTTAAAAGACAAAATTGTACCCACCTCTATTACTTCTCCTGGTAGCTTGTTCCAGACACTTATCACCCTCTATGTGAAAAAATTGCCCCTCTGGGCACTTTTGTATCTCTTCCCATAAGCCTATGCCCTCTCGTTTTAGACTCCCCTATCTTTGGGAAAAGTTATTGACTATCTAGCTGATCTGTGCCCCTCATTATTTTACAGACATCTATAAAATCACCCCTCAGCCTCCTACTCTCCAGAGGAAGAAGGTCCCAGTCTATCCAATCTCTCCTTATAACTCAATCCATCAAGTCCCAGTAGCATCCTAGTAAATCTTTTCTGAACTCTTTCTAGTTTAACAGTATCCTTTCTATAACAGGGTGAACAGAACTGCACACAGTATTCCAAGTGTGGCCTTATCAATGTCTTGTACAACTTCAACAAGACATTCCAATTCCTGTATTCGATGTTTTGACCAATGAAACCAAGCATGATGAATGTCTTCTTCGCCATTCTATCAACCTGTGACTCCGCTTTCAAGGAGCTATGAACATGTACGCCTGGATCACTTTGTTCTCTAACTCTCCCCAACACCCTACTATTAACTGAGTAAGTCCTGTCCTGGTTCAATCTACCAAAATACATCACCTCACATTTGTCTAAATTAAACTCCATATGCCATTCATCAGCCCACTAGCCCAATTGTTCAAGATCCCATTGCAATTGGAGATAACTTTCTTCACTGTCCATGTGCCACCAATCTTAGTATCATCTGCAAACTTACTAACCATGCCCCATATATTCTCATCCAAATCATTAATATAAATGACAAATAACAGTGGGCCCAGCATTGATCCCTGAGGTACACTGCTGGTCACAGACCTCCAGTTTGAAAAACAATTCCCTACAACTACCCTCTGGCTCCTGTCAGGCATCCAATTTTGTATCCATTTAGATACCTCTCCCTGGATCCTGTGAGATTTAACCTTATGCAACAACCTACCATGCAGTACCTTGTCAAAGCCTTGCTAAAGACTATGTAGACAACATCAACTGCGTTGCCATCATCTACCTTCTTGGTTACCCCTTCAAAAACTCAATCAAATTTGTGAGACATGATTTTCCACTCACAAAGCCATGCTGACTGTCCCTAATCATTCCTTGCATCTCTAAATGCCTGTAGATCCTGTCTCTCAAAATACCTTCCAACAATTTACCCACCACAGATGTGAGGCTCACTGGCCTGTAGTTTCCAGGCTTTTCCCTGCAGTCCTTTTTAAACAAAGGCACAACATTTGCCACTCTCCAATCTTCAGACATCTCACCCATGATTATCGATGATTCAAAAATCTTGGCTAGAGGACTGCAATTTCCTCCCTAGCCTCCCACAACATGCTGGGATCGACTTCTTCAGGTCCCAGGGGTTTAACTTCCTTGATGCGCTTGAAGACTTCCAGTACCACCTCTCCTGTAATATGTACACTCTTCAAGACATCACGATTTATTTCCCCAAGCTCCCTAACATCCATGCTTTTCTCAACAGTAAATACTGATGAGAAATATTCATTTAGGAACTCATCCATTTCTTGTGGATCCGCACGTAGATGACCTTGTTGACCCTTAAGAAGCCTTATGCCCTCCCCTGTTACTCTTTTGTCCTTTATGTATTTGTAGAAACTCTTTGGATTCTCCTTTGCCTCATCTTACAAAACAATGTTGTGTACCCTTTTTGCCCTCCTGATTTCTCTCTCAATTCTACTCCTACACTCCTTATATTCTTCAAAGGATTCTCTTGATCCCAGCAGCCTGTGCATGTCATGTGCCTCTTTCTTCTTCTTGACCAGGACCTTAATATCCTGAGTCATCCAGGGTTCCCTACTTCTGCCATCCTTGCCCTTCACTCTAAGAAGAATGTGTTTACCCTGAACCCCGGTTAATGCACTTTTGAAAGCACTTACCAGACATCCCTTTGCCTTCCCACAGACTCCCCAATTAACTTTTGCAAATTCCTGCCTGATACCATCAAAATTGGCCTTGCCCCAATTAAGAATGTTAACTTTTGGGCCAGACCTATCATTCTCCATAGCTATCTTAAAACAAACAGAATTATGGTCACTGGTCCCAAAGTGATCCCTCACTAACACTTTTGTCACCTGCCCTTCCTTATTTCCTAAAAGAAGGTCAAGTTTTGTCCCCCCTCTAGTCGGCCATCCACATACTGAATGAGAAATTCCTTCTGAATATACTCAACCAATTTCTCTCCATCCAACCCTCTAATACTATGGTTGTCCCAGTCAATGTTGGGAATGTTAAAATCTCTGACTATTACCACCCTATTTTTCTTGGAGCTATCTGTGATCTCCTTACATAGTTGCTCCTCAATTTCACACCGACTATTTGGGGGCCTATAGTAACAACCCTATCAAAGTGATTCCCCCTTCTTATTTCTCAGTTCTACCCACATAGACTCAGTGGCTGAACCCTCTGATTTATCCCCTCTTAGTATGGCTGTGATGCTTTCACTAATTAAAAGTGCAACTCCCCCTCCTCTCTTACCTCCTGTTCTATCTTTCCTACAGCATCTGTACCCTGGAACATTGAGCTGCCACTTCTTAAGAAGGCTAATGGAATGCTATCCTTTATTGTGAGAGAAATTCAACATAAAAGTAAAGATGCTGGGGGTGATTCTCCCAAAGAAAATAAAGTGCCCGACATCATTCCAAAGATGTGTGGGTTAGGTTGGTTGGCCATGCCAAATTGATCCTAGTGTCACGTGGATTAGCAAGGTAAATATGTGGGGTTATGGTAATAGGGCCTGGGCGGGATTTTGGTCAGTGCAGACTCGATGGGTCAAATGGCCACCTCCTGAACTGTAGGGATTCTATGATGTTATTCTATAGTGGGTATACAGGACTTTTTTCCACCTGTTTATTTTTTGGGCAAGCTGAGTGGAATGAATCTCTATGACTCTGTGCATCACAGAGGCCCGAATGCAATTCATGCTAATTGGGTGGGGGAATGGGGGGGAGGGAGGAGTCTGAATCTGCTGGAGAGGCTGGCGTTGATACACTGAGTGGGCCACTGCATGCGCCGATCTGTCAGTGGGGAGATCGGCACATGTGCACAGACCCACCATCACTGGTTTTCTGATAGCTGGCTTCCCAATTGCTATTCCAATCTCTGTGACCCCCCACCTAATGCCCACCAACTTTAGAACTCACTGTCTCAGGACATGGTGGAAGCGAGGTCAACGTTGATCTTATAGAGTAATGGAACAGGCTTGAGGGGCTGAATGGGCTACCTCCACTCCTTTTTTTTGTATGTTCATTTTGAAGAAATGAGTTCACTAGAGAGTTCTGTATCTGGGTTTGTAGTTAACACGATGTTAGGAGATGTAAATAATTATGTAGTAGACAGCAGGATTTTACAAAGGGATTCAGATATATTCAGTGAGCAGATAAAACAATGGCAGGTCAGAGTTAAATATGGGAAACTGAGATCATCCTGTTTAGGTCCTGAAAAGATAAATCAGAATATTGTCTTGCTTGGAAGAGGTTGCAGCTGTGGAAGAAATGCAGGTTTTCATGTCCATAAATCACTAAAAACTAGTTCACAGATAGAAAAGATAACCAAAAAGTCTAATAATCTTTGTATTCCAATTCCATTGAAGTAAAAATAAATGAGTAGTGCTTCAGTTGTACTGAACCTTGGTCAGGGCCCATCTGAAGTACTGAACTTAGTTCAGATCCTGAACTTCAAATATATTGGCTTTCAAAGGAGGATGGCACAGATTTAAAAGAATAATGCGAGGGTGTAGAGGGTCAGTAAAAAGGAAAAATGGACTCAAAGGGCTTAATTGCTCAAACCTGTTTTTTGTTTCCTTTCCTCCTCATCAACCAGTCAGAATAGAATTGCCAGAAGTCCTAAGTCAAAAGAACAATATTGCCACGAGCCCTTTGGGATTTCAAAATTTAGAAGCATTTCAAAATTTAATGAATCAAAAAGACTCAAACCTATTAGCAGTATTGGCAAGGGTAACTTTGAGGGCTATCTTAAATATATTAGAGATTTTTTCTTGGATCAATATGTTGTGGAACCAATCAGAGAACAGGCTATTCTGGATTTGGTATTGTGCAATGAGCAGGGATTAATTAATGATGTCATAGTTAAGGATCCTCTAGGGAAGAGTGATCATAGTATGATAGAATTCAAAATTCAGTTTGACGGCGAGAAACTGGAGTCCCACACTTGCAGTCTGGAGTTAAAACAAAGATAATTACATATTCATGAGGATTGACTTGGCCCTGATGGACTGGGTAGGAAGACTAAAAGATCGGACGGTTGATGAGCAGTTGCAGTTGTTTAAGGGGATATTCAATTACTCCCAAATAAAATATATTTCAGCGAGGAAGAAATATTGTAAGAGGGGAAAAATATCAGGCAAGAAAGTCAAAGACCAAAGCTAGGGCATACCATATTGCAATAGTAGGAGGCTAGAAGATTGGGTTCATATAATGATAAACAAAGGGCTACTTAAAAAAAAAATAAAAAGATCAAAGGCAAATTATGAAAGAAATTTAGCACAAAATATCAATAAAAAAGCAAAAGCTTCTCTAAGTATATAAAAGGAAAGAAAGTAGCTAAAGTGAATATTGATCCCTTGGAAGATGAGACCAGGGAGTTAATAGTGGGGAACACAGAAATGGCAGAGATGCTAGATTAATATTTTGCTTCACTTTTCACAATGGAGGACACAAACACCATTCCAGTAGTAACAGACAATGCAGAGGTGTTAGAAAGGAAGGAACTTGCAACAATCATCAACAACAGGGGAATAGGACTGAACAAACTGTTGATATTGAAGGCAGACAAGTGCCCAGGGCCTGATGACCTACATCCTAAGGTATTAAAGGAAATGGCAGTGGAGATAATTGATCCATTAGTTATAATATTCCAAAATTCCCTGGATGCTGGAAAGGTTCCAGCGGATTGGAGAAATGGTAATGTAATATTCTTATTCAAAAAGGGAGAGAGGCAGAAAGTAGGAATTAGTTTAACATCTGTTAAACTATAGACCAATTAGTTTAATATATATTTTTGGGAAATGGTTAGAATCCATTATTAAAGAAGTAATAACAGGATATTTGGAAAATCAAAATGCAATCCATTACAGTCAGCATGGTTATGTGAAGCGTAAATTCTGTTTCACTAATTTGATAGAGTTCTTTGAAGATGTAACAAGCCAAGTGAATAATGGAGTCCTGTCGATGTAGCATATCTGGACTTCAGGAAGGCATTTGATAAGGTGCCACACAGGGTTAATACTCAAAATCAGATCACATTGAGTTAAGTTAATTTATTAGCTTGGACTCTTCTCTTGAAGAGTATAGGGGATGTAGGAGTAGAGTTAAGAGAGAAATCAGGAGGGCAAAAAGGGGACACAAAATTGTTTTGGCAGATCAGGTAAAGGAGAATCCAAAGAGCTTCTACAAATACGTAAAGGACAGAAGAGTAACAAGGGAGGGAGTAGGGCTTCTGAAGGATCAACAAAGTCATGTGTACGATTCCACAAGAGATGGGTGAGATCCTAAATGAATATTTCTCATCAGTATTTACTGTTGAGAAAAGCATGAATGTTAGGGAAATTGGGGAAATAAATATTGATGTCTTGAGGAGTGTACATATTACAGAGAAGGTGGTGCTGGAAGTCTTAAAGCGCATCAAAGTAGATAAATCCCTGAGACTTGATGAAGTTTACCCCAGGATCCCGGGAGGCTAGGGAGGAAATTGCGGTCCCCTAGCCGAGATATTTGAATCATCGATAATCACTAGTGAGATGCCTGAAAATTGGAGAGTGGTAAATGTTGTATCTTTGTTTAAAAAGGACTGCAGGGAAAAGCCTGGGAACTACAGGCCGGTGAGGCTCACATCTGTGGTGGGTAAGTTGTTGGAAGGTATTTTGAGAGATAGGATCTACAGGCATTTAGAGATGCAAGGAATGATTAAGGACAGTCAGCATGGCTTTGTGAGTGGAAAATCCTATCTCTCAAATTTAATGTAGTTTTTTGAAGGGGTAACCAAGAACGTAGATGAGCTCAATGAAGTTGATGTTGTTTACATGGAGTTTAGCAAAGCCTTTGAACTTACCACAGGGTAGGTTGTTGCATAAAGTTAAATCTCACGAGATCCAGGGTGAGGTATTTAAATGGATACAAAATTGGCTTCTTAACAGAAGCCAGAGGGTGGTTATAGAAAGTTGTTTTTCAAATTGGAGGTCTGTGACCAGTGGTGTGCCTCAGGGATCAGTGCTGGGCCCACTATTATTTGTCATTTATATTAATGATTTGGATGAGAATATAGGAAGCACGGTTAGCAGATGACACCAAGTTTACAGATGACACTAAGATTGGTGGCGTAGTGGACAGTGAAGAAAGTTATCTCTAATTGCAATGGGATCTTGATTAATTGGGCCAGTGGGCTGACGAATGGCAGATGGAATTTAATTTGGACAAATGCAAGGTGACGCATTTTGGTAGATTAAACCAGGGCAGGACTTACTCAGTTAATGGTAGGGGAGAGTTACAGAACAGAGATTGAGGGGTACATGTTCATAGCTCCTTGAATGTGGAGTCACAGGTGGAGAGAGTGGTGAAGAAGGCATTCGACATGCTTGGTTTCATTGGTCAGAACATTGAATACAGGTGTTGGAACATCGTGTTGAAGTTGTACAAGACATTGATAAGGCCACACTTGGAATTGTGTGTGCAATTCTGGTCACCCTATTATAGAAAGGACATTATTATTATCAGAAAAGATTTACTAGGATGCTACTGGGTTTTGATGGATTGAATTATTAGAGGTTGAATAGACTGGGACTTTTTCTCTGGAGCATAGGAGGCTGAGGGGTGACCTTTATAGAGGTCTATAAAATAATGAGGAGCATAGACAAGGTAAATAGTCAATATCTTTTCCCAAAGGTAGGGGAGCCTAAAACTAGAAAGCATAGCTTTAAGGTGAGAGGGGAGAGATACAGAAGTGTCCAGAGGGGCAACTTTTCACAGAGGATGGTGAGTATCTGGAACAAGCTGCCGGAGGTAGTTGTCGAAGCGGGTACAATTTTATCTTTTAGAAAACATTTAGATAGTTACACGTACGATGGGTATAGAGGGATATGGGCCAAATGCGGGCAATTGGGATTAGCTTAAGAGTTTTAAAAGCATGGACAAGTTGGGCCGAAGAGCCTGTTTCTGTGCTGTAAACATCTATGATGCTATGAGAAGACCGGCTAACTGACAGAAGGCAGAGAATTGGGATAAATGGGTCTCTTTCTGGTTGGCAAGATGTAACTAGTGAGGTGCCAGGCCCCAATTCTTAACAATGTTTATTTCATCGCTTGAATACAGGGATAAAAGGCACTAATTTTCAGATGGCACTAAAATAGGTGGGATGAAGAAATAAGAAATCTGCAAATGGATATGCATAGGTTAGGTGAGTGAGCCAGATGGAGTTTAATGTGGATTAGTGTGAGGTCATCCATTTTAATAGGAAAAATGGAAACACAACTTGTATTAAATGGAAAGAGACTTTGAGATGCTTTGGTGCAGGGGCTTCTGTGTGTCCTTGTGCATAAGTCACAGGAAACTGGTATGCAGATAATAAGAATAAATGAAATTTTGGCATTCAGAGCTAAAAGAATAAAGTATAGAGTAAGGGAGTGTTGCTGCAACTATCCAAGGCATTGATGAGACTGCACCTGGAGTAGTGTGTACAGTTTTGGTCTCCTTATTTGAGGGAAGATGTAGTGGCATTAGATGCCGTTCTGAGGAGGTTCATCGATTGATTCCCAAGATGAGTGTTTGTCTTATGAAGAGAGATTGAGCTGTATGGGCCTATATTTTCTGGAGTTTAATAGAGCAGGAGGAGATCTAATTGAGGTATAGAAGATGATAAAAGTTATTGACAAAGTAGGTGTAGAAGGGATGCTTCCTCTTGTGGGGTAATCTATAACAAGAGATCATAGTTTTAGGGTAAGCGATAACAGATTTAAAACAGATGAGGAGAAAATACTTCTCTCAAAGAGTTATGAATCTATGAAATTCACTATCCCAGAGTGCAGTGGATGCTACAATATTGAATAAATTTAAAGAGAAACTAGACAGATTTTTAATGAGTGGTAGCTTGAAGGTTTATGGAGAATGGAAAGTGGAATTGCGACCAAGATGAGATCAGCCATGATTGGATTGAACGGCAAAGCAGGCTTAAGAGCTGAATTTCCTACTCCTCCTCATTATGTAAAATGTCTCTCAAATTTGTGGGTGGATTAAGGAAAATGTGATGGAGATGATGACTGAAACAAAAATGATGTGGGGGAGAGGTGGCTGGTGACAATGTGAGCTGAATTTATTGTATTTTTCAAGTAGACCCTCAACTGTTTCTTGAAGGAGCATTTCAGCAATCCCAATTTGAAAATGGTAAGAATCAGTCAGACCTGGGCCTCAGACCCCACTTCTTGTGCTTCAGTACAGGCCTTGGGTTCCATTTGAGCTTGCAAGGACATCTATTTTTTTCCTGAGAGAGTGCATATAGTTGACCAAATTCTCTGCCTGGCATCCTCCTAGACCATTGCCTTCTGCTGGCCAGACCCCAGTGCTCCACGGAGAATGCCCTGCAATGGGCAGAGCCCAGCATCCAGACCTTCTCTAAAGCTGGATGTTGAGGTACTGAGGTACTGCTCGTCTCCCCCACCACACTGTGCCTGATAATGATTGGTCCTTTTGGTACAAGCTGCAAAAATTTAATTATGTCCAAGACATTCATGCTTTTCTGTGTATCCATTCAACAAGTGTGCTCTCAATATTTTGCACTGCAATGCAGAGTGGGGTTGTAACACTTGGGTCAATGATTATGAATCCACCATGTTAGGAGCTATATATCAGTGCAGTAGGGTTTGTAGTTTTAATTATGGTAAGGGGGATATATCCACTGGGCTTAGCGTATTTGAGAATTGAATAGAAGTCATCCAGATTGTACAACCTGCAAGTCACTGCTAAAGAAAAATCACTGCCATGAGAAATGATCAAAAAATAGATTCTCATACCTATCACTGATATTGAATTCAGGTAGCACTTAATGTAACCAACAGAGTCCATAACACCACAGTTTAGGAATTACAACCTACCTATAGTGAAATGGATCCAATCTTCATCAGTGAAATAATTGGTGCTGTTGAGCCACTGGCATTAAATTTTTAAACAACCTGTTAACTCGGCAAAGAATGCAAAACATGATTGGTATCTGACAACATTTTTATGTCAAGTAAGATATTGATAATGTGGAATTCAAAGGCAATAAAATCACCATCAACAGACTATCAAGATTTTGTGCTTTTTATATATAACCCTACAACAGAGGATAACTGACTTCAAGCACAATTTGCTATGCAACACACATCAGTGGATTAGAAAGGAGATTGGCATACTTCAAATCACACCAAAGATTGATTTCCACATGTAATACTCTGGTCAATGAGCTGCAGATCAGGGACACAACAACTGGGATGAAAAGTCCTGTTGGGAGAAGGGGCTGGAGAAAGAATATTGAGCAGGTGCACTTCAGATGGCTGGTTACAAAGTGGCATTGTCAGAGGATGGGTGTGCCCCTTTTGAATTTAATACTCTTGAAAGATGACAGAACAATGCTAAGGCAAAGACCACATGGGAGTCAAAAAAACTAGGGTAATCAAACTTGTATAGGAAAATTGAATAAAGGAATATGAGGTAGAAAGGAGAGTGGAACAGAAAGGAGTATTGTATGTGACGTCAGCAGCAAAGGCCTTGACAATATCCTGAATGTAATAATGATGACTTTTGCTGCAGAACTTTTAATCAAGCTCTTGCAGTACAGCTGCAACACTGGCATGTAACCAACAATGCAGACAATTATCCATGTATGTCCTGCCCACGAAAAGCAAGACAGATCCAAGCTGGCCAATTACTGCCCCATCCGCTTGCTCTCAATTATCAGCAAAGTGATAGAAGGTGTTGCTAATGGTGCTCTCCAGCAGCATCGACTCAGCGACTCTCTTTCACACTTCTGTTCAGTTTGCATTTGCCAGGGCCACTCAGGTCCAAATCTCATTACAATCTTGATCCAAGTATGGACCAAAAAAAAGCAAAATTCATGAGGTGAGGTACAAATGATTGCCCTTAGCTTCAAGGCATTATTTTATGGAGTGTGACATCAATGATTCCTTGCAAAATTGGAGTTATATCAGGAATCAGGAGGAAAACGTTCCATTGGTCAACTAGGCCAGTGGACCGATGAATGGCAATTGGAGTTTAGTTTAGATAAATGTGAGGTGATGCATTTTGGTAGATCGAATTGGGGCAGGACTTACATAGTTAATGTTAGAGCACCGGGGAGAGTTATAGAACAAAGAAATCTAGGAGTACAGGTACATAGCTCCTTGAAAGTGGAGTCATAGGTTGTGAGGGTGGTGAAGAAGATAGTCAGCATGCATGGTTTCATTGGTCAGAACATTGAATACTGGAGTTGGGACGTCTTGTTGAAGTTGGACAAGACATTAATGAGGCCACATTTGGAATATTGTGTACAGTTCAGAAAGGACATTATTAAACTAAAAAGAGTGCAGAAAAGATTACTAGGATGTTACCTTGATGGTTTGAATTATAAGGAGAGGCTGGATAGACTATGAAATTTTTCCTTGGAGGGTAGAAGGTTGAGGGGTGATCTTGTAGAGGTCTATAAAATAATAATGGGCATAGATAAGGTAGATAGTCAACATCTTTTATCAAAGGTAGGAGAGTCCAAAACTAGAAGGTAAAAGTTTAAGGTGAGGGGGAGAGATGCAAAGAGGTACAGAGGGCTTTTTTTTAACTGAGGGTGGTGAGTGTCTGGAATGAGCTGTCAGAGGCAGTAATTTTGTCTTTTAAAAAAACATTTAGACAGTTACATGAATAAGTTGGGTATAGAGGAATATGGGCCAAACGCAGGCAATTGGGACTAGCATAATGGACGGCATTGCCAAGTTGGGCAGAAGGACCATGCTGTAAACCCGTACTCTATGGTGGAGTCATATCTAACACCAAGGAAGAGGTTGTTGATGCAGACTGATCATTGCTGGCAACGGCAGCAGGATGTAAACAGTCATAGAGTTCAGCCAATATGTTCCACAACATTGAAGCAGAGCAACCCATTCACCACTGTAAATATTCACTTCCTCCACCATAAATGCACAGTGGTAGAGGTGCATACCATCTACCAGGGACACTCCAGCAACCTGCCATGCTGCTTCAACAACACCTTCCAAACCCACAACCTCTAAATAATACAGAAGTATCTTGTGGCCCCTGCACTGTCGCTGTGTAATTTTCCTGGAATTCCCTTCCTAGCAGCAACAGTTCACCATCACCTTCTCCAGGGTAATTAGGAATGGACACTCAACTCTAATATTTAAAGAGTGAATGAAAACAAAACTGAAAATACAGAGAGGCACAGACATAAGCACCCCATCATGTAGGTGATGGAAAAAGTGATAAAAAATAATTTACAGACTAGAGCAAAAGGTAGGTAAAAGTTCTACAGTGAAAATGCAAAGCATTTTTTGTTTTTTTTTTAAGAACATGGTATTATGTTATATTTTCCATTACAGACACAGCAAGTTAGAGCAGCTCAGCAGGACTATTTCTCTTTCAATCACACAGGCTCCAGTCCTCTATGAACTTTTACTGATTTTGCCAATAACATCTCTTCTATCATTTCCTAATCGCCCTAATTGGTTTTAGCTCTGAATTCCCAATGATGACCCAGTGGTTAGCACTGCTGACTCACAGCGCCAGGGTCCTGGGTTCGAATTCGGGCTTGGGTCACTGTCTGTGTGGAGTTTGCATGTTCTTTCTCCCTGTGTCTGCGTGGGTTTCCTCCCAGTGCTCCGGTTTCCTCCCACAGTCCGCAAAGATGTATTGTTTAGGTGGATTGGCCATGTTAAATTGCCTCTTAGTGTCAGGGGAACTAGCTAGGGTAAATACATGGGGTTATGACAATAGGGACTGGGTGGGATTGTGGTCGGTGCAAGCTCAATGGGCCGAATGGCCTCCTTCTGTGCTGTAGGATTCTATGATCCTGAACAGGTGTTAATGCTGGGCAGCTCATTGTAACAGGAGATGGATCAATAATGAAGTTGGTCAGCCTGGCAGAGTAAATGATAAGACAGTTACCATCAGTTATCATAAGAACTTTTCTGTGAGATATGATGTACATTGCTGAGATGATGGACAGGGATCAATGCATCAACAATTGCATCACTGAATCATCAACTGAAGATCCATGAATTAAAATTACAAAGTGTAATATAAATAAATGTGTTAACGCAGGAGAAAAAAATGTCTCAAGTGAACAAACACATTTTTATATAGAAGCAAAAACTGGAACTCTGAAATAGAAACAGGAAATACAGGAAATGGAAGAGAATGAGAAAAACAAAATTAAGATTTCAGATTGACTTTTCATCAGACGTTGCCAGACTTGTTGAATGATTTCAGCAGTTTCTGTTTCCAGCACAAAAAATATGTGACTGAAGTTAACATTGTTTTAAAACTATAAACACTGGATTTCATATGAAGTTATTAATGTGTTTGTTCCTAATATCATACTGTACAATTGCAACCCCTATGCTTTAACCATCAAACCTTCCATTGCCCATGTGGGACATTGGATTTAAACACTGACCTTTAGTTCAATAGCCTGGTTCAAATCAAGATCAAATGAGTGGAAATAGAAAATGGTCAGACTGGGTGCAATGTGAAATGCTATTGTTAAGGCAAAGTGCAGAGAACTCTACTCTGCATCTAATGCATTTTGTGCCAGGCCACTATAACACAGTTGGTGCTTGAAGTAGAACATGTTCTACTTACAATATTAATGTTACTCATTTCAAGAATCAAAAATCACAATAAAACCATTATTATGGTTTCAGTGCCAAAAGGATATGATCAAAAATATCAACAGGTGCTGTTACAAATTTTAGAATAGAAATTTATAAGGGAAAGCCATTGCCACAGAAAGTTGCGTAGGCAAGAAGGGCATCTGGATAAAATTCTGAGTATGTTCTTTAGATGTGAAGAAGGTGTAAATACATTGAACAAGAGGGGATAATTTTGAACCCAGTAGAAATCCCAGAGGTTTGGGTTGGGCACTAGTTTTGCACTCCATCCAACACTATTCTCCATTGTCTACAGTGGAGCATAAAATCATGCACGGTGTAAATCAGCCTTCTGTCAGTTCACTGGTGGGTTATGAGAAAACTGCTCCCATGTGATGTGTGACCTTGCTGTGCAGAAAGAGACTGCTTAATTTGTCAATATTCTAATAATGACTATGCTTTAAAAACATCTGTAAGGCACACTATGGGGTACACTATGGATGTCATATATTATAAGTTTTTATTTACAGCATGCTTTCAAACACAGGAGGCAATGGCATACTAGCAATCCAGAGACTCTGGGTAATTTTTGGGGACCCAGGTTCATTCAAATCCCATCACAGCAGATGGTGAAATTTGAATTTAGTAAAAACCTGGAATTAAAAGTCTACTGATGACCATGAAACAATTTTCCATTGTCATAAAATTCCATCTGGTCCGCGAATATCCTTTAAGGGAGAAAATCTGTCGTCCTTGCTGTTATAACTGGAGATGACTCAAATGTGGCTCCAAAAATAAAAAAGGTTTAGTAAACCAAGGTAACTATTTACATGATACGGTCTAACAGAAACACTGTCCAGATCTGCTCTCTTCTTATCCCTGGCTGCAACTGAATTCCTCCCAGTCATCATGCCATTGCTCCCGTTTGCCCAGCCTTCCCATGCTACTGTTCTGTAGGGTTCAACCTGGTCATGTGGCCCATGAAGGATCACTCCCCCCTCCTCCTGTTGCAAAGTGGCCACGTTACTACACTTGCCTAGCCTACACATGACTTCAGATCCACAGCAATGTGGTTGATTCTGAAATGGCTTTGGTAGCCACTCACTTCAAGCAGTTAGGAATGGGTAACAAATGCTGGCCTTGCCAGCTACATCCATGAACAAATTAAAAAATGAGCTATTTCCCGTTTCTCACTGCACAAACTGCACCCTGAATAGCAGCTATGCAGGCTGCCTTTAGTTCACCAACATACACAATTCTGTCAGTATAAGGCAGTGACAGCAGTGAGCCAGTTAGAGCAAATTATTTATTTTTAAGACAGAAACATGCTGGCATGGAGATTGCTGATTGTCAACTCCAATCTTGTATATTCCTTCAGCTTCGAAGAGCCAAGAACTGAAGGCTGAGTAGGGAGCCTGTAAAACATAAAAAAAAACTTGATAAGTCTGTAGTGAAGCTCTGTTGAAAAAGATTCAACTCAACAATACCAAAAGCACAGCAGGGATGTGCTGTTCAAGGTGATTGCTAGTCAAAGATAACATAAGTATACTGTTGTCATTGTTGGTTATAGAATTTGACCAAGGAAGTACAGTTCCATAAACATATATGGGGCTAAATTGGGCTGTCCAGCACCCATTTTTTTACGCTCTATGTATAAACAGCCTAATGCTCAAAAAAGGTGTCTGCGATGAATGACATACTTCAAATGGGAAGTATGCTTGACACCATCTTGAGATGACCATAGGGCTATTCTCTCCTTTTGAGGAAAGAGCTAAGACAATGATTTAACCTGAGGATCATCACAGCTCAGGTGAGGAGCAAGATTGAGAAGGCAGGGTCTTCATGAATAGCCTCAGATGGTACAGGGATTGAACCCATGATGTTGGTGTTTCTCTGCATCATAAAGCAACTGTCCAGCCAACTGAACTAAACTGACCCATCTTGGTAAAGAGGTTCTTGCACATGATTCTAATAACCAAGGGTATGGGGTGCAAACAGATTGTGATGTCAATCATTGTGCAGCACTGAATTGACACTTTCCACAGCTGAACACAATATTACGTGGCATGAAGGATCCTCACCCAGAAGAGTTTAAAGGCATCATGAACTATGTACAGGGCAGTTAATAGATTGTATTTAGTGGTTGGTGCTGTTGTACGTATACGCTGTTGGAACTTTTCTATACTTAAATTTGGAGAAGGGCCTTTGAGCAATGTGGCTTGCATTGTCATGTGACCTCTGCCATCTTTAGTGTACAAAGGTGTGGGAGCACCACTTGGAGCGTGGTGTCAGGAATGTGCAACTGAAACTGTGTGGTGTTTGATAGCTGTAAGAGGAGCAAAGAATAATTAAAACTTCAGTCTGCAACTTTGTACTGTCTGCAAGTTTGTGCAGCAGATTGATCGTTAGGTAAATCAGTTTGGCTTTGAATATTCCAGTGCCTGCTTTTGTAGAGATAAAGGCCAATTTGGAAATAAATTGGAAATTCTTCCTGCCTCAATGGCAAAACTATGAAATTGTCACCGAGCTTAACAAGAAAACTGAACAAATAACAAAAACTCTTATCAGTGCTCAGTAAAGAGTGCTACATTGCACCATTGACCTCACTGAGCAACAGAAAAGCTCACTTCTATACTAATGTTACTATGAATGCTATATGTTCAACACCAGAGTTCAGGAAAAGAACATTGATCACTGTGACTATTGAGATGTCTAGCTATATCTTGAGTTTTAATAACTGAAGGATGATTTGATCAGAGATTGGGTTGTTTGAGCAATAAGAGATACTGCCATGAGAGCACGTTTGCGCTGAGAAGTGAAATTTACTATCAAGAAAACTATTGATGTGTCAAAGCTCTGAAGTGACCAATCATCGGCTGTAGAGTATTGATGGGAAAGCTGACAAGACTTTGTGCTTTGCTGAAATGCGGTATATGCTTTTCTAGCACAAAGTGATGGAGGGAAGGAAGAATCTTTCACAGAGGACCAACAGACAGTTCAAGGCTGAAGTAGTGGATGTAAGTATTGTGGCGGGCACTGCATGAAAGAAAACAAGGTATGTCCAGTGTGAGAAAGCAGTAATCTAACTGCAAGAAGCTGAATCATTTTGTGCAAAAGTGCCATACTGTAAAGAAGAAAACTAAGCCTATGTATAGGATTCTCCACTCTTGCCAGCACATACGGAGAATTTGGTGCTCAGTCAAAACACCATTCATTGCAGTGGCACCGGAGAATCCCAGACAGGTGAGGTCAGAGGTTTCCAGCATATAAAGGTAGTTACTGAAGATTGTCAGACTGTGAATCTGATGAATCACTCTATACTCTGGAAAGGATTGACATTCTCAAATCTCAAGGAAAAATAATGGTTTGTGACTGTTGAAAGGATGACGTCAAAAGGAGAGCATCAAGTTAATATGAAGTATCAGATGCTGGCGCTATATGAACATCGAGTTTTGTAGACCTGTGTGAAGTTGCTCAAGGTGGTGACATGAAAGTGAAGTCGTCAAAGGTAAAGTTGAGGCTACATGATGGAACAATGCGTACCCTAAGTGGGCATACTCAGCTGAGGGACTAGTGTGATGGGAAGAAAGAAAATTTGCAGTTCCAAATCGGAGACACTAAGCAGAACTAACTAACTTAGCTGAAACAAGTGAAAAGCTTAGACTGGTAACTTTCCATGTGCCAGAAGAGGTTTACTTTGCTTCACACAGCACAAAAACATTGACTGCTGAACAAGTCCCAAAAATTGACAAAGATGTTTTCATGGGTCTCGGAGTCTCCCTTGAAGTAAATAAAAGTGAAAACCAATTCAGCATCTTCTAAGGAGAAATCCTACTGCACTCAAGTCCAATTTAAAAGACAAGATAGAGGAGCTTGAAGAGTTGGGTGAAATCAAGAAGGTAACAACTCCTACAGACTGGATTAACAGTGAAACAACCTGGAAAGCTGAGAGTGTGCAGACAGCCAAAGGACCTCATTACAGTTTGAAGAGATCTCACTACCATATGCTACGATATCGTCATGACATGGCTTTTTAAAGGGTCATGTGTTGAAAGCGTGGGAGTTCTTCCTGGAGTGCGAGCAGAGTGGAAACATGTAAGAGATGCTCAGTAAACATTTGAAAAAAAACTGTTGTTAAAAGTTCCTGGTTGCCAGTCATTGGAACCCAGCACTTCTATATGGAGTCAGGAGCTGGCAGTATAGCACAGAGGCTACTTCACACTGACCCATTCATGTTTGATGAAAACATTGCAAGCAACAGTGCAAAATCTGAAAAAGTAGCGCATCTACTATGGTGCTGGTTTATTGGACAAATCCAAAAAGGTACAAACCTATGATATCCTAAATCTTGCAGGCCCCAAGGCATTCGAGAAGTTTGAATCTGTTGTCTTCCAAATGGAGAAGGAAAAAGATGTCTCCGAGATACTGTGAAAAACGTTTTAAGAACATTGTTTACCAGCAATGAACATAATACTCAACAGGCACGCATTTAACACCACAAGCTAAAGATTTGATTAATTAATGCAGTCCTGTATGGCAACTTTAAACATTTTAGCACAAAATTGTGCATTTGGCACCCTTTTTGAAGCATTAGTCAGGGATTGCATAATCTGTAGGGTCTACTGTGTTCTTGTCCACAAGTGGCAGCTTTGTGAGCAAGATTTAACATTGCCATCATCCATCAGTATTTGTATGCAAAATGAGAAGTCAGAAAAAAAGTTTTTTGTGACGCAGTTCTTGCTCTGCCTCAACTGCACTGACTATCACCCTCAGAACAATAGCATGTTCGGCATTTAGTAAACATTGCAATGAGTGTGACAAATGGAACTATTTTGCTAAATGCTACAGATCTAAAACACAACAGCCTTCCTCTGCCACTAGCCACATTGCAGCCAATCACTCCTCCAAGCTTTGGAGCACAAGCAAGGTAAACCTACTCGAGCTCAATTAGAACAGCAAAACAACTGAGCTTCCAACAAAACTCTTGAGAGTGTCAAAGGGTGTGATCTTCACCATTCTGAACTTTGTTTGTAGCAACACACAGCTAATGGTAAAAATTAACATTGGAGCAAAGTGCAACATGTTGCTGATGCAAACACTGTGGGAACTACCCCAACACCCAAGTGAATTTGTGGCCTGTGGCAGACAAATCATCCACCTGGAAGGTGTGGCCACTCTCATTGCATACAGGGCAGCTTCAAGTTTTACATAGTCAACCAGAATGTAAGGTCACTACTAGTCCTCTGGGGCAGCATTACGTTGGGGCTCACCCACATTGCCCAGAGGTACATGCTCTGCAACATCAGAAATGAGAGAGGACAAAGACCTGTTCAGCTGTGGCATGAATGGTAAACTACCTGTAATTCACCACATGTGATTAGCTGACTCGGTGCCGCCAACAGTTTTTGCTCTAAGAAGGCTACCCTTAGCTGTGAATTCATGCAAGATGAGTTGCCATTCTCTCCTGGCCTGCTTTGTGGATAAATGTTTGTGGAGCAGGGAGGAGAGGATGTATGTGTTTGTCCAGCTTGCTCTCAGTTTTAGGGTTCTCATACTCATAGCCATTCGCTCACTTGGACTCACTCTCACTCACTCTAGTACACTCACTCAGATTCAACCACGTTCACTCACTCACTCATAGCCCTGCAGCTTACAGCACTTAAGGTGCAGATTCAAGTACTTTTAAGAATTTAGGATCACTGCCTTCACCGCTAACTCAAGCAGCAAATTCCAGTCATTCACATAGCCTCTGCATGAAATAATTTTTTCCTCATGACTCTTTTTTTTTAATCCTTCCACCACTGGGTTGGAATCTATGATCCCTGGTTTTTGAACTCTCTGACAAGAGAAACCAATTCCTCCTATCTAACCCTCATAATTTTGTATACCTGAATCATGTCACCCCTCAGCTTTCTCCTGTTCCAACAACCCCAACCTCAGCTGCAATTCTCCAGCCCTGGCAACATTCTCTGCACTCTCTGCTCAGCAATTACATCCTTCCTGTAATGTGGTGACCAGGACAGCATTCAATACTCCAGTTGTGGTCTCACTGGTGTCTTATACAGTTTCATCATTTTCTACGTACTTTTAAATTCTACATCTCTGCCAATGAAGGAGAGCATTCCAAGTGTCTTCTTTCCAACCTTATCTACCTGTATTGCTAGCTTTAGGGACCTGTGCACTAGCACTCCAAGATCTCTCATTTCATCTACCCTTCTCAGCATATTCCCATTTATTGTGTATTCCCTTTTACTGTTTGACTTCCCAAAAGACATCAGCTCGTATTTCAGAGTTGAACTCCATTTGTCACTTTCCTGACCACTCCATCAACCCATTTTTATCATCTTGGAGCTTACAGCTATTCTCTGCACTATCCATTACATGGTCAATTTTTGTGCTTTTTTAAAAATTTCACAATCATGCCCCTCATGTTCAAGTGCAAATCATTAATATATAAAGCAAACAGCAGGGGTCCCAAAACTGACTCCTGTGGAACACCACTTGAAACAACTTTCCATTCACAAGGGCAGCCATCAACCATTACCCTTTGTTTCCTGTCATGAAGCCAATTTTGGATCCAATTTACCATGTTCCTCTGTATTCCATAGGCTTCTACTTTTTTGACTAGTCTGCCATGTGGGACCTTGTCAAATGTCTTACTAAAATCCATGTAGACAACATCCACCACACTACCCTCACAATCCTCCTTGTCACTTCAAAGCATTCAATCAAATTTATAAGGCATTACCTTCCCTTTACAAAGTCATGCTGACAATCCCTGACTAGTCTATGCCTTGTCAGGTGACAGTTTATCTGATCTCTCAGGATTGAGTCTAATTTGCCCACGACCGAAGTAAGACTATAATTGTTTTCTATTCTTTAACAATGGAAGCACATTTGTATTCCTCCAATCCTCTAGCATCTCCTGTGTCTAGCAAAGATTGGAAAATAATCCTCAGAGCATTTGCTATTCCTTCCTGACCTCCTTCAACACCCTGGGGAGCAATCTGTAATAATTTAGGAAACTTGACTGGAAAGGAACATTATTTATTTATTTACAGAACATAAAGACACAGCCTTGCTGTACACACACTAGTCCCACCTGAGACAAATGGTCTGCAGGCCCAATCCTGGGTCTGCCTTATAAAAGTAATGAGTTGCAGCTGGGCAAGCCATTACTGGTTATCAGGAGACCTCATACTCAATGAGCCCCACAGAAAGTTCAGTTAGTGGTTTCCAATGGGCCTCATGGATGTTATCACACAATCCGTCCAGCTCTGATGACTTATTCACTTTCAATAATTCCAACTCCTCTAATATTTCTTCTCTCATGACTATTTTATTCAATATTTCACACTGCTCCTCTTGGATTACTATATCCACATCATCCCTTTCCTTTGTGAATATAAAGACAAAAAATGCATTTAAAACTCCTCCCATATCCTCTGCATCTTCACATATGTTCCTTTTTATCTCTGATAGGTCTCACTTTTTCCTTAACTATCTGTTTGCTCTTTATATACTGGTGAAACATCTTTGGGTTTTTTAAAATCTTGCTTGCTAATATTTATTCATGCCCTCTTTGATTTCTCCTTTTTTTAAACTTGATCCCTGCACTTTCTCTACCCCTTCAGGCTATCTGCAGTTTTAAACTTTTTGTGACTTTCATAAGCTTTCTTTTTCTGTTTAATCTTCATAGAATCCCTACAGTGTAGAAGGAGTCGAGTCTGCATCAAACACAATCCCACCCAGACCCTATTCCCATAACCATCCCCCCAAATTTACTCTGCTAATCCTCCTGACACTAGGGTCAATTTACCATGGCTTACCAACCTACCTGCACATTTTCGGACGGTGGGAGGAAACCCACACAGACACAGGGAGAATGTGCAACCTCCACACAGACAGTGACCCGAGGCTGGAATTGAACCCAGGTTCCTGGCACATGAAGCAGCAGTGCTAACCACTGTGCTACTATGCGCCCTTGTATCTTCCCCTCTATTTTTCTATATGGGGGTCTAGATTTGGCAGTACCATTCTTACTTTTGCAGCGGATATGTCTGTTTTGTATCCTAAGGACTTTATGCTTTCGTACTCACTCACCTCACCTCACGTCTTCTCACTGCGTATGTGCGTTACAATGTGCATTCACATGTATTTAATGCACACCTACATGAGATACTTACGCATCCCTTGCTTCAGCTTTGAGGCTTCTATGAATCATGTCTTACACCTTAGCTGCAACATGCAGATATGACCTTTCCCTTGTGGGTGAGCCAAGCTACTCATTTTGCCCAAATACAGGATTAATTGAACTTTTTCCTGCACTGAATCCACAAGCACTGATGTCTCCTGTTGTGCTCATTACGTCTCAATTTGAATCCAGTTCCTGTTTGCTAGAGGGGTGTTACTGCAGCAAACTGGGTATTGGCCTGGTCTCCGTATCTAGACCACTTCCACCAAAACTTTAATGGTCTGATCTGAAAGGTGTGAGGCAGCTGGATCCACCCGTTCCTCTGTATCCCCCTCTGAAATATTCTATCAATAAAAAGGTAAGGCAAAAAGGGTGACCAAATCAAAAACTATTGATACCACAATGCTCTTATTCATGTTTGTGTGCTTGCATGTACTAACTATTCTCACCATATCATCAATGATTACTGGTAAAGCGTTTGTGGAGAAAATGGCTCTGAGCAAATGCTTGGTGTCATCTCTTTTCAGGCTGTGACTCTAAGGCAGCATGCTGTGCTCCGCCATTACTGACAGTGTTATGCCATGACTTTGTGTATCTGTGAGGGACCCAGTCAAGTATCAACAATATGTCAGTGTGCAGGAATGTTCATTATTCATACATCCACTGAGTCTTGGCAGCCAATGAAGATAACTCAATACTATCTGTCCCAGACGATGCCATCTCTGTGACTGTCTTGTGAATCTACTCCATGCTTTCAGTGGTTCAGTTGGATATGCTTTGATGAGGCAACAACAATGTAATTTCTCCAAGAGGGAAAGCCCATAATGGGCATTCATCCCAGGATCAGCTAGCAGTTGGACAACATTTACAACTAGGACACTCACCTGACCAAGGCAATATATCTCCAAAGCACAGAGTTCAGCTTTAATAACCTCTCAAATGGGCCTTTCTGAATGCCTGCTTTTTATCTTGACCCCTGTTGCCTGACCCAGGCCAGGCACACCTTTGACCCCACACTACTTATTGTCATCCACCTGACTCCTATTCTAACCTGTCCTCATTGACCAAAGATCAAAAGTTCAGGCAAACATTTTTAATGGTTAGGTATATTGGGGATTCTTCCACCTCTGTAAACATGGAGGGAAATTCTGGCCCTATTTCTTGCATCCCTTTACTGGTAAAGTTTTATATTATATATGAGTAGAGCTCTTGCCCTTCAGGGCTGAGAACAAGTCTTGCTTTGTATCAAATCAGCAAGCTGCTCATTTAACAATATCTGTATGATCCACCTTTATTATTAAATTCATTTAATTTTTTGAGGTTAAGATTTTGCATTAAAATTCCCTGATTCATTAAAATAATCAATCGCAAGAAAATTCACCCGTCCTCATGTATCCACTATATAACCCTGAAATTTGCCCTCCATGAACAACATTCCTTCTTCTCCACCTCCCAACAACTGGGGATCATTTTACTCTTGAGTTCTCAGTTGCTTTTGGTTTTATTCCAATAGCCTTCAATCCTTTCCCAAACCAATATTATCCAATTGTCTTTTTTAAACTTTCACCTTGAAACTGAAAGCTAGTTCACACATACTAACTTCAAAATGAATCTGTGTTTATTTGTCATAGAAAAGTGTTTTGAACACCCTAGTCAGATGGCATATGTTATACTCTAAGGTGGACATTTAAGACGTTGAGGGTGACATGGCCTTTCATGGAGCTATTCTATACAGTCCACAGAAATTCCAATACCATATATTATTGAAATAACTACTGTAAAGTGATACTATTGGACAGTCAGGTCCCAGAATGGAACCCTGACTCAATAGACAATAACTTTTTTTAAAATTTAGAAACGTGGATGAACAGCCACAGGACTGCCAATTAACTTTTAACGGAATAATAAGCCATTTATTTAACTTGAAAAGATTCACTATAACACAATACTCTTCCACCCCATCTCTATCTTTGCAGATGTGCACAGTTTTTAAGAGAAACCTACAGGCCAACTGTGGCCAGAGATAAGTTTCAGATGCCATCCAATATAATGCGGATTTCTCATCAAATCCCCCTCTGTGTTTGTTATTCTGTCAGCCAATTGGTCTCACTGAAATCTGACTTCCATACAAGTTTTTCTTCTAACACCACTCTTGAAAAAATTGTGCCTTGGCATCTTCTTCCAAATAACGCGTTCTCTCAGACGCTTTCACCAAGGATCCACTTCCAGTATTTCTTTTCTGACTTGGATTTCTACATGCATTCAAGCTTCCACACAATCTCTCCAGCCATGCCAACAGAACACTACTGTTTCACTGCTTATAGTAAGATTTCACCTAACCTCAGATGTTAACCAGCTAACTTAAATCTTGTCCTTGCAGCTGCCTTTTAAATCAGAACACTTTCCCTGCCATTTTACTGAAATTCTTCTGAACAGGACCTTGTTTGAGTTCTTGTTCTTTGTCCCTTTAATAACTACTTTCCTGAGACATATTCTTTGTCCCAACTTCCTGGTTTTTGGGCTTTCTTTTGTTCTTTTGGGAGATTTACTTTTCACAGCTCCCTTGTCCTGTTCAACTGCCTCCAAACTAAACTCAAAAGTATATCCTAACCTAGGGTGGCCCCTGTTTGCTGAACAGAAACCTAGTCTTTCTTTAAACCCTGTTTGTTTATACATTGTAAACCCTTTAATTGCACTGCAGGCACAGTTGTAAAGTGACCAAAACTTAGACATACAGGCACCTTTGTTAAACATGAAGCTAGCTAAAGCTTTAATCCTTTCGCACACAGAAACACAGTATTAAACTTAAAGTTGTACCTTATTTCTAATACCCACAAATGCAAATATCGATTACTTAAAGCTACTTCTGATGCTACACACTTGGAAAATAGCCCCCAAATATTTCAACTGCTTGTCTACTCATCACTGATTATGTTAATCATTGCCATTATATCCAGCAATATTTTCAACTGCTTCTCTGCTGTTTGTTAGTTAGAAAGTTTGTCATTATGCTCTTCTTTATTTAACAGTATACATACTTGCCAATTCTAATTTGTTCTGGTCAGCTAAAGGATTTTACGACTTTTCCTAGAGATACCATAGAAAGATTGACAGGATTTCACACTTGACTAATTATATTTTTCAGACAATTATTCTCCAAAAAGTTGTTGTTCGGAGCACAAGGACTTGCAGACATTGAGCCCACCTTCAGCATTTTTTCACTGACAACGTGGAGATAATTCTGCAGACATTCACACAATAGATATATTTAATAATCTATTCATGGATCAAGAATACTGATCACCCCCATAAATCTCCCAATCCATCTTTCCTCCTGTCCTCTGGAAACCTCACTGCATCCAAATTGTCTATGGCAAACTTAAAAAAAATGTTATGAAAGCTAAACATATATCTGATAGGAGGAACACAAATAAAAGACTTAAAGTTTTCTAAGGTGGATGAGTTATTTTCCAATTTTCATATAATAACAGAGCAGGATTAATTAACAGATGGCAGCCAGATTTGCAATTATAAAACATGCTTTCCAACCATTATTAAAACACTGGTTCAAATTTAATTACTAATATCAGTGCTCAATATGTTTTGTTGACTCTTCATTAGATTTTAAATATTCAAATCATTTCAAATTTCCTGTTGTTCCATTTTAAAAGGTGTTCATATTGTGCAGAGACACAATGTCAGCTGAATGGAGATTTGAAAATATTTGGAGATTACTTTTTTCACAACGATTTTCTACATCAACATTTAATAATACTATACCTAACTTGAAAGCAAGTTAAGGAAGAATTGCATAATTAATGGCAAAATATTGTGTTGTAACCTCGCAGTGTTTGCCATTTGTTGGACTGGGTTAAGTTTTTTTTTGGTTTTTTTTTGCAAGTTGATGAAAGTCTAATGAAGCAAACAGTGGGGCTGCATTTTACCTGTGTAAATCTGCCCTACAGCCATAAAACATACTGTGTGGGCTAAATTAGCTAACAGTGGAACTTCTGCCCTTTACTCAGGAAGAAGTCCTATCATCAAGAGCTGTTGGCCAATCTGTTTACTAATAGCCCCAGTAGTCCCAATAGCTCAGTGGTGAGGCTGTTTGGACTGCAAGCATTCCTAAAAAGAAGGCAAAATAGATCCCAATTATGATCAGTCTGGGGTTTTGGGTTAGGAAGGTTTGGCCAGCTTAGGGAGGGCTCTGCTAACGAGCTCAATTGACCCTTCATTATTTTATTAAACACAGCAGGCTGGCTGCTGATATTGGTACCCACCTGCCCACCTATCATGTTATGGGGGGTGAGCTTGGGCATGGGTGGGAAGGTGGTGGGCTGGGCACCCACGCTATTTCACACACCCTCCCATCAAAAAAATGCCCGGTCAAGACACACAATTCAGCCCAGCATCTGGGACCTGAGTGAATATTGCAGCCACTTGTGTGTCTCTTTAACCAATCAGATTGAAGGATTATGAAGTAGCAGAATAAGGACTGAGTTGGAATCATAAGTTCAAGTAATTCACTCAATGGCAAATCAGAAACAAAATGAGAAATAAAGGGTGGTATTCCTCCCCACGGCATGTTTTGTGGAAGTGGCCCACCATTGGCTGGCGGAGGGATCTTTTCAGTCCTACTGCTGTCAACAGAGTTTCCTGTTGTTTTCACCCTCCAGTGCCAGATCCCACCAGCAGGAATGGCTGGATAATCCGATCCAGCAAGAGGGACTGAAAATTAGATTAAGTCAGAGAAATAAAGGAACAGAATGGGAATTATTACTTTGAGTAAAATGGACAAAGCTTAACTTTTTGTGCACTGATTTGTTTGTATCTACCCCATAAATATTAGAATTTTACAATATTTAATGTATTGCAGTGATGAAAGAAGCAGTGAGATGTTTTCTGAAGCAAATGATTTACCTTGGCTAGCAACATCGTGGATTACTGTTTCACCTTCTACCTGTCCTCAACTGAAGTTGTTGTAGCATGGATGCATAAATAACAATGAGTACCATTGGCCTCATATTGACAGCAAATTATGGACAGTTGTTTCTCTGGTAATATAAAATTCTAGCTTCCTTGGGGAATGGATCTTTTGAGAACTGTGTCAGCCAAAAGATGTAATCTGTAACCAAGTTGGGAGAAGTGGAAGAAGAATGTTTTAATTTTGTTAAAAAAACTGAAGACTGTTTGGTTCTAACCGAGTTACTAGAGAAAAACTCTGGAGAATTAACTTTTAAAACCTTTTATTCCTACAGAATAATGATCAAAGAAAAAGACCTAGGGCCTAGGGGGCGATCTTGCCAAAAAAAAACTAAGTGCCAAATGTGCATGAAAACAAAAGAGAATTGAGTAGCTTTTTTTGGATGAATTAAAACTGGAATCCTACCTTACTCTGTCAAAAAAAGAAGTCAAATCTTTCTCTGCCAGCAGGAAAGGGACGTGCCCTAAGCTCACCAAAAGCCGGCAGATAGCAGCAGAGGGTGCCAATGTGTGTGCTCGGATCTCTGTTCAGAGATGTCAGTGACAGTCTTGTCCAGCTATCACAGGCCTCCACAGCTGATTTCGCCGCCACCACCCCCACACACTGATGCCCTCCATTCCTGCCCCTCCCCACCCCCCCGCAGCTACTGCAGACTGCAACAGCCAATTAACCACCCCTGCCCCCGCCCTACCGCATCAGTTGTCTGATTTTTCCTGACCCCTGCTCAGCTTCTGTATGTTGACTAGCTGAGCAGAATACCCCACTCCACCCAGTTGCCAGTTACAGAGCATGCAATGTGTTTCACTCTTCCCCAACCCCCCCCACCCCCAAAACAATTGCTGTTGCAGAGCGTGCAGCGTGCCTCTTGCTAGTCATTACTGCAGAGTTTGCAGCATGTGTCCCACTCCCTTGGCACTGCCTGCTGCCTAGTGGGCACTGCCAAGGCACCTAATGGACAGTGCTAGGATGCCAGGCCGGCAGTGCCAGGTCATTGACCAGTGGAGTGAAATGAGAAAATTGCAACCCTAATTTTTCTAAACATTGGTAAAAGAGTGAGGCAGTACTTCCGCTTGGCCTTGCGATTCCACCTGCATGTAACTCAATATCTTACTCAATATACAAGAATGCTCCCAATATATATAAAATGAAGTATTCACTACTGGATCTTGTAATGAGGTATGAACCAAGAACACATGAAATGAAAGTAAGAATAATCTCGGTTGTAGTGATTAATACGCATGATCTAGAGTTATAATTGACAAGAATATAAGCATGTCAAAAACAAGGAAAATAGATTAGAGAAAAATCTAATTTTTGAGGGGGTGAAAAAGGAACTTAAAAAAATGGGCAAATATATTGTTAAACAATGATGTAGAACTACAATAGAAAACATTTAGAACAGTGTTCAACAGGAACAGAAAATAAAAATTAATGAGACGTTGCAGACAAATAAAGACATAGGAAAAAATCTGGATAATAAAAGGGACATAGATAGCAGAGAAGAGCAAGGCAAGATAGAATAAAAAGAGACTGGGAGAGAAGTGAAATAAATACAATTAGGAAGACAAAGAGGAATAATGAAAATAATTATTAAGGGATATAAAACAATATATTAAAATATTCTATAGGCACATAAATAGGGAAGTTAATATGAAATAATCCATAAAGGCAGAGTCAGGAATACACACAGAAATAGTCAGACATGAGAAATAATGAATAATTATTTTGCTCAGTATTTAACACAGAGATAAATCAAGTGAATATGAGATCAGAAGGTATGATTAGAAATGATCAAATTGCATTTAAAGTTAGAAGTGGATAAATATTAAACCAACAAATCAAACTCAAAGGCCATAACTCCTTGTTCAGACAAACTGATTTGTGCATTTGAAAGGAAGCCATGGAGGAGATGATAGAGAAACTATTGCACATATTTAATAATTAATCCAAAAAAAGTGGAGTGTAAGAGGACTGGTGAATAACAATAATGTATTTGTACATACGAAGGAAGATAGAACATGCCCAGGGATATTAGACTGACCAGTCACTGGTTGTAGGAAAAATAACAGAATCTGTACTAAAGAAGATAAAAGTAAACATCTTGAAACCAAAGGTATAATAATCAATAGTTAACATGGCATTCAAAAGGGAAAATCTTGCTTGACTAACCTCGCTGAAGTCTTTGAAGAAGTAGCAGGCTTGTGGCCATGGGTAAAAAGCAACATGTGAAATTAATCTAGATTTCCAAAAGACCTTTGATAAGGTCATAAATCATAAATTTATGAGTGAGATCTGAGTATGTAGAGTCAGGGGGCAAGTAGCAGAATGGATGGCAGCCTGGCTGAAAAGCAGGATAAACGGGAACTATTCAGAATGGCTGAGGTCTTCAAAAGTCAGAGCTTGAACCACAGTTGCTCACAAATTATGTCAACAATTTAGAATTTGGAATCAAAATCAGAATTTCTAAAGATGTGGATGATATGAAATTGGGGGGAACAATCAATGCAGAAAAAGTCCAATAAATTGCAAGAAGACATTAATAAACTTGCAGAATGATCATGCAATTAGCAAATAAATTTCAACATGGTTAAGTCTGTGATATTTTGTTAGGAAATATAAGGAAGTCATATATTAATTATAAAATACAAATGTAAATGGGATAGAGGGGCAAAGAGATCTGGAAGTACAAATACACAAATCACAAAGTTATGACACAGGCCAAATAAGGTCATAATAAAGCAAACCTAGAGCTTATTTCAATAACGATAGGATTAAAAAGTAGGGAAGCTATGCTAAACTTATCAAACCTCAGTTAGACCACACACAAAGCTTTTTGTATGGCACTATATTATATAGAAAGAATTGAAGTATTGAAGAGAATGCATAAAATATTTAGAATGATATCAGTATAGAAGTTATAGGATAAACAGTTTAGGTCTCTTTTCTCTTGAAAATTGAAGACTAAGTGTTGACTCAATAGAGGTCTTCTTGATGGAGCAGACACGTTTGTTTGGCACTCAGAATTTGTCTGGTTAAAATCATCCACAGAGCACATTTCCACTTTTCAGAAAGAGCAAGTTACAAGACAACATTACAAAATATTCACCAAGAATTCAGAACAAAGCTTATTTGCCCTTGGAATGTCAAACTTGTTACCATATGGAGTAATTGAGGCAAATATTACATGTGTATTTAGAGGAGACTGGATTTCATATGAGAGAGAGTCCTGTGTTTTTTTTTAAAGTACATTTTCAAACCCTTTGGGGAATAATGGTGGAAGGATTTCTGAGCTGATTATCAGCTCATTGAACCAAGTTATGAAAACTCCTTCCCTGGCCAAAAAGTCCTAGGGTTGGACTTGAATGTGAAAGTTCTGGTATAGAATTAAGGGTGCTATCATTGTGGGGTTCTGTTGATAGAGTTAGATGAGGAACAAATGGGGAAAGACTTGATTGGAGCATAAACAATGGCTTGGATTAGTTGGTCTCACCATATATTCTACGCAACTCTCTGTAAATATTTCTATCCCTTTTTAGTGCGTGTACGAACCAGCTCACTATTCTGCAAACGAGGATCCGTATCAATTAAACAAAACTGATCGGCAATCAGTTGCTACTAAATCTCCCACGTTATCAACATCAACTAAATTCAATGCATCACTTCAGCTGTGGTCTGGGAAAATTTGAGCAATCAGCAGGAGAGCAGGGAAATTTTAAAACACCTGTTTTATAGGTCAGACTCTGATCAATGTTGGCTCTGGAGAGAATCAGTGAGATTACATAACTGACTGAGCTAGGTCTTCATCTCCTGCTGGTGATGAACATGACACATGCAGACTTAAGGTGAAGAAGGGCACTGCACTATTTCTGACAGTGTGCTGAAACTCTTAAACTGACAGAGAAAACATGTGCGTGGTGAGTCCAGTATGTTCAGTTACAGATACTTTAGCCCATAAATTTTCTGGAATTAATTTCAATTAGTCTAATTCAATACAAAATTTTGAAGAGATGTAATTGATACAATTATGCAAGCATTTAATTGATTAGCAAAAGACCATAACTGGAACAAAGATGTCTGAGTTGAATGATTTCAAATCATCTCTTAGCATGCATGGCTTGTTTGTGTCGATCCGATAATATAAGACATGAACATTAGCTGATGCGGCTCGTGTCTCCTGTTATCTGGATGTGACAATGATGTTAGTATGCTGATCATTTTCACTTGCATTGAGATGTTGAATCTTAGCTCAGGACAGAGACCACAGTGGTTAGCACGACTGCCTCACAGCACCAGGGACCCGGGTTCAATTCTGGCCTCGGGTGACTGTGTGTGGTGTTTGCACAGTCTCCATGTCCATGTGGGTTTCCTCTGGGTGCTCCGGCTTCCTCCCACGCTCCAAATATGTGCGGGTTAGGTCGATTTGGCTATAATGGATTGCCTCCTAACGTCAGGGAGATTGGAAAAGTGGATGTGTGGGGTTATAGGAATAGGGCAGGACCTGTATGGGATTGTTATTGGTGCGGGCTCGATCGGCCAGCTGGCCTCCTTCTGCACTGTAGATTCTATGATTCTATGATCCAGTGAAAACAGAACCTCCTTACACACTAATTACTGAAATTACTAGTTGCTGTGCTGCATTAGGTAATACCTTTAACACCAGCTTCCGAACATTCTGGGTTTCAATGACCTCTGCAGCTCTGCGCACCCCCCTCCCCCCCAGCCCCATAACCCCCATGGCCTAATCGCAGCCCCCTGAACATTCTTGGCCACATCCCCCTGACGCCCCCCCCCCCCCCACCCCCTAATACCATTTTGACCTGCCCCGATCTCCGAACCTACCTCCTCTCCCCCACCTTCCCGCAGCACCATTCCCTTCCACAGTTGTCTCTATGCAGTGAATTATGCTTGTGGAGTCAGGTCCCCTGCTTGACACAAGATGCTTACTTTGTTTCCTAGGGTGTCATTTTGTCTTTTCACAATTGATTTTCACAGCATACGCTTAGTATAATTTCTAAATTGTGATGTGCCAACCAACAAATTCAGGCAAAGATTTGGAGACTGTTTGGTGTGGGCGTGTCTATACTATGGAATTGGGGCGAAACAGGATGGGGGGACCGAGTCTGGCTGGGAATGGTCGGAGGGCTGCAATCGGGCTATGGGGGTTGGGGGGGGGGGGGGGGGGGCAACACTGCAGGGGTCCCGGGCTGGCCAACGATCGAGCTGGCCAGCAAATGGGAGGCTAACAGGTCGGGGTCACTGCGTATGTGCAAAGGCCTGCTGGTTTCAGCCTCCCAGGCAGGAATAGGCCCTGCCCCCTGAAATTTAATGGTATTCACTCCAGTGGCTTCTGCAGTGCACAGAGTGTGGGAGATTCTAGCATGAACCCCAGTTGGGAAAAAAACAACATGAATTACTCCAGTTTTCCCACGAATTCAACACTTAGAAATTTTCTGGGAGAGTTGTACCCTTACACTTTATAAACATGCATTTGATCACACAGTAACCATAGTTTCAACCTGGATCTTTTTACATATGCACAAGTGGATCCACATAAAGCCCACCATCTGCATATAATTAAATACAATTCCATTTATAAGGGCAACTCTTCTAAAGCTGTATCTGAGGTGTATTGCTGTGAAATTATCAAATATGTACACGCTGTCTTGAGGAGTGTATGATGTGATGGGCCTTAGCAGTCTGACCTGCAAAGCCCAGTGAGCTCAGATCTATCTTCTGCTTTTTTATTCTTGTTTGAACATTATGTTTCTGAAAAGTTGGAATGGGTTGTTCTTAATACTATTGCCTTATTGTTGGATAAAACCTAATCAGAACATCAAGTTCAGTTAATATCAACAACCTCAAACGTTTATGCATATTAATGGCAACATGGATTCAAACTTTTTTTTAAATTCCTGAGAGCTTTGTAATACATAATTAGCAATTCTAGAAACTGCGACACCCAAGTCTAGAGCTTTTTGATATATTGATACTACTACACCAGTTACATTTGGTACAAAGTCAAACTCCTTTCTACCACTGTTGTCTTTATGGAGTGAATTATGCATGTGGAGTCAGGACCCCGCTTGACACTAGATGCTTACTTTGTTCCCTAGGGTGTCTTTTTGGCTTTTCACAGCTCATTTTCACAGTTTACGCTTTGTATGATTTCTAAATAGGGTGGTGGGGATATGTTGTATCAGATGGTGGTGATTCGATGACCGGGGAGAGCTTAAGGCACCAGAGAAAAACAGATTTATGTTTTGTCATGTGTTTGGGGTCTAAATGGTATTCTTTGGGAGTTTTCTATCTCTCAAAGAAAGCTCCTTGTGACTGTTATTTGTTTTTACTATAAATCGCTATTTACAAAAGCTGTATACATATTAGGACTTCTCTTTGTGTTCCGCTCCTTCCAAGGCAGTGATTCTCCCGAATTGGGACTAAGTGGGAAACTCTCCAGGGAAACCTGGAGAGTTCTCTTTTCTTTATATCTAGGCACATTCATTATTTTGCTGTTGTGCTTGTGTTGATCCCTGCAACTTCAACAAAATGCAAATCTTCCAGATTGGTCCATTCAACTGGATCTCCAAAACTATCTGCTGTTGTCTGGTACTTCCCTTGCATGTACTGTGTTATGGAATCATATCTCATTCATCTTGATCTGAACCATTAGAACCTAAGTGGCATTTTCACAATCTATTTTCAGACTAGTGGCTTATAGTCTGTTTCAGTTTTGAAATGCAATTCCATCACGGTCCAAGAATTTCTAGCACATCCATGTTGCTGCCAATGCTTCCTTCTCAAATTGTGGCACATCTTTTCTCTCTGGCTGTGAGTGATATTGCAGTGTACATTTACCATCTCTCTGTATTGAGATTATACTACACCCAGATCAGCTATAATTGCTGCCACAATGGTCTCTATTTCTGTGTTGTAATATTCTAAAATTTCAGAAGAAATTAAAGATTTTTGATTTTCTGAAAAACATTTTGCTGGTCCACATTCCAGCACCACTGATCCTGTCTCAACAATTGCCTGAAAGGCTTATTGAGCTCTCCCACAGACGTAGGGTCAGGATTTCATGGCCCTGCCACAATGTGCCTCTACCCTGTGAATGCGATAGACCATTTAAATTAGCATTTGGTTCAGCGGGACCATAATATTGCATTGGGTGGAAGAGGCCGTAGAATAATGGCTAAGCATTGTCTGTGCCACCTTACAGATATTTGGGAACTTGGGTTCACTCAAGGAAGCATAAAACATGTCCAGTTTCACTGGATTGTTCTTTCTTTTGAAGGTGAGATCTTAATGTTGTAACATTTTCTTTCATGTCAGCCCTTTCTGTTAAATACGTGCATTCTCTGGTCCTCCAGCAAGCTTGCAGAATTATGTTTTAACAGTTTATAGGAAACTTGTCTCTTACTTTTTCATAGTTATGTGTTTTTAAAGAATCAGTGGGTTACTGACAGGAAAGGTTAAATGAAGCGAAGAAAGAAACTAGAAAATAGATACAGACTGTCA
Source organism: Carcharhinus amblyrhynchos (assembly GCF_965287045.1). NCBI lineage: Eukaryota > Metazoa > Chordata > Chondrichthyes > Carcharhiniformes > Carcharhinidae > Carcharhinus > Carcharhinus amblyrhynchos. The sequence continues at coordinate 36,385,469 of NC_137346.1, read as the reverse complement.
GTCAGTTCTCTATGTGAGAGCCAAAACAGCATTCGATTCGATTACCTACGTGACCCAAGTCCTGTTCATCTATTATCCCTATGTTCTCTGACCTACATTGGCTACATTGGGCAGTGTGGCCCAAGTTTCTTCACTTTTTAACTGAGACACTGGATAAAATCCTTAACTGGATCATGGTATATCCTGACAGCAAGTCTAGACATCAGCACAGCCTGTCTGCATTTCTCCAGTGCAGTCAATGCTATAGCTACACACTAAGGAGGAGACTGTAAGGAATGACACTGAGATCTCACTTCTCTCAGAGGCTTTGTGTAATTTAAAAAAAAATTCTTTGTCATCCATTTTATATGTGTTGAATGAACGAAATTGCAAATTAAACTCTCCCTCAAGTTTACATGAAGAATGATGAAATGTCAGCTGTTCCCAATCCCTTTTAATCAGTCCAGCCACTGCCTCATTTAGCCTTCAGGGAGAAGTGACAAGTGAGAATATAACACATCTGTTACACTAGTCCAAGTGCAAATGAACACACTATTGTGGATCAGAATTAACTGGACAGTTAACATTCTGTAGATTTTTATTAACTTCTCTTTTTTTTTAAACCACACCCCACTTTTTCTCCTTGCCAGTGTGGGTGTTGCCCCAAAGATGCCAGAGACAATCTAATACCTTCACCAAACACAGGCATAAACTGAGACAGTAAGCACCAGCAGGTTCTTTAACTATCTGGAGACTTGCATTCATCCTACTCTCACTCAAACTACACACAAAGGCACAAACATGTATTCATTTTCCAGCATACATTAGAGATCAGCCATTAAAAGTAGGGTGAATTCTTTTTTCAAATAATTGCTACCCCCAACAGAGAGTGTAGAACTAATTCAATATACACTGTCAATCAAACTAAATCAATGGACCAATAGTAAATTTAAATAGGTTACTTCTTGTGTTGTATCTCTAGAAACAATTTGCCTGTACCACAGATGAAACCACTTATTGGACTCATTCAATCTTATGAATTAGACAAATTTAAAGGATCATGTCAGGTGAGGAACGCTCTCAACGCTCACTTAGTGAAGAAACCTCATAGCCTAGAAATTTGTGTCTATTAAACTGCTCCATTAAAACTGCTTGGTCATGAATTCAGAGAAAATATTTTTACAACTATAGCTGTAAAAGTAAATGGAATTAATGGGAGAGCTTTGCAAATATTTCTTGGGTCACGCAAAATATTTTGATGTTTACTTCCACTGTATAAGGATATAGTTCCAAATTAAAATATGTCTCCACTGCTGTCTCAGCTCATCTACTGTTGAAACCCTCATCTGTGCCTTTGTTACCTCTAGACTTGGCTTTTCCTGTGTTCTCCTGGCCAATGTCCCATCATGCAACCTACCCAGCCTAATCAAAACATTGCTTTCCGAATTCTAACTTGTCTCAAGCCCTGTTCACCTATTATTCCTATGCTCTCTGAACTATGTTGACTACCAGTCTGTCAATGCCTTGATTTCAAAATCCTTATACTTACTTGAAATTCCTCCATTTCATCACACCTCTGTAACCCTCTCCTCTGCAAACACTGCACTTTTCTATATCTGGCCTGCTGTGCACCCCAATGTTTATCACTCCACCTTCAGCTACCCCCAGCTATTGGATTAACTCCTGAGATCTTCCCAATACTTCTCAAATTCACTTTCTTCCTTTAAGGTATATCTTTAGACCTATATCATTGACTACAAGTTTTTGGCAGCATGTCTCGTAGCTCCTTATGTACCATGGTGTCAAATTGTATTTTTTAATGCTGTGACATTTTATTATGTTAAAAATGCTATATAAATTCAGATTAGTGCTGCAGTGGGATGAACCTGCTGCCATATTAGTGGTGAAGAGGCTAGTTTTGCACTGCCTTTTGCACTAGTGGCATCAGGTCCATGCTGCAAATATGGTAATGTGCTGCTTGTGAAAATAATGGGATAAGCTACTAGGCAATAAAAAACATGAACTATACAATTTCTTCAGAAACTTCTCAGCAACTTCATCTTTGAGTTTAAGTCCTGGCGTCGGACTTGATTCCAAAACCTTACGCCTTAGAGATGAGAAAACTACCAACTGAGCCATTAAAATCAGAAAAATGTTCTTCATATAGCCTATCAAACTCCTTAATAATTTTAAGACTTCTCTCTGACCACCTCTGTTGTCTCAGGCCACACATCAGGCAGGCCAGCCCCAGTGCAAATGTAAAATACGGTGTGATGATTTTGGGTCACCAATATGATGTTATCTCACCATATTATCAAAGGGTTTGATGAGGCACATGGAGGACATTTTTTCGATCTTAAACTGTGCATCAGTCATTACCCGTGGCTCAGTTGGTAGCTTTCTCATCTCTAAGTCATAAGGTTTTAGAATTCAAAGTTACTGAAGGCGAGAAGGCACAGAGACTGGGTGCCTACCTGCCATTTTGAAATAACCAATCAACAAGCTACTGGGCTTGTTAACAGCCCAATTGTAAGCAACATTTTGGGCATTGGACAGAAGAGGTTTGGGGCTGCTTTACAACAGATGTGGTGGAATGACACAAGCGTTGAAGAAAAGGCCTACCCTTGTCTGCTTGTAGCAGCAGATTCTGTTAGCGGAGATGGCAGCACCTGGATGTTACTTTCATTTCATTTGTTAACTTTTCCAACGCTTTGATAATATGATGAGATAACATCATATTGGTGACCCAAAATCATCACACCGTATTTTACATTTGCTTTGGGGCTGGCCTGCCTGATCTGTGGCCTGAGAAGACGGAAGCAATCAGAGAGAGGTCTTAAAATTGTTAAGGGGTTTGATAGGCCACATGGAGAACATTTTTCTGATTTTTAAACTATGCTTCAGTCATCACCAATGGCTCAGTTGGTAGTTTTCTCATCTCTAAGTCATAAGGTTTTGGAATCAAGTCCGACACCAGAACTTAAACTCAAAGATGAAGTTGCTGAGTGGTTTCTGAAGAAATTGTACAGTTCATGTTTTTTATTACCTAGTAGCTTATCTCATTATTTTCACAAGCAGTACATTACTATATACGCAGCATGGACCTAATGTCATCAGTGCAAAAGGCAGTGCAAAACTGGCCTCTCCACCATTAATATGGAAGTAAAGAGAGAATGAGAGAACTTCCAGATTATGGCATAAAATGTCTGCCACATGACATCCTAGACAAGAGTCTCTATTGGGTATGGAGGCCCATCTTTCACACCACTAATTGCCCCACTGGGCAGTCAATAGTTGAGCATCCAATGTTTGATTCACTGAGTTGAGGAGGTGAGGGCAGGAAGGAATGGACTGTTCACTTTGTTTTCCTCCTTTACCCCACTGAAAAATGTAATATCCAGGCCATTTTTTTTATCTAGGAAAGGCCTGTTCAACCTCTCCTAATAGTTTAAACCCCTCAGTTCTTTCATCCTCTTTACAATTTTGCCAGTAGCACAATATCTCTTTTGTAATAAGGACCACAGTTCTCCTAAATGAATTCTAAGGACTGCTGCTAGCAGGAAAATCAGTGTGTTTCCTGCTGGCACTGGTAGTGTTACTGAGGTGGGATTCAAGGACTTTAAAACTGAAAAAAATGCCCCCACGTAAATCATTCCGGGCCCAATGTGCCAGGAGTGTGAGGCTCTCAATCAGCGATCAGCTGTTCAGTTGACATTCAGGAACACTTGCTGCTTTTCCTTCTCAGAATAACTGAAGGAAGAACAACCCTGTCTCAATACAGGAAACATTAGTTCTTAGATCTTATCTGAGACCAATCTTTTTCAGTGATAACAGTGGATTTATCTATGATTGTCTCCACTGCAGCAAGAACCCAGAATATAACCATTCAAACCTGTAAATGAACTTCTCCCCAAAATTTAGTTCATTGCAAGACTAATTAGATGTTCCATGCAATGCCCATTTAAAATGTGATATGACTGAATCAAACCTGTAGTTTTTCACCAAGACAACTGTATCTCGCTGTTCTATCTTTCACACATGCCTATGAGGTATAGTGCAGTAGCATCAGGATGGCACAGTACACTAGTATTTTGAGCTTGTCTACATTAAAGCAGAGAGATATATATTAGCACATGCAATGTCTCATGAGTTTCCAATTTCATCTAATCATTGGAAGCAAACACTTCCCACGCAGGGAGGGAGACTTACTCCAATATCAGCCTTTGCATACCTCGTAGTGACCAGCTGCCCACCATTTCACTCACAACTGCTGCAAATTATGAGAAAACAACCATAAAAAGATTTACATTCTTGCATAGCACCTTATCATGTCCTCATGATGTCCCAGAGTGCCAATGAATTCATTGAAATATTATTAACAGTTCTTAAGAAGATGAACATTGATGAGGAAAAATCAGTCATGTAGAAAGAGTCTGGTGCTTTAATTAACAGTTTTCAGATGTAGGATCTGGCATGTTTGTTAAGTGCAGTATTATTATAACTCTAAGGTCAATTTCAAATCCAAGGATAGGCACAACAATAGTCAGACTTGTGAAACTACTTAGAGTCAATGAAACACCTAATGACAAGATTCTGCCTTCTTATCCCATAGGTCAATGGCAAGATTATTTGGATGTCTTTAACTATTATGAATGGTCCTTCTGAGGGTCTCATTGGATGAAAAGAGGAGATTAGCTATAAATTGATAGAAAATAGCCATTCAGCCCATCAGATGTCTGCCAGCTAGAAGAGATTCATTTTTCAACCCTTGGCAGTAGCCCTGTAGGAACTTCTAATGGATAACCAAGTGCTGCATGTTTCTGACTCTGCATCCATCCTCCCCCATGACCACCATTGTCAACCCCACTCTCTGGTTAAATTAACTTCCCCTCAACCTAATCCTTCAGCCGTCAATTTTAATCTATGCCTCCCAGGTTACTCCTCTGCTTTTAGACATAGCTCCTTCAATTCAAACTCTGTCAATGCCCCCTCAATGTTTTATGTATTTTAGTTACATCATCCTTCTACCTCTTCTATCTCGAAGATAATCATCCAATTTTGAAGCTTGGCGGAGTTAGAAAAGAGCAGTAAATAAAGCTAATGGAGTCAATGAAAAGCTTTGTAGGCAAGAGATAAAGCCAATGGTTAAAAAAAATCTATCATAAAGCATATCCACTTTCTAGGCAGGGTCAGAGAATTTCAGAACTGCTGGGGCTCATTCAAACTTGGAAAGGGATCACCCTAGTTTTGCAGCAGTTGGGGATTATGAGGGAAAACAAGGGGGGTCTCTCTAATGAAACTGACAGGTCCTGTAAACCATAAGTTTCCTACAGTGCAGAAGCAGGCCATTCATCCCATCAAGCCTGTACTGACTCTCCTGCAGAGCATCCTGTGCAGACCCTATCCCTGTAACCCCGTATAATTAATTCCCCTAACCTAAACATTCTGGGACACTAAAGGTCAAATTAGCATGGCCAATCAACCTAACTTACGTACCTTTGGATTGTGGGGAAAAAAATGAAGCATCTGGAGGAAAAACACGGGGAGAATTTACAAGTTCCACACAGTCACTTAAGACCGGAATTGAACTGGGTCCCTAGAGCTGTGAGGCAGCAATACTAGCCACTGTGCCACCCAATCAAAGCATCTAGTAACATCTGGGGCTTCTGCAATCAACCAAAAGCAATTCCTCCCTGGCCCTACTTTTCATGATCAGGACTAATTGACAACTGTACACCTGCGTGACTTCCTGCTGGGAGGGAGCAGGGTTGGGGGGTGGGGGGGAGATTACGTAAGCATTCAATCAAGGCTATTGATTCAGGCTTCCAGGCTGCTAATTTTAAATCAGATGTATTTAAATCAGCTCTGATCAGATTCTCATCCACTCTGAATGAGAACCTGATCTGGCCAGTTGAAGTGGGCCAAGAGATTTTCAACAGTTTGACACCTGGCAAGAATCCTGATTTGGACCTCACACCCAATTCAACAGGCCATCGGAAATGCCAGCTGGGCTAGCAGCCCCATGATAATCAGAGCTATGTACAAGTTTGATCTAACCGACAGATTGTCAACTGAGAATCATGAATTTAAAAAGCCTGAGGTTGATTTTCCACATAAAACACTGTGTGGGAAAAAGAATCAGGCTTAACTAGGAAAGTAAAGAAATTTACTCTGAAAAGAGGGGTTGAATATGAATGGAATCAAATCTTAAAAAGAAAAAAAGTGCAACAAAAATGCTAAAGGCAATTTGGAGGGTTGTCGAAATGAAGAATCTGTTAGAAAACAAACATTAGTTTAAAAGTATGGAGCTTTTTCCCTGAGAGAAGATAATGAGTCTATATTGACGAGAATCAAAGAAATGGCAAAAAGACGAACAGAGAATTAATTTACTGGGGTGGTACCAAGAATAAGTGACATCAGTTAATGTGGAGAAATTAGAGAAACTGGGATTGTTCTCCTTAGTACAGGGAAGGTTAAAAGATTTAGGCAAGCTGAAAATAATGAACAGAATGAATAAGGAGAAGCTGTTTCTGGTGACAGAGGGTTGGTGACTAGGGAAAGAATTGCAGAAAGAATCTGCAACAAGATAGATGAACCAGGGGCACAGGTAGAGATAATGATTTAGATCTAATCACCAATACACAGATATGGTTACAAAGTGATCAAGGTTGAGAAATAAATATTCCAGGGTACACAATATTTTGAATAGGCAGACAGAATGACAAAGAGGAGGGGTAGCACTGATAAACACAAAGTTATTGAGTAATAACCTGGGCCGGACAGGATTTACCCTAGGATTCTCTGGGAGGCAAGAGAGGAGATTGCAGAGCCTCTGGCTCTGATCTTCAGGTCGTCGTTGGTGACTGGTATAGTGCCAGAAGATTGGAGGATAGCGAATGTTGTCCCATTGTTTAAGAAGGGGAACAGAGACTTCCCTGGGAATTATAGACCGGTGAGTCTTACTTCTGTTGTGGGCAAGGTTTTAGAAAAAATTATTAGGGATAGGATTTATAGTTATTTGGAGAGTAATGAATTGATTGGAGATAGTCAGCATGGTTTTGTGGAGGGTAGGTCGTGCCTTACTAACCTTATTGAGTTTTTTGAGAAAGTGACTAAAGAGGTGGATGGGGGTAAGGCAGTTGACGTGGTATATATGGACTTTAGTAAGGCGTTTGATAAGGTTCACCATGGAAGGCTTCTGCAGAAAATGCAGATGTATGGGATTGAGGGTGATTTAGGAAATTGGATCAGGAATTGGCTGGCGGATAGGAGACAGAGGGTGGTGGTTGATGGTAAGTATTCGTCATGGAGTTCAGTTACGAGTGGTGTGCCTCAGGGATCTGTTTTGGGGCCACTGCTGTTTGTAATTTTAATAAATGATCTGGATGAGGGTATAGTTGGGTGGATTAGTAAGTTTGCTGATGACACCAAAGTCGGAGGTGTGGTAGATAGTGAGAAAGGGTGTCTTAGTTTACAGGGAGACTTGGACAGGTTGCAGAGCTGGGCCGAGAGGTGGCGGATGGAGTTTAATGCGGAAAAGTGTGAGGTAATTCACTTTGGCAGGAATAACGGATGTGTAGAGTATAGGGCTAACGGTAGGACTCTGAATAGTGTGGATGAACAGAGGGATCTAGGTGTCTGTGTACATAGATCCCTGAAAGCTGGGAATCAGGTAGATAGGGTTGTTAGGAAGGCATACAGTGTCTTGGCATTTATTGGTAGGGGGATTGAATTTAGGAGCCGCAGCGTCATGTTGCAACTGTACAAAACTCTGGTGCGGCCGCACTTGGAGTATTGTGTGCAATTCTGCTCCCCACATTATAGGAAGGATGTGGAGGCTTTGGAGAGGGTGCAGAGGAGGTTTACCAGGATGTTGCCTGGTATGGAGGGGAGGTCCTATGAGGAGAGACTGAAGGATTTGAGGTTGTTTTCGTTAGAAAGAAGGCGGCTACGAGGGGACCTTATTGAAACATATAAGATGATTAGAGGTTTAGATAGGGTGGACAGTGATAGCCTTTTTCCTCGGATGGAGAAAGCTCGCACGAGGGGGCATAGCTTTAAATTAAGGGGTGGTAGTTATAGGACGGATGTCAGAGGTAGGTTCTTTACCCAGAGGGTGGTGAGGGATTGGAATGCCCTGCCTGCTGCAGTTGTAAATGCGCCTAGTTTGGGGGCGTTTAAGAGATCCGTGGATAGGTTTATGGATGGAAAGGGTTTGGTTTAGGTTAGAGGGTCATTGCTTTTTAACTGGTCGGCGCAACATCGTGGGCCGAAGGGCCTGTTCTGCGCTGTAATGTTCTATGTTCTATATCATGAAGTGGAATAATTTTGGGTGCAAATTAGGAATATCACGTATCAGAAAACACTGGTGGGAGTAGTTCAGAGGCCCCTTAACAGTAATCATATTGTTGGATATAGCATTAAACAAGAAATGATTGGAGCCTGTAATAAAGGCAATGTAATCATTGAGGTCGACTTTAATCTTGATATACACTAGGACAGTCAAATTGGTAAGATTGGTCTAGACAATGAGTTTGTAGAGCTTTTTTGTGGCAATTTCTCAGAACAATATATTGAGATAAAGCTATCTTAGATCTAGTATTGTGAATGTAGTAGGATTAATTAGCAATGTCATAATAAAAAAATGCTAGGAAATGATGGCCATAATAACATTGAATTCTGTGTTCGGTTTGAAAATGACATGCTTCGATCATAAACAAAATCAGTTACATTGGTATAAGGGGAAAATTGGCTAAAGCTAATTGAGTAAATAGATTAAAAGATATGGAGGTAAATGAACAGTGGGAGGCATTTAAAGAAACAAATCAAAATGTTCAACAAAAATACATTCCATTTGAAAAACTAAAACTCAGAAAAAAATCACATCAGTAGTTTACTGTGGCAGTTAAGGATAGTATTACATTAAAAACAGGAAGTCTACAAAGTTGCATAAACAACAGCAAGTCCAAGAAGTGGGACTGTTTTAGAAACCGATAAGGGCTGCCAAAAGGTCGATAATATGGTTTAAAAAAGTATGAGAATGAAAATGCTAGAAATATAAAAAAGACCATAAAATTTATTAAATATATTGAAATGAAAAGAGTAGCAGAAGTAAATGTTGGTTCCTTAGAAGCAGAGACAGGTGAAATTATCATGGGGATGAGGAAATAAGAGGTATTATTGAACAATATTTTGTGTCCGTCTACAACAGGAGACTCATGCCTCATATCAGAAATTCACAGTAACCAAGCACTAAAGAGAGTGAAGAAATTTCAGGAATTAACATTAGCAGACAAAAAGTATTGGAGAAACTTTGAAGTTTCTGAACCATTAACAAGTTGAAACCTTTTCTATTGCATTGAAAACCTTTGATCTTTATAAATTTCAAAGGCCAGTCCTTTGAAATAAACTTCCATTGTTCTACTCAGCCTCCAGTCAGCTGTTTTCTGCTTGAATGCACCTCTATTGTTCCTAATCACAATGTTTATATAGATTCAAAGCTTGATTGACAGCTGTGGTTTCTTCAAAAGGAATAAGGTGGGGCTGAGTGCACAACTGTGCCTTTCCCATCACCACCCACGCAGGTGAAATCAACAACTCCTCCCTGTCAGAGCACTTCACGGGGGTTTCCTCACACCTGCAGCTTCTGACAGGGAAAAAGGGAAATCGCTGATGCAGAATGGACTGCTGCACTAATTTAAAAGTCTGCCAGGTGAGCAGATGGATGGAGATTAAAGTGACCAGGCCACTTCAAAGTTTTCACAACTGACAGACAGGAATGTGAATATTGATCAGGACTGTTGAAATCACCATGCTGTGAGTGATTTTTAGGTCAGCTAGGACAAGAAGGGACAATCCAGCATGAGGCCTCCATTCCAGGGGAGAGTGGCAAGGTCAACTCCTTGCCCCCAGCCTCCAGGATCCTTGAGGGTCCCTTCCTCAACAGCCTAGCAGCAGAAAAGGGGCAAATAGCCATGGATGTACCCTTCTTGAATCCCCCGCCTCCTCCCTTGCTTGGGGCCCAAGGCACCACACCAGGATATCAGTGCCAGGCATTGTATTAAAATTAGTGAGTTTGTATAATTATTGGCAGGAACCCAATTGGGGCTGATCGGTGGACCAAGAGCATCGTGATCAAACTCCCTCTTTGCCTGATGCCCTGTTCTCTAGGTCATCATGATTCTCGCTGGCAGCTGGTGGCCCTGGCGAACCACCCTCCCACCCCTCTCCCCACACTAGCCTTTTGCTTTCACAAAATCATTTATCAGAGATGTACAGAACAGCAGTTATAAAGTCAACAGATTATAAAAGACAGCACTCGCTGATAACTGCAACAATTCACAATGTGATGAATGCACTGAATAATTAGTACATTTCAGAGCAATTACAAAGTCTCCTGTAGACACTTGATTTACTCAGCATCAGTTCCACTCACTTTTGGTATTTTGAACAGTCAAATATTTTAAAGTGATCCTCAGGTCTCCTCCAGTCAAGGTGAATCCTATAAATTGGCTTGTGAATGTTGCCCAGTATCAGTCATATCAGTCACATGGTAACTTCATATTGCAATGGATGTTTGGTTAAATAAAGCTCGTTTGATTGTCGCTATGTTTTTTTACCCCTTAATGGCTCATTTCTAAACACTTTTAAAGCCTAACAGTCATAACAATGACCTGATCATAACTCCAACTATATGGGATAAAATTGCTCAAAATTGCTCTACTGATAACAATCTCCCTTTAAGAATTGCTTGAACCTTTGATTACCTTTTTTTCCTCCATTCTGAGATCAATCATGGAAAGCAAACATCCCCAGAACTACTTATCATATCCCACAGTGAATCAAAAAAGAGGTTTCTGTTTTCAGTATATTTTTTGATAGAGGAAGGTTGGAACTCCCACAATCTTATAATCCCCACGGTGCAGCAGGAGGCCATTTGGCCCTTTGAACCAAATGTTTGCTTCCGCAAAAGTGTACAGACTTTTAATACCCAAAGTTCATTTTCTGTCCTGCGGCACAGTGGTTAGCACTGCTGCCACACAGCACCTGGGACCAAGATTCAATTCCAGCCTTGGGTGGCTGCTTATGCGGAATGTGCACATTCTCCCCATGCTTGTGTGGGTTTCCTCTGGGTGCTCTGGTTTCCTGCCGCAGTCCAAAGATGTGCAGATTAGATGGATTGACCATGACAAATTGCCCCTTCGTATCTAAAGGTGCGTAGGTTAGGGGGATTGACCATGCTAAATTGCCCCTTGGTGTCCAAAGATGTGTAGGTTAGGTGGATTAGGCAAGGTAAATGTGTGGGGTTATGGGATATGGCAAGGAGGGGCCTGGGTGAGGTGCTTTTTCAGAGAGTTGGCTCAGACTCAATGGGCCGAATAGCCCTTTCTGCACTGTCAGAATTCCACGGTTTGATAGTACTCTTTCCAATCTGTGAGCTGTATTTTAATTTTAATTGGGACATAGTCAAAGTGGAGGGGCAGAGGGCATTAGTGAGAATGGAGACACAGGCACAAAATACTGAGTTGGGAAGCAAAGTCCTGGCTGGTGAGATCTATGTCGTGATTTTCCCAAAAGTGCTGAATTGGCAGGAAAACTGTTATAAATCCCGACTGTTTTCTCAGCTTCTTGCCTGAATCTCCCCACTCTGTACACTGCAGAGGTCCCAGTTGTGAATATCATTAAAAACCCAGGGTGGGGGAGGGATCTATTCACGTCGGAGTCTGACCCAGTCCTGGAACTCTGCGCAGGCGCGGTGGCTCCGATCTGTCAGACTCCCCATTTGCTGGCCAGTTCGATCGTTGGCCAGTCTGGGACCAGAGCAGTGCTGCCCCTCCAGCATCTACCCCACTAACGGCCCAATCTTGACCCCAACAACAATTCCCGGGCCAACCCTCACACCACGCCCCACCCCTCAACCCTGGAGTGCCCTAATGCGCAGTGCACCCCCTCACCAACCAACCCCTCCCCCTCCCCCCCCCCCAGCACTGGCGATGACCCTCCCCAATCTCACCCTGCAGATCTCACCCCCCCCCCCCACCCCAACTGGAGGCAGGGCCTTTCCCACCAACCCATCCCAATCACTGCACTCCCTCCATCCCAGACCAATCCTATCTGCAGAGTGGCAGTAGGACCCCCAAACCCTACTAATTGTCCCTAGGCCATGCCCATAATAGGCCCATTGGCAATGCCTGATGCCCAGTGGACAGTGCCAAGGCGTCATCTGGGCAAGGTCACTTTTCCCCTTGTGCAGTGCCAAGGGCACAGGCTGGCACTGCAATGGTGTCCATGCCCAGGCACATGACCCCTCACCCCCCAGGGGCCCTGATTGGCCTCCTTTCATTCCGGCGGGGTCTCCTGCTAGTTGCCCGAATGCGGGCAGCTAGTATAAACCCTGCAGGAATGAAGTACTCCTGGCAGGATGGGAGATTCAATCAGGACTTGAAAGTTCCCGATAATTAAATTTAAAATACATTTAAAACATATTAAAAATAAATTTAAATGACTTAGCTGCCTTCCCACTGGTTTCCAGCATGGTCTGACCGATGACTGACTGTTCACTGGCTCTGGGAGATGTGCGTGTGTTCCCGGCACATGCACAAATTCCAGTTCAAGCTCGATGATGCGCTGATCCTCCAGAAAAGTTGCAGGTTGCAATGGGAGAATTGCGGCCCTAGTTTCCTGATTTTTTTCCCCGCCTTCCCACCCCTTGCTGGTGATGTAATGTTAACATGTGCCAGCCTGTTCCAGGACGCAGTCCCAAGGGCGGACCCTCTGGGGAACCAAATGGGGGAGGTGTGGCTGATGTGTGGGCAGAACGCCAAGGGAGTTAAAAGGGGGTGGGGGGGGGGGGTGGGATTGGCAGTGATGAAGGGGAATTCCAGCAGCAAGGGCATCCTGGGGTGGGTGGTGGGGCGGGGGGGGGGGGGGGGGAGGGGGAGGTGGTGTTGCGATGGGGGGAATCCTGGGTTAGGGGAGGACCTAACATTGAGAGGAGGAGAGCTGGCCACACTGCCACTGTCATTTTGTAAGGGTGGGGGGGGGGGAGAGTTGGAGGGGATGGGGAAGAATGCCTGATAACTGGACGTGGGAGGTTGGGGGTGGGGGGTGAGCAGAATCCCTGATAATTGTACGATGTGGCGGGGGCGGGGAGGGCGAGTCCTTGATAACTTGTGATGAGGGGGAGCCCCGTTTTAAGGTGGTGCCCCAATCCCTGCTCCATCAGGTCTCATTCCACCAGATTGACCATGTTAACCACATCCACCCCCCCACCCCCCCCCCCACCCCCCCCCCCCACCCCCCCCCCCCCCCCACCCCCCCCACCATTTTATGTTTGTCAGCGTAGCTCAGGATTAGGTCAGAAACTTGGCTGTGCACACGCCGGTTTACAGTTAAAAACCTGACGCTCTAATAAATTATGGGAAAACTCTGGCCAGCATCCGATACAGGAAGGTAATTGGCTAGCAGGTATTTCTAACCTGAACTAGGGAATAACCAGATGACTCTTATACTCTTTTTATGAAGTAAGATTTAATACTGCTGATGAGTTGTATTCATTATTTATAGGAATTATAAGTATTAATAATGTCTATTGGCATTAGTAAAGTTTATTGATTGTAAGATTCGTTATCACTGGTAAGGTGTGCTAAGTATTAATAGGGTTTATCAATATTGCTAAGGTTTATTAATAAGTTTTATTCGTATTGGTAAAGCTATATTGGTATGGTTTGCTATTAATCAGAAGGTTTAATCACAGTAAATAGGCCGTCAGTTATCAAATAAAGAAATGGCAGGGATGCTCCAACTTTGAGTGTGCCAATCCTATGCTATCTGGGTCCTCCAGGATGCTGCTTACTCCTGGAACATTTGTGCAGGAAGTGACAGCAGCTTAAGCTCCAGATTGTGGAATTTGAGCAGTAGCTGATATCCTGTGGAATGTCTATGAGGTTACGTGGCCAGCATGTGTATAGATGTGGTCATCTCACAGCTCAAGAGAATGCAGGCAGAAAAAGAAGGAGCAGCCCTCAGACAGTCTAAAAGGAGCAATCAGGCAGAGCAGGAGTCCTCCTATTGCATCCCACTCGCCAACCAGTGTTCAATTCTGAATATTGATGGAAGTGATGTTTCACCTGGGGAGTGCTGCCACAGCCAAGTCAAAGGCACCATGAGTGACCCAGCTGTACAATGGGGTATAAGGAAAAGCTGTAGTGATAGGTGGCTCGATAATTAGGGGAATAGATAGGTGTTTCCATGGCTGTAGATATGAATTGAGGATAGTGTGTTGTCCCCTTGATGCTAGGGCCAAGGATGTCACTAAGCGACAGCACCTTGAAGGGGAAGTGTGAACAACCAGCAGTTGTGGTTTACATTGATATCGATAGCTTTGTAGAAAGGGGGATCTGTTACTGCAGTCTGAATTTAGGGAGCTAGGTGGAAAATTAGCAGGCACAACTACAAAATAATCTCTAGATTACTCTCAGTGCTACTTACAGATGAATAGAGAAATAGGAGGATAAGACAAATGAATGCGTGGCTGGAAAGAAATGCAGGAGGCAGGGCTTTAGCTTCTTGGGACATTGGAACTAACTCTGGGGGAAGTGGGTCCTGTACAGGCTGGATGGTTTGCTGTTGAACAGAACTAGGACAGACTTATTTTGAGGGTGTTTTGAACCAGCTCCCACCTCCTCGTAACAAAAACAGTGCATACTGGACCTATGGAGTCTGGCCTGCCAAGTAGGGAAATTCCCTGCCTCAACGGCATAGAATTTGACCTTGTGTTTAAAAGTTAAGAACCTATATTTCCCACAGCATGGACTTAAATTGCCATTCCTTACCATTGCTTGTTCAATGCCCCGGTATTCTCTGCATGTGGAAGAATCATTAACACAAGATCTAAAGATTTTTAACACAAGAATAGATAAATTTTTGAACAGTAGAAGAATTAAGGTTTATGGTGAACGGGCGGGTGAGTGGAGCTGAGTCCACAAAAAGATCAGCCATAATCTTATTGAATGGCAGAGCAGGTCGAGGGGTCAGATGGCCTACCTCTGCTCCTAGTTCTTATGTTCTTAGCTACACCACTCTCAGGAAAACTCCCTTTCACAAAACTTAGATGGGATCCAATTTAATCCCATTACTCTGGCAGCATGCGTTATATCCAAATTCATTCTGAGGATGGGAAAAAAATTGAACCTTGTCAGTGTTTATTGCATCCCATGAACAAACAATTAAAAAGATCAGTTATCCTGAAATGTCATTTCATCATTCCATTGTCAAATCCAAGTGTTCCAAATTTCAGAGTAGGTGGGTTGATGGCAATGTTATGACTATTGCCTCGTGATTGCTATGAGGCCCTATATTAAACTATCTGAACTCCAGTATTTAAAGAATCAATCCAAAGGTCAATTTTGGAGGAGTTACAAGTTTGCCTAAAGAGGGGGTGAGATTTTCTGGTGGGATAGGGTATTGCAGACCTGATAGATCAAGGGTCTAGCAGCATATCTATGGTGAGACTCGAAGTGGTTGGGAGGAAGTGAGGATGCACTTCCATGGAGAGGGTCTCAGACCAGGGAGAAAGCAAAAGGGATGACCAAGGGTTATAGAACACACTGAGTGTTGTTAACAAGGTAGCTACATTGGATAGGGGTAGCACTCTTGATTCTCTTGCTCCAGAAGCACTGCTATAAAGGATTTTTCTGGTCCCATTGAGCAATTCTCACCTTCATTTAGTGTTTGGGTTTCCTGAGCTCTGGGAAACATGATCATCCAGAATTAAAGCTGGAGGGTGGATAAAATCTAAAGCGTGCAACCTCATTAAAATATTTAAATGAGTTATCTGCCTCCCCACCCATGCCCTATTTCACCTCTGTTAAGACCAAAGGTAGGTGGTTACAAGGTGGATTGGATTCAGGCTAGAAGTTTTTTACAGGTCCAAACTCACCTATTTCTGGCTGTGAAAATTATCTCTGATTAATTCAATTAGATATGCATTAATCTCAGAAGCCCTATATTTCATGGGGAAGTAATTGTAATAAGCATTTGCTTTAAACTAAATATCAGCTGATAAAGGCCATAATTGGGGACATTGCTGTGACTGAATGTAGAAGAGAAGAGAAGATGCATCTTGAAGTGGTTACTGTGGAGCCAAGTATGCAGACTGGTTACTTGGACTGTCCTATCGCACAGACACAGGCAGGCTGTAGTGCTCCAGTCCCCAGCTTTTTCTTTCATTCCCATTACTACACCATGCTCCTAAGCCCTGTCACTGTTGTAGTTGCTATGACTACCCTGGTTTGATTGCTTACCTTGAATATGACAGCACCTGCCATGTTATCAGTGGAGGTGGGTGATTTTCTAATAAAAAGGAAGCAGTGGGGAATGTATATTATTCCTGAAAATACTTTAGTAATTCGTGCTGTGTTGTGTGTAATAAGTTGCAAAGACTGCAGTCCAGACAGGCCTACAAGACATGGGATTTGATTAACATTGTAACTGTGTTTGTGATTTATGATGGCATCTGAATCCATCCATTCTGCTATTGAATTTGAACTCATTCACGGGCATCTGTAGCTTTATGCTAGCTGTAAATCACTTCCATATTTGATCCACACATAACAATTAAAGAAAACTTCAGACTTACCTGACTGACAACTCGTTCAATACCCTGACACTAGTTTTTTATCATTTCATCTACAGGCTGGAGTAGCTCTGAAATGCTGAGAAGGTAACAGACATTAACACACTTTGGGCACTTTTAACTCTCATAACACTACTGTTGACTTCATTTGTTTGAGGTCTTGGGAGTCCAGGGATGTGAAGAGCACCAAATTCTCTGTCCTTGCTATCGGTGGTGGTGAGATGTACAGCATTGGAGAATTCTGGTCACTATATTTCTAAAGCTTGCTTCCACTTTTCCAATAGTTTAGCACAGCTGAGAAAAAAAAACTAAGAGAAACCTAACAATTGTGCGTGGAGGATTGTAAAATTCAATAAAAGCACTTGAACAGGTGGAAAATGGGAAAAAGAATTGCAAAAAATTGAGTGAGCAGAATGAAAGTATTTGTTCTGTTTGTCCTTAACGTAAAATTAAGTTTTAAATGCATAATTTAGTTATGTAGGATTTAGGCAATTTTTCAGCTAATTGAGTAGGGGCAGGACAGAAATTAAAAGTTGCACCATTCATGTGACCATAGTAACTAGTGGCCCATCTGGAAGTATTAACTCAGGAGCTATGCTTTGAGACTTGTACAGTCATTTATTTCCAAAATAAGCACTGGCGCAGGAAACCTTACTGTTGATGAGGGGATGATCATGGTCAGTGACAAATGAAACTCCCAGCTGTCGTCGACATGTATTTGGAAAATAATATCCATATTCTTGAAAAATGGTATCCATTATTTCTTCTGCAGCATCCAGCTTCTGTCATACCAACTTGGAGTTGATACTCATTACCAAAGCAATGTTAAGGGTGCTTTAAAAGGAGAAAGACTAGATTGATAGCATCTTTTATGATCTCAAGACATCCCCTAATCCTTTACAGCCAATTATGTACTTTTGAACTGAAGGAAATGCAAGAGCCAATTTGCACACAGCAAACTCCCACAGTGATGAGATAACAACCAGATAATCCATTTAAATGATGTTGGTGAGGGATGGCTATTAACCTGGACACAGAGAAAACTCATCTGCTCTTTGAAATAACGTCAAAGGATCTTTTGCTGAGGGGCCAGAGGAGGCTGTCAGTCTCATCCAAAAGACAAATTTGCATGAAAGCCTATTTGCAGAATGTGGGTCAAAAAGATTCCCACTCCCCAATCTTGACGAGCACAAGAAAAGAAATAGAAAATAAACCAAGGATCACCGCATTTCCTCTTTCTGGCAGATTTGCTCCAATAAGTTTGTAACAGTGACTAACACACTGGTATTGTCATCAATCCAGCTGCTTTGCAGGTGGGAACAGTTGAGCTGAACTGGGTCAGCATACATAAACCACTATATTTCAAACATTGTGACAGAATCACAGTTCACTATATTGAGAAGTAAGAGAGGAAATGTGAAAACGCCATATCTGTTCCTTTTCTTGTTTAGAACCATTTTCTTTAGTTTGTTTTCCATACAATTTCTTTAAACTTTCCATTTACCATTCTTCACCGACTTTAGCTTTACTTCTTTAAAGGTGATACAATGTTTGTACTTTATCTCAACTTTGGTTAACTCTGTACAAGCCACACATTGACTCTGGGGATGTTCCTTCTCTATTTGACTCATGGCATAGTAATTAATTAAATTTGAAATGAATGTATCTTCATAAATTGACGTTTTCAGGTGACTGGGTGTTTCAGGGAAGTGTAAGGAGTAGAATATAATTACAAGTGGCTGTTCCTAGATATTAAAAGCCCATTGGTATCAGGAAAACTATGGGAGCGATTCTCCCGTCACGCCGTGCTAATTTTTTAGCTCGTCAGTCTGGGAGAATTGCTTGTCGGTCAATTCGCGGGATTCCCTTAAGTGTTGGTGCCCCGAGTGCAAGACCCAACCCAAGATTATTGGGGCCATCAGAACCACGCAGAAAACTGGTATGATGATCATTTGCAACACTTACCCTATGTTTGCATGCGATAAGTGGGCTCGACACAGCAGCCTCTGCTCTTGTTAGTATCTCCCACCTCTCCGGCGTGATGTCACGCTGGCACAGATCAGACTAGGTATATTTAAGTCTGAATCTGGAGTGGCAGCTTTGAACAAGCGTGAGAAGGTAAGTGCTGTGGATCAGAAGCTAGCAGAGTGCAGGGGATGTTGGAGGCAGGCCATGGTGATGTGCTGCTTGCTGTGGACTACCTTCTGGATGTCTTTAGGTGCTGTCCCATGGACCAGGAATGTTGTGCTAAATCAGAAAGGGTTCTAGTTTTGGAGTGCTGTCTGGGGTTGGGGTGGTGGTCAGGCTGCTTTTTGCAGCCACTGTGTGGTCACTATGGGGGTGGGGCCCTTATCGGAGTCCCGGTCAGGGCTGCTCTCTGCAGCCATTGCGTGTTGCTCTGTTCTTGCTGCAGGATGTGGTCTGTGACTGCACTGAGTGCTGGGGTTGGGGAGGAGTGCACCATGTGCTGGCTGAGGGCTAATCAGCTCAAGTTGCTGGTGCTCTAAGCAGGGGTGCCCAGGTTAGAGCACACAAGTCATACTGTATGGAATCTGCAGTCAGTTGGGACCCATCTGGCGATGGTTAGCAGTCTTTCTCTGCCCCATGCCCCGATCAGCAACACATCCTTATAACGGATGTTACAGTTTCACACGTGGCAATGACTCAAGAGTGCGCAGTGCCCATGACTGCACACCAACCTGTATACTCTCTGCCACTGTTCTCATGATTGCAATTTCACACAACCTAAACAGGTCATGCATGGCAACATGAATTGCATTGTGTTGCCAGCACCCACAAGTGGGTACTGGTCCTAGTGAGGGATTGGGCAATTGGGGTGGTACTGGGCCTATGCCGCCAATGACATTAATCTATCACTCTTAGCTCTGTCCAAACCCCACGGTGCAGAATGGATCTTGGACTGATTGACTTGGACCTGGCAGTAATGGCGGCTAAGGAGGAGGAGGCAGTTCAGGAGGTGACGGGCATGGGGGGGGCCACTGCAGGAGCAGCCACTGACAGTCCCAAAGGTGACACGGTGGCACAATGGTTAGCACTGCTGCCTCACAGCACCAGAGGCCCAGTTCCATTTCCCAGCTTGAGACATGGTCTGTGGGGAGTTTGCACGTTCCCCCTGTGTCTGGGTACTCTGGTTTCCTCCCACAGTCCAAAGACGTGCTGGTTAGGTGAATTAACCATGCTAAATTCTCTCTCGGTGTACCAGAACAGGCACCAGAATGTGGCGACTATGGAATTTTCACAGTAACTTCATTGCAGTGTAAAGTTTATTTATTAGTCACAAGTAAGGCTTACATTAACACTGCAATGAAGTTACCATGAAATTCCCTTAGTCATGCACCTGAACACCACGTCTTTCAGAATGTGAGAGGAAATCGGAGCACCTGGAGGAAACCCATGCAGACATGGGGAGAATGTGCAAACTCCACACAGACAGTGACCCAAGCCAGGAATCGAACCCAGGTCCCTGGCGCTGTGAAGCAGCAGTGCTAATCACTGTGCTACCGTGCTGCGCTAATGTAAGCCTACATGTGACTAATAAATAAACTCTAACTGAAAGGAGGTAAGGGGCAGAGGGCCAGGAGATGTGAGAGCAGTGTCCTGAAAGTGTGCCCAGAAGTCAGAAGTTGCAGAGGGAAAGGAGGTACCAGCCCCGGCATTCCCTTGAGGCCCTGTTGGAGGCGATGTGCCATTGCTGGCTGGGGCTCTTGAAGAGCAGGGTGCAGCGTCTGTGTGAAGTGCTTACATACTTGGCACCTGTGGGGAAGGGCATGGCCACCTGCTCCCTGTGGAAGTGAAGGTGATGGCTGCCCTTAACTTTTATGCCACTGGATCCTTCCAGGTACTCACTGACGACCTCTGTGTGATCTCTCAGACCTCCACGCGTAGGTGTGCTCTGTACGCCTGAGCAGGACAACATATTCATTTTGATGTAGGCCATACACAGCAGGAGGCCTGGGCCGCAGACTTTGTAGCCATTGCAGGGATGCCCAATGTCCAGGGAGCAGTGGATGGGAGTCACAAAGAGCACCACAGCCATTTGGGAACTGCAAAGTGTTCCATTCCCTGAATATGCAGATTGTCTGCAACCACCAAATGAACATCATGCAGGTCGTTGCATGACACTCAGGGGGTGCCCATGATAGCTTCGTGCTGAGGCAGTTGGAAATCCCTGGCCCCTTTGAAGACCAGCCCAGGTTTCAAGGATGGCTTGTGGGGGACAAGGGTTACCTGCTGAGGTCACGGCTGATGCCTGTGCGGAGGCCAGAGACTAAGGTCGAGACCCACGACAATGAGGCCCACGCTGCCAGCCGATCCATCGTAGAGTGGTGCATCGGCCTGTTCAAAATGTAGTTCTGCTGCCTGGGCTGCTCTGGGAATGCTCTGTAATATGACATGGTATGTGCCTCACACATCATAATTGTGTGCTGTGTTCTGCACAACTTCGCGCAGCAGCGCAGGGACCAGCTGGAGCACAAAGAACAGGAGGAAATGTTGAGGAATCGAGGTGGACATCTTGCCATACGAGGAGCCAGAGGATGGAGGGTAGGCAATGATGGCAGGTACCCGGTAGGGCAGGCCAGCAATGGACCTGTGATAGTTGGTGCTGTGCAGTGTGGGGCTGCTCTGAATACACTTCTGTCACACTCCATAAGCAAATGTAGCTGCTATTGCCCTCAAACTACCTGACACTTCCCCAGCCTCTCTCCTCCCACTTCCCTCACTCTTCCCCCAGCCCCTCTCATTCCTCCACCCTGTGCTCTGGAAACACCAAAACCTATTAATGGGCCTGGGCTAGCAAGTCTTGGTTGAAGCCTGGAGGATGATGATGACTCGCTGTTGTTCACACTGGGATCCTGCTCCTGGTGCCACTCAAGTCTGACTCTTACCTGTTCTTCAAATGCACAATGTCACTTTGGCCCATGTAGCAGTAAAGGTTGGGAACACAAGTGTGTGGGACCATCAGTTGGGAACATCACAGTGGCAATGGCAGGGGTTCAGTTTCACTAAAGGTCCAGTGGATGTTGGGGATGGTAGGGCAGGCACTCTGTAACATGTGGCCGAGTTTCGCACAACATAACAGTCAGCGTTCAGGTTTCTAAGCATAGTTTGAGATCCATGCCAAACATATGCAGGTTCCAAAATGGAATCCATACTCATCCTTGCTACTCGAAGAAGAAACCATATGACCTTCTTACACTGATGCCCAGACTGAGGTGTCAGGCTCCTGGCATTTAATACAGCTGCCATCTCCACCCGCAATGCCCTTGCCGCGATACCACTTGGGTGATGGCACTGGGAAACAGCAGCTGGCACCTCTCCTCCACTGCAGCAAGCAGGCGGGCCTGGCCAGCCTTGGGGAATCTCGGAGCAGGTTTCTTGCCAGACATCTTCATGGCATTACTGGCTGTGAGTCCAATCTTGCAGTTTATATGCAGCTCTGCTTGTTCGGGGAGTGCGGTCAGTTTGGGCCAGTCATGGGCTGGATGGCAACAATTCCTTGTGAGAAATTTGAAGGGAGCCCAGCTCCAATTGTCATGCACCTCTCAGGGTGCTGATTGGCTCTCATTCAACAAGCTTCTGTGTCCAGCGGATATGCAATGCTCAAGGCTGTCATTCAGCAGAGTCAATGCTCACAGCAGGGGGTGTACATGTGTACATGGCACAGTACGGTTTCTGTCCAAGGCACCAGTGAGGTCAGTGTTATGGGGCAGATGGTGGGGAGAGATGGGGCACCCGCAATATCCAGCTCAGTGGGGGGCATGGGGACAGGAGCCAGCAATGTCCATGTGGAAGGGGGGAATGGGGGCAGAGACCAGTAATGCCTGTGTGTGGGGGGGGCGGGTGCATGGGAACCGAGGCCAGCGATTGTATATGGAGGTGGGGGGAGTAGTGGGGTGAGAGGTCAGAGATGTGCCAGTGAAGTTTGTGGAGATGAGGGGAAATGGGTTGAGAGGTCAGTGATATGGCCAGTGATGTCTTTGTAGCATGGGGACAGAGGCCAGTGGGGAACGGAAGGAGTTGCGGGGAGGTGCATTTGAGGGCAGTGATCTCAATGTCGGGAGGTCTTATCAGTGATCTCCCAGAGATGTGCGCATGTGCAGGTTCCCTCTCATTGTGCCCATTTCAGCCTCTTTGGCGTGAATAGGCCCTGCCACCGAGCATATAATGATATTCCTGATTGTGAGCTCTGCAGTGCAGAGTGTGGGAGATTCTCGTCTGAAGTCATACTGAAAAAATGTGATTTACATCAGTTTTCCGGCAAATTGAGTACTTATTTTTGGGGAGAATCACGGCTTCCAGGATAATTTCTATCTTGTTTCTACTTGGAAACTTAGCTGCCAGCTTGGATAATCAGAAATTGTGTCCATGGTGTTCTGTTCATTGGCAATTTTCCAGTATGTGCTGCCAGTGGATCAGGTTCTCTATTCATGGTGTAAGCAGAAACTTACTTTTCCATGATCAACGTGAGCTGGGATTCTCAAAAAAATTCAAAGTTCCCAACGTGTGGAAATCCTGCTGGTTTATTTAGCGTGATTTCCAGAATGAACCTCCAACACCCTGTGCGTCACAAAGTGTCTTAGCGTGATTCATTCTAGGCAACTAGGAGTGGAGTCTATTCCCACCCAAGAGGCCAGCAGCAAAGCGCTGAGCGGGCAACTGTGCATGTGCCGATCTGTCAGAGTCCTCCCTCTATTAATGGCCTCCTGATTGCTGTCCAGCCCCACAAACCGCACCCCCCCCCCCCCAATTTCTGGCCTTCCAATCGACCCACCCCCCGCTCATTGGCCTCTGGACTTCCCTAGGCCATCACCTAGTTCGCCCATGCCCAGTCAGCCACAATTAGCCTCGACCATCTCCCCCACCAATCCTGATGACCAGCACTGATCGCCCTCACTCCCTCAATCCCCAACTGATCTCAATTGCAGAGTGGCACCGGGTTAAACTTGTTTTCCACACCCCCACCCCCCCTCCAGACTGATCACCCTCTTGGCACTACCTGGTGACAATGGGCAATAGCAAGCTGCCTGGTGGGAAGTGCTAATCTGCCCCTTTGGCAGTGCAAAGGTCTTTACGCTGTCCCCATCCCTGACCTCCTGAGGCAGCCTCAATGGGGAGTTGTGGGGCTGGCCAGCAATGGCTTCCCTTCCCTCCAGCAGTGTCAGGCCACCAGTTCATGGGGAGCAGTAATAAAAACCCACTGGAGGGGAAGTATCAATTACCATGATATTTCCAGATGATAATAAACTCCTTACTGATTTCCAGCTGGGAGCTGATTACGTAAGAAATCTTTGCCTGGGAGGCATGCAGAGGCTGTGACACCCAGCGGGTGTGGAGCAGTACAGCGGGATGGGAGAATCACCCCCATTATCCTCCTTATCTCACTGGCTCTTGAATAGACAGGTGCGAATACAACCCCTCGATTACCAGAGGAACCGGGATAACGTTAACCAATTGGCTACAACCATCTACGAACTTTGGCTGATCCATCTTGTATGAGGTGAAATAAAACTATTACCTATATCTTCATATATATGCAAATTTTATCATTATATTTAATGAGAGAATCCAGGCTGATTTCTTGACACGGCTTTTGGGTAACATAACATCACTATTTAATAACAGAAGGCTCTTGACAGTCTTTCCAAAGCTTTTAATTGCTAGCAACCATTTAAAAGGAAAACAACCTCAAGAAGAAATTGCCTTAACTGTGCTAATGAAATTATCTAATTGAATTACTGTTATCAACCAGATACTGCAGGAGCGTTATGTGTATTATATTTAAGTCCAAAAATGATTCACAAATAAAATGTCCCTGTCGGAATCATGTTTACAACTCCCTACGTAATGAATATTGCCAATTCATAAAGATAGCAGATGGTTAGAAGAGAAATCCTTGCAATGTTGCAATGATAACCTTCTGTGTGTGTTAGTTTCAAGTGTGCAGCCGAAATGAATATGAGCATTCTAACCTCACTCATACTAGGTTCAAGTCCATAGCACAAAACTGTCTGTACGGTGAAGCAAATTAGTTCTGATTTCACGATCTGACCCAGAGGATAGGTGGAATTTAATACCCTCCGCTGTGATATTGATGGCAAACATTTCAGGTGAGAGGGTGACAGATAGGGACTCTGCTGCTTTCCTACTCTGCTCCAATTCTGTCCATGGGCAGTCTTCCTGCCTCGATGTCAATAGAGGCCCTTAAATTGTCCAAAAATGAACCTAATCCCAATGCTGCTGGTATTAATGCAGCAGCGTGTGGATGAACTCCTGCCACGTGGGGGAAATTAAACCCATTTGTCTGCAAGCTCCTGAGGGTGGAGTGGGGTGACTGTCATTGTTCAGAGGCTTGATCAAGGGCCCCACATTGGAAAAGAGGATGTTCTTATACTCATTACCCCACTCTTGCACCATGCCACCCACCCTCAGAATCTCTTTGCCCATAACTCCCCTATGCCTACCCTCCTCCATGCCCCCACAATCCTCCTCCCACCATCACTCATCTGTAGGTAGATTCTAGCATGTTACAAGGCCTTGGATGAATGTAGTCCTGGCTTCAACCAATCCCTCCCCAATGTTACTGCTGAGCACAGAGAACTGCAGGCCTCTGGCCAACAACTGTAAGCAGGAAGATCTTCTGCCCCTGCGGTCCTAATCAGAGAAGAGGCCCGCCACTAGTCGATCAAGGGCCTGAGCTGACTTTAATTTGGCAGGTCTCCCCTTAAAGAGGTGATGCTGGGCTCTGACAAGCACTCCAGCTGGTGACCAAAGCCCTCGTCATTCCATTAAATCCAACATCACAAAACTAATCGAATGAGGACATGCTTCTTATTAAACTGCCTTCTTTCAAAAGTCTGTGTGTAGCTTACACTCTTAAGTTTTCCCTATCCTAAATGAAAAAGATAAGAAATGGGAGCAACTGTAGATCACTTGGCTGTTGTAGCCTCTTTGCTATTCCTCACCATCATGTTGATCTTCTGCCTTTACTCTTTCATGGTCCACACATCACATCAGCTTAACCTGAAGATTTTCTGAGATAGTCTCCAGCTTTCGACACTCTGTAGTTCAGTCCTATGCTTCTTTACTGGAAGCTTAAGTGCGTCTATGTATTGCTGGTTCAGTTGTAATGATTAATACTTCCGAACTTTTACTTTTAGTTTGATCCAATTTAGAGTTAAGCATCTCATTCTCCC
The DNA here is from genome assembly GCF_965287045.1 of Carcharhinus amblyrhynchos. Classification (NCBI taxonomy): domain Eukaryota; kingdom Metazoa; phylum Chordata; class Chondrichthyes; order Carcharhiniformes; family Carcharhinidae; genus Carcharhinus; species Carcharhinus amblyrhynchos. The sequence goes on along the minus strand of NC_137346.1, from coordinate 36,359,639 downwards.
CAGATAACATTTTGCTAGCTGCTTCTTATTGTTGTTTCATGTTGTCAATAGGATAAGCAGACAAATTCACCTCTTTGTTCACCCTTATTCAACAACACGTTAATTCTTAAGGGTTAACAAAGGCAGGCTGTGTGATCAATAGCATTGGAGCCAAAGAGTATAGTAAACTTCAGGACCTTTTCTTTCAACAGATCATCTGTCTCTACAACAGCTTCATTCTCTTGCATTCCTTTCAGAATGAACAAATTAAAATCTAGAATATCATCTTGCAGGTGGTCACCATCATTTTTTGAGCCTTGGTGAGTTCCTGCAGTGGATGTAGATGGTATGCACTGCAGCCACAATGGAGGGAGTGTATGTTTGTGGAAGCGGTGCCAATCAAGTGGGCTGCTTTGTCCTGAATGGTGTTGAGTTTCTTGAGTGTTGTTAGAACTGCACTCATCCAGGCAAGTGGAGAGTATTCCATCACACTCCTGACTGAGTGGGGCATCCTTCCACTTGTGAAACTTCTTCCAAGCACAGCAAGGAGATTGGAAAATGATGGTGTTTCTTATTCTTCCTTTACTTTCAGGGTGCCTTGCTATTTTTTTTTGTTATACTCCATCAAACTGAATAACTTTAACCGGGCTGTTCTCTGGAAATTTCATATCGGATCAGTCATGATCTGAATGGTCGAGCAGACTTGGTGGGCTGAATGGCCTACTTTTGAATCTATATCTTATGATTTTATGGGATAGAATTCGGAGTTCACCATTCTGAGAGTTGGCACTTAATGCGCAGCTGACAACTCTCAAATTCCCACTGCCATTTAATGTTTAGTTGAACTTTGATTGGCAGTGGGTGGGACCTCCATCTGCCCTTGGAAGGAAATCCCACCCAAGAGAGTGTCAGCCAATGAAATTATCTGACTGCTCTTGAACCCAGCAGGTTCAGTGCTGCACTGATCAGAAGCGGAACTGTTACACTCTGCCTTAGTTGAAAATTTAATTCCCCGGAGGACCTGGGGTGAGACGATAGAGGACATCTGGGAAGGGGTGTGATCACAGCATCAGGGACAGGCCAAGGTGGAGAGGTCCTTCAACTCCAATATGCTAGGTGTTGGGGCGAAAGGATGGCCCAACTCTGAGGGGGCTTTCAGAGTGAGGCAGCCAGCCCAAGGTGGGAAAAAGTGTAAATTTCACTTTCGCACCCAACTTGCACCTGCTTCTGCCACTTAAAAAGTTAGGTTGGATGAGATAAAGTCCCTAAGTAACCATTAAGTGGTGACTAAAGGTCCTTAATAGCTGAATGGGTGGGTCTTGCCCACCTAAGTGTGAAATTGTATTGGGTTTGAGTGGGCAGGTTCCTGGGGGTAGTGGGGGGAGTTGTGTCCATTCAGTTTTACATTTCCCCCACCTCCCTGAACCTGCCTTGGAGGGGGAGTGTAAAATTCTGCCCATGGTCTTATGGTCTACGATTTACACAGCACTTGAGTCAATCACTATTCATTGTCTGATTTTCAAGGTTATCAGATCTTAATTTCTTCCTTTATTGTGGTTGCAGGACGTGTATGTTTATTGTGCCTTAAATACTCAACTAGGCTATGTGATTATCTGTTCCTATTCATCCATATAACTTCAGTAGAATTTCACAAGAGGAATTAACCCAGTGCTTGTGGTCCCAATGGAGGAAACCACTCAAGGCCAGCAGTTCTCAGAGATGGGACTTCGTCTCAACTGAGGGATATCAACTCCTCCCTCTAATCAGTTACTGCCACCAGAAAAATCCTGCCTGCTGTTTTTTGAATCCAGTGGACTCTTGTAAGGCCAAAAAGCCAGAGATGAATTTCTGTTTGCATTCTGGGTGGGACCTCACACAACAGGAGCACCTACAGGGCACGGTTGCTTGACCTTCTATCCATTTAAATTGAGGGAAGAAAATTGGACCAGCTGGCTCACTGGCAAGCAATCCTCTGTGCTCAATATTCGGGTACATACTCGTGACATGAAATCTTCTGTGCCAGGACTGCAAACATCGGAAATTATCCCTGTAATCTCTAGTCCACTAGTCTTGCTGACACTATGAATTGAATAACCTGCAGACATCTAAACGATCTCAATTTTTCATTACTTTTTTAGACTTGTTCATGTGTCCTCTCTTAATCTTCCTTTCTTCAAAGAATACATACAACTCAAGGTGAGCTAAAATTTTCAAGGTTGTGAAATAGATTGGAAAAGTTGTTCAGGCAAATTGCCAATGTGAGTGAATCGAATGCCAGTTAAATAGAAGCTAGAAAGACTAACCAAAGGACAAAATTGGCAGAAACTAGTCAGCCGAAGTGTGAAAGATAGAAAAGAATCATGAATGAGAACAGATTGTATGAATGCATTTTGTAATATGTTTAATAGGAGAAGAATTGGGGTTTGGACAAATTATAGGAAAGGGAGGGTGATCAAAAGGTTATTGAAAGAGAAAGGTTTAGCGAAGGTACTTAAAGATGGAAGAAGAATTGGGGAGGTGGAAGGTTTTGCTGATGGAATTCCAAAGAGTAGATTTATGGCCGTTGAAGCACTGTTCTCAACGGTGAAGGGTGTATAAACCAAATGATCAGAATCGAGACATCCTGTGTCCAATCAACTTTGACTGTTTCCTCTCCATAGCAGAAATTCTCTGTCTCAGAATGTGTGTAATCCAAGGAGCCAAGTGATTCAAGAGACAAGCTGATATCTTCCTGGAGATGAAGAGGATTAAGGACCTGGTGAAAGAATGGCTATGAGTGTAGAGGGCTGGGGTCAGATTGGTCTCCAAAAACATGACAGGTGATTAGGCTCTTAAATCATTTATGTTCATAAATCTGACACCAGTGAAAGTATCAAAACCTTGCTCCTCCTTTCTGAATTATTTTCACTGCCTTGGGGTCACAAAACACTGAATAATATTTTTAGAAAAAAAAATCAAGGTACTTCATGTACTTTTAAGGTACTTTAAAATGCAATGACTGGTGTGTAAGCAAAAGCACAGCAGTCAGTTTGCCCACATACAGCACTGAAGTGAATAACTAATATACCTGCATTTGGTTGAAGGATTGTTGGCCAGGATATCTTTCTGCTTTGTGTTTTGCGTAGTGCCATTAGGGACTTAAGCTGAGACTGCTTGTCCAGATGTTTAATGTCCAATCCAGTTAACCAATATTGTCATCACAATTGTGACTTTATCATATGATTTGTGAAAATCCAAATATGTTATACCTATGATATGGATCAGGGGATGCTCGTGTGAAAATGTCAGTCTGATGCAATGGGAGGTTTTCTCCTGTAGTTGTAGTTCTGATATGCCAATGGTTCAGTGTCAGGGGAGCTACCTTCTGTCTCTAGGTATTATCGAATAAAATAATAAGGTACTCACTATGGTGACAGTTTTTCAATGGTCTATTCACCAGCACAGATATGATTCTCTGCTTTAGTGTCATTTAACTTGAAGAAAGGCTTCCATTCAGAAACAAAATTCTAATCTTGCTGGCATTTCCGAGTTATTAACACTCATAACAATAAACTATTGATGTTATATGTTACATTAATTTAGGTTCAGTTGTGGAGTGAATAATTGAATGATCTAAGGCTCATATATATAAAAACAGCTTACCCACATACTTTTCATAAAAATCTTTTATCACAGCATAAAATGTCTGACAAAAAAAATGTTTTGTTTGCTTGGCATTTATGCTCATTCATATGAGGAATGAGAATTTTACAACTAGGAAATTTTACTCCTTTCGTTCCATTAAAAAAAATGAATGATTCAATGCTGAGGTTCCCTGTTCTACACATAGAGTAAAACTCATCTCTTGGGATTCCCAACCTTTAATTCCTGACACAATAACACCACACCACACCCCCGTCATCTCAACTTGACTGAATTCCATATTTTGAAAGGTTAATCTGAGATGCATTCTAATCTCCACTCGCTAAAAATCCAATGTCCCAGAGCACTAAAACTCACCAATTAATCCCTGGCCTGCCTCTAGAATTTACTCTCTTCTATCACCTGTTCTGAATTGCCAAATACTGTTAATGTTGTTGCTGCTTGATGGCTTCTCTTATGTAGCTACTGTTAGAGTAATCTTCTTTGAAATCACTGCTACTCCAGTGCCCCTTCTGCCAAATATTGTGCTCACACAGCACTCTGGTCATACAAGTCACGTATGCCTTACGATAACCCCAGAGGTTGGCTGGGAAGGAACCATGTTTTTATGGCACAAATTAAAATAAACAATCACCACAAGTCTGTGGTGAACACAACAGGGACTTAAAGTTTCATGGACTCTCTTAGGGTCTTGCTTTGTACAGGGCTAGACATACGAGCTCCACCTGATTGGCTAATTGCCAATCCACAGTGAGCTTGTATACGAGTACAACTACAAAGTCAATTAGTAATTCCCCAAGCAGATCATGAGGGTTATCATACCCCCTCCCCCTCATTGTCCAAGGACTCTCCTTCACTCCTTGGATACCAAGGTTATCTTCATCTTTTGGACCTTGACCTTTTTCCTACTCCGTCTGGTCAGGTGGTGTAAAGCATATCGATGACTGCCTCTTTCTTGATGATCAACGAAGCATTATTGGAGGTGTTTCTTTCTCACCAACACAGCTTCTGGCTGGATTTCTGCTGTTTTAGTCTCCATTTCAGAGACAGAGTTCTCGTATGGTGTTTCAGGGCCTCCTATTGGTCGGTGCTTTGTCCTTCCTCTGTGCACTTTGGGTCTCTGGCATACAGGGCAGCACGGTGGCACAGTGGTTAGCACTGCTGCCTCACAGTTCCAGGGACCTGGGTTCAATTCCTGGCTTGGGTCACTGTCTGTGTGGAGTCTGCACATTCTCCCCGTGTCTATGTGGGTTTCCTCTGGGTGACCCGGTTTCCTCCCATTGTCCAAAGATATGCGGATTAGGTTGATTGGCCATATTAAATTGCCCATAGTGTTAGGGGAATTAGCAGGGTAAATGTGTGGGGTGACAGGAATAGGGCCTGGGTGGGATTGTGCTTGGCACAGACTCAATGGGCCGAATGGCCCATATGGATTCTATGGAAAGAATGCCATATACAAATGTGTGAAACTCGCCAAGTTGGCTGCTTCTGTTGACAGCTCCTGGCATTTTAGGTGATGCACATGTTTTCTTTGTCTTTAACTTCTATTATATAGAATGCTGGCCCTGCTTCAAAGAGAATTGTTCCTGGTATCCATTGGTTGCTGCCTCAAATTTTGCATGTAGACCGTTGATTTGATTTATTATTGTCACGTATTAGTATACAGTGAAAAGAATTGTTTCTTGTGTGCTAAACAGACAAAATGTACCGTAGGGAAGGAAAGGAAGTAGTGCAGAATGTAGTGTTACAGGCATAGCTAGGGCGCAGGGAAAGATCAACTTAATGTAAGGTAGGTCCATTCAAAGGTCTGATGGCAGCAAGGAAGAAGCTGTTTTTGAGCTGGTTGGTATGTGTCCTTTTTGTATCATTTTTTCCCTGATGGAAGGTGGACGAAGTGGGATGCATGGCGTCCTTGAATATGCTGGCTATTTTTCCAAGGTAGCCGGAAGTGTAGAAAGTGTCAATGAATGGGAGGCTGGTTTGAATGATGGAATGGGCTTTGTTCACACCCTTTTATAGTTTCTTGCTGTCTTGGACAGAGCAGGAGCCATACCAAGCTGTGATACAACCAGAAAGAATGCTTTCCATGGTGCACCTGTAAAAGTTGGTGAGAGTTGTAGCGGACATGCCCTATTTCCTTATTCCCCTGAGAAAGTAGAGGTATCGGTGGGCTTTCTTAACTACAGTGTCGGCATGGGAGGATCAGGACAGGTTTTGGTGATCTGTCTACCTAAAAACTTGAAGCTTTTGACCATTTTGATTTTGACCACGTTGATGTCGACAGGGACATGCGCTCTACTGTGCTTCTTGAAGTCAATGACTACCTCCTTCATTTTGTTGTCATTGAGGGAGAGATTATTGTTGTTGCACCAGTTCACTAGATTCTCTCTCTTTCCTGTACTCTGTCTCGTCATTGTTTGAGATCCAACTCATCAGCAAACTTGAATATGGAGTTGTAGAGAAATTTGGCCACATGGTCAAAGGTGTATAAGGAGCATGGTAAGGGGCTGAGGACACAGCCTTGTGGGACACTGATGTGGATGTTGATCGTGGAGGAGGTGTTGTTGCACCATCCTTACTGACTGTGGTCTGTGATTTAGGAACTCTAGAATCCGGTTGCAGAAGGAGGAGCCAAGTTCCAGGCAATGAATTTTGGAGATGAGCCTCGTAGGAATAATGGTGTTAAAGGCTGGGCTGTAATCTATGACCATGTCTGCCTCTGAAAACACAATCCGCTTTTACTTTATCATGGCCCCTTTTTTTGGGCTTCTTGTTTCGCTTCCACTCTGCTATTTAGATTTGGGAATGTAAGCGCCTGCTTGTTAATAACTCAGCCAGGGTTATACAGACCGTTTGGTGTGACATCGTTCTATAACTGAAGAGGAAACGTGCTAATTTGGTGTCTACAGATCCCCGGTCTGTTTTTTACTTTTCCCTTTTCACAAAGTTGGACAAGTCATTCTGCTAGTCCGTTCAATGATGGGTGGTGAGTAGCTTTGCGGACATGTCACATTCAGTTTGTTTCCATAAATGTCTTAAATTCCCCACTGGTAAACACAGTTCCATTGTCCGTCACTAAAACTTCTGGGATTCCATGGGCATAAAAAGATTGTTGTAGTTTCTCCATTGTATTTTGCAATGTGGTGGATGTCATCTGGGGCACCTCCATTTTAGAGTGGGTGTCAGTTAACAACAAAGTTATGGAGCTCTTAAATGGTCCTGCAAATTCTGTATGCATTCTAACCCATGGCTTTCCTTGCACTTTCTACATCTTTTTACCATTTTCTCTACATCTTTTTACCATTTTCTCTACGTCCCCATGAATTCCAGGCCACCAAACGTACCTTCTCAGTAAAATCTTAGTTTCTGATACAACTGGATGGACATTATGCAGTTCTTGAAGGGTAGACCTTTGAGTGGGACATGGGTAACAATCTGGACTCACTACAGGATAATGCTGTCTTCTATGCTTAGTTCCGAGTAATTTGTCACAGCTTCGAATCTTGGATTGGACATTCCTGCATTCTCCTCCATTTAAGAACATAAGAACATAAGAAATAAGAGCAGGAGTAGGCCATCTAGCCCTTCGAGCCTGCCCCGCCATTCAGTAAGATCATGGCTGATCTGAAGTGGATCAGTTCCACTTTCCCACTTTCTCCCCATAACCCTTAATTCCCTTGTCTGTCGAAAACCTATCGACCCGTGACTTAAGTATATTTAGCGAGGCAGCCTCCACCACTTCAACAGGCAGAGAATTCCAGAGATTCACCACCCTTTGAGTGAAGAAGTTCCTCCTCACTCCGATCTAAACTGCACCCCCCCGCCCCCCCTTATCTTGAGGCTGTGCCCTCTAGTCCCACTATCCTTTCTAAGCGGGAGGAATCTCTCTACCTCTACCCTATCCATCCCTTTCATTACCTTATACGTCTCTATAAGATCCCCCCTCATCCTTCTAAATTCCAATGAGTACAGACCCAGTCTATTTAGTCTCTCTTCATAGTCCAACCCCCTCATCTCCAGTATCAGCCGAGTGAACCTCCTCTGCACTCCCTCCAAGGCCCATATATCCTTGCGCAAGTGTGGCGACCAAAACTACACACAGTACTCCAGCTGCGGCCTCACCAGTGCCCTGTACAGTTGCAGCAAGACCTCCCTGCTTTTATATTCTATCCCCTGCACTGTAAAGGCCAGCATTCCATTCGCCGCCTTGATCACCTGCTGCACCTGCAGACTGGGTTTTTTGCGACTCGTGCACAAGGACCCCCAGGTCCCTCTGCACTGTAGCATGCTGCAGCTTTTTGCCCTTTAAATAGTAATCCCTCCTACTATTATTTCTGCCAAAGTGGATAACCTCACACTTGCTAATGTTATACTCCATCTGCCAGGCCCTTGCCCACTCGCTCAGCCTATCCAGATCCCTCTGCAGACTTTCCACACCCTCCACGCAATTTGCTTTAAGAACATAAGAAATAGGAGCAGGAGTAGGCCAACTAGCCCTTCGAGCCTGCCCCGCCATTCAATAAGATCATGGCTGATCTGTCGTGGCTCAGTTCCACATTCCCGCCCTCTCCCCATAACCCTTAATCCCCTCTCTCATCAAAAACCCATCAACCCGCGTCTTAAAAATATTTAGCGAGGTAGCCTCCACCACTTCAACGGGCAGAGAATTCCAGAGATTCACCACCCTTTGAGTGAAGAAGTTCCTCCTCAACTCCGTTCTAAACTGCCCCCCCCCCCCCCCCCCCTTATCTTGAGGCTATGCCCCCTAGTCCTACTATCCTTTCTGAGCAGGAAGAGTCTCTCCACCTCTATCCTATCCATCCCATTCATCATCTTATATGTCTCAATGAGATCTGCCGTCATTCTTCTAAACTCTAATGAGTACAAGCCTAATCTATTCAGCCTCTCCTCATAGCTCAACCCCCTCAACTCCAGCAACAGCCTAGTAAACCTTCTCTCCACTCCCTCCAAGGCCAAAATATCCTTGCGTAAGTACGGCGCCCAAAACTGCACACAGTACTCCAGCTGCGGCCTCACCAACGCCCTATACAGCCGCAGCAAGACCTCCCTACTTTTATATTCAATCCCCCTCGCAATGAAGGCCAGCATCCCATTCGCCTTCCTGACCACCTGCTGCACCTGTAAGCTGGGTTTTTGCGACTCATGCACAAGGACCCCGAGGTCCCTCTGCACCGTCGCCTGCTGCAGTTTTTCTCCACGTAAGTAATAATCCTTCCTACCATTATTCCTACCAAAGTGGACCACCTCGCACTTGCCAACATTAAATTCCATTTGCCATTTCCTGGCCCATTCGCCCAGCCTATCTAGATCCTTCTGTAGACTCTCGCCACCCTCCGCACAATTTGCCTTTCCACCAATTTTGGTGTCATCAGCAAATTTCGACACCCTACACTCGGTTCCCTCCTCCAGATCATCTATATAAATGGTAAATAGCTGAGGCCCCAGCACCGACCCCTGAGGCACTCCACTAGTCACCATCCGCCAATCCGAATAGCACCCATTGACCCCCACTCTCTGCCTCCTATTTGACAACCAGTCCTCTATCCACGCTAACACCCTACCCCCAACTCCATGCCCCCTCACCTTCTACAATAACCTCTTGTGAGGTACCTTGTCAAACGCCTTCTGAAAATCCAGAAAGACCACATCCACCGGCTCTCCTCTATCCACCGCCCTAGACACATCCTCATAGAACTCCAGTAAATTTGTCAGACACGACTTCCCTTTAAGGAAACCGTGCTGCGTCTGCTCTATCAAGCAGTTCCCCTCGAGATGCCTCGCTATTTCCTCCTTGATGACGGATTCTAACATTTTACCTACCACAGACGTTAAACTAACAGGCCTATAATTCCCCGCTTTTTGCCTGGCACCCTTCTTAAACAACGGCGTAACATTAGCCGTTTTCCAATCTTCCAGCACTTCCCCGGAATCCAGCGACATCATCTTGTCATCAGCAAATTTCATCACCCTACACTCAGCCACCTCCTCCAGATCATCTATATAAATGGTAAATAGCTGAGGCCCCAGCACCAATCCCTGTGGCACTCCACTAGTCACCAACTGCCATTCAGAATAGTACCCATTGATACCAACTCTCTGCTTCCTATTAGATAACCAATCCTCTATCCACGCTAACATCTTACCCCCAACTCCGTGCACCCTAACCTTCTGTAGCAACCTTTTATGAGGCACCTTATCAAGTGCCTTTTGAAAATCTAGAAACACTACATCCACCGGTTCCCCTCTGTCTACCAATTTAATATCACATGGCTTAGTTTTGCTAGAGTAGGGTTATTTCAAGTCCAAGTCTTTATTTGTTTTGCGGAATTGGCAAAGTGTCCATAAAATGTAATGTCATCACTACTTCATCCATTTTCAGTGTTGATAGAAAGCTCGTGGGCAAAGGCAAGTGACTCAGGGCATGTGCTTCAGTGACTTGTGTTCCTGGTCTATGTTCCAAGGTATATTCAAAAGTGCCTAGTAATAGTGCCTATCACTGTATTTGGGCTGAAGCTATGCAAGGATCATTTTGTGTTCAGAAAAAAGGCGAAGAGGTTTGTGGCCTGTTATGATGATAAAATATCTATCATACACGTATTGATGGAATGTCTTCACTGCGAAAACCATCGCCAAACGTTCCTTTCCTGTTTGTGTCGTCTCTTCTTTCAACTAATGTCCTTGAAGTGTATGCAATTAGGTGCTCCACCTTGTTGTTCCATCACTGCAATAATATTGCACCTATTCTGTAAAGATGTGTGTCACATGTTTTGACCAAAAGCCTTTCTGGGTTGAAATGGGTCAACATGTTATCTGACTGCAGTTGATGTTTTACCCTCACAAAGAAGTCCTCCTGTGTTTCTTTGCATGCCCACTTCAGAGGCTTTTTCAACAAAGTATGTAGGGGTGCCTGTAAGGAATGAATTTTCCATAATAATTTACAAGGCCAAGGAATGATTTTAATACTATTTTGTCCCTTAGTGTTGAAGCCTCTTTTACAGCTCTTATCTTTTCTTTGACTGGGCGTAGATCATTTTTGTCAACCTTGTATCTGAGATATGTTATCTCCATTGCTTGCAAAATGAGTTTTTCACTTTTTAGTCTGACCCCAGCAATTGAAAGCGATTGGAAGACTTCTGCTAAATTTACATTACGTTCCTCGACAGTGTCACTCTGGGTATTCCCTACAACATGCCTTCCATTACTCTTTGGAATATGGCACACGTTGATGATACCCCGAATGATAGGCGAGTGTATTTGCATAAACCCTTGTGCGTGTTCACTGTTATATAATTTCTTGAAGACTCTTCTCATTCTAACTGGAGATATATATGACTCCTGTCCAACTTTTTGATTATCTGGCCTCTGGTTAGCTTTGCATAGAGGTCATCTTTTCGCAACATCAAATATTTGTCTAAATGAGATGCTTTATTCACCGTCATCTTATAATCACCACAAAGATGGATTGTGTTATCTGGTTTTATCACCTAGACTACTGGTGTGGCACATTCAGAAAATTGTATGTGTTGAATTATCTCCAGCTCTTTTAATTGCTTCAGTTTGGTCTCTACTTTCTCTTGTATTGCATATGGAGCTGGTCTTGCTTTAAAAAAAATTTCAATTGAGCATTTGGGTCCACGTAGGTGTTTCCCTTGACCCCTTTCATTTTACCAAGGGCTGTCTTAAAAACCTCTGGTTACTTTCCTATTACCTCACATAAGGTTCCAGTGCCCATTTGAAAATTTTCTTCCAATCCAAATGGATATTTTGTAACCCAAAAGGCTGGAGCCTGGCCCTTACAACATTATCAGTGGAAATGTTTGTTGCCTATATGTGACTGGGGTCACGATGGTCCCTACTACTCGTAGTGGCTCTTCTTTATATGTTGGTGTCCTTCAATTTGACTATAGAAATACTGAGTCATAATTTCTAAGTTCATGCTCCCCTACAATAGATAATGCTGCCCCCGTGTTAACCTCCATATCCAATGTGCGTCCATTCACTTGGAGCTATATCTGTATTGTGGCAACCTTTGATGTGATGACACAATTTACTATTGCGAGTTCCTCCTCTTCAGCCTGATTTATCTGGCACGTTGTGTTTTGGGAAGGCTTCATTCTTTGATATGGGCATTGCACGCTCTGTTTGTTTTGGTAACCTTGCTTGGGATGGGCTACCTGGCTGCATGCACAGCGCAGTTGTGCTCCCTAAACTGTGGAATTCTCTCTTGGTCAGTGGTAGAATTTCCTGATTTCTTTGCTTGCTTGTTTTTCTTCACCCAAGGCTGGGGTTCACAAGTACGTTAACTTGGGGACCTGGGTCTGCGGTAGGAAAATCGCTTGATCCTATGGATGTTACGATCTGAAGATCCTTGCACCTCTTGGGCCCCTTTCTCCTGAGTTAAAGCCAGCTCTGTGGCTTTTTTAAACTCTAGCTTTGGCTCTTTCTGAAGCCTCCTTTAGGTTGCTGGATCATTTATGCGGCATACTAAATGGTCTCAGTATTTTCAGTAATGCTATGCCATATTCACAATGCTCTGCCAGCTTTCTTACTCACGTCAGGAATTCTGCCATTGGTTCCCCTGCAAATCATAGTGTACCATTGCAAGAGCACAAAAGGTTTAGGATTATAATGATTTGCCAACATTTCTGCTAACTCATCAGAGGTCTTGGGCTCTGGTGTTTCCGGATACATCAGACTTTTTATAATACTGAATGTTGCAGCCTACACAAAGTCAACTGAATGACCTTTTGCCGAGTGCCTCCTTCTGTTTTGTTTGCTCGAAAGAAGTACCTCATTCTCCCAGTTTATTATGGCCAGTCCTCAATACTCACATTATATGGTTCCAACTTCCCAAAAATTGGCATTGTAAGACTGAATGATACAGGCTTACCAGAATCTGATGCAGGATTACCAAAAAATTCCTTTTACCTCATTGCCAAATAATAACTCTAGGAGTCAGCTATGATGGAACCATTCTATTTTTGCACAAAGTGAAAGTAAATAATAATCACAAACCTGTGGTGAACACAACGGGCCCCTGAGACTAAAAGGTTAATGGACCCTCTCAGAGTCTTGCTTTATACAGGGCTCAGGATACAAGCTTCAACTGGCTGGCTAATTACCAGTCTTTTTGGTTTACCAAATAAATTAAAGCAAAATAATGAGAGGGCAAATTAAAAGGGGCAGCTCCCAAAAGAAGGGGAACTGCCAAAAACAAAAGACAAAGTGGAAAAGAAACTTAAAACATCAAATCAAAATGTGATTAAAGGGGTTAATAATACATCCCAGCCCCTGTGGTGCCCAACTGACATAGAAGGCATTAATCGGACACCACATGCACCCTCTCCAAGGGCACTCGCGCGCGAATATAGCCGCAGTGGAGGGGTAGACAGTTGGGTTGAACAACTCCCTTTGTCGCCCGCTGCCTGGACTTATAGATGGCAAGCCTTGACAGGCCCAGGAGCAGGTTCAACAGGAGGTCCTGCTCCTCCTTCACACCTGGTATCCATAGATCAGGAGCATGGGACTGACGTGCAAACAAAACATCAACAGAAGGTTTTTGAGGAAACAAAAGGGAATCTATAACATTCAACATTGGCTCACCAACTTCAAATATTGCAAAAAGGGCAGGGCGCTTGTGAGCCCGTGAACCAAGTTAACCTTTTATTGTACGGAACTGCAGTATATACCACCTTCCACCCCAGTTCCCCAAGATAGTTGGGGAGAATCCCTCCGTAGAGGGACCTCCACGGGGGACCTCAGCTACTGGATGGCAACAGGGCCCACCAGGGTGTATCCGGGCAGCAGGTGAGGAAGTGGTAGTGGAAGGTATGCAGCAACAGCCTGTATAGGAAACTCGTGGAGTAACAAAGGGCGCGGAGGGCATTTCCACACGGCAGTTCAAGCTGTGGGATTGGCTAATTACCAATTCCAGGGACCTCTTATTCAAAAAGCCCAACTCAGAGGTCAGTTAGTGATTCCCCATGCAGATCACAGGGGTTATCACACACCCTATAGTAAGAACCATATACTATAGCACTCTATTATTGTACACTTTGTTTTGGTCTAAAAATCAGGCTCACACCTGTTGACTCTTTTTGTATCTTTCCTTGGTCTTCTCCTAAAATTTTCAGGTGTGTATCCCCAAATCAGGACTTTGCCAATTGCCAGTACCTCTGTTTCAGGTGTCTGTTGAAGAAAACCTCATACCAGTCAGAGGTATGAGAAGTCATCATCCAGAGGAGGGTGGTGGCTTTTAACAGCTCAAATCATTTCCAGATGCAAGCAAAGCATTTCAACTGATTGATGCAAATGCTGTCACCTTCTGGGCAACGCTTGTTGGTTGAATGTTTCTGTCATGAAATTAGCATTTATTTTATTCAACACCTATAAAAATGTCATGTCCAGTTTGAGTACCTCACTAATAACTTTTTCATTCCTGATGTGTTATTTGGCTGGCTCTTTAGATAATGGGTTCATAGTTCAGCAAATAGTGATGAAGACTGCGTAGAATATCATTCTGTTTTAATGAGTGATGCGGTGTGCACTCAATATTTTTGCCAAAGAATTGTAGAAGAACCAGAATAAATAAATAAGCTTGGGGACTGGTTGGCCTTCTTGTAATAACAGAAACGTTATAAAGAACTCACAGGATTAACCCCTTCAACGGCTAGTCATAAATATAAATCTTTCTTAGTGCAGTCTGCAAGAAAGATATTAGACCAAGTCTTCCAATTTCCAGACAGTCAGAGACTGGACATGTGGCCAAAGATGCATGTCTGGAGCTAGTGGAAAACCTAATGCTCAGACCTACTTGGGGATTAGCTAGGACGTTTCAAATGCCAATGGGCAATTTCCCTGCTCCCCAGGATTTTCTGAGAATGTCCCTAATTCTGTCAGAGACTTTGGATATCTCTGATATACTTACCTGGATAATTACCCAGGAAATATTAGACAGATTAAATCCTAGCCAAACACCAGGGTAAGTGCACAACTGACACCCCCAATCAAATCCTGACTTGCAGCCTACCCCTTCCTCTGACCATCCATCTATCCTCACAACCTGACCAACATCCAACCCGATCTGATCCATCCACCCCCAAACATCTGCCTAACCCCCAATCCATTAAATACCTCTGATCCATCCAGCTACTGACCAGACCTGAGTACTCCTTTATCTATCCCTTCCTGATCACCTGACATGATTATGACTCCCAAAAACCCAACGGTCTCCCTGACCACCTAACTACGTCCCCCATCATCCAACTACCTCTCCTGACCAACGAATTATCCCTCCCGACTACCTAACAATCTCCAACTACCCAAATCTGATTATATCTCTCATCCATCTCCCCAGCCTACCCATGTACCCACCTCACCTTCCCAACCCACCCTACCAACCTCACCAACTAACCACCCTATGTACCTATTCACTCACCCACTTGCCCATTTTTCCATTCACCAATTCACTAACATTCGGATTGGATCTTTAAACTTAGCTTGTGCTGTAAAATAAAAGTGAGTCTTGTGTTCTCCAACTCTACACATCTCCAATGGAGTTTCCAGAGGAATGCTGCACTGCACACTTCTATAAAAGAAATTCGCAGAGTGTCGAATTGAGAGAATTTTCATACACAGTGACAGTTCGATTATCATTGCTGTTGTTCAGAAGATCAGAATATTCACTTCCTTATATTCTGTAATAAAATTCAGTTGTGAACTGTGACCCTGCACCCCAGCAATCCCCACAAACAAACTCCCTTCCACCCTTACTCACCTGAGGCCTGGGATCCAGCAATGATACTTCACCTTTTATGGGTGTCACCATATCTCCCTGGTGGCATGGTCATTCAATAGAGTTATCAGTCACTTATTGGCCAGCAACTCTTGGTATTTGGGACTTCTGCCCTGGGGTCCTTGATCCTGGGGAAGGCCTGCTGCTGACCTGTAAAGTGCTAGAAAATGCCTCAGTGGCACAAGATGCCAATGACTGAGACCTCCTTTATCTCCAGGATTCTGGCCTATATCTCAGATCATAGCATATTAACTCATCTAACACTAGTAAAAAGACTGTACTGTGCTGATTAGTGAATGTGTTAAGATTATAAAATGCAGTTTTATGATGGTGTATCTTTTGGCATCAGGATTTTCACCTCATCAGTCTCCTATCTCTCCTTATTATTTGCAATGATCCAACTTGAAATAGTTGAAAAAAGGAAATGGTGGAAGCCTGCAATATAAAATACCAAAAAATTCCCATTAGGTAAGTCTGAAACTGGAAGAGAAAGATGACAACTTTTTTACATTTTTGTTACTTGTTCATGCCACATAGGTGTTATAATAAGATTACCATCTATCGTCCATCAATGATCCATCTTTAACTGCCCTTGAGAAAATGGTGGTGAGCTGCCATCTCAACGGTTACAGTCCATGTGGTTCTGGTACAACTACAATGCTGTTAGTGAGGCAGTGGCAGGATTTTGACCCAGTGGTGGTGAAAGAACGATGATATATTTCCAAGTCAGGATCGTGAGTGGTTTGGAGAGAAATTTACAAGTGGTGGTTTTTCCATGCACGTGCAGTCTTGTTCTTTTAGGTGGCAGAGTTCATAAGATATCCCCTGGCAAGTTATTGCATTGCATCTTATAGAGGACACACAATATAGCTGCATTAGAGCCAGTGATGGAGGATCAAAGAGTTGTAGAAGAACCAGAATAAATAAATAAGCTTGGGGACTGGTTAGTCTTCTTGTAATAACAGAAACATTATAAAGAACTCTCAGGATTAACCCCTTCAATGGCTAATCATAAATATGACTCTTTCTTAGTGCAAGAAAGATATTAGACCAAATCTTCCAATTTCTAGACGGTCAGAGACCGGACATGTGGCCAAAGATGCATGTCTGGAGCCAGTGGAAAGCCTAATGCTCAGATAATATGCCAATCAAGCAGGTTCCTTTCTCTTGGATGGTATCAAGTTACTTTGGAGCTGCACTCGTCCAAATGAAGAGTATTCCATAAAACACCTGATTTGTGCTTTGTAGATGGTGGACAGGCTTTGGGGAGTCAGGAGGTGAGTTACTTTCCACAGAATTACCAGCCTGTGACCTGCCCTTGATGTTGCTGGTGCAGTTGTTACTGGTTAATCACAACCCCAGGATGTTAACAGTAGGAAAATCAGTGTTTTGATTTGATTTATTATTGCTACATAAAGTGGGATATAGTGAAAAGTATTGTTTCTTGTGCGCTATACAGACAAAACATACCATTTGTAGCATACATAGGGGAGAAGGTAAAGGGAGGATGCAGAATACAGTGTTACAGTCATAACTAGGCTGTAGAGAAATATCAACTTAATATATGGTAGGGCAATTCAAAAAATCTGATGCCAGCAGGGAAGAAGCTGTTCTTGAGTTGACTGGTCTGTGATCTCAGACTTTTGTATCTTTTTCCCCACGGAAGAAGGTGGGAGAGAGAATGTCTGGGATGCGTGGGGTCCTTGATGATGCTGGCTGCTTTTCCAATGCAGTGGGAAGTGTAAATGGAGTCAGTGGATAGGAGGTTTGCATGATGGACTGGGCTATTGAATGTTTTCATATGCAGTAAGGATATCACATTGCTTACTTTCAAGATATGGACTTGAATCAATGAAGACTATTTTAAATTAACTTTAAGAAGTGGCCAATTGCTGCCCAAGATAGCCAGTGGGGGGGAGGGGGGGGGGGTCAGGTGACTTTTTGCAACTTCTAGACAAACAAAGGATTAATTCACTTCTGAACATGCTTCTGGAAATATTTTAAAATGTTTTAGACATCTCTTAAGCATACCAAAATATAAACCATCTGCAAAATTCACACATTCCATTGTTGAGGACTTTTTCAAAACTCAAAATCAATGGACTTGCAGACTCAGTAAGTAGGATTTTCTGCCCATGCATGTTCTGAAACTGGAAACTGCCACCTGAGATCAACAGACCATTACATGATCCGTGTCCCGCCTGCTATGATTTCTGTAGTGGGTGGGAACAGAAAATTCCACCCATTGTCTCCAAGCCCAATATTTGACAAAAGAGAACCGCTGAAACCAATTAGTCATAAGTAGACGTGAAAAGAAAAAAAAATTCATTGCTCTGTTGTTGGACAATTGTTTTGGATCTTGGATGGCATAGTGGCACAGTGGTTAGCACTGCTGCCTCTCAGCTCTAGGGACCTGGGTTCAATTCGGCCTCGGGTGATAGTGTGTGTGTGGAGTTTGCATATTCTCCCTTTGGGTCTTCGTGGATTTCC
This sequence comes from Carcharhinus amblyrhynchos, assembly GCF_965287045.1. Classification (NCBI taxonomy): domain Eukaryota; kingdom Metazoa; phylum Chordata; class Chondrichthyes; order Carcharhiniformes; family Carcharhinidae; genus Carcharhinus; species Carcharhinus amblyrhynchos. The sequence goes on along the minus strand of NC_137346.1, from coordinate 36,341,713 downwards.
TCCTGGTGCTCCGATTCCCTCCCACAGTTCAAAGACTTGCAAGTAGGTGGATTGGCCGTGCTAAATTACACCTTGGAATCCCAAGACGTAAATGGATTCGCCATAGTCAATGTGTGGGGTTACAGGGATACAGTGGGAGAGAGGGCCTAGGTAAGATACTCTATCAGAGAGTCGGTGCAGACCTGATGGGCCAAATGGCCCTTCTGCTCAGTAGGGGCTCTATGATGATGGCCTCCAAACTATTCTGATATTGATCAGGTGATCAAAACTGTCTTCTAATGGCAAGTATTTTACTCCAAGCACCAGAAAGGACCCTAATCAATTTGAAATGAATACGGCAAGAAAGGCATTTTCTCCAGTCAGGAGAACAGACTTCTGCCTAATAATCAGTCAACTCTAATGAACTTGTGTGGTGCAAGGTAGACTAATTCACTTTCACCAGAACAGAAAGTCAGCCATAACCTCATCTGGAAATCCAGAGATATCTAATTTTCATTTATCTCCAAATAACTAAGAGAGAAAACCCATCCAACCTTGTACTGTGCACACCACTCAATCGGAATGTGATTTGCTTCTTGTATTTTGTTAATATTCTAGCTGCATGCTTTGTTCTCTAGAATGAGTGTTTTCATTGTATTTACATATTAGGGTGTTGTGAGAATAAGCATTATCTTTCCTCTGATTTAAACTTACCAAACAGTCTCGTTTGTGTCTATTACTAAAAGCCACAACACTAAAAAGATAAAACCCTCCCTCTAAGCAAACAACTTGTTGCAGGCATCTGAGCCATAGGAAAAGTTATCCCACTATCCCTGTTTGTAAAAAGATGAAGGGAAGGTAGTTAGTTTCTCTACTGTTGTTCGTTGCTTAGCACTTGCTTGACACAATGTTATTTGCTACTTACCAGTCCAAACCTGAATGTTGTCCAAGCCTTGCTGCACGCTGACACAAACTATATTGTTCCCCGAGGCTGATATGATTGACTTTTAACCACAGCAACCATTTTCCTTTGTGTTAGGTATGACTGCAGTTGATCAGCCTTACCTAATACAAGCCACATATTTCCAACTTTGTGTTGTTATTTGTAAAATCATTTCGAGCAGCCTCAAAATACTTTTAATATGATTACGTTGAAAGCACAAATGACTCAAAATTCAGCGTAGGTTAAGAACTTAACTTTGGTTGCTGAGGGCAATGGAACTAGCACCTTAGTTATTATTGGTATTTTTGACATTGGGATTAAGGCATACAGCTGGAAGGACTGTTGTTCTGAGGGAGTGCTACTTGGCTAAAGCAACATCTTCCTGTTGACTCAAAAACAGGGAATGCTGGAAAATCTCAGCAGGCCTGACAGCATCTGTGGAGAGAAAAGAGCTAGCGTTTTAAGTCTGGGCTCTGATGAAGAGTCAGCCAGACTTGGAAGGTTGGCTCTATTCTCTCTCTACAGTTGCTGTCAGACATGCTGAGATTTTCCAGCATTTTCTGTTTCAGATTCCAACATCCAAAGTGTTTTGCATTTATCCTCCTGTTGATGTGGACATTAAAGAGCCCAGTGTCCTGCCCAGGATTCCTCACTTAACATCATCAATAATAGATTTGCCAGAAATTACTACTGTATTTCCTTTTGTTGATCATAGCCTTTGCATTTGAATGCATGGCATCTCTAAATTATTTTGCAGGACCATCCAAGTGCGATATCTTTAGGGGACAAATCACAAGCAGCCTGCATATTTGAAGCTTTTTGAGAGGCACAATAAGGCATTTCACAAAGTACAAAGCATCTTTTCCCACAATGAGAGAGGAAGAAAGAGATGATGAATGTTTTAATCACTTCTATTTTACATGAGGAGAGGGACTTTTATTCTCCATCTAACTATGCTTTAGTTGATTTGGGAGTGTATGGTGTGGACACTATGCCTGAAGTGAAAAGTATTGTAATCCCAGAATCAACATTTCACAACTTAATGAGCACATTATTCACATGTAACAGTCAACTCTCACACTGTGTGAAATTTATGATAATGATGAAGAGTCCCTAAATGACTTCAAAATCCAATTTACCATAGGTTAGTTCTTTTTTGTATACCTCATATATATCAGATTGAGCTACCTCTTGATATTTTTCATTGAACTGACCAGAGTTTAAGTGGTTTCTCCAGTGACATGTATTCAGTGCTGTCTGCAGATGCCAACTGAAAATGTGGCACAATTAAATAAATTTATGTAACATTAGTCATTGGTTATTGACATGGCCTGGATTGATATTAATGCGGTCCTCAGGGACTTAGGTCATGACTCAAAGGTCTTGCTGGATTGTGACAATACAAAATGTAGGAACCTTATTGTAAAGGTCTGTCAGACAGCCACTGTACTTCAGTAATGATTCCAATGTAAATATGCTGCACGGGTAGATTCTAGTCTAATGGTCACTCCCCAGTCAATTGAAACCAACATAAAGAAAGATCATTACTCAGTTCTCGAATTGTAATCAGAGTTTTCTCTACTTCAGAGCAATTTCCTAACAAGTAAATAACCTAACTCTAATAGATCATACTTTGCATTAAAAAGTTCAATTTCAGTTGAAATCCATTCAATGAAGACAGGATCTTTTCCTTGCTTCCTTCAAAATTACTCATCAGCTGTAGATGGGTTGCTTTGTTCCTCTTGACTCTTCATTCTAAGTCCAAAATGAATAGTTTTTAATTTGTTTTTCATAAACGCAGTGGTGCTTTGACCAAACTATTTACTGGGAGTGCAAATCCACATTCCTTGAACCTTCCAATAATTCAATCATTCTTGAGGACCACAGTCAACCTTGGGGATAAGAAATTAGAATCATAGAACAGAATAAAATTATAGAATCCCTACAGTGCAGAAGGAGGCCATTTGGCCCATCGAGCCTGCACCGACCACAATCCCAACCAGGCCCTATCCCCGTAACCCCACATATTTACCCTACTAGTCCCCCCTTACATTAGAGTTAATTTAGTACGGCCGATCACCTAACCCGCACACCTTTGGACTGTGGGAGGAAACCGGAGCACCTGGAGGAAACCCACACAGACATGGATGAACGTGCAAACTACACACAGACAATGGCCCAAGCCAGAAATCAAACCCAGGTCCTTGGTGCTGTGAGCAGTGATAACCACTGTGCCACCACGCCACCCCAGATCCCAGAAAAACAAAACGAACAAATGGTCACAGCCCACCCAATACACTCTCTCCATAATACTGATGGGCGCACGTTGGAAAGGCCTGAAATGAGGCTGGAACTTGGGCATGCTGTGACATACCCTTATATTTACATAGAATTTTAAGGAATCTACAACACAGAAACAGGCCCTTTGGCCCAAACAGGTCTATTCCATTCATTAAATTCCGCATAAGCCTCCTCCATAATTAGATTTTAATTGTAGCCCCTTTTTTTTGGACTATTTGGATTAGTTCTACCACTCAGAAGTTCACTTAAGGTTGAAAAAGACAGATCTCATAAACAACTTAAATAGGTCTGAAGAACTGATCGAAATTTAAGGAAAGGAAACATCGGAGAATGTTACTATCCTTGAGATGGTATTTTTTAACAAGATTTAGCTTTAATAGAACAACCCAGGTATTATAAGGGTCCAGGCATCTCACCTCAGCAATGTACCTTTCTGCTGAAGAGAGCACAGAGCAGTTTAGATACAGACTATATGAGACAATATATTTTCTAAATTATATAAAAATTATTAAAGAACCAAACATTCTTTTGATGGTAAATAAATCTTACTTCTATTAGAGATCCCAGGTCTTAATAATGTTAAAGAGAGATATCCTGCATAGCTTAAATCCCTGAATAGAGCTATATTGTGGACCAGTGGTTAGCACTGTTGCATCACAGTGCCAAGGAGCTGGATTTAATTCTGGCCTTGGGTGCAGGTCTAAGTGGAGTTTGCATGTTTTCTCCATGTCTGTATGGGTTAGGTTAATTGGCCATGCTAAATTGCCCCTTAGTGTCAGGGGGTTAGCAGGAAAAAATATACTGGGTTACAAGGAAAGGGCCTGGTTGCCAGTGTAGGCTTGATGGGCTGAATGGCTGCCTCCTACACTGTATGGATTCTATGATTCCATGAATGAGCTACTGAATCTCATTAAATATCTCAAGAAAAATCTCCAATTATGAGGAAAACGATCAGTGCTGTACTGCAGCAGCCATACCTTTAATTTAAAAGACGATGGAGTGAATTCAAAAATCTAAAACTCAACGGTGTAGTTTCAATATTTATGCAATAAAAGAGCTCAGTTGCAGGAATCATGTTGAGCACTTGTACTGGACAGCATCCTTTGTTTTAGTCCTTCAAGTCCAAACAAGACACTAAGAGGTACACATGCTTGTCAACATATTCAGCTTCTTGAATTCAGTTGGCAAGCTATTTAAGGGCATTGTTAAGGTTACCCATTGTTAGTTGTGGTATTTTACAATTTACCAATTCCTTTCTGAAATGATGCAGAAGCCAGTTCCTGTTTTTTTCAGGATCTGCCTTCTGTTAGAGGGTATACCATAACCTATACTGCAGGATGTTAGTGAACATGCATACAATTATGTCCAGGCATGTTTATAAACTGCTGAACTCTTTTCTAGGTGATGAATTCTGCTTTTAATTTTGAATCCCTACTTCATAGGGAGAATCACCCTTTTTAATCTTATAACTCTGTATTTTGAGCTAAAGTCTCTTATAACTTCATATTTAGATGTGTATTCCCTCACAGTCTTATGCTCCTTCACTAACCTTATCAGCATTTCTCCCTTATGTGGTTATCCAGCTTCCCTTGAATGTCCAATTGGATTTATTAATGACAAGATAACATTTATGACCCCTGGTTTTGGTTTTCCCTCACATCTCTGCACCTGAACCCTTCCTTAGTGCCAAAGGCGGCCATTCTCCATGCAATTTCAGTCCCATAGAAGGGAGGTGTGATATTTTATCCAGAACGATATGAATGTGCAGGGCAGCAGTACAGGTGAGAGCAATCTGCAAAACAGTGTGGGGAGATGTAGGGAGGGGTTGTTAAGGTTCAGGGTTTAAAATAGGGCTCCTTACATCAATAGATTGGAAAATTCAAAATTCCAACGTAGTATTAAAGTTTATTGGCTGAAAATGAGTTTAGAAGATTGAAGGAGCGACACATAATGGAAACTTATTTCAGGTTAAATGCAACGAATCTCATGGGCTTACTGCAAAATCTAAAATTATCTCCATGGTTGAAGGTCAATATTCATATGGAAATGAGGATTTATACATAGATGCACAGTGATGTGAAACAGTGCTAGGCTTCATCTGTACGAAGTTGCTCCTGTTGAATAACTATGCTGCATAGCTTGGAGCTCCTGGCGATATTGATTATGTCTTGTGGTCTTCTGTTTGCTTGCTTTATATTCATTTCAGGTACACTTGGCTCCCAGCTGGTGAATTTGTAGTGAGACAGACGTGGGCTCATGTCCTCTCTAGGCTGGGGCTCAAACAACAGAACAAGCTTCTTATTAACTCGCTGTTACTGAAATGTATTTTTCTGCCCGGTGTTCGCCCTGCCTGACCTGAGGTTGCTGACCACTCTGAATACTAGATGCCTGATGACACAAGTGGCCATTTTTTATATGTGAGCCTCACCAATTTTCAATCAAGCATGACCTTATATTCACTCAATGTCCACACATACAAACAAAGCACATTTTGAAGGAGTAAAAACCTATCAGGAGATGGTCCCCCTCTTCACTCAAAAACACAGTTCTGAACAGCATGCAATCAGAAAATTGGCTTAAGATACGATTTGAACCACTCACAGCAGGAGAGCTGTGTACAAGAACTAGAGGGCACAGCCTCAAAATAAGGGGAGGGGGGGCAGTTTAGAACAGAATTGAGGAGGAGCTTCTTCACTCAAAGGGTGGTGAATCTCTGGAATTGTCTGCCCGTTGAAGTGGTGGAGACTACCTCGTTGATATATTTAAGTCACAGGTAGATAGATTTCTGATAGATAAGGGGATTAAGGGTTATGGGGAGAAGGCGGGAAAGTGGAACTGATCCACTTCAGATCAGTCATGATCTTATTGAGTGGTGGGGCAGGCTCGAAGGGCTAGATGGCCTACTCCTGCTCCTATTTCTTATGTTATGAGAGGTGTTGTGGGAGTGGTGGGGGTTAATGGGAGAAGGGTGGGCTAACAGATCCTGAAATTAAAAGTTACTAGAATTGGCTTTCCTTTTTTTTCCAGAATAGCCATATCATAGAATCCCTACAGTGCAGAAGGAGACCATTCTGCTAATCGAGTTTGCTCCAAAGCAGCAACCCTCTCAATGCCTAACCCCAAGGTATTCTACCTTGCTAATCCCTCAAACCTGCACATCTTTGGACTGTGGGAGGAAACTGGAGCACCCAGAGCAAACTCACGCAAACCCAGGGAGAACTTGTAAACTCCACACAGTCACCCGAGTCTGGAATCAAACCCATTCCTGGCACTGAGACAGCAGTGCTAACCACTGTGCTACCATGCTGCTCCATTAGCATCCTGCGTCTGGGCTTCTGGACAGGTGGGAGTAAGTAAGTCTCATTACTTTTGGGAACCACAGCAGGGGTCAGGATGCTTGCTTGCTACAACTGTCAGGACACATTCAATAATGAAGAGTGTCAATGTGGGAATGCTGGCTTTTGGAGACCAGAGGTCACACTGGAAGGTGACTTATTATTTGTAACTATTTACAGTGGTGACCTGTATCTGCTTTCACCAGTGCCAATTAGGTGCCTCAATGGCACATGATGAATGATAGTTACTCAAAGGATACTCGTGCAGAACTCAGTGGTAAGGCCTGGGCCTCCTGTGCCCGTCATTCATCCTCCTGCTCCTCCTCCCCAACTCCAGCAGCAACCAAAAGAGAAGCAAAATCAATTGGTTGCACTGCAAAAGCCATCTTGTCAATCTGGGGAGGCGGGGGTGGGATGGTTTGGGGAAAGAGAGTGACAAATGGAGAGGTTTAAGAATTCTGCTCACTCCCAATCCACAACACACACTCCCCACGTTCCCCCAGCAACACACACCTAGAACCCATGCAGTAATGGCCCCAGACAGTGCTGCTTGACAAGTACTGAGGCTGCAGCACTGCCACTTCAGAGAGTTTCCAGCCCATCCCCCACCAGCAGCAGTGCTTGCTGTTGCCAGTACTAGGACCCAGAGTCAGCACTAAGACCCGAGGTTAGTGCTCAGACCAGGGTCCATTCTGAGAGGCTGAGGTTGGACCCCGTAAATAACAGCAGCCCCTGACTCCCACACACTTGTGGCCACCTCCACCCAAAACACAACATGGCCACCATGAAACAATCCCCTCTGAGCAGCACAGAACAGCTTGAACACAGAGACTTATCTCCCCATTCATCCACACTGATCAAGCGCCTGAATCCAACTTTTATAAAGGAGATGTTTTCCTAACTAATCCGGCTGTGGCAAACAAGGTCATTAAGGCAGGTGAGCTGGGATAATTGGGAGTGAAGCTGATTAATGACATTGTGAATAATGCAAAAAAATGCAAATTGATGTTTTGCCTGTTTTGGGTGGGGTCCCAATCATGCTGATTGTTTTTCCTTGATAAGATAAGAATGGGCATGAAAATGAGCACTATTCCCGCTAGTCGCATCCTACCCAATTTTACGACATTTTACCCACTGCAAAACGAGTGCGACAAGGTCATAAAATTCCACCCATTGTGTTTGTTACAAACTACTATTATTTCTTAATGTTCTGCCCAATTCTATAACAGCTATGAGCAGGTCTATAAACTAATCCCACCAGCATTCACTGAACCTAATTTACACCCATACTGATTCTAATTCCTGATCTTCTGAGCCACTACAAATCCATTCTCACTACTATCCTTTTGTTATTCCTCATGATGCAATGGTTTAGTGGTATTATCGCTGGACTATTAATCCAGAAACTCAGCTAATATTCTGGGGACCCAGATTTGAATCCCACCTTGGCAGAGGGTGGAATTTGAATTCAATAAAGAATCTGTAATTAGGAATGTACTGATGACTGTGAAACCATTGTCGATTGTTGGAAAAAGACATCTGGTTCATTAATGTCCCTTGAGGAAGGAAATCTGCTGTCCTTACCTGGGTCTAGCCTACATCCAGAGTCACAGCAATGTGTTTGACTCTCAACTGCCCTCAGGCAGCTAGTAATGGGCAATAAATGCTGGCCAGCAAATGACACCCATGTCCCATGAATGAATAAAAAAAACTACCAGGGTTAGTCTTTCTCCTTTTCCATTCTGGTGTCTTTTTAAAATGTTGTGTAGGAATATTTATTTCCAAACATTGGTTACCTTGTAACCATACCACCAATGGTGATTGGATGTAAACCATTTATCCCTCTTTGCGCCATCATTCATCTGTCTTATTGCAGATGTTTTGTACATTCAAATAACAAATTTTAATTTTCTTAACTATCATTATTAACTATCATCATGGTGGCACAGTGGTTAGCATTGCTGCCTCATAGTGTCAGGGACGCGGGTTTGATTCTCAGCTTGGGTTACTGTCTGTATGGAGTTTGCACATTCTTCCAGTGTCTACATGGGCTTCCTCTGGGTGGTCTGGTTTTTTCCCACAGTCCAAAGATATGCTGGTTAGGTTGAATGGTCATGCTAAAATTGACCCTTAGTATCAGGGGATTAGCAGAGTAAATACATGGGGTTACGGGAATAGGGTCTGTGGTCGGTACAGACTCGATGGCCCGATTGGCCGCCTTTTGCAGTGTAGGGATTCTATGATTATTTGTATGGATGTTTTTTGCTGCTGCACTATTTGTGTTAAACTTTCTGTCCCCATCTGTACCACTCTCATTGTCTTTATCTACATTGCCACACTGATTTGTTGTCTCAATTTTTCTGTTAAAATTTCTTAAACTCCCTTCACTTTAATTTCAAGCCTAATTTATTGATGTGGTTAGACAATCCACCTGCAAAGATCCCAGTCCATTTTACGTGAAGCCTATCCCAATGGAACAGCTCCCTCTTTCTCTAGTACTGGTGCCAATGCCCATGATTCAAAGCCCCATCTTCCCACATTATTGTTTGAGCCACGAGTTTAATTCTCTAATCTGCTTTACGCTCTGCTAACTGACATGTGGCTCAGGTAATAATCCAGAAATTGATTTAATTTGGACCCCTAAATACTCTCAGCAAGATATCATTTATTTGTTCCTATATGGACCTCAGTAACCAGATTCTCCTCTTGTTGCTTCAAGTTTATATTCTGTCTTAAGGGGAAGCACAGAATGACCTGCATTGCAGAAAAAGGCCATTTGGCCCACCAAGTTTTAGCGCACTTACCATGCGCAATTCCCCAAATCCATGTATCCCTGTGCTGTGGGAGGAAACCAGAACACCCGGAGGAAACCCCCTCAGATATGGGGAGAACATAAATTCTGCACACCCAAGGCCAGAATCGAACCTGGTCCCTGGCACTGAGGGAGCAGTGCTAACCACAATGCCATCATGCCACCCCCTTAAGCTTGACACTGGGCAGGCAACACAATCTTCAAAATTCCCAGATGTGGCTGTAAGTAACAATACCGATGCACTTAACTAAACTGTTGCCAATTACCACCATACTCCTTTTCGTTCCTTGCAACCCCCCTACAATAACATCTCTAAACACTCAACTGCCCCCATGACCACACATGACAACCTTCCCAACTAGACTTGACTGTCCCACAACCAACCAAAATATTCCCTGAACATCAAATTGCTCCTCTTCTGGTCCAGACACAATTACCCTGACAATGAGTCCCAAACCTGACAACAAGCCAACTAGACCCAACAATCCCCTGACCACCTGAGTACCCTGCCACTGCCACCTGAACACCCCCAATCAGACCTGACTACCCTATCACCCCCAAATATAAGAACATAAGAAATAGGAGCAGGAGTAGGCCAACTAGCCCTTCGAGCCTGCCCCGCCATTCAATAAGATCATGGCTGATCTGTCGTGGCTCAGTTCCACATTCCCGCCCTCTCCCCATAACCCTTAATCCCCTCTCTTATCAAAAACCCATCAACCCGCGTCTTAAAAATATTTAGCGAGGTAGCCTCCACCACTTCAACGGGCAGAGAATTCCAGAGATTCACCACCCTTTGAGTGAAGAAGTTCCTCCTCAACTCCGTTCTAAACCGCCCCCCTTTTATCTTGAGGCTGTGCCCCCTAGTCCTGCTATCCTTTCTGAGCGGGAAGAGTCTCTCCACCTCTATCCTATCCATCCCATTCATCATGTTATACGTCTCAATGAGATCTCCCCTCATTCTTCTAAACTCTAACGAGTACAAGCCTAATTTATTCAGCCTCTCCTCATAGCTCAACCCCCTCAACTCCGGTATCAGCCTAGTAAACCTCCTCTGTACTCCCTCCAAGGCCAAAATATCCTTGTGTAAGTGCGGCACCCAAAACTGCACACAGTACTCCAGCTGCGGCCTCACCAATGCCCTATACAGCCGCAGCAAGACCTCCCTACTTTTATATTCAATCCCCCTCGCGATGAAGGCCAGCATCCCATTCGCCTTCCTGACCACCTGCTGCACCTGCAAGCTGGGTTTTTGCGACTCATGCACAAGAAACCCGAGGTCCCTCTGCACCGTCACCTGCTGCAGTTTTTCTCCACATAAGTAATAATCCTTCCTACCATTATTCCTACCAAAGTGGACCACCTCGCACTTGCCAACATTAAATTCCATTTGCCATTTCCTGGCCCATTTGCCCAGTCTATCTAGATCCTTCTGTAGACTCTCACCGCCCTCCGCACAATTTGCCTTTCCACCAATTTTGGTGTCATCAGCAAATTTCGACACCCTACACTCGGTTCCCTCCTCCAGATCATCTATATAAATGGTAAATAGCTGAGGCCCCAGCACCGACCCCTGGGGCACTCCACTAGTCACCACCTGCCAATCCGAATAGCACTCATTGACCCCCACTCTCTGCCTCCTATTTGACAACCAGTCCTCTATCCACGCTAACACCCTACCCCCAACTCCATGCCCCCTCACCTTCTGCAATAACCTCTTGTGAGGTACCTTGTCAAACGCCTTCTGAAAATCAAGAAAGACCACATCCACCTGCTCTCCTCTATCCACCGCCCTAGACACGTCCTCATAGAACTCCAGTAAATTTGTCAGACACGACTTCCCCTTAACGAAACCGTGCTGCGTCTGCTCTATCAAGCAGTTCCCCTCAAGATGCCTCGCTATTTCCTCCTTGATGACGGATTCTAACATTTTACCTACAACAGACGTTAAACTAACAGGCCTATAATTCCCCGCCTTTTGCCTGGCACCCTTCTTAAATGCTCCATGACAACTAAACTACTCCCCTGGACAAATCAATTACCCCATGGCTACCCAACCACACCACTGACTGGACCTGAATACCTCCTTCCAACTGATTGATTACTCTGCTGACCATCAGACTATCCCTGCAAACCTGACCCGACTGCTCCTACCCAAATATATGACTACTCCCCCCAAACACCCAATGGGTCCAACCACTCTGACCACTCAGTGACCCTCAATCAGACCCAAGAACCCCCTCCTGGTTAGTGGAATATCTCCACCACCAGATTACCACCCCCAAACTCAATTACCCCCTGATCTGATTACCCACTCGCCACTCACCCACCCGTCCACCTCACTCACTCAGCCATCTGCTCACCTCACCCACCCCACACAAGTCACTCTCCTACCCATTCACCTAATCACTTAGTGAAACGCTTGGAGCTTTAAAACCTCATTTGAAAATGGCAGCTACTGTCACGAAAAGGGAATGTTTCTTCCTTTCTTTTTCCTTGTGCCTGATGGTCTTCCCTGGAGAGACTACTTCAGCCAGGATTGAAAGATAAAGCTGAAAAATCATAAAAAGGTCAGGCTGCAACATTATTAAATGCGGGTCTGAATGTTGGAGCTATTCTCTGTCCACAGGTGACAGAATGACCCTCAAAATAAAGAAAGAAAAGCTTGCATTTTTATAGTATTTTGCATGATCTGAAGACATTCAGATGAGCTCTACAACTATCAAAGTACTCCTGAAGTATGGTCACTGCTGTAAAGTGAAAAACGCAGTAGTCATTTTTGACACAGCAAGCTCCCACAAACAGCAATATCACCACGTCAAGACAATCTGTTTTTTTGTGATGCTGTTTGAGAAATTAATATTGGCCAGGTCGCCAGGGATAACTCCCAATTTTTAAGTGCCATGGAATCTTTTATGTCTACCTCACTGAGCAGAAAAGGTCCTAGTGCAATATCTCATTAAAGGCAGCTTGCAACAATGCCAAGTATGAGTGGGTGGGGTAAAGCATATGAACTTTGAAGTTGAGCATGTTTTTTTTATTCATTCACAAGCTGTGGGTGTCATTGGCAAGGTAAGCACTTATTCCCACAATCTACTCCTTCCCACAATTCTTATGTTTACGTCCATCCTTAATTGCCCTTGCAAAGGTGGTGGTGATCTTGTTGAACTGCTCGTGTCGTCATGGTAATAGATTAGTACAACTTAGCAGTTTGCTAAGACATTTCAAAGGGTAGTTAGAAGTCAACCACACATAGACCAGGACAGGTAAAAACAACAGATTTCTTTCCCCAAACACATTAGTTAATCAGATGTGCTTTACAATGATCTAGTAGTCTGATGGTTAATATTTCTGATACAAGCTTTTTATTCTAAATGATTTTAACTCCCAGAACTGCTCTGGTGGGATTTGTACTCACCTTTCTTCATTTGCTCAGGCTGCTGGATTATTAATCAACTAATATAACCATTATGCTACCATTCCCTTAAGTGCTGGTAGGTAAGGCTGTATTGCTCAGGAGGCAGTGAGAAGAAATAACAGATCAAGGCCCAAAGTGCTGCTCCAAGAAGATTGAGGCAGCGAAGGAAAATGTTTGGTGATCCAACATGAGTTGTTGGAGCAAGTTCAATCTTCCTATGGACAGACACCCACTGCACAATAATCTCATTCAATGCCCATTTCTCTGCACCCTCATCACCCACCTTAACAATTCTATCAATGCGCATGAATGCTAAAATTCACAAATTTTATCTCACGTACTTGGCACTGTTGTAAGCCTCACTAATACCACTCACACTGACACCTATTTAACTCTGATAGCACCTCACCCAAACATTTTACACCACTCTCACTGACACATTTTCCTCTCTCTCTCTCACTGGGAAATATGGTGCATGACAGCAGGTAATCAACTGGAAGATGGCATGTCTAAACTTCCCTAGAGCAGAGAGTGCTGACCATCATGGGAAGGGGCATTGCAGTGACCGCAGCCATTGTTGGGGTTGAAGAAAAAGCTAATAAACGGTATCAGCATATCTAATCTTCCTGCTTTCATCTACTTCTCTATTATCCCTTTATCTCTCCTGACTAAGGAACTGCAGGTGGTGTAAGCATGTATTTCTTACTTTCTCAGCAGCCCTCAGCCCAATTCAATTATTGCCCCATTTTCAATTTTGATAATAAAGAACTGGAATTGTCAAATTGGAGGCAGAAGGCAGTGAAGGTGAAATGCACCAGCCTCACTCTTTTTTATATTGGCAGTCAGTAACTCAGGTATTAATACTGAATGGAATTAGAAGGTAGGATAGAGGAGGGATCTGCCAATTGAGACAGGCACAATTGCATAGAAGTGAAACCAGATTAAAAGAATCATACAGTTAGCTCTCATCAGACAGTGTGATTGTGCAGTAGTTCAGCCATAAAGGACTCAAATGAAGCTACAGAATAAAGGTAGTGAGTGTACGTAAACAAGTGTGTGTTATACTGGCAATCTTACCAGAAAATCTACACATAATATTAGAGAGCGTGGAAGAGTCCAGTGTTACCATGTCTCCTGGTACACTTTTCTCTCTCTCGCAGGAAAATGTGGTGCACAATAGCAGGCGGCAACAAAGAACTGGAAGGCTGAACTCTACGAGAGCAGATAGTGCTGACCATTATGTGAAGGAGCACTGTTGTGGCTGTGGCCGTTGCCAGGGCTGAAGCTTTTCCTTTCCAATATGGAATGAGTGGTGTCTTCCATCAGCACACCTGTGGAATCCACCATGATGCAGAATCCGATAGCGCATTTTCCATTGCAGTACAAACAACTTCCACTAAAGCTTTGAGTTTTGCAGCTCAAGTTCAGCCTTGCTAACTCAGAATGCTTCCATTCTGGCTCTGGGTGTTATTGTTCAAAGGAATTTCCATTCTCCAACAGATCAGTAGGATCTTTGGGTAATTGTCAATGGTTCCATGGAGCATGCAATCTAAAGCCAAGCCCTCAACTTCAGGGCAGCTAAGAAGGGATAATCTAGTAATTAATCCATAAGAAGTTCACGATTCCGTTAAAAACATAGGTGGGGTGTCCATTGTTTTGTTTAATATCAAGCTCAGCTGTTTGTGGTTCAGTGCATCGAGATCAAAAATAGCATCGCTAGCATCAAATCAGTGTTGTGCATTGATTGACATCATTATCTGTCTGCCCTTCATGTTGCCGATGGACCTTAGGTGATGCACACAAACTTTGCGACCAAAATAGCACCCTCCCCATTTACCATCGGAATTGTATGTGAAAGTACCAGCCTCCATTTTTTGAGTGTTAGGTTGCTCATGGCAACTGAAAAAATGATGTTTTTCAGTTCAGCTTAGCACCGAATCCCTTTAATGAAACCCCTTTCAGTCTGTAAGCTCCTTTTCTTCATTCAAAGCCTCAACACCCAGAATTTATCTTGTCATTTTTCTCTCAGCCATTTCCAGTAAATCAGTACCCAAATTATGCATCTTCTGAAAGAGAATTAGCAATTCAAATTTTTGAGTAAAGTTAATTAAGTAAAGACTTTTTGAGGCTGACGAGATTTGATACATTTCAAAATTATTGATGTTTCGACAAAGTGAATGGGGAACAATTGCTTCTATTATCAGTAAATTGGTAATGCTGATGAAATAAATACATAAAATGGCATCCTGCAGTGCTGGTTGATCTCAGCTGAGGGTATACATTAATGCTGTTAGCCATAGGATATTGAGCTATGATGGGGTAAAATTTCTAATTGCACTCTAAGGACTCTTTCAATGGCTAATACTGGAAAGATTGTCAGTGAAAACAGCATCAAATTCAGCTGTGATGTGTTCCATGATGTAGAGCAAGCATAAGTCATAGAGCAAGCAGCGAAGAAGGCAAATTGTACGTTGGCCTTTATTGCAAGAAGATTTGAGTACAGGAGGAAGGACATCTTACTGCAGCTGGTGAGACATTGCACTGGGGGATTGGCAGGGTGAGACCAAACTCTGCATTGTGTGCAGTTTTGATTTCCTTACCTAAGAAAAGATAAACTTGTTATTGGGGAGGGGGGGGGTATGCAAAGGTTCACACTGATTCATGGGATGTCACTGTTGTCCTATGAGGGAAGATTGGTCAATAGAGGCTACCTTCACTGGAGCTTAGAAGAATGAGAGGGGATCTCATTGAAACATTTAAAAATTTAACAGGGCTCGACAAGTGAAGGCAGGGGTCCTGTTTTCCCTGGTTGAGTGTTCCAGGACCAGGGATCAGAATGGATATGGGGCAGGTCAGTTAAGACCAAGATGAGGAGAAATTCCTTCACTCAGAGGGTGGTAAATCTGTGGGACTCTCTGCCACTGGAAGCCCTGTCACTGAATGTATTTAAGAAAGAAATAGATAGACTTCTAGACACTAATGTTGTCCAGGAGTATAGGGTGAGAATGAGAGTATGACATTGAGGTAGAGGATCAGATATGAACATATTGAATGGTGGTGCAGGCTTGATGGACCAAATGGCCTACTCCTGCTCTTATTTTCTATGTTTCTAACCCAGGCTCTCATTGATTAGGGCCATGCAAATTACCAACTGGGCAAGATATTGCAGCACTGCCAGCACCAGTGGAGATAGGCCGTAGCACTAATCAGTGCTTTCAACTTACAGGATTGGTATGATAAGCATTGTAGGTTATTAAGAAACTGTTGAATGCTGGTTGGTTAGTGTGAATTTCCAGTAAACACTTGGGTGTCACTGAGTGAAGATCAGGAATTCCCTGGAAAATGAGTACTCTGGTACTCTGAGGTAATATATTTAAAATAAAGTGGAAGATTGCAGTTATTAGGTGTTCAATAATTTTATGTGGATTTTTACCATGTTATAAAGACATGTCATTTCACATATTCAAGTACCCATCAGAAGCACAAATTAGTTTCAACTTTAATATGCATCTCCAATCTTTCCAAAGTTCAGTTCCACTGACTGAAATGGTAGAGTGAGAACATCAAAGGAAAGATATAAGTAATATCAAAGCAATGAGCACAACGGAAAAGTGGAGATGGCAGAATCAATCTGGGTTGAAGTTGGTAATGGTAATTGCAACAAAGTAATAATTGACAACTGGAATTAAGCGACAGCTCAAAGTGAACAGATTAAAGAAAGAGACAGAGAGCTGAATTGCGATGTGGTTCCAAAGAGCCAGAAGACCAAAGCTGCAAGAAGAGAACTCATTGTGCACTCCCCGCCCATCATCATCTGGGAAATATGCAGCCTGCGTTAGGCTGTAATCGCTGTCTGAGTTTATTGCAATAGTTTATCTGAGAACTTAATAATGTTCTGACTTTATTTCATTAAAGCCTATAACAATTAAGGGTTCAAAATCCCTCCAAATGAACAAATGATACAGAGAGTGGCTACAGGAAGAGCCAGAAGGGAGAAATGAATTTACAAGTAATTTCTTTAATATAGATGCTAAATGGCTCCCAAGACAACAAAGTGTTGCCAGTGGATACAAAACAGTTTCAGTCAAAGAAGACAGAGGGTAGAAGTGGAAGGGTGTGTTTCTGAATGGAGGGCTGTGACAAGTGGTGTTCCTCAGAGATCAGTGCTGGGACCTTTGCTGTTTGTAATGTATATAAACAATTTGGAGGAAAATGTAACTGGATTGATTAAGTTTGCAGACGACATAAAGGTTGATGGATTTGCAGAAAGTGATGAGGATACAGCAGGATATAGATCAGTTGGAGACTTGGGTGGAAAGATGGCAGATGGAGTTTAATTGGACAAATGTGAGGTAATGCGTTTTGGAAGGTCTAATGCAGATAGGAAATATACAGTAAATGGCAGAACCTTTAAGAGTATTGATAGGCAAAGGGATCTGGGTGTACAGGTACATAGGTCACAAAGTGGCAATGCAGGTGGAGAAGGTAGACCAGAAGGCACACGCCATGCTTGCCTTCATCGGTTGAGGTATTGAGTTTAAAAATTGGCATGTCAAGCTTTATAGAACCTTAGTTAGACCGTACTTGGGATATAGTGTTCAACTCTGCTCGCCACACTACCAGAAGAATGTGGAGGCTTTGGAGAGGGTACAGAAAAGATTTACCAGGATGTTGCCTGGTATGGATGGCACTAGCTATAAGAAGAAGTTGGTGAAACTTGGTTTGTTCTCACTGGAGGTTGAGGGGAGACCTGATAGAAGTCTACAAGATTATGAGGGGCATGGACAGGGTGGATAGTCAGAAGCTTCTTCCCAGGGTAGAAGAGTCAATTACCCGGGGGCATAGGTTTAAGGTGCGAGGGGTAAGGTTTAGAGGAGATGTATGAGACAGATTTTTTACACAGGGAGTGGTGAGTGCCTGGAACTCGTTGCCGGGGGAGATAGTGGAAGCGGATATGTTAGTGACTTTTAGGGGGCATCTTGACAAGTGTATGAATGAGATGGGAATAGAGGGATGTGTTCCCCAGAAGGTTAGGGGGTTTTAGTCAAGCATGGTCAATGCAGACTTGGAGGGCCGAAGGGCCTGTTCCTGCACTGTAATTTTCTTTGTTCTTTTTTCTTTGTACAACAGAGATCCAGAAAAAATACATTTAATATTTATGGGCATACCCTTGGGAAAAAAAAATCTCTGATGATGTACTCCTGGAACAGTACATTGTCAGATGAAGCTATAATAAATGAGAAGCCTATGATGTTGTAGTTCGAATTGCCTGCCCTTCCTCTTGCTTACTGATGTTCACTCCAGGGGTACAAGCTTATTGAATCTGCTCTTCAAAATGATTAGTGATCTGAAAATGGATGAATATGTGGGATCCAATGCCTATGTTATGAATCAACCACATCTCGGATCATAACACTCTTGCACCAGGATCATAAAATTGTAGGTTTCATTCCAGGACTTGAACACAAAATTCCAAGCTGATTCTTCAGTGCAGTACTGAGGACACACTGCACTGTTAGAGGTGCAGTCATATAGATAAGATGTTAAACTGAGGCCTGGTCAGAGGGCTGTAAGAAAGATCCCATCATTGTTTTTTTTTGAAGAAGCAAGAATTACCCAGGTAACATGGTTATTATTTATTCTACAATAATCACAAAAATACGGGTCATCCTACCATTACTGTCTGTGAAACTGTGCTCAGTGTAAATTAGCTGCACATTTTCTATGTTAGAACAGTGACTAAACTTCGAAAGATACTTCATTGGTTGTAAAGTGCTTTGAGATATCTGGTGGTTATGAAAAGTGCTACTTAAAGTTGTTAATTTTTCCATTTTTAGTTTTATTGCCCTTTATTTTGGATTTGTTTGGTCTTCAATATCATTGAATCACAGGTCTCTTCCCCTTCAAGGGTACTTCAGAAGCATTATTATGTAGGTAAAATATTTAGTAACATGCCTGGTACAACAAAAACAATCGCTGGTCTAACCTACTAGAATTATCCCTGCCTCCATTGAATCTGTCTCCATTCCTTGCTAAGTGTTAGAACACCATGTCAGACTTTGTTCTTGTTTTAAACTAGTAATTAAATCTATTAAATAGCCAAGAGGCTAGATAACAGTAATATGTATACTTACAGCAGAAGTATTGTAATCTAGCTTCCAATGGGAAGATAATGAAAGGTTATCCTAACTTGTTTCTCTATTAAAACCTGTTATCTACAACATCCTGCCCTTTTTGTCTTCCTTGCTGTGGGAGTGAATCACAATCTGCCCACTTCTCTGAGGATTTCAGATTATTTCATTCAGATCTATTCAAAGGACGAGAAAATAACAACAGACTGTGCAAGTTATATAACAATATAAATTGAGATTGCATGGTGTGTTGATTGTGCCTGACTAAAGGGACAACTACTGCCTCACAACAGGACAGAGCTGCAACAAGCTGCCATGGCCATTGGAGAGTTATGTTTTGTGCTCAATTAAAGGCTGGGCCCAAAAGTAGAAGCACAAAGAAAAGGGAAAATTGTGGAAATAAAGTATCCTTGGCTTTATTGTAAGAATAACGAATTGATCACAGGGTAATACTAATGGGATACTGAGACTGATTCGCAAATTAAAGTTCATTTGAATGATGGAATATTAGATTAAAGATAATTAAAATGAGTATTAGATAGGATGAAGGCAGGGTAGACTACGGGAAACAGAAAAAAAGAGCCTTGTAAAGTTTGTTTTCCTTCTGTATAAGAGGTACACAGAGTGTTAAAGATCCAATAGGACCTTTCGTGATTAAGATGTTGGAGGATTAGGAAGTGACAAGTATGTTAAATGAATTTGTCATTGTGGAGAAATGCTCTCAATGACTCATTTACAATGACAGTGTTATACGTTGTTTGGCTGAGCAAGCCCTTTATTGCTCCTTGACTTCCCTGAAGGCCTGACTTTAGAGATTGTCAAGGTTGCTTCCAAGTGGTTGATCTGCCATGGCACCCGAGGCAGACCCTGTGGAGGGCTCTTTGCAGTGACATCTCCTCCCAACATTTGGCGGGCAAATCCTGTGAATATAACAAAATCACTTAGCTTCAGAGTAAAAACCCATAGTTACTTTCTTTAAACGCCTTTTATTTATTTATCAGTTCATTAATTTTGTGTCTATTAAAATAATGAGCAGAAATGCTTCTTAATTTAAAACATTTAGAAAGAGCCTACATCTGATTAATATTTTAGACCTACCTTGGTTTACCAAGTAATGGAGTGTGGTTCACTATCTTCTGCTAGATATGTGCTTTGCGCTGTTGTTACTGTGTAATTTTACACAGGTCCTAAAATTATGCTGCCGGATGCTAGTGTACACACACACATAGTTTGTCTGACTTCTCTGCAATATTAGTGGATACATTCCTTCATTTAACAATAAATAAATGGGTTAATGCTGTTGTATTTCATAGAGTAATTTGATTGAACTGTTTCATTTGTTTGACTCCTCCCTCCATATTCTTTTCACTCCATGTTAGTCTTCCATTTCCTATTGAAGAAACAGATTAAAAATCCAATTGTCCTCATGTGTGAATCTCAAACGGACTCTAAAATCATCTCTTTTCCTGTCCTTAGTGACTTTCAATCTGCCAGGTTTTACGTTCTTTAATATATCCATGTAGCTTGATTTGGTTGCCAGTCGTAGCACATGAAAACCATTTTATCTGCAAAAGTATAAACCTTTTCTGTTCAGAATGGTGCTGTTAAGTAAAATAGAATTGATGCTCATGTTGGATTAAACAGCACCTCAGGAGAATTTGTCACAACTGACTTCTGCTGTATTTATTCAATCTATAAGATGGAAGCATTTATTTTGATTTTGAATTTCCATAAACAACTGAACCACAAAGACAGCTCAGATCTATGCAGATAAGGGAGGTCATTTCAACCTATTTAGTTCATTCTTCCAGAGAAACCGAGAGTGTCCCTCCATTAAACACATCAATGTAAGACTGTTAACAGGGGTGTACACAGTAAGAAGTCTCATAACACCAGGTTAAAATCCAACAGGTTTATTTGGTAGCAAAAGCCACTAGCTTTCAGAGCGCTGCTCCTTCGTCAGGTAACAAACAGGCATATAAAGACACAAACTGAATTTATAAAATAATGGTTGGAATGTGAGTCTTTACAGGTAATCAAGTTTCAAAGGTACAAACAATGTGAGTGGAGAGTGTGTTAAGCACAGGTTAAAGAGATGTCTCCAGACAGGACAGTTAGTGAGATTTTGCAAGCCCAGGCAAATCGTGGGGGTTACAGATAGTGTGATTTGAGGCCATCCTCATGTGTGCAGAACTTGGCTATCAGTCTCTGCTTAGCGACTCTGCATTGTCCTGTGGCGGGAACGCCACCTTGGAGAATGATTACCCAAAGATCAGAGGCTGAAAGCCCGTGATTGCTGAAGTGTTCGCCAACAGGAAGAGAACCCTCTTCCCTGGTGATTGTCGAATGGTGTTCATTCATCCGTTGTCGTAGTGACTGCGTGGTCTTCCCAATGTACCATGACTCAGGACATCCTTTCCTGCAGTGTATCAGGTAGACAACATTGGTCGAGTTGCAAGAGTATATACCATGTACCTGGTAGTTGGTGTTCTCACGTGAGATGATGGCATCCATATCAATGATCCGGCACATATTGCAGAGGTTGCTGTGGCTGGTTGTATGGTGTTGTGGTCACTGTTCTCCTGAAGGCTGGGTAGTTTGCATCAGACAATGGTCTGTTTGAGGTTGTTTGAAGGCAAGAAGTGGGGGTGTGGGGGTGGCCTTGGGGAGATGTTTGTCTTCATCAATGACATGCTGAAGGCTCTGGAGAAGATGTTGTAGCTTCTCCGCTCCGGGGAAGTACAGTCCGCTGCGTCCTGTGTTTGTCTTCTGAGGAGGTTGGTGCAGTTTTTCGCTGCGGCACATCAGAACTGTCGATCGATGAGTCAAGTGCCATATCCTGTTCTTATGAGGGCATCTTTCAGCGTCTGGAGGTGTCTGTTGTGATCCCCCTCATCTGAGCAGACCCTGTGTATAGGGAGGACTTGTCCGTAGGGGATGGCTTCTTTAACGTGTTTAGGGTGGAAACTGGAGAAGTGGAGCATGGTGAGATTATCCGTGGGCTTGTGGTACAGTGAGGTGCTGAGGTGACTGTCTTTGTTGGAGATGCGTGTGTCCAAGTATGTAACCGATTCCGGACAGTAGTCCATGGTGAGCCTGATGGTGGGATGGAACTTGATGATGTCATCATATAGTTGTTTCAGTGATTGTTCACCATGAGTCCAAAGGAAAAAAATGTCATTGATGTATCCAGTGTATAGTGCCAGTTAAAGGTCCCGTGCGGTGACGAGGTCTTGTTTGAACTTGTGCATGAAGATGTTGGCATATTGAGGTGCAAATTTACTCCCCATGGCTGTTCCGTGTGTGTGGATGAAGAACTGGTTGTTGAAGGTGAAGACATTGTGGTCCAAGATTATGCAGATAAGTTGTAAAATTTCATCTGAAAACTGGCAGCTGTTGGCGTTGAGTACTGAGGCAGTTGCATCAATGCCATCGTCGTGGGGGATGCTGGTGTAGAGCACTGAGACATCCATTGTGATGATGAGTGCTCCTGGTTCAACTGCTCTGTGTGCTGAGTTTCTGTAGGAAGTCTGTAGTGTTGCGACAAAAGCTGGGAGTTCTTTGTACAATAGGTTTCAGGATGCCCTCAACGTAGCCAGAGATATGAATGTACGGCCGGGTGGTGTTTGCCTTGCGTATCTTCGGGAGGCAGGAGAGATCTCCAACGCGGGCAGTATGTTGAATGAGAGCACAGAGGGTGCTTGAAGGTCCAGATCAAAGATCTTGATCAGTCTGTTGAGTTGACGGGCGTATTCTTTGGTCGGATCTGTCTGTAGTATTCCTCGCTGTTCAGTTGTTGGTACACTTCTTTACAGTAATCCATTCTGTTCAGTATGATGATGGCCCTCCTTTGTCTGCTGGTTTGATGACAATGTTGCAATTGGTCTTGAAAGCATGAATGGCATTGAGTTGTGCTTGGGTGATGTTTGGGGCTGTCTTGTGAGTGCAGCTGATGGATCTGGTGTTGACGCACCTCCTGACGTTTTGGGCATACATGTCAAGTTGAGGGCAGCGTCCTTCTGGAGTAGTCCAATTCAACTCTTTCCTCTTCGGTTGTTGTATTGCGGATCTCTCTGTCGGCTGTTCTGGTTCATTGGCTGTCTCGTTGTGTTCACTGTTGGCCTTTTGGGGTTTGTGAAAGGACTCCCGCAGCCTAATTTGCCAGATGAATTCCTCTATGTCTGCTACAAGACTGATGGGGTCTATTTTTGGAGCGGGGCAGAAATTGAGCCTTCAGCTGAGACTTCGATTTCATCTGGTTTCAATAGAGGGGTAGCCAGGTCCCACTGTGAGTCATAGAACTGGTGCTGTAAAAGGTTAAAAAATATTGGAACACTGGGATGCATTTTCAGTGATACGTCTTCCTCACATATCGGGATTTGAGGAGTCGTTATGGTATGGGGGCCATTCAGCCAATAAAGTCCATGTCAGCTCAATGTTGAGCAATCCAGTCAGTCCCATGTTACTCCACTCTATCCCCATAGCCATAAAAGTTTATTTTTTCAAGTGCCCCACAATTTCTTTTGCGATTGTTGATCACCCATCCCAGAGTCAAGAATTACCACCCAAAGTCCACAAACCTTTGGCTGGTCCATCAGAATTTCCACCTTGCCTGTATTGATTCCCACTATCAGTGAGCCTGGAAAATCTGGGCCAGAAGCATGGCTTGAATCAAAGCGACAAGTGGGTAGAGCGCTCTAGAGTTTGCTCGACCGTTGTTTAAAATGAGGAACGTTGATTTTATGGAACTCCTCCTCGGGAGATTAGACAGAAATGGAAGAGTCCATGTTGGTATAGTAGATTGGTCTGTGGAAGCCAAATAATCTCCCTTTGCTCCATGTTTCCTATCTGCTTTTTATGATTAGTCTGTGTCCAAATTACTGTCAAAGCTTGATTTAAAATAAACCTATAAGCACTTTCAGTCTAGAAGGACTAGGGCAGCAGGTACATGGGAACACCACCACCTGAAAGTTCCTCTCCAAGCCACTCACCATCCTGACTTGGAAATATATCACCGTTCCTTCACAGTCGCTGGGTCAAAATGCTGGAATTCCCTCCCTAATGGCATGTGGGTCAACCCACAGCACATGAACCGCAGCAATTCAAGAAGACCTTCTCGAGGACAACTACAGATGAGCAATTAATGCTGGTCAGCCAGTGACACCCATGTCACGTGAATGAATAAAAAAATAAATGCAATCCTGGTCTTCTGGTTAGCACTACTGCCTCACAGCACCAGGGACCCGGGTAGTGGATGGTGTCAAGCTTCTTAAGTGTTGTTGGAGCTGCACTCATCAGGACACTATTCCATCACACTCCTGATTGTACCTTGTAGATGATGGACAGGCTTTGGGGTGTCAGATGGCATATTATTAATCACAGAAATTCCAACCTCTGACCTGTTCTTGTAGCCACTGTGTTTATATGGCTAGTTTAGTTCAGTTTCTAGTCAATGGTAATCCCCAGGATGTTGTTAGTGAGGAATTCAGTGATGGTAATGCCAATGAATGGCAGGGGAGACAGTTAAATTTCTCAAGTTGGACATCATTGCCTAGAACTTGTGTGATGTGAATGCAACTTGACACTTATTAGCCTGAGCTTGAACCTTGGTTGGCCTTGCTGCATATGGACCTTATGATGGAAGGTCATTGATGAAACAGATGAAGATGGTTGACCCTAGGAAGTTCTGTACTGAGTTTTGGGACTGAGATGACTGATCTCCAATACTCATAACCATCTTCATTTGTGATAGATATGACTTCAACTAGTGGAGAGATTTTCCCCTCATTCCCATTAAGTCCAGTTCTACTTGAAGTCTTTTATACTTGAATGTTGCATTTATGTCCAGGGCTGTCACCGCTGGAGTTCAGCTCTTTTGCCACGTTTGGACCAAGGCTGTACAGAGATCAGGTGCTGAGATACTCTGGCATATCCCAAACTGCACGTCAACGAACGGTTTATTGCTGAGCAAGTGCCGATTGATAGTACTGTCGATGGCCCCTTCCATCACTTTATTAATGATTGAGGCTAGTGATGATGTGGTAATTGGGCAGATAGGATTTATCTGGGTTTTTTTTTTCATAGGACATATCTGAGCAATTGTTCACATTAGCAGTTAGATGCCAATGTTGTAGCTGCACTGGAACAGCTTGGTTAGGGGGTGTGACTAGTTCTGGAGCACAAGTCTTCAATACTATTGGAGGAATATTGTCACGCCCATAGCCTTGGCAGTAGCCGGTGCCTTCAGTGTTTCTTGATATTGTGCGGAATAAGTTAAGTTAACTGAAGGCTGACATCTGCTGTGCTGGGGACCTCATTAGGAGGTCAAAATAGATCACCCACCCAACGCTTCTGGCTGAAGATTGTAGTGAGTGCTTCAACCTTGTCTTTTGCGCCAATATGCTGGGCTACAGGATGAAAATATTTGTGGAACCTCCACCTCCACCTCCCCTTTGTTATTTAATTGTCCACCACCGTTCATGATTGGATGTGGCAGGAGTGCAGAACTTAGACCTGATCAGTTGATTGTAGGATCTCTTAGCTCTGTCTTTATTTTGATTTGATTTATTATTCACATATGTATTAATATACAATGAAATGTATTGTTTCTTGCACGTTATACAAACAAAACATACAGAGAAGGAAACAAGAGTGCAGAATGTAGTGTTACAGTCATAGCTAGAGTGTAGAGAAAGATCAACTTAATGCAAGGTAAATCCATTCAAAAGTCTGACGGCAGCTGAGAAAAAGCTGTTCGAGTGGGTTGGTACATGACCTCAGACTGTTGTATCCTTTTCCCGAAAGGAAGAGGTGGAAGAGAGAATATCCCGAGTGCGTGGGGTCCTTAATTATGCTGGCTGCTTTGCTGAGGCAGCGGGAAGTGTAAACAGAATCAATGGATGGGAGGCTGATTTGCGTGTTGGATTGCACTACATTCATGACCTTTTGTAGTTCCTTGCGGTCTTGGGCAGAGCAGGAGCCCATACCAAGCTGTGATGCAACCAGAAAGAGTGTTTTCTATGGTGCATCTGGAAAAGTTGGTGAGGGTCATAGCTGACATTCTAAATTTCCTTAGTCTTCTGAGAAAGTAGAGGCATTGGTGGGCTTTCTTAACTATAGTATCGCATGGGGGGACTAGGACAGGTTGTTCGTGTTCTAGACACCTAAAAACCTGAAGCTCTTGACCTTTCTCACATGTAGATAGGGGCATGTTCTCCTTTACGCTTCCTGAAGTCAATGACGATCTCCTTTGTCTTGTTGACATTGAGGGAGAGATTATTGTCGCCACACCAGTTCACCAGATTCTCTATCTCATTCCTGTACTTTGACTTGTCATTGTTTGAAATCTGACCCACTATTGTGGTGTCATCAGCAAACTTGAAAATCGAATTTGAGGGGAATTTGGCCGCTTTACTTGCTGCTTCTGTTATTTGGTGTACAAGTCATCCTGTGTTAAAACTTCACCTCATCTTTGGGTGTGCCTGGTTTTGTTCTTCATATCTCCTCCTGAACTTTTCATTTGAACCAGAGTTGATCCCTTGGTTTGGTGCTAATGGTAGAGTGGAGGATATGCTGGGCGATGTGGTTGAGTGCAATTCTGCCACTGTTGATGGCACCAACTCATGGGTACTGTGCTTTGAGCTGCTAGATTTGATCAAAACCTACCCCAAGTAGCACAGTGGTAGTGTCAAACAACAGGATGGAGGGTATCCTCACATGAAGAAAGAACTTTGTCTCCACGAGTACTGTGTAGTAGTTACCACTTCTACCTGTATTGTTATGCACAGATATTTCTGTGATAGGTAGATTGGTGAAGGCGAGGTCAAGTAGATTCTTTCTCTTGTTGGTTGCCTTGCCAAATACCAAAGACCTAGTCTAGCAGCTATGTCCTTTGGAATTGGACCAGCTCAATCAGTAGTGGCTTTCCAAGCCACTCTTGTTGATAGCTATTGAAGGGGAATTCTGAGTAAAATTCACTGCCTTTGCCACCTTCACTCTTCCTCCAAATAGTGTTCAGCATGGAGGAATACCAATTCATCAACTGAGAGCTTGGGTGGAGGGGGGGATGGTTGGAGTGGGATGTTTCCATGCTCAAGTTTGTGTTGATCTTGGCTCTTTGTAAGTCCATCCACTTCCCATGCACCTTTATTCCCTGAGAAATGTCAAGTTTGTTATTCTCAGCCTAAAATATATTCAATGATGGAGCATCCACAATTCTCTGAGGTCGATAATTCCAAAATTTCACAACCCTTGCCTGAAGAAATTATTCTAAAGACAGTCCTAAATGATCAGCCCTTTAATCTGAGACTTGTGTAGATAGGTATGTATGCTGATATGTTTGTGCATGTGTGTGTGCACATGTGTATAAGTATCAGGTATTGGCAGGGTTGGACTTAACTGTGGTTCTGTATGCTGGAATAGTTTAATGAAAGTCCTTGTGTTGTCTTGAAGATGAAGAGTGACTGGCTGGTTGCCTGAAACAGTAGCCCACTCGCTTAGAGAAAAAAAAATTGAAAAGAAATGGACTAGAATCCTGCCTGTAAGTAGTTACGTGTATGACTGAGACCTTGTCGGCAGTAATTCTAGTGATGAGAGTTGGTAACGTCGTCACTCATCATTGGGTTTACCTGTGACTGTTTCTCATTTACGGTAATCACTGGCCACTAGATCTTTCTTACACTTCACATCTCAAACCTCTGATTAGGGCTGACATGTCTGATTGTGTTCTGGAACAATCCCCAGTAATTTGTTACTCAATGTAATAGAGCCAAGATTGTGCTTATTAATCATCTCAATTTTGTTTAATCAAAACAAAATGTTTTCTCTTAACAGTCATTAGCCGCACCGCCTGATTCTCTTTCCCACATGCTGTAATGTGGTGATCAGAGCACAGCTGGGGTTGTCATCCGCACAATGCACTTGTCACATTAAATAACGCTTCACCCCGACCTTTCTTTGTCTCTTTCCTCAGTCTGTACCAAAGTGGCTGTATCAAGCTGCCTGGTTTTCCCTTCAATCAACCTTTTTTTTTCTTTCTTCAACTATTTATTTTCCTAATGTTTCTTTCTCCTCTTTTGCTTATCTTTCTTTGCTGTATCTCATGCCATATTTCTGTTTTTCCCTTATCTTTGACTTTGTTTTAATTTCTATCATTTTTCTCTTGCTTTTCGCCTCCTTTTCAATTGCTGTTTTTTTTCTCTTTCTCTCTCATTCTCTCCTTTCCATCCTTTCTCTGTTGCTTTCCCATCTTATTTTTGCTATGCCTTCCCTCTTTCTTTGCTATTGTCACCCCCTGTTCTGTTGTCACTCTCACTCTCCCTTCCTTTCTTTCTCTTGAATTGAAATCATTTTGCAAACTGGTATCTCCTCTAAGCCTTGGATTCAGAACATGGCTCATACAGGACCTGACTTACCGCAGAATACTATTTATTGCAAAATGCCTTGTTATAAGTCAGTTTGCTGGATTATGTCTGGTGACAATTAAAGAACTGGTTTATGAAGTGCAATGTATTTCTCTCTGAAAAATCTGCTGCATCAATACTAGGATACAGTGAGGCAGAAATGAAGCTGTCTTAGCCTTTGAAATAGACACAGAGGAAGTGTAAGTCTGTAGACATAGCCAGAGTTCACATGATCAGCCTAATAGTCATTGCTGAATTTACCTTTGGTCATGGGTCACATACTTATTTTGCTGGTGAAAGTTGGACCAATAAATGGTTCTCACAATAGCAGTGATCTAATGGTGTTCACAATCATTTATTTGCAACTGCTAAAGAATGAAAGAGAGTTTTGCATTTCTATAGGGCGTCTCGCAATCACCAGGCATCTCAAATTGCTTTACAACCAATCGGGTATTTTTGAAGTATGGTCACTATTGTAATGCAGGAAGCTTGGAAGCCAATCTGCACACAGCAAACCCCCACAAACCAGAAAAGTAACAATGACCAGATAATTTCTTTTATGATACGCTGTTTAAGGAATAAATGTTGACCAAGGTGCCAGGGATAACTCCGCTGCTCTTCTTCAAAATAGTGCCACAGAATTTATTTCATCCACACGAAAGGACAGAGTTTAGCATCTCAGCCAAAAGACGATACTTGTGACAGTGCAGCACTCACTCAATACCTCACTGGAGCGTCAATTTTGATTTCAGTGCTGATGTCCTGCAGTGAGACTTGAACCCAGGATGTTCAGTCTCAGAGATGAAAGTGCTATCAACTGAATTACAGCTGATGCACCATATTAGCCAAGAGCAGACACATAAGTAAAGGTGGAAATCAAAAAGTTGTGTCTGTGATACTCCACCCTTTCAACCTTGTAAAAGTGACATCTTGCAATCTGGCTCCCCATTGAAATGCATCAAGCAGCATAAGGTTCCCATACTTACAAAGTTAGTTTTAGTTCAATTTAATATAAAGACTCAGATTTTCATCTCTGGGTCTGGTATGCTGAGTCAGGAGATTTCCTGGCTTGATGAATACAACTTTTAAAAACGTACACGCACAGCTTGGATTTTTGGTCTTGGGGTAGGGTGCAGGGGGGAGTGGGATGAAATAGAAATTGGGCAGTAGACCCCAGAATGAATGCAGAATCTGTGAGGTGCAGAGGTGAACTGAGTGTAAGGCCAGCCTGAGTTCTCCAACACAGTGTTAAAAATAAAAAAAACAATGAAACCAAAATCTCTCCAACGCTCACCCCATTAATTCCCCCATACTCATGCTGTCCCATCCATGACGACCTATATCAATCCATATCTCCTCCTACTGTCCATGGCTTTCTCATCCCATGGCAGCTTAGTGCCCCTTGACCCACTCTTTTTTTCCACCATATCCTTTATGCCAACTCATTCCAGCTAATGCTACTCACCACCCTTTGCCTTTATCTCCTCCAAGCTAACTCATCTAAGTATCTTTTGGCAGTTCCTTAACATTTTTGACACTTCTTGGACAGCTTTGACAGGGTTGAAAGATGCTTGGCTCTTTGACAGCATGACAGTTCTTTGACAGTTCCTCAAAAGCTGGGCAGTTCCTTGACAGCTGGATATTTCTTCAACAGCTTGACAGCTCCAATGAGTTTGTGAGTACAATGTGCATAATGATCTTCAAATTTAACAATCCCTAAAGATCCCTTAAATTACTTCAAAGATTGTCTTATCCCTTGCAAAGGTATCTTACCTCGCTTTACAGTGTCACATGACTTATCTAAAGGGGTACCTTACCTCTCTAAAGGAGTAACATGGCTATCCAAACGCATCCAAGTTCAGACCTCCTCTCATCTGTTCTAATCTGCACACTCTGGATTCCATTCTTGTTCTTCCAAAATCCCAGTTTAGTTGAGGCAAAAGGCGATTTAAATAATTGACCGTTTCCTTGAATCATGAATCGCAGCCTGAAGTGAGTCCCACCCCTGGAAGGATGCCAAATGCCCAGTTTAGGACAAGACTTTTGGCCATTTCCAGAATTTCTGCCATGAGACCTCTCCATTGTGGGAAAAATCTGGGCTAGGAAGTTATATCAATTCATTTCAAGTCTAAGTACTCTAAATTTAAACAACAAGTTATTGTATTAATTATTGTCAATCAATTGAACTACAATAAATGTGGAATCTCCTTGCTTCAATTTTTAATTATTAGGAATTTAGAACAATTTCTTTATTGTTTTCCTTCTTTCTTAATCCAATCTTTATTTTCTTCTTTTTAATTCTCTTTCTGTTTCTAGATTTGACATTAAATTCACCCATTCGGATTGCAGACGGATCTTGATCAATTGGGCCAGAGGGCTGACAGATGACAGCTGGAGTTTAATTTAGACAAATGCGAGGTGATGCATTTTGGTAGATTGAACCTGGGCAGGACTTATTCAGTTAATGATAGGGGGTTGGGGAGAGTTGCAAAACAAAGAGATCTAGGGGTACATGTTCATAACTCCTTGAAAGTGAAGACACAGGTGGACAAAGTGGTGAAGAAGGTATTCAGCATGCTTGGTTTCATTGGCCAGAACATTAAATACAGGAGTTGAGACATCTTGTTGAAGTTCTACAAGACATTGGTAAGGCCACACTTGGAATTGTCTGTACAGTTCTGGTCACCCTATTATAAAAAGGATATTATTAAACTAGAAAGAGTGCAGAAGAGATTTACTGGGATGCTACCTGGACTTGATGGTTTCAGTTATAAGGAGAGGCTGGATAGACTGGGACTTTTTTCTATGGAGCGTAGAAGGCTGAGGGGTGATCTTATAGAGATCTGTTAAATAATGAGGGGCAAAAATCAGCTCGACAGTCAATATCTTTTCCCAAAGGTAGGAGAGTCTAAAACTAGAGGACATAGGTTAAAGGTGAGAGAGGAGAGATACAAAAGTGTCCAGAAGGCCAATTTTTACACATGAGGGTGGTGAGTGTCTGGAACAGGCTGCCAGAGTTAGTAACAGAAGCGGGCACAGTTTTGTCTTTTAAAAAGCGTTAAGACACTTACATGGGTAAGATGGCTATAGAGGGATATGGGCCAAATGCAGGCAAATGGGACTATAGCTTAGCTGTGTAAAAAGAAAAAGGGCGACATGGACAATTTGAGCCGAAGGGCCTGTTTCCATGCTGTAAACTTCAATGATTCTATGACTCATTCTAATTTACCCTCCTTCTCAGTCCTTATGATATTAATTTTATAACACTTCAACCAAGCTCAGTAAGAGACATACAATTATTTGCCCTCTTCACTGAGGCCTCTGATACACTCAAGAGGATGCCATTTCCAATAACATGCAGTGCAAAACAGCATTAGCATTAAACAGGCAAGAATGCATCTACTTGTCACCTACTGTGTCAGTCAAGTCACATGGTCTCTCTCAAGGTCAGGGTTAATGCATTTTCTCCTGAAGTTTAGAAATCACATGTTCTCTGAGGCATTTAGAGTTTATGTACTGTCCCCTGAGTTTAGGGTTCATGTGTTTTCTGAGACAAGCGAAGGTTATGCCTCAGATTCCTTCCAGGCTGTTGCTGGAGATATAAGTAATGGCACAGCCTTTGACAAACTGGCACCTGCCTTTCTCCCCAGCCTGTCTCCTGTGCACTTATACCTGGTGTCTCACCATGGTCAGATGCTTCCTCTATCCTTGTCTCTAGTGTTAATCTCTGAGCAGTAGTTGTGAGTGTGTGATCAAATGACGTGTTTCTTTGTCTTCACTGTTTTCTTGCTTATCTTCTTCCGGCTGGAAAAGTTCTAATTCTTGGATATGTTAAATTTTAAAATGGAACAATGTGTTTTGGGTAATACGGCTAATGTGGTTGATTAGCTGCCTGTGAGTGTGAGCTGTGAGTGCAATTACTGATTAATAGACATTGTTGGTTGGTGAGTATTGGGAATGTAATGAATTGAGCATTGGATGGGGCTGGGGATGCAAGTTGGTATGATATGCCATTTGAACTCACCCCATCATGCTAGATTTGTTAACTAATGTTAGCTTATTAAATGTCTTCCTACACTGCATCAATGTTCTTGGAGTAACCCTCCTGGCATTGACCTCTGCAGCTATTTATCCCTAATGCTTCCTGAGTATAATTTTGGAGGTCCTCCTGCACCCACGCAGGGATAGGATATCTGCCAGGAAGAACTTCTTCTGTCAAGTTCTATTCTATTTATTATAGGTGACACAGTAGTTAGCACTGCTGCCTCACAGCTCCAGGGACGCTGGTTTGATTCCCGGAATGGGTCACTCTTTGTGCGGAGTTTGCATGTTCTCCCCATGTCTGCGTGCATTTCCTCCCACAGTCTGAAAGAATTGCTGGTCAGGTGCATTGGTCATGCTAAATTCTCCCTCAGTATGCCTGAAGATGCGCCGTGGTGTAGCGACTAGGGGATTTTCACGGTAACGTTATTGCAATGTTAATGTAAGCCTACTTGTAACATTAATAAATAGACTTCAAGACATCCAGTACTTTTTCTGAAAACTTTGGTCTTTACTTTTCTTGTGTGTTCAGCCTTTCCTCAAAGTATTGCATCTCAGGTTAACTTTTGAACAAGCTCCTAGTGCTCCCTGCAACTACATCACATTTCCTCTTTGAAGTACACTAGTCCCTCACAGTATTAGAGATACTGGATCCCATGCTGATGCGTGCAGTGCATGTCGCGATCATTTGAAAAAAAACAGACAGCAACAATCTACTGAGTCTGCATCTCAGTGAATGCCAGTGGCTGAATTGTGTATCACAGTTCCCTGTTTCCATTTCCTGGGGTTAAAAGTCTCTCTCTGACATCTTTTATTGGACCAAAGAAGCCAAGCAAATCACATTAACATAAACTGAACTGGAATCGATTTAATTTGTTTCTCTCGGGCACAAAAGAAAAGCAGGCCCAGGAATGGATTAAAGGTAGATAAATGGTTAATCTCCATGTGCAGGGGAAATGATGCTAACTAATGCAGTTCAATGAAACAGTTTAACTCAGCATCAAGCTAATTGGCTGATTGGCTAATACGATGCCAGGTTTAATTCAGATAGGTGGCACATTGCATCTGTCATTGTCCATTATACACAGACACTGGACTTTTAATGACTTGAATGAAGGGACTGTACCATAGCCAAATTTGTTGATGATACAAAGATAGGTGTGAAAGCAAATTGTGAGGAGGACACAGAGTCTGCAAGCGATATAGATAGGTTAAGTGACGGCAAAAAATTGGCAGCTGGGATGTAATGTGGAAAAATGTAAGCTTGTTTGCTTTGATGAGAATAGAAAAGCAAAATATTATTTAAAATGGAAATGACCTAAAGAGTGCCGTCATAGAGAGATATGGGTATATTTGTATATGTGCCACAAAAAATCTTTTGTGCAGGTACAAGTAATGAGGAAGGCCATGGGATGCTAGCCTTTATTGTAAGTGGGGTGGAGCACACAAGTAAAGATATCTTACCTGAACTGTAAAGGACATTGGTGACATCACTCCTGTGGTACTGCATACAATTTTGATTTCCTTATTTAAGGAGCAATATATTTGCATTGGAACAGTTCAGACAAGATTCACTAGGTTGATTCATGGGATAAAGGGATTCTATTATGAGGAAAGGTTGAGCAGATTGGTACTGTGTTCATTAGACTTTAGAAGAATGAATGGTAATCTTATTGAAAGATAAGACTCTGAGGGGACTTGACAGGGTACATGTTGAGAGGATGTTTTCTTCATTGGGAATCTTGAACTATAGCGTTCAATTTCAGAATAAGGGATCTCCCATCTAAGACAAAGACGAGGAGGAATTTCTTCTCTCAAAGGGTCATTCATCTTTGGAGTCTCCTTCCAAAGAGAATAATAGATGCTGTTGGGTGCTTGAATATATCCAAGGCTGCATTAGACAGATTTTTGATTACAAGGGAGTCAAAGGTTTTAGGGGGGCAGACAGGAAAGTGAAGTTGAGGCTTGAAAGTGGAGTTGAGCCATGAATTTATTGAATGGAAGAGCAGGCTCAAGCAGTTGAATGACCAACACCCACTTTCTCTTTTGTCCTTACGTTCCATCAGCGCAGGGTCTATATTAAGGTGTAAATAGCATTTGTATTTCATAAGGCAAAGGCCATGTTAGCTCAGTTTCCAATAATGTTACTGCATCATTCCAAAAATTCATGCCTCGTGGAAAGTTTTTGAAAAGGTTGGCTAATCTTAGAGAAAACACTGAATTCAAGTAAGGAACTAAGGTGAAATGTCTTTCACCAGAGAATGATTAGAATGTGGAACATTTTGTGTTATGGATAATTGAGACAAATGGCATAGGTGCATCTCACAGGAAGCTAGTTAAGTATATAAGGAATAATAGAAAAGAAGAATATGTTGCTGGGCTTAGATGCATTAGGATGGGAGAAAGAACTTTGTGCTATGTGAACTGATGGTCCAATTGATCAGAAGGTGCTGATTCTATATGGCAAATATTGTGTGTTGTTGTGAATCCTATGACAGGAACTATAAACCAAAATGACCAAATTTAACAAACAAACCAAAGAAATTATCAGTAAAATTCCACTTTATGTGGATTTTGCTTTGACAAGATTAGGAACAAACATAAATTAAACAAGGATTAACTGGCATATGATGTTTCAAATAAAAAGGTAAGTTTCACTTTAAATTATTGATACAACCAAGATACAATATACCATAACCACGTGCACCCACATTACTCACAGGACAAATGTAGCATGACACAGCTTTGCAATTCCACATTGTCCTGTTCTTTATTCATGCAAGGTGGGTCAGGGGCCTTGGCTGATGATGTCTTTCACTGCTGAGTTTCATGGGTATGATTATCATCAGTAAAGCACACTTCTACAAATTCTTTCCCCCTCAATTCACAACAGTCCTGTTAGTGTAGCTTTCCTAGGGTTCCTTTTCAACTGACCAGTCAGCTCATTGATCACTTCTAGGAAAACACCTAACTCTTTAGTGTCTCTCAGCAATTCACACAGGAATTTGTGGTTTTAGATCTTTTTAGCCAGCTCATTGAGTCTCCAAGGGTCCCTGTTTCTTTTTCTGTCAAACAGAAAAGCCAACATCTCTCTGAGAGAGATTTCCTTTTTCTCCTCACAAGTATTCAGTGTGTTCCTCTTTCTGCCTGCTTTCTCTTTGTGTCTGCATCTGTGCGCTGATTGTTTCCAGCTCCTCTGCTCATAACTCTGTGTGTTTGCAGCTTTCCTTTGCATCTGCTCGCTACAATGTGACCTGTACTTATCCAAGTCAAGGGCCATCAGGCCCCAGGGACTCGTACTTTATTTATTATCTAGGGACATGGGTGGTACAGTGGCACAGTGGTTAGCACTGCTGCCTCAGAACTCTAGGGAGCCAGGTTCAATTTTGGCATTGGGTGACTGTGTGGAGTTTGCACATTCTCCCCGTGTCTGGGTGTGTTTCCTCCAGATGCTCCAGTTCTCCAACTGTCCAAATATGTGCAGTTTAGGTGGATTGGCCATGCAAATTGCCCCTTAATATCAGGGGGATTAGCAGAGTAAATATGTAGGATTACGGGGATAGGGCCTGGGTAGGATTGTTGTTGGTGCAGACTTGATGGGCCAAATGGCCTCCTTCTGCACTATAGGGATTCAATGATTATAATTGATCTTTTTAAATTTGGTACAAACTTTTAAAAGTATTTTTTGAACCTTAAAAAAAACATAGGCCGCGATTCTCCCATTGCGACCCGCAACTTTTCTGGCAGGTTGGGGTAGGAGATGCGCGTCGCTGGCCTAGTTCTGGGATTTGTGCATGCGCAGGGAATGCATGCGCATTTCCCAGACCCAGCAAACGGTTGCAAGCCAGAACACAGTGGAAACTGGCAAGAAGACAGGCAAGTCATTTAAATCTTTTTACAATCTGTTTTAAATGTGATTATTGGGAACTTACCAGTCCTGATTGAATCTCGCAACCCACCAGGAGTACTTCATTCCGGCGGGCTTTAGGGTAACTCCCCATGTTTGGGGAACTGGTGGGAGACCCTGCTGGAATAAAGGGGGAGGTAACTGGGGCCCTCCAGGGGTTGGGCAGTGGGTGTTGGTGCCCTCTGGGCATGGGCACCCGGGCAGTGCCAGCCTATGTCCCTTGGCACCACCCAAGGTGGACACCTTGGCACTGCCCATCGGACATTGGGCAGGGCCTATTGTGGGTGCAGCCTAGGGACAATCGATGCGGGTGAGTGTCCCACTGCCACTCTGCATGGCGATTGGTTTGGGATAGAGAGAGGGCAGCGATAGGGTCAGGCTGGGAGTAGTGCTGGTCTGCTGGGGGATTGGCCTGCTTCCCAGATGGGGGATGGAATTTGACCCCAGGGGGAGTCTGCCAGGGTGAGGGAGGGGGGTGGGGGGCTGGGGCATGCCCCATTGCTGGGAGGGGTGGGCTGGACATTGGAGCACTCCAGGGTGGGGGGACAATTTCAGATCTAGCTGAGGAATTGTTGTGGGGGTGTGCTGGAGGGGCAGCACTGTGGGGGTCTTGGGCTGGCCAGCAAACAGGGAGTCTGATAGATTGGGGCCACTGTGCATGCGCAGAGTTCTAGAATTGTCAGATTCCAATGTGAATAGGCCCCACCCTCTGGGTTTTTAATGAGATTCACGATTGTGACCTCTGTATTGCACAGCGTGCGAGATTCGAGTAAGGAGCTGAACTGATAAAACAGTCATGATCTAGAACAGTTTTCCCATCAATTCTGTGCTTTTGGGAGAATCGCTTCCAAGGCTTCTACAGACGATTTAAAGAAAATACAAATGTTCCTTACTGTATTGCTTCAGGGTCAAAGCTTATCACAGGAAAACGCAGGAGGATGATGTTAATGTGTAGTGCAAATAAAAATGAGCTGAGTGTAACTAGCTTCTACCATTAGCGTAACGTGGATTAATTGTGGTAGAAAGGGACATTATGAGATCAATTACAAGCTGATTGCAGATGTAACATTGAATAGATGATACTCCCTGTCACCATGGATGCTTCTCTGTTAGAGCAGCAGGTGTTTGTAAACCTCCAGCTGCTTTCCAAGGTTACAAGGAACCACAAAGCCTCTCCTCTTTGTTTTAATATTTTCTTCATGGAGGTTTAGACATGATCAAAATGTGGCAAAACTGAAGTATTTCACATTCAAACCAATGTTCTGAATTAATGAAAGATCAGAGGTAGCTTGCCTGAAGCTGGAGAGCCAAAATCTTTGTCTACTTTATACACTCAGTAAACTAATCTTCCTCTGTTTTCTGTGTTTTAGTGTTTACTTATTTCTGCTTTATGTTTTCACTTTGGATTTTACCTATTTACAAGTAAATCTGAAGTGACATTGAACTGGGAAAGTCTAAAGTCATCTGTAAATCTTGGAGGTTTGTGTCACCATGGAGCAGGAGGCAAATGTTGATTTGTTTCTGGTAATTGTATCCAGTCAGTCACAACATCCAGGCTATAACATCAGGTTTTTTTATTAATAAGATGATCATGGAAATGTAAGTTCACAGGTTGAAAACTAATAAACAAAAATACCAATTAAATTATTAAGTGAACAACTATACGTTTATAAAATATATTGAAGCTTTAGAATTCAGACAGCATTGTATTAACTGTCGCCAGTAGCAAATTCTGTGCAGGAATCCATGTGAAGAAACCTGGTCATAATGAAGGAATATAAGGTTAAAAGAGTTATTTTCCTCTCAGCAAGAGTTTATTTTTTTTAAAGGGTTTAAAAGTTCACTCTGCATGTAGAGACTTGCTTCCACATATGGTAATAAAAGATAAGATGATAAGAGATCTCATGATAAGAGAGATTAACACACAAAGTCGCAGAACAACACGTTTATTTTGCAAACTGTCATGAAGGCTACCACAATATTTGATTA
This sequence comes from Carcharhinus amblyrhynchos, assembly GCF_965287045.1. Taxonomy (NCBI): domain Eukaryota; kingdom Metazoa; phylum Chordata; class Chondrichthyes; order Carcharhiniformes; family Carcharhinidae; genus Carcharhinus; species Carcharhinus amblyrhynchos. The sequence goes on along the minus strand of NC_137346.1, from coordinate 36,303,456 downwards.
GATGATTTTATGCTGATAATCCGAGACCACAATCTGCTGCGTCTTTCAGAATACAAACCAAACCCAAAAATTCATTGTCTTCTATTTGGCAGTCAGGGTCAAGAGTGACTTGCTTTCGCTCCGGGAAGGTGTGTTTTGCAATGGCTGAATGGTTCGATTCTGGAGCCGCAGACACTGCCACAGGTTTGATGGGGTGGGTGCGACCCTCTGGATTCTGCGTTCCCTTTCTGCTGTTTACGCTTGGCCTCCATGTGCTGCACCTGGGGACACTCCAGTCTATTGAGGTTTTCGCAAATTCTCCTTCTCCAGTTTGTACTTTCTAAGGCAAGTGATTCCCACAGGTTGATGGGAATGTTGCATTTATTTATGGAGGCTTTCAGAGTGTCTTTGTAGGAATTCGTCTGCCCTCCGAGTGATCACTTCCCATTGCGGAGCCCGGAGTAGAGCACTTGGTTCAGGGGTCTTGTGTTGGACATGTGGACAATATTGGTCACCCATCTCAGCTGGTCAAGCATGACCAGTGCCTCAATACTGGGACATCGGCCTGGGAGAGATGCTCACATTAGTACGCCTATCCTGCCAGTGGATTTGCAGGATTTTGCAGAGGCAACACTGGTGATATCGCTCCAGGGATTTGAGGTTTCTGCTGTACATTTATCCATGTTTCTGATGCATACAGGAGGGTGGGGACCATGGCTGCTCTGTAGACCATGAGCTTGGTGCTGGATTTGAGGTTTCAGTATTTGAATGCTCTGTTCCTCAGGATATGGAGACTGCACTGATGCATTGGAGTCAATGTTGGGGGCAGTTTTGTGTGGCAGGAGCAGGCTGGTAGAGAACCATTATTTTCCAAGTGTTTACTCTGAGGCCCTCTCTCTCAGATGCCTCAGTGAATGCATCAACGATGGCTTGTAGCTCAGCTTCTGAGTGTGTTCGCACACAGGCATCGTCTGTGTACTGCAGCTCGATGACAGAAGTTGGGGTGGTCTTCATTCTGGCCTGGAGGGATCAGTGGATGAACAGTTTCTCGCTTGTCCAGTAGTTTAGCTCTGCTCCAGTGAGGATCGTCTGGGTGATGAGGTGATTGTTGCTGCGAGGAAAGTGGAGAAGATTGTTGGTGCAGTGATGCAGCGCTGCTTGTCCCCAGTTTGCACACGTATTGGGTCTATAGTGGTTCTGTTGGTGAGGATCACAAGTTGCAGGTCATTGTAGAGTAGACAGAGAATGGTTACGAATTTCTGCAAGCAGCTGAATTTGAGGAGGATTTTCCTCCACCATCACTCACAGTTGACAGAGTCAAAGGCCTTTGAGATCGAATAAAGCTATGCACAGAGGTTGATGCTGCTCCTTGTACTTTCCCTGGTGTTGTCACATGCTGAAGATCATGTTCATTGTGCCACTTGATGGGCAGAAAACGTACTGAGACTCAGGGAGGAGCTCTTCAGTCAAAAGGGAGGAGGTTGTGGAGAAGAATTCTGGTAATGCCCTTTCCCATGGTGGTGTGTAGGAAAATCCATCTGTAATTTCTGCAGCCGGAACTGTCTCCTTTCTTGAAGATGGTCGCAATTAAGGCTCTTCTGAAATCTCTCAGCATGCTCTCTTCCTTCCAGACAAGAGTGATGAAGTTGTGGATTCTTGACAAGAGGGCCTCTCTACCGCATTTTAATACTTCAGCTGGAATTCCATCTGTGCTTGTTGGTTTTCAGCTGTTGGATGGCTTTTTTAACCTCATAGCAAGCTGGGGTTGCAATTAAATGGTGGTCGGCAGTGTGATGTGGGATGGTATCAAGGGCACTTGTGTCTGGATTCCTTTGAATTCATGAGGGGTAACCCTTGTTTAGTGTTGAATTTGAGTTGCAATGAAATATATGCTTTAAGTGTGTGATTAAACACAGCAGTACCCATTAAAAATAGGTGAAGCATTTGAAGAATACAGGGAAAGTAGAAAAGAGTTCAAACAGGGAGTTAGGAGGGCAAGAAGAGGTCACGAAATATCCTTGTCAGGCAGGATTAAGGGGAATCGCAAGACATTTTATAAAATAATGAAGCAAGAGGGTAGCTAGAGAAAGAGTTGATCCACTAAAGGGCAAAGAGGGAAAATTTGTGTAGAACCAAAGGAACTGGCTGAGATCCTTAATGAGTACTTTGTATCGGTATTCGCAAAGAAGATGGCCGTGTCAGCTGATGGTGTCTTGGAGGGGTGTGCAAACCCTTTGGAACAAGTCATCTTTTTGAGGAAGAGAAGTGTTAGGTGAATTAAAAACCATTAAGATAGACAAATCCCCAGGGCCAGATGGCCTGATTAGCAAGTTTGCAGATGATACTAAGATTGGCAGAGTTGCAGGTAGTGATGAAGATTGTCAGGGAATACAGTAAGATTTAGACTAGAAAATTGGGCGGAGAAATGGCAGATAGAATTTAATCTGGACAAATCCAAAGTGATGCATTTTGGTGGATCCAATTTGGGTGGGAACTATAAAATAAATGGCAGAACAATCAGTAGCATAGACACACACAGATCTGGAAGTACAGGTCCATAGATCCTTAAAAGTGGCAGCACAGGTGGAAAAGGTGGTGAAGAAAGCATATGGCGTGCTTGCCTTTATTGGACAGGCATGAAGTATAAAATTTGGCAAATTATGTTACAGTTGTATAAAACATTGGTTAGGCCACATTTGGAATACTGTCTCCAATTCTGATCACCATACTCCTGGAAGTACATGGAGGCTAGTGTAGAAAAGGTTTACCAGGATGTTGCCTGGTATGGAGGGCGTTAGCTATGAGGAGAGGTTGAATAAACTGACATTGTTCTCCCTGGAAAGACGGAGACTGAGGGGAGGCCTGATAGAAGTTTATAAAATTATAAGAGATATAGATAGGGTGAACAGCTAGAAGCTTTTCCCAGGGCAGAAATGACGATTACAAGGGGGTCACAAGTTCAAGATAAGGGGGGAAAAGGTTCAGTGGAGATATGTGGGGGAAGCTTTTTACACAGGCTGGGGGCCTGGAATGCACTGCCAAGTGAGATGGTTGAGGCAGTTATGTTAGTCACACTTCAGACTTACCTTGATAGGTGTATGAACAAGTGGGGAATAGAGGGATATAAGCAGTTGGTTTAGATAGGTAAACATGATCGTGCAGACTTGGAGGGCCGAAGGGCTTGTTCCTGTGTTGTACCGTTCTTTGTTCTATATAGGGAATCAGTGTAAGAGCATATAAACCAGTTCATACTGAGGGCCTGATTTTCCATTGCTTTGCACCCGTTCTCATGCACAAAAACTTGGTAGAGTCGGGCATGAGGCGAGTAGCATGATCCATGCCCGCCTCCGCACTGGTTCCCCCTTTACCAAGACCCAAAAATGGTTGTGATTGGGACCGCACCTGAAACGGGTGCGACGGCCATTTAAATGTTTTTGCATGCATTTAAATTGACTAAATGGGCTGCACCTCCAACCTTACTGGCACCTCCCCCTTCACCATCGTGTTTGCCCATCCAGAATTGGCACAAAACAGACATGTTCCACAGAAGTCCAATTCAGGCACTCCAGTTAATGAGGTGCCTAGCATCCATCTGCTTGAGATCGGAATGGGGGGTAAGGGGACTCCACTGCCATTCTGCCTGAGATCAGTGGAGGGGGGGTGGTGGGGTCCGCTGCCACTCTTCCTGAGATCAGTGGGGGTAAAGGGGGACCCACTTCCACTCTGTTTGAGATCAATGGGGCTGAAGGGGGGGTCCACTGCCACTCAGCCTGAGATCAGCGGAAGAAAAAGGAGGTCCGCTGCCACTCTGCCTTAGATCAGTGGGTGGAGAAGGGGGGTCTGCTGCCACACTGCCTGAGATCAGTGGGGAGGAAGGGGGTCCGCTGCCACACTGCCTGAGATCAGTGGGGAGGAGGGGGGTCCGCTGCCACATTGCCTGAGATCAGTGGGGAGGAGGGGGGTCCGCTGCCACACTGCCTGAGATCAGTGGAGGGGAAGGAGGTATCTGCTTTCACTCTGTCTGAGAGCAGTGGAGAGGAAGGGGGGGGGGGTCCATTACCACTCTGCCTGAGATAATTGGCGGGGAAGGGGGTGCGCTGCCACTCTGCCTGAGATCAGTGGGGGCAAAAGGAAGGTCTGCTGCCACTCAGTCTGAGATCAGTGGGGAGGAAGGGGGTCCGCTGCCTGAGATCAGTGAGGGAAAGGAGGGGAGGGGCCCGCAATCAGTCTGGGTGGTGAAGGGAGTCAGTAATTTTGTGGGAGTGGGGCAAAGTCTGTAAAGGGGGATGTGGCAGGGGTACAGCATTCTATCATTTTTTTTCTGCGCATGCACAGTTGGATGCGTTGATCAGAGCTGCTGGGTTTCAGGTGTGTTAAGCAGCCCCGTCCACAGATTTCTGCAGTGCGATTTGGAATTGCTGATATTTTTTCAGGCAGAGTGCATATGGGGGCACCTGAGAAAAGTCGGATTTGAAACATTCCCAGTTTCAAATCCCCCCAGCACTTTGAATCAAAATGATAAAATAGGGCCCCGAGTGTCTGTGAGGAACTAGATGGGTGGGATTTCCCTGCCCCAAAACCAGAAAATCTTGCCAATGTCAATGGACCTTTGCATGAAGCGCCCCTTTCCCTATCCCCAACCTGCTACGATTCCTGCGGTGAGCGGGAGGGGAAAATCCCCCCTCCCAAAATTCTTTGACGTTGCTATCTTTTTAATATATCTGTTTTACGGGACATGTTAACTTCAGACTCATTCTTCCTCAACATACGGTCATTGGGATTAACACCGAGTGTTACTCTGCTCCGACGAAAGGTCATCCTGACTCAAAACATAGGTTCTATTCTCTCTCCACAGATGCTGTCACACCTGCTGCGTTTCCCCAGCACTTTCTATTTCTGTTTCAGATTCCAGCATCCACAGTACTTTGTTTTTATATTAGAGTTTTGCTGATTGGTTGCTGAATAAGAGATTTTTGTTTCTATCCCCTGATATAAATTAGCAGCATACTACTGCTGACAAACTCAGTTACAGAAAAGCAAAAGGACCTTGCAAAATCTCAGGCTTTGAATATTCACACCAGCAATGGGAAAATGAAGTTGAGATGTGGACCTGGGTTATTTTATTACCCTGAAAGAAGCAAGGAGTGGCTTTGGCTTTGTCATTACAACCAAAAAGTAAGATTATGTGTAAAGTATTTCAGAATTGAATATTAAAGAGAGATTGGTCCTTCTATTACAATTTTTGGATAGGTTTTACAAAAGGCATGATTTGTTGGAAGCATATAAAGTATGGTTAACCTTTGATAGGCTAAAGAAAATAGATCAATTAAAGAAGAAATATATTAAGTCTTTGGTAAGTGTGTAGGATGCTGAAAAAGTGTATCCATGAAATCCCAAAGTCTGTATTGGTATTTAAATTACTCAATGGTGCACCATTTCACACAGACTTTTGGTATTAGTGGGGGTTCAAATCCGTGGAAAAGATTCTTTCCTAGATTAAATGCCTACTGCCTTAAAATATGTTTTTGGGAAGACAGTTATTTCCAGCTGCTTTCCTATCAAACACAGGCAACTCGGTGGTAATGCCAAGGATGAAGGATTCCATGGTGACTGAATCCCGAGAGTGAAAAATATGTTAAGCACAGACTCCAGGATAAAGACTGGGTCATTGATGGGCAGTCTGAAGATGGTTGTACTTTTAATCAATTTGAGAGTTGAGACCAAAAGCAAACCTGGGACAGTGACTGCAGATGTTTAAACTGAGAAATGCAAAGGGAATAATTAATCAGTGTGATTCTAAATATCATTAGACAATGAATTTCCCTCAAAGAATCATGTTTTTGAAATAACACACAAAACAGATCATTTATTTTTCTGAAAAGGAAATGCAGTTTCCTTTTTTTATGGAAAGGGGATCTGGTGATTATGGATTTGTGTTGCAATGAAATGCATGCTTTAAATAATTAATCTCAGCTATCCCTAATTGGAGAAGAATTAGGGGAGCATTGTAAGAGTATCTTGACCACTCTGAGTACCTGGAGGTAACTGGAAGAGACTGTGACTGTGCTTTGCTGTCTTGGCAATAAAGCTGTTTTAAGATATAGACTAGCTTTAGATTCATTCTTTCTTAGCATATAATTATTGAAATTAACAAATCCTACCCAAAAATCGGCAGATATATTTCTTAGAGGGTCAGATCTACTTAGAAATTAACAGTAATACAAAGCTCATATGGGGTATAAAAGAGATAATTATAATGAAGATACCCCTAAGAAATTAATTATACGGCCTCAAGTAAGAGTATAAATATTGACAACACCACCGTTGATGGTGGTGGGGTACATTACTGAGAAGTTAGTCCCAAACCATAATAATACCTGGGATATTATTATCTGGCCATAACTTGTTAAAAAGGTCAGCCAGAGTACAGTAATAAACTCAGGGCGGAGGAAGTGAGGGCTCCTTATGGGATGTATTTAGTATCTTTGGAATCTGTCTTTCTCAATGTAAATTTGTGAGGAATCATCTGAGAATGAACCTGACCTGGGATAGTCCCAGTAAGGGGTTAGAATTATCATCCACCACAATTTCTATTCTCAGTTAGTAGACAACTTAATTATTACACTGAGTCAGTAATTTAAGAGAATTAGGAACATTAACAGGAGCAGGACCTGTGGTCTCAAGCTTGCTTCATTACTCAAGAAGATCATTTACCTCGCTAATCCCCAAAACTTACACATCTTGGGACACCAGGGACAATTTAGCATGCCCAACCCACCGAACCTGCACGTCTCTGGAGTGTGGGAGGAAACCGGAGCATTCAGAGGAAACCCATGCAGACATGGGAAGAAGGGGCCAACAGTAGCACAGTGGATAGCACTGCTGCCTTACAGTGCCAGGGGTCCAGGTTCAATTCTGGTGTCTGGTCACTGTCTGTGTGGAGTTCGCATTTTCTCCTCGTGTCTGCGTGGGTTTCCTTCAGGTGCTCCGGTTTCTTCCCACAGTCCAAAGATGTGTGGGTTAAATGGATTGGCCATGATAAATTAATGCTTAATGTCAGGGGGATTAGCAGGGTAAATGTGTGGGATACAGCCTGGGTAGGATTGCAGTTGGTATGGACTCAGTGGGCTAAATGGCCTCATTCTGTACTGTAAGGATTCTAAGAAATTCAATGAAGGTGCAAATTCCAAGCAGTAATCCAAGCAGTAATCAAACACGGGTCCCTGATGCCGTGAGGCAGCAGTGCTAACCACTATGACCAGAGTTGATCTTCTGCCTCAACTTCACTTTCCTGCCTCATCCCCACGTTCCTTTCATTTCATGAAATATTTTCAATGACATTCTTGAAGATTATCAATGAGTGAGCAGCCATAGCTTCCTGGGATAGAAAATTAAAAGATTCACAAGGCTCTGAGCATAGCATTTCCTCATCTCAGTCGGCAATGGCCTAAAACAATGCCTCCCAGCTTTGAACTATTCAGCCAGGAGATACAGGCCCTCAGCAGCTAGCAAGTCTTCTAAGAATTTTATACATTGGAGATCACCACAACATAATTATAAAATGTCTCAGGGTTGCACAGTATAATAAAGGGTGTATTTTATACCTCTAGACCGTAATTTCACCAATGTCTTAACTTTCAATAACATTCTTAATATCCATTTGCCACAACCTTTAATATGAACTTTTTCTTAGTAAAGGTATCAATGTTTCCTGATATGTACATCCATTTAACTAACAGCCTGTATGATTCTTATTTTAAATTACTGCAATCATTATAGGTCATGCATGAATCGATATAGGTCAAGCATGAAGTGATAACATTTATAGAGTATATAGAAAGGCATGGAGCTCCATCTAACCCAGATTTGTATGCTAAGAATTATAATCCATTGTGTCCCTGATGAGGTCTGAGACTTATTCTCCCTTATCAGGCTGAGTGTCTTCACTTTGACAGTAACACAGAGGCACAAATATATTGGGGAAGACGGGCTCAAAGACATAGGTGGACAATTGAACTTTTGAGAATGCAGCAGACTGAAAATCATACACTCCTTAAGGGAAGCACAGCCAAAGTAGAGAAAGAATGATTGTTAGAAGGAGTGGCTATGTTTTTTTTAGATGTTTATTATGGCACAAGTATTATTTTAGTGATATGTAGACCAGACGCGTGTGGAGAACTAACTGAGTCACGATAACAAATATTCTCAGGGGTGTAATTGGTTAATTTTTAGTGAAAGAGAATTCTTTCAGAGATTCTGATGTGTTTTGTGTTTGCGTGTTTTTTGCTTGGTTGGTTTTTGTGAATTTAAGATTTAACCCAAAGCTTCATGCCCTCTGGATACATTGGCCACCTTTCCATAATCTGTAGATCTCGGCAAGATGCAGAAGATTTAATTATACAGACAGATTTTGTATTTAAGCATCAATCATTCTTGTGCTTCATCTGACATTCATCTTAAAAATAGAATCTAGATCTCTATGTTTTGTAGTTTGATAAGATGAAAATTGGCTTCAAAGGATGATTTGTTTCAGCAAATTAGGAACCAGAAAATTGAGAAATGACATTGATGTGAACAAGTCAATTTGCTTTTGTATTTTTTCCAGGATAACGTAAGGAGATTTGGGAACCTGGTGGAGTGAGTAGCCCAAGGAGCTGATACCGCTGCAACTGGTTCCTCGGTAATAAAGCATTTAATTCAGAAAGACCAAACATTAAAGGATTAGGCAGCTGTACAGGAAAGCAGTTTGTAATTGGATGATCATTCAAAATGGGCGAAGCTTCATATCCCAGGAACCAATAAGAGTTTGAATTGAACTGTTAGAAACAAGTAGGGAACTGAACTGAAATTATTCACAAAAACTCACCGATATGATTGAAACAGGAACAATGGTATGTTTCTGTTCAATTTGACTGACTGCCCTGACCATTGAACTCCTGTGGCCAAGCTGTAACAGGCCTTGCCAAAATAATGACAATAATTGCATGGGGTGGAATTACCCCACAATTTATCAGAGCATTAGGCTCTGATTGAAAACTGGCATGCATCTCTCCAGGTGTTGAGTTTTCAGGCTAGATCTTGAGCCGCTCTGACGACAAAAAGTTTGGGGTCATTGTTTACGCCATCAGCCTGGCAAAGCAGAAACTGATAGAGTCAAGGCCAGCTTCACAGAGATCAGGGTGCCATCTTTAAAGAACTCTTCAGTCAGAACTGACATTAAACTTCTCCCAGCCTGCCTTCCGCCATATAGGTATTGGGGGATTTTCAGGGACTTTTTTTTCCCCCACCCCACAACAACCATAGCAATATCACACTTTCCCTCACTGCTAGGTTCCCCCACTCTCATTGTCAGGTATCTCCTTACTGCCTGCTTTCACTCCCCTCACTGCCAGCGTATTCACCCCCTCATTGCCAAGTCCTCCCCTTCAAAGACCTTGGTGCTCTTCACCTCCCTCCCCCTGCACCACACACAACAGAAAGGTGAATTGGTCTCTCAGGGGGTCCGTCCCTGTCACTGCAATCAACACAGGTTGGATGTGCCAGGGCACTGTCCAAACATATCCTTTCCTCCCAGGGACTAAAGTGACCTTGGCACTCTGGCAGGGTCCCCTCAATTGTTTCCCACCTTCATGAAGCTGTTGTGAACCTGGCCCATATGACACCCACAACTGAATATTCAATGAGGGGGTTATCATTTGGCATGTTGGCCCTTTAATAATAAAATGTACTTAAATGAGGTTCCTGACCTTTGTGGGAGATTGCATCAATCATTGACCACCATACTGTAAGAAGAGTGCATTAGGAACAAACAGGTTTCTTGCAGCATAACCCCAGGCAGGATTGATCATCCGCATAAATGGGAGCAGAATTCCTTGAATGATCAGCAGAGTGAGTACTCTTTGAAATTAAGAAGCCTTGAAGAGAACAATATATCTGGATACTGATTGGAAATTGAAGGAAATAGCATCTGTGGTACAATAATCAAAAGAATACTGACTCGTGAGCCTTGACTATTTTACCCCACCTGGATATGTTCAGGTCAGACTCTGGAATTAGCATCTGGGGAGGAAGGTGTGGGTTCACCTACATCTACCTCATGGATGAATGATCTCCTCTGCATATGCATAGGTTAGAAGTTTATTTTCCTGTCATACTCAGCATGTACATTTTTAACCTGCGCTGTGCACAGCTTCAACAGAGTTTAACCCTTCAATTTCCACAGACAGCTGTATTTATCAAGGTTGAATCAGAAATCTGGGAGTCCTCAATGAAGGTACTCAATGATCATGATCTGCCAGTTATTTATCACAATTCCCATAGACCATAGGGCATCGGTTTAAGAATTTTATTTAAATTAAGATCTGGTTCACAATTTAAAATGAATAAACTGGTGCACTAATTTAGTTATCAGTTTTAGTGAGCAAATATTTATTGATAAATTGCATTCATGCTTTGAGATTTTGAATGCATTCAGCAACTGAAGTTATTAAATATAATCTGTAACAAAATCTTACGGTCAGTAACTAATGTGATTAGGAACTAAGCAGTTTAGGTAAAATATATCAAAGACTGCGATGGTTAGATTGTCAGCTTTCAAAACCTGGGTTCTTAGTTGGCTACAAGAATTGATTTACAACTAATTTTCAGCCATTTTAAATTCAGATGAGGAAGGTTAATTTGAAAGTTAATGTTCTTCATTTTATCTTGCTCTAGGAGGGTGGATAACATCAAAGGGAAAATGAGGTAAGTAGTTGAATTGAAACGTAATTTTCAGGATGAACTATTTACAAAAAATTGTAGAATTTATTCTACATAAAAAGAATAAGCTGTCTGATTGAAGTTTACCATCAGCTTGGCTCATTTGGTCAAACTTTTACATCTGAGCTAGAAAATTGTAACCTGAACACCATTTTAAACTTGAGCAAATAATCCATGTTGATGTTTCTGCCTTAATTACTTTTCCTTTCAGTGATGCTACATTTTGTGATTGAATTAAAAAAAATTCACTTTCTCAACAAGACGTGATTCTAACACAGCATATTTCCTTGTTCCATGTCCCATGTTCATGATGTGAAATGTTAATTCTCTCTCTCTCTTCATAAATGCTGCTGAGTATTCCCATCACTTTCTGTTTTACTTCCAGATGTCTTGTTGCTTTGGCAGACTCTTATCAACTCGCACTTCCAGTAATCTACAAGGCAAAAACATTTCAAACTAAAGTGTGAGAGAAAAGTCTGACTAATAGAGCACTCCATTAGATATCCTTCCCCATTAAATCTGGATGAATAAATCATTACTTCAGTGATACCCAATCTAATTGTTATTTACACATCACCCATTATGAAGAGGTGTTAATTAATTGCATTGAGAGAATCTGCCTTTTCCTCACACTTCGTGACCTTTGACGTATGATGACTATTTAGAACTTTTCAGGTTAGTTGTTACTTTAAGAACGGATGCACTAATGGACTGTTTCCCTGGATTCCTGCTCTATTCCCTTCAGTATTTTGTTTCTAATCTCTCATCTGATCGTTTATCTCATTATTTGGTAAAGTATAGGATGGGAGTTTATTCCAGCAAATAAGAAGTAATCTACAGGTCACTATAATTCCAGTCCTGTTAGGACTGAGATTGTCATTTGTGAAATAATGCATCTGAGTAGATTTCAGCTCCAAATATTGTATTGTCAGACCGATAAATTATTGATTTGGTTGCTTTTGGAAGGAGTTCAAACATGTTCTGCTTTGTACTCCCTGTGGAGATTAAACAGATGGAGAAAGAGTCCATGACAATGGCAATTGTATGTTGCCTATTGAAAGGAGTAGGTTTTATAATGATCAGTGTTTCCATATTGCTTACTGCCTTACAATTATAGCACTTCTTTATCTTCTCCACCAATCCGTCACAATGCTTAGCCGTTTTCCTTCCTCATCACTTTGGTTCAACCATTGTCTGACCATTCATTCATTCTCCTAATTATTCCTCTTAAGCAATCCGTCACTAGTATTTCAAATGAGATGGCTGAAGGCAGTGCCTGACTGAATTAAAAAAACGTTGGTGGGTTTTCCTAGTTGTTGATTATCAAAAGTGTTACGTTTTCTTCTGTAAAGTAACGTAAGTGTACAAACTTACTGATCTGTTCCCAGCAGAGAGCCTAGATTGAGCTATGAGAAATCAATGCTTCAATCTTCTACTTCTGTCTCTGAATGCACTTCATTCAAACAAGCTCACGCCCCTTCCCCCCACTACCCGACTGGGAGAATGGGATCAATGAATTTTTTGTGGAAAGTGAAAGGAAGTTCAATTAAGTATAATTTTTCCTGAACTAAATATATTGATGGCTTTAATAAATTATTGAAAACAATTTCTTTGAGGTGTACAAGGAGAGAATCAGTGGAGGAATTAGTGAAGTGCAATGTGGAGCTTAAGAAAGCAATATGAAAAGCAAAGAGGGGAGAAATGGCGGAGGTGATAGTGGATGCCTTGGTGGTTATTTTCCAGACGTCGCTGGATTCCGGGGAAGTGCCGGAGGATTGGAAAACGGCTAATGTTACGCCGTTGTTTAAGAAGGGTGCCAGGCAAAAGGCGGGGAATTACAGGCCGGTTAGTTTAACGTCTGTGGTAGGTAAAATGTTAGAATCCGTCATTAAGGAGGAAATTGCGAGGCATCTTGAAGGGAATTGCTTGATAGGGCAGACGCAACACGGTTTCATTAAAGGGAAGTCGTGTCTGACAAATTTACTGGAGTTCTATGAGGATGTGTCTAGGGCGGTGGATAGAGGAGAGCCGGTGGATGTGGTCTTTCTGGATTTTCAGAAGGCGTTTGATAAGGTACCTCACAAGAGGTTACTGCAGAAGGTCAGAGGACATGGAGTTGGGGGTAGGGTGTTAGCGTGGATAGAGGATTGGTTGTCAAATAGGAGGCAGAGAGTGGGGGTCAATGGGTGCTATTCGGATTGGCGGTTGGTGACTAGTGGGGTGCCCCAGGGGTCGGTGCTGGGGCCTCAGCTATTTACCATTTATATAGATGATCTGGAGGAGGGAACCGAGTGTAGGGTGTCGAAATTTGCTGATGACACCAAGATTGGGGGAAAGGCAAATTGTGCGGAGGGTGTGGAGAGTCTGCAGAAGGATCTAGATAGGCTGGGTGAATGGGCCAGGAAATGGCAAATGGAATTTAATGTTGGCAAGTGTGAGGTGGTCCACTTTGGTAGGAAGAATGGTAGGAAGGACTATTACTTACGTGGCGAAAAACTGCAGCAGGCGACGGTGCAGAGGGACCTCGGGGTCCTTGTGCATGAGTCGCAAAAACCCAGCCTGCAAGTGCAGCAGGTGGTCAGGAAGGCGAATGGGATGCTGGCCTTCATAGCGAGGGGGATTGAATATAAAAGTAGGGAGGTCTTGCTGCAGCTGTATAGGGCATTGGTGAGGCCGCAGCTGGAGTACTGTGTGCAGTTTTGGGCGCCGCACCTGCGCAAGGATATTTTGGCCCTGGAGGGAGTGCAGAGGAGGTTTACTAGGCTGATACCGGAGTTGAGGGGGTTGAGCTATGAGGAGAGGCTGAATAAACTAGGCTTGTACTCGTTAGAGTTTAGAAGAATGAGGGGAGATCTCATTGAGACGTATAAGATGATGAATGGGATGGATAGGATAGAGGTGGAAAGACTCTTCCCGCTCAAAAAAGACAGTAGGACTAGGGGGCACAGCCTCAAGATAAAGGGGGGGCGGTTCAGAACGGAGTTGAGGAGGAACTTCTTCACTCAAAGGGTGGTGAATCTCTGGAATTCTCTGCCCGTTGAAGTGGTGGAGGCTGCCTCGCTAAATATTTTTAAGAAGCGGGTTGATGGGTTTTTGATAAGAGAGGGGATTAAGGGTTATGGGGAGAGGGCGGGAAAGTGGAACTGAGCCACGACAGATCAGCCATGATCTTATTGAATGGCGGGGCAGGCTCGAAGGGCCAGATGGCCTACTCCTGCTCCTATTTCTTATGTTCTTATGTTCTTATGATATGAGAAATCTCTAGCTGGTAAAAAGTAAGGAAAATCCCAAGACATTTTATGAGTCTATCAATGGGAAGAGGATAGCTAGGGAAAGAAAAGGGCCCATTCGGGACCAAGGGGGCAATCCATAGGTGGAGCCAGAGAACATTGCTAGAATACTTCACATTTGTCTTCACCCAGGAGAATGAGGATGAATGTATGGAACTCAGAGTGAGAGAGAGACTGCAAAGTTCTGGAGCAAATTGACAGAGGAAAGGACAAAGTTTTGGAGGCAGGGCAGGCTTAAAAATGGACAAAACTTCAGGTTTGGATGAATTGTATCCCAGGCTGCTGTGGGGGGCAAGGAAGGAGTTTGCAGGGGCTGTGACTCAAATTTTTAATTTCTCTCTGATCACGATGGCCAGAGGACTGGAGAATTGCTAACATGTTTCTGCTATTTCAGAGGGGTTGTAGAGATAAGTCAGCGAACTACCAGTGAGTCTCACTTCTCTGGTAGAGAAACTATTGGAGAAAATTCTGAAGGTGAGCATTTATCTCCAATTGGAGAGGCAAGGCTTGATTACAGATAGTTAGCATGGCTATGTTGGAGGCAGGACATCTCTAAGGATGTGACCAGGTGCGTAGATGAGGGTAGTACATTTGATGTTGTTTATATGGATTTCAACAAAGCCTTTGACAAGGTCCCAGATGGGAGACTTATAAAGAAGACAAATGCACATGGGATGCAGGGTAATTTGATGAAGTGGATTCAAAATTGACTCAGTTATAGGAGACAGAGGGTGATGAAAGAAGGCTGCTATAGTGACTGGAAGCCAGTGTCTACTGGCGTACTGCAGGGGCCTGTGCTGGATCCCCTATTATTTATCATTTATATAAATGACATAGATGACTATGTTGGGGGTGGAGGGGGGGTGGTGGGAGGTGGAGGTGTGGGTGGATAGGATTAGTAAGTTTGTGGATTACACAAAGATTGACCGGGTGGTTAACAGTGAGGTGGAGTGTCTTGGGCTTCAAGAAGATATAGATGGATTGGTCAAATGGGCAGATAAGTGGCAGATGGAATTTAACCCTGAAAAGTGTGAGGTAATACACTTTGAAGAAGTAATTTGACAAGGAAGTATTCAATGAATGACATGTCGTTTGGAAGTTCTGGAATAAAAAGACCTTGGCTTGCTTATCCATAGATCTCTGAAGACGGAAGGGTATGTATTAGCAGGGTAATGAAAAGGGCACTTACTTTTATCAATTGAAGCATAGGTTACAAAAGCAGGGAAGTCATGTTGGAGTTGTATAGAACTTTGGTGAAGCCACAGCTAAAGTACTCTATGTAGTTTTGTTCGCCACATTATAGGAACGATGTAATTGTACTGGAGGTGGTACAGAGGAGATTCACCAGGATGCTGCCTGGATAGAATGTTTAAGCAATGAAGAGAAGTTGGATAGGCTAGGGTTGTTTTTGTTGGAGCAGAGAAGACTGAGGGGCAACCTAATTGAAGTGTACAAGATTATAAGGGGCATGGACAGAGTGGATAAGGAGCAGTTGAAGGGTCAGTTATGAGGGGACACAAGTTCAATGCGAGGAGCAAGAAGTTTAGGAGGAATGTGAGGAAAACTATTTTTACCCCGAGTTGACTGTCTGGAATATGCATTTGCCTTCTTTATAAGTCTCCTATATGGGAGGGTGGTAAAGGCGAGTTGCCTTACATCCTTCATAAAGTACCTGGATGAGCACTTGGCATGTCATAACATTCAGGGCTATGAATCAAGTGCTGGTAATTGATATTATGTGTGAGGTCAGGTTTTTCACGTGTCAGCGCAGACACGATGGACTGAATGATTTTATTTTTCTGATTTAATAAGGCAGCTATCATGTTATTGTTATAAAGGGGAATGGAAGGCGATATGATTCCACCATGTGTAACTCTTGGTGCTGATCATAATAATGCTAGCATTAATGACACTGAGTTGAACTCTGCATTAGCGGATACTGATTTTATGGACCATCCCTGCACATAATTATGAAAACATGGATTACCTGACCTTTCCTGATCATTGTGACTTCAACCAGAAAAAACTGATCATTGACCTTTGCTTTCCTATTGGAGGATTTAATCTTACTGGAGTTACTGTGACTTTCCTTGACTGTCTCAGGTTTGCAGATTACCCTGTAAGCCCAAGTTTCAAATTACAACGTATGATCATACACAAGATTGCATGCTGAAATGCCTGCAGTATATGGCCACAATCTTCAGGCTGAAAATCTCTACACGGTTTTGGTTGTTGTCAATTGATTTAAGCCTTGAGAATGCCTCCAAATGACCATCCCAATGCTGATTGTGTACATTTGATGGAGGCTAAAATCTGTATTTATCTCTGCAAACAGGTGAAGATCATCTCTAGATAACTCTGGTCAGTTATGCTTGCTTGCTAATAATTCCTGATGTCCCATCCAAAAGTTTAAACCTTATTGGTATTTCCTCTTTCCATACTGAGGGCTGTTCCATCATAGCTGTTTTGCGGCTGTTTCACTGATTCTTCTATGAATTCTTTGTTCTTTCTTGATTTAGAAGTTGAAATTTGCAACATCAAATTTGCTGTGAAGTCAATGTTTGAGATTGCTTTTGGAATTTTTTCTTCTTCTTTGTCAACATATTCAGTTTTAACCTCCAGGACACAGTTCAAAATAAAGCAATCGCTGCCACTCTGATCCCAGCAACCTGTGATTTCTGGACAGTTCCACAGGACTTAGCCCCTTTCCTGTAACTGAGGTGAACCCAGTTGGTGAACATTGGCAGTTTATTTACATATTGGTATATTCATTAGTCTTTACATATATATGTTCAGAGGCAGGGTGGTGAAGAGAAGACTTAGTGAATAGCAATCAATCAGAAGACATTCATGGTCACTTGATGTAGCTCCAATTCTGTCTTGAAAATGGCAAAGGGGAAGAAGGCCATGCCCTCAAAACTGAGTGGGATTCAGAGACCACTCAAGGAGCACCTTGAATGCTATCAAAGACCGCTTGCCACTGCAATCACTCTGTTTCCAAAGCCCCACAAATTCTATCAGTGACGTCCACTGGACAAGGTTCGTGCTGTTTTCCCCCCTGTCCCCGTCTCTCTGTTCAATAGCTTAGCAACACTCACGATCAGGGTCATATCAGATTTCAATGTCGTTTCATTTTAAGACATACCATTTCTGCAATCTTAATAATCACCAGAATATGTTAATAAATAAAGGTCCAAAATAAACTAGCAAATAAAGCTCTGGAATAACAATAAGCACTATAGATAATTTGATTGACAGGACTGCTTGAAAGTGTTTATTAAGTAATATGAACTGGTGAGTGTGACAAGGAATGGTTTATGTTTATGGATTTGATAATCAGCCATAGTTTAAAAGCTTCTTTACATGGCAATGTTTCTTCCCTGCCCTTATCATTATTTTTGGTATGTTTTAATGGAATGCTTTCAGTCGCTGTCATTTCAATTTATTTACCAATTTCAATAATCTGCATCTAACGTTGAGGTTGGTAATGGAGAGGTGACAAGCATCATTGTGAAGAGTTGCAGTAATGGTGATGCTTGATTGCACAAATTACAATTTTGTATCCATGAGCCAGTACAATTATGTGACTGTGTTTTTACAGCACACATGTCTTTGCAATCTCCATATTTATTTGTCAATGCAATCCCCTCATGGGCAAAAATTATCCTCTCACCTCCAACTCTGTCCATCATGATTCTGCTTTTTTTCTAGCTAGGTGTGTATCTTTCACATGGTTATCCCTCCTCTAACCTTCCCTGACTTATCTTCTTAAGTGGCAAAACACTGATGCAATGCTCTTTCTTGTTGAAGTCAAAACCATCTCTGATTCTAATTCCTTCTTTCTAACTGTGAAACTCCTCAACTCTCAAGCCCAGATTTTTAGCACAATGGAGAGCCTTGCCATCATAGTGAAAGCCCTATCCCTAAAGACGACACGTGCCATTTTTATGGGACTGGAGTACATGGGCAGTTTATAGAGACAGCTGGCTATTTAACCCATGAGCTGCCTCTACTGAAGGGACACTTTGGTAGGCTAGGAGTATGCAACCTGATGTACGTAGATTAGAAAAGGTATGAACTTTGTGCATTGATTTGGATAATAGGTGCAACCTTTTGGAGAGGTGGGATACACCTTTGGATTTCCCCAATGGTCCAGGACACCTCTGGGGAGATGACCAATCCACCTAGCCTGCATATCTTTGGACTGTGGGAGGAAACCGTAGCACCCAGAGGAAATCCATGCAGACGTGGGGAAAAAGGACAAACTCCACACGGACAGTCATCCAAGGTTGGAATCGAATCTGGGTCCTTGACATTGTGAGGCAGCAGTGCTAACCACTTGTAGTTGGTGAACAGAATAATTAATTATGGTTTCACCTTTCCACAAAAAGGATAAGTTATCTTTCCGCAAGAAAAGACAACACCATGCTAACCACTGTGCCAACATGCCGCACGATTGATTCAAAATCATCCATTATCACAGTAGGATGCCTGCTCTTGCACAGTTTGATTGACAGATGCAAGTTGTCATAGTCTCTTTGATGTGGGACTATGTATCCCAATGCATGTTGTGCACATCAATGAAATGTTTGTTGCTATAAGGCTTGATTTAGTTAAAGGAATGTAAATATAATAAAGAGGCTTTTATGATTGTGTGTTTTTTCAATACAGTAAAGCCTACAGTAGACATTAATAGAACATTAATTTATCTCATCTCTGCATGGGTCCTGGAAGTCTGGCGGCTACAAGGTGAGTTAGCATGGTAGGTATAAGGGAAAAGGGTTCCGGTTGGGGCATAGGTTGGCATGGAGGCTGTGTGGTTGTTTCAGGGCTGGAGGAATGTTTCCTATTTTAATCTTAATTTTTAAAGTTCGGACACAGTGCATCCAGCCTGTTCCCATACCTGGCATCTTCCTCAATTCTTTCCAGGTCACCCACCCTGATTTCTAATCCACCTGGTCCCACGGACAATCCAGGCAATCATTTTTGATGGTCAGGTTTGCAGAGATGGAAATTCTCCCTGAACCAGGGCTGAAAATTGAGCCTCAGTCTTTCCTTACTCCTCAAATCAACACGCTTGTCAAACTCCAGCATGGTGTTGTCCTTTCTTTTGGAAAGATAACTTATCCTTTTTGTGGAATGGTGAGAGGATAATGAGTTATTCTGTTCGCCAAATACAAGTTGCTGATAAGGATGCACTAACTTGTTTGGTTAATGTTCTTATCAAATCAGCTTCTTACATTTGGTAACTTACATGCAGAGACCTCATTGAGATATCATAAGCTTTTTGTTTCAATTGCTCATGTTAGACCAGATCAAAGATCTGTGATAATTTGAATTACATAAGCTCTTATATACTTTTGATAATTTGTGAATATGCAATATTATCGTGAAATGTTCATTACATAATTCCCTTCAATATGACAGTGCAATACAATTTAGTTTCTTGTTCAACATTCTCTTCATTTGACAAACTGTCGATTTCAATTATAGTCTTTCCTCATCTCTTCCCACTACATGTACAATGAACTTTTTAAAAAAAATACTCATTCACAGGATGTGGCTGATTTACCCTTGAGAAAAGTGAAAGATGATCCCCTTCCTGGAGGGCAATGATGAACTGGATGGTTCTTTTTATAACAATCCAACGGTTTCAGGGTCACTGTTCTGGTGACCAAGAAGGTCACAGGAAATATCAATAGATCTATCCCTGGGCTGCATGGAGTATGAGCTGCCTTATTGAATGAGCAGAGGGTCACCCAATGGAAAGCAGCCAGTGTGGGCTTTTAAGCCTTTACATTTCCTGGACCAGGGTTGTAGGTCCCAAAGTGAAGACTACCTGACTGTAAGCTGTGGGAATGACTTATTCCTTTGGTGCACAATAAACAGTGTGGTGATGGATTTATTTAATTGGATTTAAACTTCCAAACTGCAATGGTGGGATTATGAACTCATGTATCCCCATCATTGGTCCAGGACTCTGGATTATTAGTCCTATAATGCTGCCATAACCAATATCAGTGATTTATTTACAGGTAAACTATACAGCTTTACTCCTTGTACACTTTTTATATCTTCCCATAATCATCTACTGAGGTAGTATTGTCTGTATCCCAGGACTGATCTTGCAACCACTGCTGAATTAATCTGTAATGTGCAAAGAGATATACTCCATTTTAGGAAAAGTTTATTCTGGTTATTCCACCTGATAGAGGTATCCTCACCATAAAGATGTACTTTCACATGCTCCATTAGAGAACACAAAGGGTATTTATTAATGAGAATTGTAAAGTAGCAGAATGGCTGCAGCGCAATCCCAAAATGTCTCTGCCTAAGAGCCTCTTTCGCCATGAAGTGATTCCACACTCTGAGTCCAGATTGGCCTAATAGGGCATGTAACTCTTACTCTGCATTGTTGCCCTTAAGGGACAATCACCACATCCATCCCTCTAAGTCCTTTATACCTATAGTCTTCAATAACTAATGCACCCAGCCTGAATTATTAACTAAACAATCTGTACGTGAGTTGGACAAATAGAAATCATGTCTTTGAGGGGGTTTTCTGTTTATTGCAGAACAGCATATTTCTGTTGTCTGGGGTACTTCCACATGATCAACAGTATCAGGAACTGCTGTAATAGGTATCTCTTCTGGCACAGGAGATTCATCTCTATTTGCTTCCAAGGAGACATCAGTTATATCAATAACAGGTTGATTAGATACTTCTGTGCTGACGGGTTCAAAACAT
The DNA here is from genome assembly GCF_965287045.1 of Carcharhinus amblyrhynchos. Classification (NCBI taxonomy): domain Eukaryota; kingdom Metazoa; phylum Chordata; class Chondrichthyes; order Carcharhiniformes; family Carcharhinidae; genus Carcharhinus; species Carcharhinus amblyrhynchos. Next base: position 36,282,681 of record NC_137346.1, on the reverse strand, counting down.
TTTTTTGATGATAACACTGACTATTGGAGGGTCTCTGTAACCCTCAAGTGGTTCATGTGTTACAAACAATCCGTTCCTCCATGTCCACTTAGTATGAAAGAGGTCTAGTCTCAGAGACGATAATTCTGGAGATCCAATTTGATCCACTATCGAGTTTCTGACATATCCGGCTTTATTTACCCTGAATGATGGTGCTATACTATGTGAATCATGGTTTTCTTTCTGATTTACTTTGGCTGGTTTCTACCCCCTCTCAGCAAATTTGGAAAAACAAGGCTGAGTCCTGTTCTGAGATGAGCAGTTCTGCTGGTGTGTGGTAACTTGACCACAAAAAAGGTAGCCAAGCACATTGTGACATTCAAAAATTCTTTACTTATATAAACATCCAAAATACAATAAGTATGGACTCAGAACTGGAGGCAGCTAGTTACACAGATCCCCTGTGGTAAGACTAAACTCATGATAGCCTGTGCTACCAATGATGTCACTTGCGCATGCTTATACCTGCTAAAGTCATCAGTATAATTCAAATAGGTTGCTGCTTACCATAGCACTCTACAACATGGTGGAACCCCAGTAGCTGCATGTAGAGTGGTACAATAGTTAAGGAGGAATCGTGAGATTTTGGTCTCCAAGGTTCCTCTTGACAGTTTCTTTATGCCAGACTTGAAAGATAAACCAAGACTAGATGACAAAGACACCTATGTCAGACTCCTATTTATTGACTACATTCAGTCTTCAACACCAAAACTTATCTCCAACCTCTGTGGCCTGGGGCTCGGGTTCTTCTCTCTGTGACTAGATCTTGAACTCCCTAACTCACAGACGGCAATCAGTAAGGATAGGCAACATCTCCTCCACGATCATCCTCGACACCAGTGCCTCACAAGGCTGTGTCCTCAGCCCCCTTCTATACTCCTGATACACCAATGACTATGTGGCCAAATTCTCCTCCAACTCGATTTTCAGGTTTGCCGATGACGCCACTGTAGCGGATCGGATCTCAAACAATGATGAGATGGAGTACAGGAACGAAATAGAGAATCTGGTGAATTGGTGCAACAACAATAATCTCTCCCTCAATGTCAACAAAATAAAGGAAATAGTCATTGCCTTTAGGAAGTGTAGTGGAGAACATGCCCTTGCCTACATCAATGGAGATGATGTAGAAATAGTCGAGAGCTTCAAATTTTTAAGTGTCCTGGTCACAGGATGTAAAGGTACACTTCCACAGACTTCATTAGTAAACAGAAAAGGTATTTATTAATACGAATTGTACAGCAACATAATGGCTATTGCTGGCTCCCTGGTGAGTATTTTCTCACCAAAGAATTTCTCTCACCATGGGATGATTTAGTCCTGATTGGTCATATAGACAATGTGACCTTTACTCTGCTGTGTTGCCTTTAAAGGGACACTTTTCACTCTCAGATATTTAATTACTGTAACCTGATTTCTCCCCTTCTGTTATTTACATTATTGGTGGTACTCTGTTTACCAGCTTTGGCTCTTTAACTAGGTCTCTTAACCATTTAAAAAAGATAAGCTATTGGCAGGGATTTTCCAGCCCCCCTGCAGTGGATGTGGTATGCCAGTCAAAGACCCATTGATGTTGATGGAGCTGGTAAATCCCACTGGTGGGTGAGACTAGTAAATCCCATTGATTTTTCATGTTTCCTGACAACTGATTCTATCACTTTCCCTAGCTTTTGTCTCCTTAACTTTGAGATGCAGAGTTGAGCTCCCAACACTATGTTCGCTCCATCACGAAAACCATCAATTTCTACCTCCAGAACTTCACCTGTCTTCAAACCTATCTCAGCTGACTTGCCTTCATGCCTTTGTTACATCCCAATGACAATTGCAATGCTTTCCTGACAATCATTCCATTTCTCATCTGCCGTACACCTGAACTCAGCCAAACATCTGCTGCCTATATCCTAAGTCATGCCAAGTCCTTTTCAGTTTGTGCTCACTCACCTACCACAGTTCCCAATCCACCAACTTCTTGATTTTAAAATGTGCACCATGTATGAATCCCTTCATGATTTCCTCTCCCTATTTCTGTAAACCCCATCGGTCCAACAACCCGCAGAACTCGGAGTGCCTATACTTCAGACTCCTTGTGCAGCCTTTGTTTCCTTCACTCCACCATTCATGACCGTGTCTTCAGCTGACAAAGCTGTAAACTAGGGAACTTCTACCTTAAATATCTCCAACTTTTTCCTCTTTTAAGATACTTCTTGAAAATTACTTCTTTAACCAGGCTTTTGATGACTTATTCTCTCATCCCTCGCTTTTGGGGTTTGTTCTTGTGTAAAGAAGTTCCCGTGAAGCACCTTGGAACATTTTACGATATTAAATGTGCTGCATAAAGTCAAGTTTTTACTGTAATTCCTTCACGCATCTTACTCACAACTCATTGCCTATGCGACTAGTTTTTAAATAAATTAAAACCATGCATTTCTGCCAGATAGACAAAAGACCTAATGGTCATTTGAAGTTTTCTGCGGCCAGCTAACCTACTTTAATCATTAGGAAGTGCCTGGAGGAGATGGCAGAAACGTCTGACCTGGTGGGGGATCTGGGGAGACGCTTTCTGAGCAAAGCTCCTTTCATTGGAAATTAAAAAAACAGACTTGTAAAATAGTGATTGGCACAATTAAGGGTCAATAGTTATTTGGATCACCACACAGTATAGAATCCAGGGAATGTTGCATTTCCCATTCATAGAGAATGTGGAGCCCAGAAGCAGATCTCTATACCCCACACAGATCTCCTCCCACACCAGCTGCCTCACTTCAGCCTTTCTGCATATTTTTTCTGTTTCTTTTTCTCTCATGCACTTGTCTGATTTCCTTTTGAAAGCACTAAGCTATATTCCTGCTATTCAATCTCCCGTGGCATGACACAACGTGAGTCAAAATGAAGGACAGCTTTCAATTAAAGATGAAAGGTGGGGATTCAATGCGATCTGCCATGCTAAATGTGAGAAAAATGTGGTTCAAGGAGAGAAAAATGGTGGGATCACATGATATGGGGGAATTATAGAGAGATGCTAGAGATTGAGGGGATGGAGCAGAGTAAATATAGCAATATAGGGTGGGTGCCAGGGTAAACGCAGGGCAGGATTGCAAGTCAAGGACCCATCACCGATGCCTCCCTCAACATGTCTAAATTTAACCTGTTCAAAACCCACCCAGTTGCACAAAGTTAAAATTAAGTCCTTTGAACTGAATTTTTACAAAGTTGGGACATCTTGGGAGCCCTTTAAAAATCATGTCCAGATCCAGGGATTCCTGACTCATTCCTGGACTGTGTGGTTTTCAGGGGTGCCTTTAAAGGGTGTGGGTAGGGCTCTCACACAGCACTCCCAGACTGGCCAATTCCATTGCAGAGTTCAACGTACCCTACTCCTCTGCAGGTTTCATGGAGTTAGGTCAGGCTGTTAAAAAGACACGGTTAACGACACCTCAAAAGAAGTTGTGGAACTGAGTCTGCATGAGCAGATGGCGGAGTGGTTAGCACTGTTGCCTCACAGCGCCAAGGCCCAGTTCAACTCCCAGCTTGGGTCACTCTCAGTGGAATCTGCATGTTCTCCCCGTGTCTGCATGGGTTTCTCTGGGTGCTCTACTTTCCTCCCACAGTCTAAAGGATATGCTGGTTAGGTGCATTGGCCATGCTAAATTCTCCTTCAGTGTACCCGACAGGCATCGTAGTGTGGCAACTAGGGGACTTTCACAGGAACTTCATTGCAGTGTTAATGTAAGCCTACTTGTGACACTAATAAATAGACTTAAATTTAAACTTTCAAAAGGTGAGTTCAAAAGATCCTCTTCATGCCACGTATGCAAAGCTATGTTCCTTCACCCATCCACAATGGCTTCTCATACCTCATATGTCAGCCTATGATTCTCCCAAGCCCATTAACCTACTTAACACTATAAAAACAATCAACTCTATAATGACAGTGGTATGTGTTTAAAAAAACTTTTAAAAAAAGTGATTCATTCATAACTTTCGACTATATTGAAAATGTAAAAAGAAGTGGCAAAAACCACAAACCTTGAAACTACTTAATATCGTGTAAATTAACACTGAAATTGACTGCAGAGATCAGAGAACCTGAGCTGTCAATAAAGAAATGCTTTCCTTGTGATATACCTATTTCAACAAGAATAATGGATTTCTGGACTCTTTGAATTATTACTGTCTTATAATGAAATTGTTGTGGATGGGTCTTTTTCTGCATGGAGGTCGGTCACCAGTGGAGTGCCCCAGGGATCTGTTCTAGGACCCTTGCTGTTTGTCATTTTCATAAATGACCTGGATAAGGAAGTGGAGGGATGGGTTAGTAAGTTCGTCGACGATACGAAGGTCGGTGGTGTTGTGGATGGTCTGGAGGGATGTCAGAAGTTGCAGCGTGATATAGATAGGATGCAAGACTGGGCGGAGAAGTGGCAGGTGGACTTCAACGCGGATAAATGTGTAGTGGTCCATTTTGGCAGGACCAATGAGATGCAGGAGTACAATATCAAGGGTAGGAGTCTTAGCTGTGTTGAAGAGCAGAAGGATCTTGGAGTCCGGGTCCATAGGACTCTTAAATCAGCCTCGCAGGTGGAGGATGTGGTCAAGAAGGCGTATGGTGTACTGGCCTTCATTAATCGAGGCATTGAGTTTAGGAGTTGGGAGGTAATGCTGCAACTTTATAAGACCCTTGTCAGACCCCACTTGGAGTACTGTGCACAGTTCTGGTCGCCTCACTACAGGAAGGATGCGGAAGCTATTGAGAGGGTGCAGAGGAGATTTACAAGGATGTTGCCTGGATTGGGAGGCATGCCTTATGAAGATAGGTTGAGGGAGCTAGGTCTCTTCTCCCTGGAGAGACGAAGGTTGAGACGCGACCTGATAGAGGTTTATAAAACGTTGAGAGGAATAGATGGGGTGGATTCTAGGAGGCTATTTCCCAGGGCTGAAATGGTCGCTATGAGAGGACACAGGTTTAAGGTGCTGGGAAGTAAGTACAGAGGAGATGTTAGGGGTAAGTTTTCCACTCGGGGTGGTGAGTGAGTGGAATCGGCTGCCGTCGGTGGTGGTAGAGGCAAACTCACTGGGGTCTTTTAAAAGACTTCGGGATGAGTATATGGGATCTAATGGGATTGAGAGTTATAGATAGTTCTATGGGTTGGTAGGCATAGATGTGATCGGCGCAACTTGTGGGCCGAAGGGCCTGTTTGTGCTGTAGTGTTCTATGTTCTAAATGAATGCTTTAATGTAATGTAAAATGAATTACTTTCTTAAACTTTTTTTTTACAATCCTACTGTCAAGGTTCATTAGTTCTATGCATTGCCTTGCAGGTCCATGCACCTGAAAGTATCTGAGTTTAGCATAAGGGTCATGAGGAACCATAACGGATGGATGAAGGGTCATAGTTTGGCATTGGTGTCTGAGGAAGCCACAGGAGGTAGGTGGAGGAGCATAGTTTGGCATTAGGGTCATGAAGATGGAGGGGCAATGAGGGCCATAATGGATGGTTGGGGGGAGGGCATAGCTTATCATTGGGGACATGATGGGCCATAGTGGGTGGGTAGAGGTGCATAGCTTGGCACTGGGGACATGCAACTTCAGTTTAAAATTTAAAAGTAGTTCAGTATATGTGGCACCTTTCCAAAGCAACAGGGATTTTCTTTTTTCTTTGGCTGCTTCAGGTATTTAAGAGCCCAAGGTAGGGACTTGAGCTGTAATGTTCGACGGCACCTTGAAAAAAAGAATTGAAACCTGCACTACAAAATAGCCATCAATCTTGTTAAGGGTCTGATTGACAATGAAATTGCCTGCCAGCGATCATTAACAAGGTTGCACAGCAGTTCTTGTGGTTAGCAATTCAATTAATGACATTTAACAGCAACCAGCTGAATAGAAGTAAACAGGTTATTGCTGAGAGCTTCAAGCACTATTTAACTGCTGCTAAAGGTTTGTAAGTAACATTTAAAACACATCAGGGACAGTTTGTCAAGACTTCACCAACACTACTGGTGTTTACTCTTGAAATCTTTTCAGGCATCACATAAAAATAATGTGCACAGTGCCATTCCACCTGAGAGGAGTGGTTGGCCTTTAGCAGCTTGCTAGAGATCCCTCTTTATTGCAGGAGAAATAGGAGGAGGGGATGCGACTAGGGAGAGCAGAACTAGTTGCTGCAGGACTGAGCAAATGGGGAGGGTGAAGTGGGCTCCTTTCCCCAGCTACAAGTGCAATAAACCCCTCTCCCTCTTCACCTCTTCCAACAAGAGCAGCTGGGCTGCATCCAAAAATTTTGCCATCTCTCCTGTGGTCCTTGAGACACCCTTCTGTGTGTCAGTCAGCACAGTCTACATCCTCAGTGGAGGTAGATGCATGGAGGCTACTAATACTGCTCCACAAATATCTTTTAGATCAACGCATGAGTGCAGAACTTACAAGTATCTGTTTTAGCATTTCCAGGCAGGTTAAAATCACAATAGTGATCAATTAGTGCCCACATTGTGATAAAACCAGACTTTCAAGCAGAGATGCTTTATTGGAATAGCACCTACTTGGTATCTCAGTTTTCACCCTATCTTCAGAGAAGACTTGACGGCACAGTACTACTTAAAGGAACCACAGACTAACTGGAGAAATAAAGGAATTTTTAATCAGAGAATTGATGTAAGAGTTTTTAAATATGTTTTGGGGATATAGATAAGGCAATATTTAATGTCCTAAAATTTAAAAAAGCACCGCTGATGCTGGCAATCAGAAATAAATACTGGAAAGACTCAATATGCCTGACAGCATCTGTGGAGAGGGAAAAAAAAATGGCTGAAATCTTACAGAGCTAGCTGGTAAAATCACATGAGAGCAGAGAAATCAGGATCGCGCCCGATTTCTCAGCCCTTGCAATCTTACTGGCACCAGGTTTCCAGTGTGGTCAGCCTTTTGCCCATTTCCGGTGAGAGGCTGCAGAGTCCATTTATTCATTTATTTATCGCATTGCTTGCGATCGGTAAGGGGAAGGTGAGTGGAGTGGGGGGTTGGGGGCATTATATGCTCTGCCTCCAATCAGTGAGGGGGATGGGTTCAATCGGCCTGGACAGTGGAGAGGTGGCTGGATCGATATTTTTGGGTGGTGTGGGGCTTGCGATTGGCTGTAGGTGCCCACAATAGTGGGGGTGGGGGGGGGGAGTGGTCAAGGTCGGCTGCAACACCAAAGATCTGATAGTTCTCTTATTCTCTGTCAGCCCCCTGTCAGTTGTTATAAATGCACGTGTGCAGCCACAGAGGCTCTGCACATGCACAATAGCTCCCTTTGCTGCTAGAGCTAGCTCCCCATGCAGCTAGAAACAGTTTAATCCATTTTTTCACTGGGAGTAAAGACTTGCCCAAACAAGAGATCTGTTACTCTCCCATGTTCATGCTAGCTGGACACTTAAGATTTTACTTATAAAATTCCATGCAATGTTTTAAGACTATTTGACTCGAGTTAAAGAGAGTGAGAAATTTTGTGGATTTTATGCTGTTTAAAAGAGGTGGAACTAAATAGAAGGTTAGTGATAGGTGGGAGGTAAAGAGAAATTTGACAAAGGTGGCATGGGCACAAGATAAAGAGAGTTAATGGCAGTGTTAAGAGACGAAAGACACCTCTGATAATGGCAAATAAGTAAGGCAGTAGGATGTGTTAATAAGAGATCAAGGGTCAGTGCTCTGTGAAAACAAAACTTAGGAGAAGTGACAGATGGCCCTGTGTGGAGGTGAGGAGTGAAGGAGGAGGGGAAGGTGGGGTTGGGACATAAAGTAGGATCATAAAGAAGGAGTTGAGGAGGAGGAAAGGACATTTCCTGAGGGGGATAGTGAATTTGACAATGACAGGTAAAGCATGGCCATCAGGCCGATTTTGGCAGCAGCTCTGATTCCAACAGGGTTCAAATATTCCTGATGACATGATGCAAGATTCTGAGCCTCCTGAAAAGCATTGATATTCCAACTCTGCCTCCACGTCCTGCATGGTCTACTGTGAGCAGCTCTTTTTTGTTCATTGCCTCTCTGCTGTGGAGCTGCCCATCTGAGATTAGTAGATTGTTGTTTTTCATGCTGTCAATTATTTTGGTTCTTGCCTGAGATTCAGCAAAAGCAGCACCATATCAGAGTTTCAAAAGCTGTGCTTACACATCCACACCTGTTGTCAAACTAACCTCCCAACACAAGTACATTGAAAAAGGCCTTTCACACAAACAAGCTTGAATTGTCAGCATTGACCATTGTCTTGGTCCCTTCAGTGATGGCTGTGTACTTGGGTTGCTCTCACTGACAAGATCCAGGAAGCTTGGGAAACCAATGGGCCCACAAGAATTGCAAAAACTTTGTTTATATCTCTGTAGTTGGGTGATTAACTGAAATAGTTAAACCCCCTCCCACCCACCCTCAGGATGTTGTTCACACTCAGCCTGAGGCATTGAAGTTATTTGTAGAAGTCGGCAAGTTGAAACCACTTTCCCAACCCACTGTGCATTTCCCTGGTTTTTAACTCCACCATGATCGAACCATATAGGCTCCTGCATATTAAAGTTCTGCCCATAGCACTAAAACATTAAGTAGTTGATAGTTTTAATTGGAAAAAATAAATAACAGGTTAAAAGGTAATTCAATTATGTTTTCAAGGAGTTAAACATCACTCTTTGGGCTAAAGGGAAAGCAGGGACAGGTTACTGAGCTGGAAGATCAGCCATGATCATAAAGAATAGTGGAGCAGGCTTAAAGGGCCAAATGGCCAACTCCTGCTCCCATTTTTAAATGTTTCTATCTTATTGTAAATTGGCGTCAACTCCTTATTGATCATAAATTTACATTTGAGATCAGAGATTGAGATTAATGTAGTGGATCAGTTAAGAGCATTAGATAACCAGATAATTGATTAGATTGGTCATTCCCCTTGTTTCCAGAGAGGGGGGTTTGCAGAGCAGGCCTCAATAGGTTAAACTGAGTGAGTTTTGATGGGGGGAGGGGGCAGCAGCATTGCATTATGGTCTTGGGAGATGTGTGCCTGTGTCTGTGCGTCTCATTAAAACATTATTTTCCTAACAGAATTTTAAAAATTATCCATTACTAATGCGGGTGCTATTTCCGGGGGTTAACGATTAAGGAGCCATGGGATGATGGCTTAGACAGGGGTTAATGTGATCGAACCATGTAGCTGTGCCTCTTCCTGATTCCTTACATAGATATAGCTGGAAAAGAGTTGTTTACATTTGATTTCTGTTCACACCTATTTTATAGCAAAAAATGAGTGTCGACATGACACCGCTTGGGGTTGCCCAATATACTTGGGAGATCACTCGGAGTTCTGCAGCTTGAAAGGTTTGGGAAACCCTGGGCTAATCTTCTTATAGACTCCTCTCCATCCAGCACAGTGTAATCCTCTTATAGACTCTCCACCACATAGCACAGGCTATCCTATCCAACAGAATCTCACAATCAGAATTTGGCTGTCGCTTAATTTACTTGGATACACCAAACCTAGTAATCCCAGAAGTGGCATATGTCTACATACTTACATGCAGCCAGCTTGCCTGATGAAACCTTAAGTATATTGAATTTAACACCAGTATCTTCAGTCCCCCAGCAGCACCCACCACTGCAATACAGAAATCTTCACAGTTTTGCCACAACATGCCATTACTTATTCCATGGGATGAGGGTGTTGCTAGACAGGCCGACTTTTACTGCCCATCCCTAAGAAGATGATTGTGATTCATCTTCTTCAACATCATGTGGTGCTGATACACAGCACTGCTGGGAGGGAGGTCCAGGATTTTGATCCAGAGGTGATGCAGGTGATATGTTTCAAAATCAGGATAGTGTGTGCCTTGTAGGGGAACTTGCAGGTTGTAATGTATTCTATTGCCCTTCTCCTCCTCAATGGTAAAGGTTGCAGTTTCGGGAGTTGCAGCTGAAGAAGCCTTGGACAGTTGCTGTAATGCATTTTGTGATTCACACACACTGTAACCCTGTGACACTGGATATGATGTAACCATAGTACTTTGTGCTATTCTCTTTGTTCACTTCGTCTTTGAAAGACAGCTGAATCTAGTTTTGTTTATTTCTGCAAAACAGACAACAGGCCAAATGCTTTAATTATCTCTTTGAGAATCCTCTGTTCGTAACTTTGCCTCTACCATCGTAACCTCACTTAATTTGTATGCCCTTAAAATCATATAATTTTGAGAGCCTATTCTGAAGTAATGCAATTATTTGTACATCACTATCACATCTTGCTTACTGCAAGCTGCTAATGTTTTTGATGCATATTGTAAATTTCTCATTCTATCTCTCCAATAAGTGATGCTTTCCACTGATGCCAAGTTATAGTAAGTTGGCTGGATATAATGATGTTTAATGAACACACCATGCTGGTCAGGGTTCAAAGAAAGTAGCATCAAGACAAAGTCACGTACTCCTAGTAACATCAACTAAGTGTCAGGAAGCTCTCGTCGGTGTGGTATGTGAGATCATTAAAGGAACAGGGAGATGTAGCTACTTTCCAAACAACATGGACAAGAGAACAGTCTTTTTGAACCACTTAAATCAGCAATGAGAAATCTGCTGAAATTATATGACAGACTGATGGCCAAAGATGTCAGTAAAGCTCAGCCTGATGCCTATGACATTCCTCAAATGAACTCAAATTTGAGTAGTTCAAAGGTTGGATGAGATAAACTTATTCATCAGTTGAGTAAAAATCTCTTGCAGAGCATCAATATTTGAACGAGCAAAAAAGGTAGTTTTCTGTCATTTTCTGAGTGTTAAGAAGCTGAGGCATAAAGCCACTGTTCAAAGTGCAAGGCAGCACCAGATTTGAACAAACAGTTGATCAAAAATGCTCAGCATATCGAGGAGTTAAGAGACACCAGACTTGGACAGTTGTAAAAGTTTCTTTCTAATAGAGGAAAGAAAAGACTGAGAGAAAAGGAGTATTCCGCACTCCTAAAGTCTAGAGAAGGCATGTTAGAGTAGGGGATAGACAGTCCAGGGAGAAATTGACAGGATTTGATGGATTGTCCATCTACATCTCCCCCAGTTTGAATTTCTGCAGTGGAAAGTTTGAAGGTGCACCAAGCAGCCAATTCAAGTTTCTTTAGTTTCTCACAGGGTCAGTAAGTTAAAAATATCACCTCCCCTAGCCCCACCTGTGCAAAGTATCTTAATTTCAATTGTGAGTAAACAGAGAGAACATAGAATGTGTAAGATAGCTTTGATGGGAATAGAATTGGAAAGGCCTGAGCAGGAAGGCACTTCAAAGTGTTCATAGATGGTGAAGGAAGTAATTATTTGCAAGGGGAAGTTTTGAGTTAAGAGATGGAAACTGGATGGTATTAGAGTAAAGATAAATACTTAATTATCAAGTAGTTTGATCAAATGTAAAAGAGAAAGACTTAAAGAGCTATATTTTTTGGATTGAATTGTATGCACTCTGTGCCGACAAATTCCAATTCTCTTCTCACACCTACTGATGCACTAAGGCAGACTTTCATCTATTTCCATAGCCATTTATTCCTGGAACAGTTCACTAGTCTGTTGCCGGGGTCTCATAGTTTGAGGAGCACCATGCCACATCAAGCATGGTTGAGCAGGAGTCTCTCTCATTCTTACCTGCAGTCATTGGTGTGTTGGAAGGATTTTGCAGGTTGCTACTTCCAAACAATTATGAAAACACCTTCCTTGGCTTTCAAGTCTCAGGTGAGACTTGAACTGAGGCTTCTAGCCCAGAGACAGGGATGCCACCCACAATGGCACAAGACCTTCCACTCTGTTGCTGCACCAAGTTTAATAACCTTCAATATTTGGACAATAAAATAAATCTGCTTAGAAAGCTGTGGGGGTGCTGGAGCACTTTGCTGGAACAGTATGGTAAATGTTTGCAGGAGCTCAGTTCACACTTTATAATACAACATTCAGAGCCTAACTGGAGTACAGTGTTCAGCTCTCATCAAAGTGGCTGGAAAAGGTGCAGAGGAGAAAAACAAGATTGCACCAGCAGCTGTGAAAGGGTCACTGCCTAGTCTTTAGGAGGTAAATGGGCAGAAAAGAATCGCTCTTCCTTTTACTCATTAACTCCATGGCTACATTGGAGAACCAGGGTACAATGGTCAATATCATACTGTCTGTTGTTTCAGTAACATAACTGCACTGACCACCTTGTGCACCTCCCCTGTCAGAATTGCAGACTATTTTTGAGTGGCATAAGACCTGCACAATCTCCTGGCCTAGCCAATGGCCACTGCCCAGGTGGGGTTGGCAGATGATCTGTTGATATAACAGGTTCTTCACACCTTGACACAGCTTACTTTTGTTGGTCATAACGTTTTGATTCCTAAAGAGTACAACAAATCTCACAGCTTCTGCAGTCATTTCCAAATTACTTCCCTTTTGTTTGTTCTTATTAAAAAAAAAACCTTGCTTAACTCTAACACTGCCAGCATCAGCAACGAGTTCCATACCATTCCTTGTACTGTCCACTGTTTAACATTTTGGGGTAAATTCTTTGGTCAAAGGTTCTTGGCTTGGAATTTCACCTCTTGGAATACCCATTGGCAATTCAGGATTAGAGGTTGTTACACTCTGGGTGATGTCCAACCTCTCGAATATAGTTCCTCACCTGTACCTTCCATCACTGACAACCCTATACTAGAAATGTTGTTAAGCCATGACTTTCCCCCTTCACTTCATACACTGAACCTCAAAGCTCCTTATTTTGATCTCTTTGCTGACATGAAATCATTTGATTTGATTTAATTTATTATTGTCACATGTATTATTATATATTAACTGCTTTCATTGGGGAAGTCATGCAAGTACTCACTGGTCTGTGAAGAGGGAAAAAAGTCTAGTGTCCAGGTTCAAATACTCTGCTTGTCTCTTGCAGCACTTCAAGGACCTGGATTATCATGTTGCCTATTTGCAGTATTTTCTCACTATAAAAGTTGTGTTCACATTTCCTTTTCTTTTCCTGGGCTTATCCTATACCATTCCTCCCATTCACCAACCAATTTCCTTTTTGCATCAGTCATTACCTGTCACTTTCCTGCATCTGGTGTTCATGCTAGGTGCTTGCTGGGCAATGCTCCAACATAGTGAGTAATGCAAATACATACACGACAACAGGATGGACACCACTGATTTAGGGAAATTTACCTACTTGTATCAAATACAAGAGTCCGTCCCTGTGACAGCTATTAATTGTTTGACCTATTATTCTGATTAACTGTGCCTTTGTGACACACTGTGTGTTATTCATTGTGCATCCCCTAGCCGAAGTAATTTCAGTTTTACTTCCAGCTGTCATTAAATGCTTTTATTTTATTGAATCTGTAATATATTATTTGAAAAAATGGTTGCAATTCAATTTAAAGGTCCAGAAAATATCCATAAAGCATTTGGGCTTCATTCAGCTAGTTTATCACTTCTGTAAATCCCCTTGTTTAAGGCAGCATTTTATTCTATGAATTGTGTTTGCTTTGGCTTTTCATTATTTTTTTAAAATTTGAAGCGGTATGTTTTTTCTGCTCATTCAGAAGGTCAAGCAGACTGAATACTAAATCTGTGAAATGAATAAAAATCTTCACCTATGGCAAATTTGAGAGGGAAAACAGTAAATGCTGGAACTGCACACTACACTGCAGGTCAGTCAGCATCTGCACAGAAGAAAAGGCAAATAACTTGGGCATAATCTGACAGCACCGTTCCTAAAAGAGCAAAACCTGCCTTTTCTCATTGCAGCTGCTGTCTTGCCTACTGGATCACATGTTCCCGATGTTCTCAGTGGGGAAATTTGCCCACTGGAGACAGTTGTTCGGAGATTGACAGTACATCTCCTACTGGAAATTCAGGTGTGGAGGCTATCACACTGCATATAATCCTTCATAGTAAGAAAGTGTTTACATAGAAATATAGAAACATGGAAATAGGAGCACGAGGAGGCCATTCGGCCCTTCAAGCCTGCTCCACCGTTCATCACGATCATGGCTGATCATCCAACTCAATAGCCTAATTCTGCCTTTTCTCCATAACCTTTGATCCCATACACTCTAAGTGCTATATCCAGCTACCTCTTGAATACATTCAATGCTTTACCTCCAAGACAAAAACCGAAAATACTGGAAAATCTCAATAGTCTAACAGCATCTGTGGGGAGAGAATAGAGCTAATGTTATGAATCTCTCAGACTCGAAATGTTGGCTGTATTCTGTCTCCACAGATACTGTTGGACCTGCTGAAATTTTCCAGCATTTTCTGTCTCTGTTTCAGATTCTAGCATCTTCAGTAGTTTCCTGTTTTTTTGCTTACTTTCAAGACATGATTCCTAACATGTAGCTTCCATTGTAAACAATGGGTGGGATTATTCTCCCTTTCCACAGCTGGTGATTGAATTTTATGTTCCCACCATAGTCAATGGAGTTTCTTACCGAATGCACCCATTGCCATTGGGAAACTTGCGGTTGGGTTGCACTATCGGTGGGGCCGTAAGGTTCCGCCTGTGTGAATGGCAGCAAGATTTCGGCAACTGTTAGAAATCCTGTTAAATCTTGAATTATGCTCCTTCTCCTCACACATAATGGCCCAAATGCCTTACCACAATCCTTTTGAGAAGCAGTCAATTACCACAACATCAACAGCTTCTGTTCTGAGAAAGCACCTTACAATGTTCTACTTATTTTCCCTCTGCAGGACCTTGCTCCCTTAATGATTTTATAATTGTGTACTCCCAGAGCAGAGTCGCAGCCAGTGGGAAAATGTAATAGGAAGTTGTGGGGGTGCTGGCTGTATTTCAAACTTGTTCCGTGATCATTAAATGAAGTTCTTGATTCCAGCTGTTTCTCATTGTGGTGACTGATCAGTGACTAAAGCAGCCTATTCAAGTTTAGTCCACTGGAAGTGTTGCCTGCCTGGTCAATTATATGATCTGTTCTTGACAACGAATAATTCCTTTTATGATATAAATGTGCTTTTTAATATGATAACTTTACAACCTACTCCTGTTGTGGAGCTTTATCATTTTATTCTTGGCTGAAATGTAGAGGATTTAATCCCATAACAAACATGGTCATCTCAAGCACAGCTCCTAGTGACTGTGAGGAAAAGCACTTCAGTCCATTTAGAGCGAAATCAGCCAGTTCTCCCACTCTAGAACATTGTGTGTTGGATCACTGATAAAAAGATTTTTAAGAGAATAGGGTCTTGATTTGTTTGTGATGCCTGTTCCTAAGTCAGACTTTGGGCAAGCTAGACCCTCTAGTAGCCATAGAACAAAACACAAATTCGAAGTGGGAATGTTTGATGACAGGCACAATCGGAGAATATGACGGGGAGCCAGAAATCAATTTCATGCTGGCGTAAATTTACGACGAGATTTTCTGTCGGTGCCTGCCATGATAAGTCAGAAAATCTGCCACAGATGGGAACGGTGGCACAGTGGTTAGCACTGCTGCCTCACACCACCAGGTTCAATCCCTCAGGTGACTCTCTGGATGCATTTTGTATGTTTTCCCTGTGTCTGTGTGGGTTTCCTCCAGCTGCTCCAATTTCCTCCCACAATCCAGAGATGTGTAGGTTAGGTGGACTGGCCATGCTAAATTATACCTTAGCTTCCAAAAATGTGCAGGTTAAGTGGATTGGCCATGCTAAATTCTGCATTGGTGTCTGGGAATGTGTAGGTTAGGTGGATTGGCCATGGTGGATGCATGTGGTTGTGGGAAGAAGGCAGGGGGTTGGAACGGTCTTTTGAAGAGTAGGTTAGACTCAATAAGCTGAATGGCCTCCTTCTGTAGGGATTCTATGAGGATGGTATAAACGTCTTTTACATCCTCTTAATGGGATGCAGACAAAGGCCTGATTCCCCACGGTGCTGGCGGTAAAACACGTCAGCGTGAAACAAGTTCAGGTCAATGTGGCACGCTGATGTCGGGACTCATCTGAGCAATATCTGGGGTACCAGCAGAATTCAGGATGGAGGCTATCCTCAACCCTGGAACACCACAGTAGTGGGTCAGGGAGAATCTGCAGGTGGATCTTTCAAATTAGGTGTCCTGGAGGGGGTCCATTTCCCATGCTCAGAATGTTCCTGGAGAACCATCTTTATTCTCAGGAGGTCCAACTTCTTGACTAAGAGTGCAAATGGAAATCTATCTTAATTTTCAGGAGGTGAACCTTCTTTCTTGAATGGTCGGTCACTGATTTGGGCACCTTTTCAATATGGTGCCCGGACATGATGCCAGGCTACATGCTATCATCCCGCATGGCATTTACCTCAAAATGGGAGGATTTCACCCCATGTTTCAGGGTGAAGAAAGCAGAAGTTAACATCTAAAAATCAAATAACCCATTTAAACATTTCCTTGCCAGTAAAAGTTGTTGTGTGCTTCAACAAATTGGCAGCAAGATGAACCTATAATTAAACTTGCAGCTCAATTTTCAGTCCAATTAAAATAACAACTTAGAAATTCGTGCTAATATGTTTACAAGATAATCTCTGTTCACCATTATAATGAAAGTGAGAATTTGTTTAAAATAAACCAGCATTTAAAATATAGGCAGCGGATTGTCAAGTGGAACTATTGGCCTCGAGTTTCCTTTCTGTTGTGTTGGCTTTATCAGCCTCATTTGCCTGGAATTGGCTAAAGCAGTGCCAATAGATCATATCGTTTAAACGGAGCCTGGGCTTTTGTGCCATGTTGGCAGTTACAGGGAGTGCAGCAGGGAACCTGAGTGGGACAGGGAGAGGGAAGGGCGGGTGGGAGATTAGGATGCAGGGGAGATCCTCAGGACATTGGGACTGTGCCAAGAGCTGGAACTGAGGCCAACAATCAGGGCATGGGGCTCAGGGCACTGAGGGGGCAACCAGCTATGAGCTTGAAAGTTCGTGGGTGATGCAGGCCATACATCTTGTTTGAGTAAGGGTGTTTGGGGATTGATTGAGGGTTAGATGGCAGGACTCTTAACTTAGAGGAGGAGGCTAATTTGGAGAGCTGGGCAGAGGCATGGGGATGTCAGAGGGGCAATAGTCTGTTCACGAGAAGGGAGAATGTTCTGGACCCTGAAGGGGGAAGAACCCCAGACCAAATGGGGAAAAAACTTTTAAAGCTCACCCACCCTGTGGCTGCAATCTTCAGCAGATGGGCCTCTGCCTCCTTGAAGGGCGCTGACACTGGGAAGGGAAGTCTGGCCTGTTAGGTTGGGTGACTGTCCAGTAATCAAGGTGTGAATGGGGGCATGATGCCTGTGAGTTCATGGCTGAGCATATCCTTCACCACACAGGACCTTCAACCAATGCTATACACCAGGTACGTCAATGATATTTTCTTCCTTTGAACTCATGGCGAATAATCACTAAAACAACTATATGGATGACATCAACAAGTTCCATCCCACCATTAGACTCACCATGGACTATTCTCCAGAATCAGTTACATTCTTGGACACATGCATCTCCATCAAGGACGGTCACCTCAGCACTTCACTGTACCGCAAGCCCACAGATAACCTCATGCTGCTCCACTTCTCCAGCTTTCAACCTAAACACATTAAAGAAGCCATCCCCTACAGACAAGCCCTCCGTATACACAGGATCTGCTCAGGTGAGGAGGATCACAACAGACACTGGAAGGTGCCCTCGTAAGAACAGGATATGGCACTTGACTCATCGATCGATAGTTCCGATGTGTCGCAGCGAAAAACTGCACCAACCTCAGAAGACAAACAGTGAAGCGAATACCCTTTGTCATCCAGTACTTCCCCAGAGCAGAGAAACTATAACGTCTTCTCCAGAGCCTTCAACATGTCATCAATGAAGACGAACATTTCACCAAGGCCATCTTCCTTCACTTCTTGCCTTCAAACAATCGCACAACCTCAAACAGACCATTGTCCACAGCAAACTACCCAATCTTCAGGAGAACAGTGACTACGACACCATACAACCCTGCCACAGCAACCTCTAAGATGTGCTGAATCATCAACACATGCCATCATCTCACCTGAGAACACCATCCAACAGGTACACGGTACGTCCACTTGTAACTCGGCCAATGTTGCCTACCTGATATGCTGTAGGAAAGGATGTCCCGAGGCATGGTACATTGAGGAGACCATGCAGATGCTATGACAATGAATGAATGAACACTGCTCGACAATTATCAGGCAGGAGTGTTCTCTTCCTGTTGGGGAACACTGGGAGTTATTTAAAATAGGATTGCTCATTTATATAGATGATCTGGAGGAGGGAACCGAGTGCAGGGTGTCGAAATTTGCTGATGACACCAAGATTGGGGGAAAGGCAAATTGTGCGGAGGGTGTGGAGAGTCTGCAGAAGGATCTAGATAGGCTGGGCGAATGGGCCAGGAAATGGCAAATGGAATTTAATGTTGGCAAGTGCGAGGTGGTCCACTTTGGTAGGAATAATGGTAGGAAGGACTATTACTTACATGGCGAAAAACTGCAGCAGGCGACGGTGCAGAGGGACCTCGGGGTCCTTGTGCATGAGTCGCAAAAACCCAGCTTGCAGGTGCAGCAGGTGGTCAGGAAGGCGAATGGGATGCTGGCCTTCATAGCGAGGGGGATTGAATATAAAAGTAGGGAGGTCTTGCTGCAGCTGTATAGGGCATTGGTGAGGCCGCAGCTGGAGTACTGTGTGCAGTTTTGGACGCCGCACCTGCGCAAGGATATTTTGGCCCTGGAGGGAGTGCAGAGGAGGTTTACTAGGCTGATACCGGAGTTGAGGGGATTGAGCTATGAGGAGAGGCTGAATAAACTAGGCTTGTACTCGTTAGAGTTTTGAAGAATGAGGGGAGATCTCATTGAGACGTATAAGATGATGAATGGGATGGATAGGATAGAGGCGGAGAGACTCTTCCCGCTCAAAAAAGACAGTAGGACTAGGGGGCACAGCCTCAAGATAAAGGGGAGGCGGTTTAGAACGGAGTTGAGGAGGAACTTCTTCACTCAAAGGGTGGTGACTCTCTGGAATTCTCTGCCCGTTGAAGTGGTGGAGGCTGCCTCGCTAAATATTTTTAAGACGCGGGTTGATGGGTTTTTGATAAGAGAGGGGATTGAGGGTTATGGGGAGAGGGCGGGAATGTGGAACTGAGCCACAACAGATCAGCCATGATCTTATTGAATGGCGGGGCAGGCTCGAACGGCTGGATGGCCTACTCCTGCTCCTATTTCTTATGTTCTTATGTTCTTAAGATCTAGACACTGATTAAAAAGGCATTTTTTGGGGTGGGAGTGACCTATCTCCAATTGACCAGATATTACACCAAGTTCCCACTCCAAGGTATAATCACAGAATAATTTGTAACTTAAAACACTATCTGATCATACATGCAGTAATATGCAAATTAGTTTAAGCAGGAATTTGAAGGAAAGGGTGATGATGCTCAAAGTTATTGTAATTTTGGAAGCTGTTTGTGCCCAGATTGCATTTGAAGCTGAAACCCTTGGTCATTAAGTGTTTGTCGGCAATTATGGCCAAAATCATATTAGTAACACTTGTTCAACATGATCAACAAAAGAAAAAGACATGACCACGTTTAAGAAGTAATGTGGCTAGTTTTCCGGCCCTCCCCATCCTCACTACTCTACGTAACACCTATTTCCTGGCAATTATGTCAATCCCCCTTTTCTCTGCTCTTCATTTTCCAGTGACTAGTCCCAGAGAAGAGGCAAAGCCTGTGGAAATATTTACAGCACCAAACCCAACGTGGCACTGAGGCATGTCAGGAAGAGATATTAATTTCCAGTTCCCTTTTCAATTTCTATCTGTGGTAGCCCAGGGGTCCCTGGATCCAAAGGTGTCCTAAGAAGCTTCCAGAGGGAATTGAAGCATCACTCAAGGACCTTGATAGGTTGAGATCCAGAAGCTGGAGGCATGAAGCCTTCTGGCTGCTGCCCTCCCCTAGCCACTGGCTGTAGACCTGAGTGTGGTGAGGAGGCTCCCATTGTCTTAAAGTTCACACACAAAACCTAAGATCGTATTCTCAGGCAAGGTCATCCATTGCACACTCCAAACTCTCATACTTATGCCCTCACTAAAATGGTGTGGGCTATTCCAGAAGGGTTTGCGAGTGGCATGGAAACCACCTTGTTACCAACATGACCCAACGATGCTACCTATCCAAATTTTGTGGCCACTATACAGCGTGGTGGTGGTGGGTTGATGAGTATAAGGTGCAGAGGCTGCCTGGTAGAAGGGAGGGATGTTGTGACACTGCAAAATGTGAAAGAAACTGAAGTACAAGAACACAGGCGGGGGAATTTGCAGGAACTGATGAGTAGGTTTGAGTTCAACCTCTTTACTCATCTTCCTCTTCTTCATCCTCCTCTTTGTCTTCATCTTCTTCTTCTTCCTTATCCTTATCCTAGTTCACAAGGCATTAGCATCTCTACTCTTCTTCACCAACACAGTCCTGTTGCTGTGGTAGGCCTGCAGGTCGAGAAGATGAATGAGAGAAAGGATGAGGGTGTGATGTGTGATATTTCATGGAAATAGCAGGCTGATAGAACAGTTGAGTAGCACCAATCTTGTTATTTCCCACAAGTTAAGAATGGCTTTCCAGGAGCTTCATGACCTTCTTTTCAAATGGTATGGAGTACTGATGTTGGGGGTGGCATAAAATGTTCACAAAATCCAGGATCCATCTTCCACAAGAAAGTTAAGCTGACACAAGATTCTACACTTATAAGCCTCCATGCATCAGGCTACAGAGCAGAAACCTCAGGCGGGATTGGATAGGAAACAATCTATTGCTTAATAGAACATAGAACATACAACCCTACAGTGCAGAAACAGGCCCTTCCAGTCTGCACCGACCACAATCCCACCCAGGCCCTACCCCCATACATTTACCTGCTAATCCCTCTAACCTACACACCCCAGGACACTAAGGGGCAATTTTGGTATGGCCAATCAACCTAACCCACACATCTTTGGACTGTGGGAGGAAACCGGAGCACCCAGAGGAAACCCAGGCAGCCACAAGGAGAATGTGCAAACTCCAGACAGACAGTGACCCGAGCTGGGAATCAAACCCAAGGTCCCTGGAGCTGTGAAGCAGCAATGCTAACCACTGTGCTACCGTGCTGCCCGTAACATAGGGCACCATAATCACCGGTGGATATTCTTGCTTTTTTCTTTCCTTGTAAGATATGGTCCCTTCATGAGGTTCAGAATCCACAGATACCAGAAGGACCTGATTTCTCCATTTGAACACCCACCCTTCGAATATGGACTTAGATAATGGTAATCCATCAAGGAAGGTGCCCGATTCTTCATTGACAAGCACACACATGCACTTCCAGCAGGAGTCGATGGGCTGCACATGCAAACAGAAATGCCTGTTGATTATTTATACTTTCCTTAATCTGGAAACTCTGAGTGTAATTACAGCATTTGATTAAACTCAACTAATGCAGCACAGATTGGAAATTAGACCTTGAGGTTTCTGGATTCTGGCAATTCATCGATAATGAATTGAAGCTTATGTTTTGTGATGAAATCAACTGTGGATATTGAAAGATGTCATGCATATGGTCCTGAAAAGTTTACAGGAAAACACTTCAAAAGAACTGTATGTGAGCAAAGGTTACCAGCAGTCTATCAGTGACAGGAATCTGTCATTAATTACTGGTCTGCAGGGTCAAGAATCTTTTTTAAAAATAATTGGCACGACTGACAAGATGGTGGATGGTAAAACCCAGCAAATATGTATCAAGCCCACCTGAGACTTCAGAATACTCAGTCAGGCTTGACCAGGCTCAGGATGTGCAGGACTATGTACAATGAATGAAAAGCAGTCACAAGGAAAAATAGTTGTTGATAGCAGGGGACACCAGGCACAGCAAGCAATTGCCATTCACATTTTTCAAAGTCTTACCCAGCAAAATTGATTTTTTTTTTTGTTCCTCTTTCTGTTGAAAGCGTGGCGAATGCACAGGGGATATTGCAGTCCGCTGAAGGAGGTGACGGCTGTGGTGTTAAGTTTTAAAGGGCAAATTACATCAACAGCAAATACTTATGTCCAGATGTAATACGGATGCCAAATAAAAGATTTTTATTTAGTCATGAAATGAAACAATTAAGATCTCATAGAGAAATATCTATTTGCTATCCAGTCAACTCTACTGAAAGGTGACTGGTGGGGTGCCCATGTGTGTTGTGTATGACCTGTATGCACATACTTAACCCTGTCTTCTCTTGTGCACATATGTATTTATATATGTAAGTTATTTGTGTGTGTGCAAATAAATAAAAGGAGAATCACTTATGTGTAAGTGTGGGAGTATGTGTATGCACATAGATGTTTGTCTACACAAATGTGTGTGTGTGTGTGTGTACACATATATGTTTACACATATGTGTGTGTTCCTATATGCAAACTTATGTATGCCTATACATATATCTGTGTGTGTATACATGCATGAGTCAGGTGAGAAGACAGCATTAAGCTCAACCATGATGCTGTGGCTCTGGCCCAAAAGTCACTGAAAACTTGGCTAAATAAAAGAGATACTGAAGGTTGATGGGAAATATGGATAAGTTACAGAGACACAACAAGGAATTACATAGGCAGTTCTGCCACAGGATACAAGATAGCATGAGGTCCCTGGGCTTCACAAGGGGATCATTATCAGTTTGAGGTGCCAGAGATGTGAAACAAACAAATGGTTATAAACAATCACCTAACGCACAAGAAATAGGATAGAACGATTGTGAAACATGGGAGGTCATTTACATGGACATCTGTGACAACCTGCAAGACGTGCCAGATCATCAAGTCAACTGCCATCATCTCATATGCGAACACCATCCATTAGGAACACGGTACATGTTAGCTACCTGATACGCTGCAGGAAAGGATGTCCCAAGGCATGATACATGAGGGAGACCATGCAGATGCTACGACAACGGATGAACGAACACCACTCGATAATCACCAGGAAGAGTGTTCTTGTCCTGTTGGGAAATACTTCAGCGGTCACGGGCATTCAGTCTCTGATCTTTGAGTAAGCGTTCTCCAAGGCGGCCTTCATGACATACGACAAGGCAGAGTCATTGAGCAGAGACTGTTAGCTAATTTCCACACACATTACTACGGTCTCAACTGGGACCTTGGGTTCATGTCACACTATCTGAAACCCCCACAACTTGCCTGGGTTTGCAAAGTCTCACTGACTGACCTGGTTGGAGACAATACACATCTTTTTAACCTGCTTAACCCTCTCTCCACTTACATTGGCTTACCTTGATTACCTGTGAAAACTTGCATTCCAACCATTATTTTGTAAATTGAGTTTGTGTCTTTATATGACCTGTTCGTGAACAGATCTCCCACTTACCTGATGAAGGAGAAGTACTCCAAGAGCTAGTGGCTTGTGCTACCAAATAAACCCGTTGGACTTTAAGCTGGTGTTGTGAGACTTCTTACTGTGTTTACCCCAGTCTAACACCGGCATCTCCACATCATAACCTGTCAGGAACAGAGGAATGCAAGCAAACACAAAAACCCAAGGAAGATATAGATATTGTCATATACTTAGCCAAATTAGCAATAGAGTGTAGGAACTACCATCATGGAAGGAAGTTGAAAGATTTCAACTTGAAGACAGAGTTCAATGTTCGTTCGCTCCTGGCCTTAACAATTAGATGATAATTGTTTCTACAACTGCTATAGAAGCAATTAGATAAGAATTGTTTGTTTAAACCTTTGCTGAGGAATTTGTAGTGGTAGCAAAAGAAGTTGGATGATTTGTGTATTTTAAGGAGTAGTGCAAGTAATTAGTTTTAGTGAAAGTTTTAGTCGTGAAAGCATTGGGAATTTATATTTTAATAAAGAAGTGATTTGATTCAAGAATAGCAGTGTTGTGTCTGTCAGTCGGCTAGAGCAACAATGCCTTCCAGGATCAAATTACCTGCTGAAAAGTAGTATCAAAGTGCACGCATCAAATCTGCCCTTGGGTACTTTGGAGTAGCTGATACTTGTAAACAAATATCAAAAGACAGTTCTGAAAGGAAAAGCGAAAGTTGGAGGCAAAACATTTTTTGATATTTGGAAGAGAACAAAGGTAGCAAATTCTATTGCTGTTTGTATTCACTAGAATATACCTGCGTACATCTGGAAATATAAGGAGTGTCCAACAGAAATTAAAAGAGAAAACAGCAGTTTTATGTCTTGGGCATGGGATCTTTCCAGTGAGCAAAGAAACAAAAACACTCGGCACTGATCTCAAAGTCAGTCTCACAGAGATACTCCCATTCTGCAGGAATTTCCCAACGCATTTGCTGCAATTTGGTAAAAGAGTCATAGAAACCATTAAAATGTGGAATAACCTGATATTTTGGTTTCATGCAGCTATTAATATTTATCTTTTCAACTGACATCAATACTTGTGAGAGCTTGCTGTGCATAAATTGGCTGCTACATTTCCAACATTACAACAGTAATGATAATTCTAAAGTACTTCATTTGTTGTGAAGTGCTTTGGGCTATCATAACATCATGAAGGTTGCATTATAAATGAAATTCTTGCTGGTGTTCAAGGAGGAGAATCTCTACAGAAATTCACCTCTGAATATAAGAGTTAATTGTAGCATCTGATGTTTTCAAACTATCTTTGTGCTAGATGTTAATACATATAGGTCCTTCATAGAATAGAATAGATCACGGAATCCCTACAGTGCAGAAGGAGGCCATTCGGCCCATCAAATCTACACAGATCACAATCCATTCAGGCCCTATCTACATAACCTTACATATTTACCCCACAAGTCTCCCTGATACTAAGGGCCAATTTAACATGGCCAATCAACCTATCCTGCATATCTTTGGACTGTGGGAGGAAACCGGAGCACCCAGAGGAAACCCATGCAGACATGGGGAGACTGTCCAAACTCCACACAGACAATGACTCAAGCTGGGAATTGAACCCAGATCCCTGGCACTGTGAGGCAGCAGCGCTAACCTGCCGCCCTCTGCTAATTAGCTTGGACTGGTTCCTTCCCCCCTCTCTGCTTTCTAATTGACTTCTGCTTTTTTATCTAGAAGGGATGTAGTCTTATGGATATTGGTTACTTGTCTGCATGTTGTGCGTTTCAGGGAACAAGAGAGACTGCCCTTTTGTAACGTTCACAGTTAAGTGGACCAAGATCAAGAGTGGGAACTGAATGCTGATCAGTAGTTGGATCCAGGTGGAGATCAGAAGTGAGATCCTAGTCGGTGATCAGAAATGGAATCCTAGATGGTGGTCAAAATTTTAAAGTATTATTTATTAGTGTTGCAAGTAGGTTTATATTAACACTGCAATGGAGTTACTGTGAAAATCCCCTAGTCGCCGAACTTCAGCGCCTGTTTAGGTACACTGAGGGAGAATTTAGCATGGCCAATGCACCTAACCAGCTCATCTTGGAGACTGTGGGAGGAAATCAGAGCACCCTGAAGAAACCTACGCAGACTCCGCACAGATAGTGACCTAAGCTGGGACTTGAACCCAGGTCTCTGACACTGTAAGGCAGTAGTGCGAACCACTGTGCCACGGTAGGATCCAGGTGCAGATCAAATGGGATCCTCAAGGATAATCAAGAGTGGGATTCTTGAGAGTGATCGGGAGTGGTGAGAGATCATATCTGATAGAGTTCCTTAAACAGCTATATAAATCAGAATGCATGAATTTCCTGTATGATAAGCAGAGAGTTAGTGAGTGCTGTTAATGGCCACTCAAACCAAGACTCATATTGAATGTGACTTTACCTCAGCGGTCTTCAACCACCTCAACAGATGTGAAGCTTCACAGCTAACTGGCCTTCTTCAGCCAGCCAGGAATCCATCTGATCAACCAGATTTCAATTGAAACTGCTTTCGCTATGACAGCGGCTGAACTGTGGAAATGGACAGACTGTAGGTGTCACAGGCAGGAATGGTGGAGTTTCAGAGCAGCTGCTAACTTTCGAGAGGGGATGACTTTTAATTTGGAGCAGCAGTGTCTGAGGCATTGAGGAACAGGGCAGCTTTGCCAGTGCTGGTGGCTGCAAGACTGAATAACAGCTGGTGTGTGTCTGATCCAATTAATGCACATTCCACTAATGGGCAACAGGACAGCGGTGTAGAACTGAATGTGACACCTTATGTGAATATCACACACACAAATGGGAACTGTGAGAAAGACAGGTGTGCAGTAAGACTTGAGAAATTTATCACAATATAGAATAAGCACATTCTATTTCATGCAACATTTCTGACCTGCCTCAGTCAGGGAAAGTGTAATCTTTCCCTCTCGTATCCCCAGGTTCAACCTTGCTACTTCTAAAATGCCCTAATTTAAGCAAAAAGACAGAATCAATACTAGTCACTAATGTTTGTTCTCTATCAGTCCTGGGAAGTGGGCACTGGAGTGTAGAATTGGCACACTTCATGTTTCTATTCTGAAATGGGATTGACATCTCCCTCTGCTAAAAACATATACAGATGTTTCAACCACTGGTCAGGCTAAGGACCAGCAAGCTCCATCCTTTGTGAGTTGCTCTATTTGCTCCATGGAGATTTGACTGAGGCCACTGGCTTCCATTTGTGAATGTACTTTAAAAGTTATAGGGGACAATTCTCCCAGCCCACTGCGCTGCTTTTATAGTGCAACCGGCTGGAAGACTCAAGTGGAGGCTGTTTAACAGGCTTCCCATTGGGCGCCCATGGTCTGTGTGAGTCTCCAGGCACTGGATTTCCACTGCCGTCAGTTCCACACCAGAAATTGGCACGGATTGTATAAGTTATGCTGATGAGGATTAACGCCCCATTAGCGGACCCGGGACTGAAATCTCTGGACTACTAGCATCTCCCTCCTCCCTCAACCAGGAATGGTTCACTCCAGCAGGGTTTACAACAGCTCTCCACTTGGGGCAAACTGGCGGCCTGACCCTGCTGGAGTGAAGAGGGGCAACTGAGGCACCCCAGGAGGTCAAGGTGAGGGGGGGGGGGTGCCCACAGGGCACTGTCAGCTTGGCAGTGCAAGCCTGGCCCCTGGCATTGCCTGAGGGGAAAAGTGACAATGCCCAGGGGGCACCTTGGTACTGTCCACCTGGCATCAGGCCTGCCAGGGGGTGGAGCTGCAAGCAAGGGGTTGGCGGAAGGGAGATTGGGACTGTGGGAGGAGCGGGGGTGGTGGGGGTGAGGGTTGGAGATTGGGACTGCCGGGGAGTGGGAGGGGGGGAGATCGAAGCAGGTCTGGACATGTCTGGGGACCAGCAGTCAGGGTGTGGGAAGGTCGGAGGGGCAGCAATGCAGGGGTCGCGGGGTTGGCCAGCGATCGTGCTGACTGGTGTGGCCAGCAGTACATGTGCTGATCTGGGCTTGGGGCATGCACTGTGCCCCCACTAATCAAAGATACAGACGTAAGTTTGAGGACTCAGCAGACCATTCAAGATGTAGCTGAACTTAAGATAAAGAACGCAGCACGATTTATTAAAAGTGCATGCAGCTGACTGTCTAAACCACATGGACTTCAGTGGCTCAAACAGAAGGCCCAGCGCCACCTTCCCAAAAAGCAATTAGGGATAGGTAATAAGTGTTGGCTTTTTCAGTGCTGCCATGACCAAATATGAAGATAATCAGTGTGATTGTTCATGTACCGAAAGCTTATATATAGCCTTCATGTAATCAGGTAGAAATCTAAGCAATTGTTTGAAAATGTGCAAATAGTCACTGGGATTCATTTTAACAAGAATTAGTGGGAAGAGGGGCTAAGCAATGATGACAGATTCAGCAAATAGATATCAGTAAGCAACAGGAAGAAGAGAGTTCTGAGCGAGGAAGAAGCATCAATCTGTTATAACATGGACAAATTAAAATCTCTTCATTTTACTTAAAATGAAGGTTATTTCAAGCGTGACAGCGCCACCTTGGCTCAGCTGACAGCTCCCTTCTCTCTGAACCGGCCAGGTCCGAGATCAAGCCCCATTCCAGGATCTGAACACGTAATCCAGACTCACATTCTGTCCCACCTGACCTGAGATGTTAAACTGAGGCCCAGTGCATTTATCCAGGAGGTTGCTTGAGGAAAAGCGGACCATTGTCGCTGCATCTTAGCCAAAATCCCTCCCTCAGCTACCACTATAAAACACAGATCATCACTCATTTGCAGTTTGTGGGGTTTTGCTGTGCACAAGTTGGTTGCCATGTTTGGCTGCAAGTTAGCAGTGACTGCACTTCATAAGTAACTCATTGATCATCAAGTGCTTCAGAGCATCTTAAGGATTCTGAATCAAAATGCGTACTTTTCTTTCCCAATTGATTTTTTTATATTGTTAATATCACGGACCAATCTGGGGGTGTTCAGCACAGATATTGTTTCTGACACATTTCCTGAAATTTCATTGTTCTGCACTGCAGTTCCATAAAATAATAGGTGTTGCAGGTTAAATGATTGTTCAGGTTTATTAAGTGCCTGTGAAAAGCCTATTTAACCTCCTGCTCCATATTTCGCCAGCCTTTGGATTTATCTCATGTTATTTCTTCTCCGTGTACTTTGGTGAAGCGTTCAAGCAGGTTGCCATAGAAAATTCACCCTGCACATCCTATTGTATGGGAAGGTAGGACGGGGAGGGAGGGGGAGGAGGCACATCCACATTTTATTTGATGCTCTTGCAGGTTTTGTAAAATGAGGACTGGGATATTTCAAGAGAGACTGGACTATATCCTTGCCATGCGGAGAATTCCATCTGAGCCTCGGGGCAGTCTTTAAATGATGTCACCCCTGCTGGAGATGCAATCAAACCTGCAGGACTACTTTAACTGGGCTAATGAATGTGACGAAGGCACTGAACTCTTTTATGCCTTTGGCTCCTCTGAGACAGCTACAGTGGATGCAGCAGGTGTGAGTCAATATGCCGCTTATCATAAAATCAGCAAGGTCATAAATGTCCGCTGTCAACACCACAACACTTTTACACAGCTCACGAAGAACCATCAGCTGCAATACCAGAATCATATTCAGTTTTATGGATGTATTAGCTTTCCCGGAGTGTAATGCACACACAAACAACACATGATAATATAAGGCCACGCTGCAATGTTCCACGAGCATGGGCAATGACCATTTCAAACTAGAGAAAGCCAAACTACCACTCCTTAATGTTCAACAGAAGTACCATCACCAAAATCCCCCAACATCGACAATTTTCAACTCCATTCGCAATTCTTTAGATAGTGAAGAGATTTGTATCGCTATGCAGTATCCAATGAAAAAATGGCTAGTGGAAAACTGCAGTTGATTTGCTGTTTAACAAGCTCAATAGTGCATTACTTGTTCTCTTCAAAAGGGTGCACGAGCTTCCGATCTTGCCACCTGTTTGCCTTCAGTATTATTGATGACCAGCAGGATAATGTTGATTGCCTGCCCAGCATCATCATATCGCCTTTTACCTTAGTAAGGGGGTGCAGCCTACTGATTTCTGCCCGCGAAATCCAGCCCAATGAAGGTTTACCATTAGGACACAAAAATGTATCATCACCAGCTGCACGCCCTCTGTATTACACTGGCCTGTCAATCAAGGTTGTGCACTGAAGTCTCTGGAGTGGGACACAATCCTCTGATTCATTAGTGAGAGTGTTTGCACTAAGCCATGCCTGACACAGTTAGGTCTGCATAGATGCAGGTGTTGTAAAGGCAGAGGGAGCGGAAAGCTAGGAGTCAGAACAGAGTGATCTCAGGTTCTTCTAACTTCCTGCCACCGTTTGGAGATTATAGTACACTAGCAGTTTGGGTGTCCTTTTATTGTTTCTGAGCTCAACCCAAATGCTTTATTGGATGCTTTATTCAGTACATTATCCCTCATTACAGCTATAATAGATTCTTTAACCAATAATCCACACTTTTTATTCCCTCTCTATCCTGCCTGGAATCTTTCTATCCAGTGATGGTGAACTGCCATTTTTGTCCCTTTTTAAGCCAAGTCTCCATTATAGTAATAATATCATGCTGACATAGATATTTCTGTGCTCTCAGCTTTATTTACTATGCTTGTTGCATTTATATATAAATTTTTCAACAATACCAAATGCTTGCGCTATATACTTTTTAACCTGTGCTTTTTCTGACTTGTAGAGTCACTCATTCCCATTCCGTGCTCTGAATTTGCCTTCATGTTCCCATCCCCCTATCTGCAGCATAAATAAATCTCCCTGTGTGGATATTCATCCCAGCCCTGTTCAGCTATAAACTGTCCGGCTGGTACAGATTCCACCTTTCCCAATACCAGTCCCAATAAGACCATAAGACATAGGAGCAGAATTAGGCCACTCGGCCCATTGAGTCTGCTCTGCCATTCAATCATGGCTGATATTTTTCTCATCCCCATTCTCCTGCCTTTTCCCCATAACCCCTGATTCCCTTGTTAATCAAGAACCTATCTATCTCTGTCTTAAAGACACTCAATAATCTGACCTCCACAGCCTTCTGCAGCAAAGAATTCCACAGATTCACCACTCTTTGGCTGAAGAAATTCCTCCTCATGTTTGTTTTAAAGGATCGCCCCTTTAGCCTGAGGTTCTGCCCTCTGGTTTTAGCTTTCCCGATTTGTGGAAACATTCTCTCCACGTCCATTCTATCCAGGCCTTGCAGTGTCTTATAAGTTTCAATAAAATTCCCACTCATCCTTCTAAACTCCAATGAGTACAGACCCAGAGTCCTCAACCATTCCTCATATGACAAGCTCTTCATTCCAGGAATCATTCTTTCCAAGGCCAGCACATCTTTCCTTAGGTATGGGGTCCAGAACTACTCACAGTACTCCAAATGGGGTCTGCCCGAAATCTTATACAGCCTCAGAAATACATCCCTGCTCTTGTATTCTAGCCCTTTCAACATGAATACGCACATTGCATTTGCTTCCTGTCGACTGAATCTGCACGTTAACCTTGAGAGAATCTTGAACAATGACTCCCAAGTCCCTTTGTATTTCTCATTTCCCAAACATTTTCCCATTCAGAAAATAGTCTGTCTCCATTCCTCCTTCCAAAGTGCATAACCTCTCACTTTTCCATATTGTATTCCATCTGCCACTTCTTTGCCCTCTCTCCTAACCTATCTAAGTCCTTCTGCAGTCTCCCGCTTCCTCAATACTACCTGTCCCGCTACATATCTTTGTATCATCTGCAAACTCAACAACAGTGCCTTTAGTTCCTTCCTCCAAATTGTTAACGTATATTGTGAAAAGTTGTTGTCCCAGCACTGAACCCTGAGGCACACCACTAGTCATCGGCTGCCACCCTGAGAAAGACCCCTTTATTCCCACTCTCTGCCTTTTGCCAGTCAATCAATCCTTTATCCATGCCCCGATCTTACCCTCAACACCATGAGCATTTAACTTTTTTAACAGTCTCCTATGCGGCACCTTGTCAAATCTGGAAATCTAAATAAATCATGACCATTAGATCTCCTTTATTTAATTTCCTTGTTACCTCTTCAAAGAATTCTAACAGATTTGTCAGACATGATCTCCCCTTGACAAAGCCATGCTGACTCAGTTCTACTTTATCGTGCACTTCTAAGTACTCTGCGATCTGATCTTTAATAATGGATTCTAAAACCTTGCCAATGACTGAAATCAAGCCTATAATTTTGCATCTGCTGCTGCCTTCCTCCCTTTTTAAACAGTGGTGTTACATTCACTACTTTCCAATCCTTTGGTACCCTCCCTGCCTCCAGTGATTCCTGAAAGATCACCACCAATGCCTCCACAATGGCCTCAGCTATCTCTTTTAGAACCTTGGGGTGTAGTCCATCCAGACCAGGTGATTTATCCACCTTCAGACCTTTCAGTTTCCCCAGAACCTTCTCCTTAGTGATGGCCACTACACTCATCTGTGCCCCCGACTCTCCTGGAGCTCTGGTATCTTCCACTGTGAAGACTGATGCAAAGTAACTATTCAATTCCTCTGCCATTGCTTTGTTTCCTATCATTAGCCTCATTTCTTCAGTGGTCTAATGGCTATTTTTGCCTCTTTTACCTTTTATATATTGAAAAAACTCTTCCTATCTTATTTTAGATTACTAGCTAGCTTACACTCATATTTCATCTCAACTGTTATTACTTTTTCAGTTGTCCACTGCTCACTTTTAAAGGCTTCTCAATCCTCTGGCTTCCCACTAATCCTTGCCACTTTGTATGCTTTTTCTTTTGCTTTTGCTTTTATGCTGTCCTTGACTTCCCTTGTCAACCATGGATGCCTCATTCTCCCCTTAGAATGTTTCCTCCTCCTTAGGATGAATTTCTGTTGTGCCTCCCAAATAACTGTTAAAACTCCTGGCAATGCTGTTCCACTGTCTTTCCTGCTAGGCTCCCTTTCCAATCAACTCTGGCCAGCTCCTCCCTCATATCTTTGTAGTTACCTTTATTTAATTGTAATACTATTCCACCTGATACCAACTTCTTCCTCTCAAACAATGTCTCAGAAATTTAATGCCTCCCTTCTGCACCAGATTTCCAGCCACAATCTCTCAATTCTCCTGTTTCCATACTGGCTAGCACTGGGACTGGGCATCACCCTGCTTTGGAGATCCTGCTTTTCAATCTCCTTTTGTATTTTCAAAAATTATTTTCTGAGAAATGGATGTCCCTGACTGGGCCAGCATTTATTGCTCTGGTCACACATAGGCTAGACTAGGTAAAGATGACAGATTTCCTTCCCATTAGTGAACCAGATGGGTTTTTTCTTACAACAATTGACATGGGTCATCATAGACTTTTAATTTCAGATTTTTATAGAACTCAAATTTCACCATCTGCCATGGTGGGATTTGATCCCAGGTCCCCAAGGTGTTACCCTGAGTCTCTGGATTACAAGTCCAGTGACAATACTACAGTGCCCCTGCCTCCTCCCTAAAGTCTGTTTCCTGAACCACACCCTCTTTTCTACCTAAGTCATTAGTATGTTTGTTGACCACAACCTTAGGGTAATCACCCAGAAGAATTCCCTGCAGCCACACTGTGATACCCTTCACCTGGCACCAGGCAGGCAACATACCATCCTGCAGACATGCCTACAGTCACAGAAATGCCTGTCTGTTCCCCTAGCACTGCTGCTCTTCCCCTCTTCTTTCTCGCTTCTTATATAACAGAGCCACCTTTGGTGCCACAAACATGGCTCTCATTACCTTCACTAATATCTAATGAAAAACTGATTGGTGAGTGCGACTCCAGGAAACCCTGCACTATCTGCCTAGCTCTCGGGCTGCTTGGTGGTGACCCATTCCCTTTCTGCCTCCAGGCTCCTAAGATGCAGTGTGATCACTCTCTGAAAATTATATCTGCATTGCTCTCACTGTGGATGCACCACAGTGATTCCAGCCATCCTGCAAGCTCCAAAACCTGAAGCTCAGGTTTCAGCAGCTGGTGTCATTTCCTGCACATGTCGTTGTCTAGGACACAAGGGCATCCATGACTTCCCACATACTACAAGACACACATTCCACATGACCAACCTGCCCTGCCATGGCTTCAATTTGCTTCCCTGGTATTAACTTTATTTTGCTTTGGTTTACTTATGCAATTTTATTTTTCTTGGTCTCAATCTTATTTCCCTATTGCTTATGATACTTAGTTCATGTAAGTAGCCCTTACTTTTGAAAGGAGGATTGGAGGTCTGTGAAAGTTTTACTATTATTTAGAAAGAGTGTGTGAGGCCAGAAACCTATAGGCCAGTCAGCCTGACTTGAGTGGTGAGTATGTTATTGAAAACAATTCTGTGAGATTAGATAAACTGTCACTTAGAAAAGCATGGATTGATCAGGGAT
The DNA here is from genome assembly GCF_965287045.1 of Carcharhinus amblyrhynchos. Classification (NCBI taxonomy): domain Eukaryota; kingdom Metazoa; phylum Chordata; class Chondrichthyes; order Carcharhiniformes; family Carcharhinidae; genus Carcharhinus; species Carcharhinus amblyrhynchos. The sequence goes on along the minus strand of NC_137346.1, from coordinate 36,248,834 downwards.
AGTTAGCATAGTTCTGTTAGGGGAAGACTGTGTCTTAAAAACTGGATAGAATTTTTGAGGAATTAATAAGGAGGGTTGATGAGGGGAGTGCAGTGGATGTTGTCTACCTGAATTTCAGTAAGGTATTTGACACATGGCAGACTGGTCAGAAAATGAGATCCAATGGAATACAGGGGAAGGGTGGCATGCTGGATCCAAAATTGACTCAGAGACAGGAAGGAAAGGGTAATGGTCAATGTTTCTGCCAATGGAAAACAGTTTCCAGTGGTGTTCCACAGGGTTCAGTATTGGGGTCCTTGCTGTTTGTTGTATAAATTAATGATTTATACTTAAATGTGGGAGGCATGATTAACAAATTTGCCAATGACACAAAAATTGACCGTGTATTGGTTAATGAAGAAAATAACTGTCAATTCCAGAATGATATCAATGGTTTGGTTTGTGTGATAGGTTAGGCTACATTCACAAATAGTCAAATGGTTTGGACAGAGAAGTGGCAAATGGAATTCAACCTGGAAAAGTGTGAGGTAGTGCATTTGGGGAGGAAATACAAAACAAGGGAATTCTTAAAAAACAGGAGGATATTGAGAGGAGCGGAGGAAGTATGAGACCTTGGCGTACATGTCCCCAGGTCCCTGAAGCTAGCAGGACAGATGGACAAGGTGGTCAAGAAAGCATTTGGAATGCTTTCCTTTACTGGGAAAGGTATTGAATGAAGAAGGCAGGGATGTAGTGATGGAACTCTATAAAATGCTGGTTAGGTCACAGTGGGAATCTTGTGTCGTCGGTTCTGATTGCTACGTTACAAAATAGCATCATTGCTCTGGAGCGAGTGTAGAGAATATTTACAAGAATGTTTTCAGGGATTGAAAATTGCAGCTCTGAGGAAAGGTATGGGCTAGGGTTGTTTTCCTTCGAACAGAGGAGGTTAAGGAACAGTCTAATTGAGGTGGAAAAATTATGAGACGCTTAGGTAGGGTATACAGGAAAGACTTGTTTCTCCTAGTTGAGGAGTCAACTTTGTTTTGATTTATTATTGTCACACGTATTTAGAAAAGTATTGTTTCTTGCATGATTTCCAGACAAAACATACCAGTCACAGAATGCATAGGGGAGGAGGAAATGAGATGGTTCAGAATGTAGTGTTATAGTCATAGCTAGGGTGTAAAGAAAGATCAGCTTATTATATGGTAGATCCATTCAAATTCTGATGGTAGCAGGGAAGAAACTGTTCTTCAGAACTGGTAAGTGATCTTCGACTTTTGAATATTTTTCCTGACAGAAGAATCATAGAACCCTACAGTGCAGAAAGAGGCCCTTCAGCCCATCGAGTCTGCACCAACCACAATCCTTCTTAGGCCCTACCCCATATCCCTGCACATTTACCCACCAATCCCTCTAACCTACGCATCCCAGGACACTAAGGGGCAATTTTAGCATGGCCAATCAACCTAACCCTCACATCTTTGGACTGGGTATCCAAAGAAGGGGGAAGAGAGTATGTCTGGGGTGCATGGGGTCCTTGATTATGCAGGCTGCTTTTCTGAGGTAGCAGGAAGTGCAGATGGAGTCAATGGATGGGAGACTGGTTTGTGTGATAGGCTAGGCTACAATCACAATTCTTTGTTTTCTTGTGGTCTTGTTCAGATCAGTAGACATACCAAGCTGTGACACATTTAGAAAGGATGCTTTCAGTGGCGCATCTGTAGTAATAGGTGAGGGCCATAATGGAATGCCAAATTTCCTTGGCCTACTGCGAAAGTATATGCATTGGATATAGATTTAAGCTGATTGGTAGGGGACATGAGGAAAAACTTTTTCATCCAGAAGAACAAAGAATAAAGATAACTACAGCACAGGAGCAGGCCCTTCGGACCTCCAAGCCTGCACCGACCGTGCTGCCCGACTGAGCTAAAACCCCCTACCCTTCTGAGAACCATATCCCTTTATTCCCATCCTATTCATGTATTTGTCTAGATGCCCCTTAAAACTCACTATCGTATCTGCTTCCACTACTTCCCCGGCAGTGATTTCCAGGCAGCCATCACCCTCTGGGTAAAAAACTTGCCTCATACATCTCCTTTAAACCTTGCCCCTCGCACCTTAAACTTACGTCCCCTAGTAATTGACTTTCCCACCCTGGGAAAAAGCTTCTGACTATCTACTCTGTCCATGCCCCTCACAAACATGTAGACTTCTATCAGGTCACCCCTCCACCTCTGTTGTTTCAGTGAGAACAAACCAAGTTTCTCCAACCTCTCCTCCTAGCTAATGCCCTCCGTACCAGGCAACATCCTGGTTAATCTTTTCTGTACCTTTTCCAAAGCCTCCACATCTTTCTGGTAGTGTGACAACCAGAATTGAACACTATATTTCCAAGTGCTGGGATGTTAGGCATTTGGAATTCACTGCCTAAATTGGTGGTTAAGGCTGAAATGCTCAGCACATTTAAAAGGTACCTGGATCTGTATCTGAAGTGCTGGAACCTGCAAGCCTACAGACCAGGTGCGGGAAAAGGGATTAAAATGAGCAGCTAGTTCCTTCTTTTCTGTTTTATGGCTGGCACAGACATGATGGGTTGAATGGCCTCTTTCTGCAATGTAACCTTTCTAGGGTTCTATCAGACATTTGACTTGAGTATAGTGCCAAAATAAAGACTTGGGCATTTGACAGCAACATGCAGCTGCCATCCTCCTGTTCCTGCCTTCAGGGAATCACTTAGATGAAGCATCAGACCAGTTAACCGTGCACTGTTAAAAAGGCAAATCGGCATGCTGGAAAGAATTAGGTTGGCAGTCACTCTTCGAAATGTATGCAATAAATTTGCTGAGTGCAGATTATTCTTTGTGCAAAGCCCTTTCGATGTTGCTGGAGTTAAGGCTTTTGCAATAGATTAAATAATGGTGAGAGCTTATGTGGATGGATTCTGTAGGAAATTCGATGGAAACTCATTGTAGCTTCTACAAGGAACGGTTTATTAACTAATACAATATATATAAGGCAAGGATATGACAGAACTGCAATACACCTCTACTCTCTTCTCCTCCCTGCCTCCCCCTGAGGTTTGGCCCTGTTCCAGGGCACACATCCTCGATCGGGATAGGTGCGGCATCCCGTGCAGCCTCTCCATAAGGTTTGGTCTGATCATGTGGCCCTCATTGGATTGTCCTCTTAAAGGGCCCACATTCCCCCACTCCTTCCCCACTAACTCTTCAGTCCACCTATAAATGAAAACAAAAACAGCAGCATTATACATAAACATATAGAGACAGTAACACACTGGTATAACCAAGGAAATGTTAATTCACTAAGTCAATTGATCTGGAGACTCCTGACTGTGGAGGAACACCTCAACTCGGTACTGAGTCCTTCAGTGAGTATCGAAGCTGGGTCAGCAGAATGTAAAAGGCAAACTTATGATTTCAGGGTCAACATTCTCTTCAGTAGCTTCTTCCTTCGCAGCTCCTGAAACTGTGAATTGCCTCAGCTTCACATTAACTACAGGCATCACTTATCATATAAAAGTCCACCTCAGGACACACCTGTTAGTCCCCTGCATCAGACCCAACTCTCTTCCTCAAGTGATCCACATGTCTTTTCACATGGCAACCTTGTACTTCCAAAATGTGTGAGACTGGCCCTGTTCTTTCTGCAATTTTGCCTGCTACCCATGTCAGTCCACCACCAAACCTAACCATATCTAAATCATCAGCATCATGTCCCTGTCTCTTAAATCATGGTTTTCTTTCTGGGAGACTTGTCTAACTTCCACTATCCCGCCAATTCTGAAAATGCCAAATCCAAATGGGTTGGTTGGTTGTGTTTCATTAATAATTCAGTTTGCGTAACCCCAATGGTAGCATTCGGAGTAGTACCGCATAACAAGAAACTTGGCAACTGTAAAGGCAGTGGCCTGTGAACTTATTTTTTCATTGATGATTTAAGTGTTTGCGCAGCTCACTCTGCTAAGCCATTCGAAGCTGGGTGATAAGCGGTTGACCGAATGTGGTGTATACTGTTTGACTTGATAAATGAAACTCCTCCATTGTAAATGCTGCACAATATTAATTTGATCTTTCGCTGCACCCTAGCTGTGAGTGTAACATTACATTCTGCAACCTCCCCTTTCCTTCTCCCCTATGTACTCTATGAACAGTATGCCTTTTCTGTATAGTGTGCAAGAAACAACGGGCGGGATTTTATGGCCTCACTCGGTCGAGACAGGAAATACCCACCCAAGGTCAACGAAGATTTCTGTTGTCAGATCCTTGCCTGCTCCGATTCTGCAGCTGGTGAAGTGGCAGAGTTCAGGTCAATAGGCGTGCTTCCCTCAGCTGCTGTGCTGCTCGAGTATCATAGCTAGCCAGGAGACATCAGGGGCTGTTTTGCGGGCTTCCTATTAGGCATCACAGCATCCACGTGTCTGCAGGACTAAGACTTTGACAATATTCAGTTCCACACTGGAAATTGGCACGGAGCTGATTACAATATGATTACATATTGCATCTGACTAGTGGGCCCAGGATTGAAGTTCCCAGATCCGCTCGTGCCTCCCCCCTGTCCATCACCAGGAATGGTTCACTCCAGTGGGATTTACTCCTGCTCCTCACTGACAGGGAACAGGGGGCCCAATTCCGTTATAGGAAAAAGGGGCCACTGAGGGACACAGGAGGTTGGGGATAAGGGGAGTGCCCCTTGGGCAGTACCAGCCTGGCATCTTGGCACTGCCTCAGGGGCATTTTGGCACTGCCCAATGGGCAAGGAGCAGGGCACAGGTGAACTTATTGGAAGCGATCTGTGGGTGTGGGGAGGACCTGCTGCCACTCTGCATTGGGGTTGGTGGTGGAGAGAAGAGGGTGATCAGGGCTGACCACCTGGGTGGGAGGGGCGATAGATTGAGGCTGCTGGGGGCTATCAGGACTGGCCATCCAGATTGGGGGGGGTGGGGGGGTGTTGGGTCTGTTAGGTAGGAGATTGGAGAGATCAGAGCTGGCCAGAGGAGTGGGGGACTTGGGGCTGGCCTGAAGAGGTCTGGGAGGCCAGTGATCAGGGGGTGGGGGAGTCGATAGGCCAGCAATGGGAGGTTGTGGGGCTGGCCAGCGATTGGGAGGCCAGCAATGTGGGGTCACTGCGCATGCATCGATCTCAGCACTGATAGATTGGCACAAGCACAGAGGCCCACTCAGCACTACACTGCCAGTCTCTCAGGTAGGAATAGGCCCCACCTACACATTTCCAGAGTCAATCATGGTAGCATACTCTGTGATGCACAGAATGCCAAAGATTTATTCTGGGCATCATGTTAAATAAACCAATGGGATTTACCCCCCATTTTCTCACATGCTGGGAATGTAGAATTTGTTTAGGAGAGTCTTGGCCAATACTTTTCACTGTATACCAGTACATGTGACAATATTAAATCAAGTCAACTCAATGGCCCCACTGCTGGGTCTGCTTGGGATGAGTACCATGGTAGTCAGGGGTCTGGAACAGATGCTGGGAACTGGGGATAGCAGACTCGGGGGGAGGGGGCGCACAGAATGATGCTCTGTATCTCTATGCGATGGTGGTGTATTGTTATCCCTGTGAGAGGTGGATCACAGACACATTAGTCACATTGTGGGGTGCAATAATACTTAACAGTGAATTTCTAATTGACAGTTACTAAAATCCTAACTAGTGCATGCCTTCACCCATGCCCTTTTGACGGCCCTACAACTTCTTAACATTAGGTGGCCTACTGCTACATCTAGGTGCCCCCAGGATGCACAAAAAAGTTGGAGGTGGTCAGCTGTTTTCTATGCTCCATGACTTGTGATGCCTGTGATCACCTTGGGGGCCTGGACCTGGAGGGCCCTCAATGATAGTCGTCTGAGTCTGGGCCAAGCTCCAGATCCCCTCAGTGACAGTCCTCTGAGACTGGGCCAAGATCTTGAGGCTTGCCTACCTGGCCCGCTGTGTCTCAAGCATGCTTCCAAGACCCTCAGCCATGATCCTTAGTGACTTGGCCATGCTTTGGACCCTGCCACCCATGGCAACCATTTCCCATTCTAGGCTTTCCGCTGCGTTTGCCATCCTTGCAGTGTTGGTCAGGGTACCATGCAATGTCAGCACCATCTCCTGTGCTTAAAGGCTGCGTGGTTCCTCCAAACAGCCTTGCACTTGCTGGAAAGTTGCCGATAGTCCCTCTTGCAATCCCTGGCTCTGCTTCTGTATCACCTGCAGCTTTGGGAGAACAGCTCAGCACCTGACTGGGGCCCAGCTGTTTTCTTTAGCTCCGGGAGACCTCTACCTGCCAAAGACATTAGACACGCCGACCTCCACCTGATGTGCATCAATGGTCATGTGGTGCATAACACAAAGTGCTCCCAAGCCTCACCCCCTAACATGTCCCGCCCTTGGTGACTGTATGTGTGGATGGTGCATTTGATGTCTGTGTCAACTATTAGTTGAGTTTAAGCATTAGTGTCACAAGTAGGCTTACACTAAAACTGTAATGAGGTTACTGTGAGTATTTCTTTGGAGGTTTCCTCCAAGTTGTTGATGGGGACCACAAGGGGGTGCTGACTTCTGATGGCCCTGCCTCATCAGCGTCATCTCCTGAAAAACAAGACGCATCATTCAATGCAAGGGAAGGACAAGTAGCTGGGCAGATTGCAACTTTCTTGAGATAGGTCACATGAATGAAGGTTGGCACTCCCCACCTAGCTGTCGGTCACTGGTCTCTCCTTGGACTCCCCGACAGCTCCATGGCTCCCTCCTCGAACACAGTGAGGATATGCAGCTTAGGGACCCCACCTCAGGTCTTTGTCTGCTCCTGGCGATAGGGTTGGCAGCTCTTACAGCTGAACAACTCTTTCACAGGTCCCTGACAGCTGAATAATTCCTTAACAGTGCATAATCATGTTATGTTTAATAATCCCAGAGAGTCCTGAACTTCTCCCAAACATTGCCTTACCTCTCCAAAAGGATGACCTGGGACCCCATCCAAAAGTATACCTTACCCCTCCAAATGGGTACACTTGCTATCCAAATAAATTAATTAAGCAAAGCCCTCTTGCCTGTTCGAATCTGCACATTTCAGGTTCCACACTCCGATTTTTTCCAAAATTCCACTTCAGTGGAGGCAGCTGGCGATTTGAGTAGTTTGCAGCCTCAGCAAATTGTGTCTCTATGAACACTGGTCTGACTAGTCCCAGCCCTGTAAAGATGAGAAATTCCAGGTTCAGGTGTGGGACTTTGACATTTCGACCATTTGTGGGACAATAGATCTGGACCTGTATGTCCACCCATGTCATTGTGACCACATGCTAGCTGGACATTGCTGGAAATAACGGATACCATCACTCTCACCCTGCAGATGTCCTGAGCATAGAGCATGTCCTGTGCAGGGTGAAAGTGATGGTATCCGTTATTTCCAGCAATGTCCAGCTAGCGTGTGGTCACAATGACATAGGTGAGTGCATAGGCCCAGATCTGTTGTCCCACAAATGGGCGAAATGTCAAAGTCAATGAGCTGATAGAAACCAAAGGCACATTCATTATGTCCCCTGGCATCCACTCCATACTGCCTTATGTAAGCTGTGTGCCTTATGACCACGTGATCAATTTTAAACCCTTTTTGACTATTTGAAGCTGACACCACATTGGCAACAATTATGATTTTATTTAACCATACATGAGGATTAATATGTTACATTATTTAAGCAGCAGTTAAGGACATCACAGAGCAGGGAACAAGTGAGAGAGGAGGATCCAGCAATTGTGTTTCACATGGGTACCGATGATGTAGGTGGGATTAAGAAAGCAATTCTGTATGGTAAGTATGAGCAGCTAAGGGCTAAATTAAAAGACAGAACCACACAGGTAATATTCTCTGGATCAGCAGCTGAGCCATGAGCAAACAGGCATAAGATAAATAAGATCATACAGTTAAATCTATGGCTCAAAAATTGACGTGAAAGAAAAATGTAAAATACTGTGGATGCTGGAATCTGAAACAAAAACAGAAAAATGCTGGAAAATCTCAGCAGGTCTGATAGCACCTGTGGAGAGAGAATAGAACCAATGTTTTGAGTCTAGATGACCCTCTGCTCTGATGAGACTAGAGCATTGGCTCTACTCTCTCTCTACAGATGCTGTCAGACCTGCTGAGATTTTCCAGCATTTGTCTATTGATGTGAGAGAAACAGGTTTCAATACATGGGGCACTGGCACCAGTACTGGGGAACAAGGGACATGTACCACTGGGACAACCTTCACTTGAGCCAAACTAGGACCAATTTACTAGTGAATCAAATAACTAGGGCTGCAAGAAGGCTTGAAACTAAATAGTTGGGGGTTGGGGTTGAGTGTGCAGGAGTAGGGGAGATTTGGCAAGTTGTAGAGAAAAGAGAAGGCAACAGTGTTAGATAATGATACAGGTAATGATAACCTGAGTGTAACAGAAAAGAAGAGAATGTGTAAACACAGGAGTACACCAGGAAATAAAGTCATGGTGGAGAAAAACATTACAAAGACAGAATCAAAGATTGTTTAACTGAATTCATGCAGCATTTGTAACAAGATAGGTGAATTGATAGGAGAAATCAAAGTAAAATGTCCAGGGTAAATGGTAGGACTCTGAAGAGTGCAGTTGAACAGAGGCATCTGGAAATACAGGTACAGAATTCCCAAAAAGTGATGTCACAGGTGGATAGGGTCGTAAAGAGTGCTTTTAGTACATTGGCCTTTATAAATCGGAGTATCAAATATAAAAGTTGGAGTGTTATGGTAAAGTCGTATAAGGCATTACTGAGGCCGAATTTAGATATTGTGTACAATTTTGGTAACCCAGTTACAGGAAGGATGTAAATAAGGTTGAAAGAGTGCAGGGAAGGTTCACAAGCATGTTGCTAGGGACTTGAGAAGCTGAGTTACAGAGAGAGATTGAATAGGTTAGGACTTTATTCCCTGGAGTGTGGAAGAATGAGGGGAGATTTGATAGAGGTGTATAAGACTTTGATGGGTATAGAGTGAATGCAAGCAGGCTTTTTCCATTGAGGCTAGGGGAGAAAAAAACCAGAGGGCATGGGTTAAGGGTGAAAGGAGAAAAGTTTAAAGGGAATATTAGGGCGGGATTCTTCATGCAGAGAGTGGTGGGAGTGTGGAATGAGCTGCCGGATAAAGTGGCAAATGTGGGGTCACTTCCAACATTTAAGAAAAACTTGGATGGGTTCATGGATGAGTGTGAAGGGATATGGTCCAAGTGCAGGTCAGTGGAACTAGGCAAAAAATAGTTCGGCACAGACAAAGGCCAAAAGGCCTGTTTCTGAGTTGTAATTTTCTATGGTTCTATGGACAAATAGAAATAAATAGTATGACATAATAGCCATTAGGGAGATAGGTTACAGAGTGATCATGGCTAGGACCTGAACATTTGAGGATCGTTGACAAGAAGAAGGGAAAAGGAAGTGGTATAGCTCTGTTAGTAAAAGATGAAATCAGTACAATAGTGAGAAATGATCTTAGTCCAGAGAATCAAAATATATAACTAGTTTGGGTGATAGTAAACAGGAAGGTCACTGATGGGATTGGTGTATAGACCTCTTGTGAACACTGTAAGACAGAGTATAAATCAAGAAATAATGGTGATTTTTAAGAAAGGTACAACAATAATCATGAAGATTTTAATCCTCAAAGATTAGATGAATCAAATTGGCAAAGGTAGTTTGGAAGATGAGTTCATAAAGTTTATTTTGGACAGTAATATTTTTTGGAACCAACTGGAAGCTGGTTATATTAGACTGTGTACTGAGACAAGAATAATTAATGTTCTCATAGTAATGATTATCTTGGTAAAAGTGACCATAGTATGATAAAAGTTTTATATTCAGTTTGAGGATGAGAAATTTGGGTCCAAAAACTGGTGTTTTAGACTTAAATAGTACAATTACAACAGTATGTAAGACAGAATTAGCTAAAGCAGACCTGGAAAATAGGCTAAAATGTGAGATGATAGAGAAGGATATTAAGGATAGATTTCATAACTCTCAATAAAAATACATTCTATTATGAAAGAAAGACTCTGAGAATGATATCCAATTTGTGCCTTGCTTAAAAAAAAGTTAAAGATGGTACTAAGTTCAAAGAAAATTGTACAATGCTGCAAAGGTGAATGTGGTAGGTCAGACAATGTTAAAAGCTGGCAAAGGATGAATTAGGGAAGTAAACAGGAGGGAAAAATTGGAATATGAGAGAAAACTAGCAGGAAATTTAAAACCAAACAGTAAAAGCTGCCACAAATCTATATAAAAAAGAAAATAATAGCGAAAATGAATGCCAGTTCCTTAGAGGGTGAGTGTGGGGAATTAATAATAGGAAACAAGGAAATGGCAGAAATTTTGAAAAGTATTTTCTATCTATCTGTCTTCGCAGTTGAAGATACAAGAAGTATCCTAAGAATAGTACGAAAGCTAGGGGCAAAGAAAAGGGAGGAACCTAAAACAATTGTGATCACTAGTTAAAAAATATTAGGAAAACTAATGGAACCAAAGGCTGACAAATCCCTTAACTTGATGGCCTACAACCTTAGGTCTTAAAATATGTGACTACTGCAATAATGGATCCTTTGGTTACAATCTTACAAAATGTCTCAGTGCATTGGAAAACTAAAAATGTAAAAACACTATTCAAGAGAGGAGGGAGCCAGGAATCAGTAAACTGTGAGGCAATCAGTCCAGCGTAGTCATTGGGAAATTACTAGAATCCATTACTAAAGAGGTAATATCAAGACACTTAGAAAAGCATAATATTATCAGGGAGAGTCAACATGGTTTTGTGAAAGGAAAATTATTTTTGATAAATTTATTAGAGTTCTTTCAGAACGTACCAAGCAAGGTCAATAGTGGGGAACCAGTAAATGTAGGGTATTTAGATTTCCAAAAGGCATTCAATAATGTGCCACATAAAAGATTTGCTGCACAAGATAAGAACTTTTGGAATACTAAGGTATTTTGGAAGTGATATATGGCATGGAAGAGGATTGGCTAACCACCAAGAAACGGAAAGTCAGGATAAATGAAACTTTTTCAGGTTATAATTCGTGAAATGTTCCAGGGATCAATGCTAGGGCCTTACCTATTTATGATCTATATTTATGTCTTAGATGAAGGGATAAACTGTATTGGAGACAAATTTGCTAATGATACAAAAGTAGATAAGAAAGCAAGTAGTGAAAAGGATGCAACTAGTCTGCAAAAGATAATAGATCGTGTCACAGACAAAATTAATGTGATTCCCTTTACTTTTTGATAAGCACATTTAGTATCTAAAACATGTCTTTTCTTAATATCAGAGTGCAGATTTCAATTAAACAACTTTCACAGCATCTTTTGAGAGTTTAAAACAAAGATCTATGCTTACACGCTTAGCCTGAATTAAATGCAAGCATCTCACATATTCATTCACACACACACACACACACACACACACACACACACACACACACACACACACACACACACACACACACAACAATTAGATGCAGATACAGTAATGTGTTTTTACAGATTATAGTTATCTCAGTCTGATTTGTGAACTCCAGTCTCCCTTCCAACAGACCTTTGTTCTTCTGAATAGTATTGATAAGTTAAAGTTGAAGCAAATACAATGAAGAATTTTCTTCTGGTTGAATTTCTAAGAGGTTTGTTCTTAGCTGAACTTTAACTGGAACAGATTAGGGAAGTCCTTTTCTCTGTTGAGATATTCTACTTTCAAGATAGTGCTGTTAATGACCTTGGCTACTTGTTGACTTGCAGATGATTCACTGTCTAACTTTCTGACCACTGAACCGTATGGCTTTCTAGTGGAACTTCCAGCAAACAGCTTTTGTTGATTTTCTCAAAGTAGACAGAAAGTATAGCTGTCTCATCATATGACTTTTGCAAGTTGAAAAGTCCTTTCCAGATAAGAGGTGGTGTTCATGATAATTCCACAATCCTGCGTTGTAGTTTAATACTTTTGAAATGCTCCAGTCCAGTTTGGGTGAAGAAAACGATAAAAATATAAAGGAAAATTGGTAGAGTTATGGGGAGAAAGTGGGAAAGTGGAACTGAGCCACTTCAGATCAGCCATGAACTTATTGAAAGGCGGGGCAAGCTTGAAGGGCTAGATGGCCTACTCCTGCTCCTATTTCTTATGTTCTTAGAGTCAATTCATTCCCATTTGCCATCAATTGGATTTTGATCTCTCATGCATGATGATACCTGGAGACAGGCACACTGGAGATTCCATAGCCATTTTGTGTTGGTCCATCCTTAAACAAACAAGTGTGTGAATCCCCCTGATGGTTATGAATGCTCATATCATTTAGGCATTCACCTGAAACTTAGGATAGTCTATGGCTCAAGTGCCTAAGGTCATGATTTTCAGCAGCCATTTTAATAGCCTGTTTGTATCCAGTTTTTAAAAGTATTGACACTAAGTTCATAACATACTGTGGTATGACAATAGATTTAGTAGGTGGGTAAATATTAGGCAGATGGAATGCAACAGGGGAAATGTGAAGTTGTCTACTTTAGTAGGAAGGGCAGAAAAGTAAAATATTAGTTAAACAGAGAGAGACTGTAGAATGCTGTGTTATCAACTCTGTGATTCCAACCTTTACATTCATCATCAGAAAGAATGTTGAAGTAGGTGGAAAATCCAGGGAGAGTTGGGAATTGCAGGTTTCCATGTTTTAAATCTGATTTCCACCATAATAATGCTGAACACTGATAGCTTCAGTTCCAACTTTTGCAAAACTTAGGCCATCGACTTGGAAAAATCTGAACAGTACAATATAAATGTAAATTGTAAAGGGAACATTGATTTTCTTGAAAGCACAATTCACAACTAATTGATACAAGATTTCATACAAGATTTAATATTTTGAAACGGTCATCAACATGAATGTTTACTATTTCTCTCTCCATAGATGCTGCCTGATTATCTGAGATTTTCCAATATTTTCTTCCTTATGTCAGATTTCCAGCATTGGCAGTATTTTGCTTTTCTATTAATAGTTTGTGTACTATTATCTCAGGTAGAAAAATGAAGTATGAGAAAAAAGCTGTACAATAATTAAAGAAAGGGAGAAAGATAAAGTGTAGGACGGAAGTCTCAGCCTAATGCTAATCTCATATCTAGACATTAGCTAAATGTAACTATAGATACAAGTTTTTGGCAGGGTTTCATTTTTGTGACTTTCAGAATAGTGTATGCCATTCTTTACCTCTCCCTGTCTCTGTCGCTTCTCACAGGGTTTGGGCTCCTTTTTGAGTTTTTGCTTTTCGTGCAGGCCCATGGGATCTTTGTCTTCAGCTCCAAGTCCCATTGTCATGCACATGAGCCTAGCCAACATAAGAAATCTAAACCGTGCATATAGTCTCTTTTCCAGCTGGCACATATACGGGAGGCCTGAGATTCATCGGGTCTTGCAGATGCCAACCACGGAGCTAAAGACAAAGATTATATTTGGTTTAATTACATTAATTTTAATCATTTTGAATCTTCTTTGTACACTTGAAGGGGTTTTCACAGCACACTAGTGTGATCCGGCACACTGGTTGGGAACCATTGGCATAGAGGGATGTGCGTGTCCTTGAACATGAATCACAAGATGTTGGCAAGCTGGAGTTTGTAAGTCCTTACATAAGCAAATGGAATGTTGACCATTTTTGCAAGGGGGATGGAGTTTAAAAGTAGGAGAATCTTGCCACAACTGCACAGGATATTGGTGAGATTGCTTTTTGAGTATTGTGTACACTCCTGATCTGATTACTTAAGGAGGAATATATTTGCCATTGGAAACAGTTCGGAGAGGGTTTGCCAGACTGATCCTAAGAACAAAAGCGCCTATTCTTATTGAAACATAAGAGTTTGAAGAGGCTTGACAGGATGGAAGTGGAGAGGATATTTCCTCTCATGGGGAAATCTAGAGCTAGGTGGCACAGATTAAAATAAATAAAGGTCCCCAGTTAAGATTAAGATGAAGATGAAGAGGAATTTCTTCTCTCAAAATGTCATAAGTCTTTGGGATTCTTTCCACAGACAGCAGTGATAGCTGAGTTGTTGAATATACGTTATGCTGAGTTACACAGATTTTTGATCAACAGTGGAGTCAAGGATTATGGGGGCAGACAGGAAAATGGAGTTAAGGTTTCAAACAGATCAGCCATGATCTAATTGAATAGTGGAGCAGGCTCAATAGCCTGAATGACCTACTATTGCTCCTGCTTCGCATAATCTTATTATCTTATGTTTCCACGGAATAATTAAGAATTGCATTATTCCGTAGATCCTTGAATGGAAGATGTCACAAGTCATTTCTCATAGCATTTGCTCATTTATGTGTCTACAAAGTTATGATGTCCTCCATGGCCCTTCTACCCAGAGAATGACCCATTCCCACTGGAGTAAACTCCAAAAACTGCAGAGAAATCCATCCACTCAGAATAACAATTCTGTGTCGAAACATGGCGTTGAACATCCCTTATCTTCATTTAAGCCTTAGCACAAGCTTTTGTGCTGGTTTTCTGTTTTCATGGTTGATAACCTCAGTACCTTGAGGACAAGCAAAAATTCCAACCATAAGTAAGACTTAGACTTTAACATGCCTTTCCTTGATTCTAAAAGACAAGAAATAAACTTAAAGTAATAAATATCTTTGCCAGCAACCTTGATAGATTAAACTGCAGTCAAGTAAAGTTTATCCCTGAAGAATATTAAAAGGAAATTACATTCAAACAAAATCCCATTTCAACAATTTACAAAAATGCATGTATTCATAGAAAAGGGTAAGAGATAAAGGCTGGATTTCTCCAATGTTGTGTACATCACCCCGCTGCGGGCAACAACAGAGAATTTGGTCAAATCTTCACTCACTTCAGCGGGACTGGAGAATCTCAGCAAGGGCAAGGTCAGAGAATTCCGGCCAAAGGCTAAAAAAATTTAAAGTTTATTTATTAGTCACAAGTAGGCTCACTGCAATGAAGTGAGTGTGAAAATCCCATAGTTGCCACACTCCGGCACCTGTTCGGGTACACTGAGGGAGAACTTAGCATGGCCAATACACCCAACCAGCACATCTTTCTGACTTTGGGAGGAAACTAGAACACCCAGAAGAAACCCACACAGATACAGGGAGAACGTGCAAACTTCACACAGACAGTGATCTAAGCCGGGAATCAAACACGAGTCCCATGCGTTGTGAGGCAGCACTGTTAACCACTGTGTCACAATCTGCAGACAACCTAAAGTTGCATTCATTATTTTTCCCCTCACTTCGCTCAGTGACACCATAATTGTTTTTTTTTACAGCACCAAGGTCATTTGTGATATTGCACTTGCTAAGCATGAGCAGACAGACCAAAGCAGGATATTTTACCTTGAGTTGATTTAAAGAAATGTTTCAGGTCTGTTGACCCTTGCAATGTCTTGTTGCTCGAATTATCCTCCTGAGCTCACATCTTTACACCACACCCACTCGAACCCTCTGATGGTTTAGAAATTGAGTGTCTTGGTGATCTTTGCATAGTCAGCACAGTGAGCCCTCAGGACTGTGGTTTCAGGTCCTCAGAATACAATCTCTGATGACCTCTTGAGAACATTTGGCATATGTATTAATGGATCAAAATACCCACTCAGCTGGGTTCCTGAAGGTTGAAGCCCCCCTCCTTCCTATTCAACCAGCTCCTCCTGCAGAGACCATGAATAGAGAAGGATCCCAATCTTATTATTCAGATCTGGTATTTGCCCTAACTGCAGCAATACCTTGTGGGACACATTCCTTTTTGAGTTCAGAATACCTTCATCTGTGCTGAATAAGCTTCCATGATTCTGTGAATGCAATAAAGTAATGACATCTCCTTAATTAAACCCCAGTACTTTTGCTGACTCAGGTCCCACAGCATTTAACATGTTTTTTGTGCCAGAATCCTTTTATTATGCAGGCAGCTACTGACCTGTGACGATACAGGACAGGTGAAATTATAAAAATGACAGAACTGATCGCTTTGAACACCTATGATCCCTGCAGATGCCACACTGCAGGAAGTCCTTGGTTATGCACAGAAAGTGTATAAGCTGTTCATTAGATGTGGGAGTCCAGTTGTCCTCACTTTGGGGCATTCCTTTGGCACTTTACCACCTCCCACACCAGCTGCCCGCTATCCTCCCATCACCATCAGCATGAATTAGCCTTCTCTAACAGTGAATGTTGAAAGATAAATTACTGAGCCCCCTAGTCATGGCAATTCAATTGGAAGCAGAAATTTGCCAGCGGCTAAATCTGACTTACATCTGCTGTGCTTTCAGCCATTTCAGCTCCAGCGACCTTTAAAACAATACACTTCTGGCCTCAATTTCTCTCTCTCCCACAGAGAAAACCTAGTCTGGAATGAAATCCTCGCTAAAACCCCTGCCTGAATAGTAAATAGGACTCACTTCACTTGTCAGCAGAAATTCTGCCTTCTGGTTTTGGGAAAATCCAGGCCCACTTTGTTCTGTCTGCATGTCTTTCTCCAATCATTGTGCCACTTGCTGCATATAAAAATTACCAATATGGAGCTGTGAAGAGTGCATTCAACCATGGGAAAGCTCTGTACTATTTCATATCTATTTTGCATCAGGACTATCCAAATTCTTGAGTTTTCACTGTGTTCTCCCCAGCAATTAAACTTATGAAGCAAATCTCCTGGTTATTACTGAGTCTGACTGCAATTTATTATTAAGTCACCAGGTTCCCATGGTTTGAGACCAGTGTAGGGGAGGAGAGGCAGTGCTGTTGAACCAGGATTGTGCCACCGGTGTCCTCCAGCATGCACCCCGTGATGGTGGCAGGGACTTTGTGAGGGCGACACATTAGAAAGGGGCAGGCTGACATCACCTCTCCACAACTTGAGGAAATTAGGGTATTTGCCAATTCATCTGGGGGCGGGGTGGTGGGGGAGGGTGGTGCTGGTGTTTGTGTTGTGTGGGACAGTTTCCAAAGCTCCCTTGAGCCCAACCACTGTCCAAACTGCTTTGGTTAAAATATACACAGCAGTCATTTAGACCTATTTAAAATCAATTTTTAAACACATCTCTCAGGAGTCCAAGCCAATTGCTTGACCATGATCCCACATGTGGCCCTCAGCTACTCTGCTGAGGTCAGTATGTCTCCACTCACTTGGTGTACCAGCCACAACTTATTGCATTGCTTTCCCTTCCAACCCTGCTCCTTGTTCCTCAGCACATCCCAAACCCTACCTCAATGTACCCTTAACACCACCCACCTCAAAATCAGGGAAACTCCAGGAAAAGATGGTAACTGACCTGTCCATTGTTTATTTTGGCGCACACAGTAACTTGTGTAAGTGCATGGACTTTAAAATTTTGAAGGTAGAGTTGGGAACCCTCACAACATTGAAGAAATATTCAGATGAGCTCTGGAAACACCATAGCATACAAGGCTATGGATCAAGTGTTGGAAAACAGATTAGAATAGATAAGTGCTTTATAGCCAGTGCAGATATGATGGGCTGAAAGGTTCTTGTTGTCTGTAAAACTATATAACTTCTCGCACAATCTGTACAAGGACTTTGGGTTTGCTGCCCTGTGGAATTGCATTGGGGCCTGTCATCAAATTAATGCATGCTTATCTTGCTTTTAAGCTGACTTATTCAAAAACAGAATGACACCACAATATATTTTACATGTTTCAGGAGACTAGTTTGCAAAGTCGATTTGGGATTTAGCTTTGAGTTGTTAGAGATCATATCTGAATATGTCATGTGCATTTCCTGGATCCCTCTGTACACTATTGCTAGTGTACAACCTATTTATTTTGAATAATAGTAATTGAAAAAGAGTGCAGAGAAAAATCTAGAATGAGCAAACTGAGCATTAAACTTTTCCAATTTTAAAATATACTCCCACTTTTGGAGCCTTCTTTTTTGTACTCTCAGACACTTGAGAGGGAGTTGCTAATTCCACAAGAATTTCTTACCACACCTTCAAGAATCTCAGGTTGGCAGAGTCTTAGTTGCTGTAATTATCCAATGATTAACTTGTCTCTTGAATGTAGGTTGAGGGACAAAACTCCTTTTTATTTGTGCGACTGTAATTTTGTGTCGATGCTTAGACATTCTGCATTGTGGTAATGTCTTCACAAGATTCAACCACTTGCACTCCAAAATTCTAAGACATTGACAACTCACAGCTGTAGCAGTTGGAAGGGAAGTTATGAAGACATACAGAAGCTGGATGTCTGCATTTTCAAAGTGCCTTTGTAGAAAGTTAATCAATGAGGGACCACTTTCTGATGACCATTTGAGCACACGACCTTTTCTTCTTACTGGGAGTATCTGCTGATAGCTGGAAAGTGCCTGGCCAGGCATGCTGGGCAAATTGCAATTATATAACTGTCAATATTTACATAAGTGTTGGAACAGCCAGCAACAGCTCCACAACCACACTTGCTGGTTTTAATTTTGCAGCGCATAAACCTGCAATGTTGGTGTGAGGATACTGGAAAGAAAACAGGCAGCTGCTTCAGGGACAGAACTGACAGCACAAGGGTTAGATGCAAGGGACTGTTCTGCCTGTTTCAATTAGAATCAATTGCAACAACAGCAAACAGACACATGTAAACCAGCATTCAACCTGAGAACCACTGGGCTTTGTGGGTTTTTGAAACATCCTTTCCTTTCCCAGTTTTATGTAAGGTTTGCTTGTGATATTTTGGTGCAAATATTATGACTGTCATTCTTCCATCCTCCTACCCTAAAACATTAGCCCAACGAGTTGGTAGAATTTTGCGGCGGGCATTGCACAGAATTCGCACGTGCGTCCCCGCAGTGTTAGTGTCTCCCATCACTGGTTTTCAAGTGGCGTCTGCTCCACGCTGAAATAATTTCAATCTCATTTTGCATGTGATTTACAGGGAATTAATGGGCCTGGACTGAAGTCTCTGGGCCTGCTGGTCTCTCCCTTCCTGTCAAAGTGGTTCACTCCAGCAGGGGTTACTTGGGGAACTAGTGGCCTGACCCTGCTGGAGTGAAGTCAGAGTTAGCAAGGCCCCCTGGAGGGTTGGGCACTGGCCGGGTGCCTCTTGGGCATTGGAACCCTTGCAGTGCCAGCCTGTGCTCCCAGCACCGCCCAAGGGGCAAAGTGCCAATGCCCAGGGGCACCTTGGCACTGCCCAGTGTGCATGGTGCAGTGCCAAAGGGGCAAGGCATGGGGGGGGGGGTGAAGTGGGACCTGATGGGTCGGGGTTGAAGGGGTGATCAGGGTTAGCAGGTGTGGGGGTTGCTGCTGCCGCTCTGTAGTTGCGATCAGTGGGGGGGAGGGGAGAGAGAGAGGCCAGCAATCGGGGTGGGTTGGGGGGGCAGACTGCAGGGTGTTAGAACTTGCGGGGAAGGGGGTAAATATTGCGGGGGGGAATGGCGCTGGAGATCGACATGGCCGGGAGGGGACAGTTGGGGCTGGGGCAGGGAATGGCTGGGGGGCCAGCAATAAGGCCATAGGGGCTCAGAGGATCGGCGATGTGGGGGTTGCGGGGCTGGACAGCAATCAAGCTGGCTAGCAATCAGGAGGCCGGCAGTCCAGGGCTACAGTGCTACATGTGTCAGCATTGACAGATCGACACAGCATGCTGATTTCAGCCTCTCCAGCAGGGTTGGCCCTGCCCCCTAGTTTTTAATGATATTCACGCTGGTGGCCTCTGCAGAGCACAGAGTGTGGGAGATTCTTCTCTGAACTCCCACTGAAAGAAAACACAACCTGAATTATTCCAATTTTCATGCGAATTTGACATTTAGAATTTTTGGGGAAAAATTACTGCATATATTTTCAAGGTTTAATCAATGCATTTTCCATTGACAGTGCTGTTCATGATTGCTCTGTACATTTCAACTTCTATACTCATCAACAATGGAATAAAAGAAGGAATCCAATAACCACCCTATATATATATATACATACAAATATATATATATAAAGACACACACACACACACACACACACACACACACACACACACACACACTCACAATCATTGATTATTCATATATTCACTCATACATACAAATTCACATCCACATGTATACACTCTCATACACACAAGCACACACACAAAAGTACTCACATATATGTACTCAAGTACACACAGGGTTTAACAATTCACATGTATACTTATATATATGTATATATATATATATATATATACACACACACACACACACACACACACACACACAATTAAAAAAGATTATTCATGCGATGTGGGGGTCACTAGCTGGAGCAGCATTTATTGCCCATCCCTAATTACCCTTGAAAAGGTGGGCTGCCTTCTTGAACCTCTGCACGTCATGTGGTGTAGTAATATCCACATTGCTGTTAGACAACGAGATTCAGGATTTTGATCCAATGACACTGAAGAAATAGCGATTTCAAGTCAGGATAGTGAGAGGCTTGGAAGGAGATTTCCAGCGCGTAATAATACACAGTAAATATAGATATATATGTACACATAATGATGGTAAGACTGGAACACCTTATTGCCATTCATGTTCAACACAAATGCGTTTGGTACGACTGGAATACTTATTGTTTGTTTTTTTCCATCCGCCATCTGAGGGCACAGAGATGGCCAATAGAATCCCTTCAGTGCAGAAGGAGGCCATTCAGCCCATCAAGTCTGTACTGACCACAATCCCACCCAGGCCCTATTCCCATAATTCCACATATATATTGTGGTTAGCACTGCTGCCTCACAGCGCCAGGGACCCAGTTTTGATTCCCGGCTTGGGTCACTGTGTAGATTTTACACATTTTTTCCATGTGGGTTTCCCCTAGGTGCTCTGGTTTCCTCCCACAGTCCAAAGATGTGCAGGTTAGGTGAATTGGCCGTCCTAAATTCTCCCTCAGTGTACCCGAACAGGTGCTGGAATGAGGCGATTAAGGGATTTTCACAGTAACTTCATTGCAGTGTGAATGTAAGTCTGCTTGTGACTAATAAATGAACTTTAATCCCCATCCATGCCAATCCACATTTTTGGACTGTGGGAGGAAATCAGAGCACCCGGAGGAAACCCATGCAGACATGGAGACAATGTGCAAAGTCCACACAGACAGTGACCCAAAGTCGGAATTGCACTCGGGTCGGTGATGCTGTGAGACAGCAATTTTAACCAACTTGCCACTGTGCTAGTTCAACTCTCTGCTGATGTAAATGTTGGTTTACTTTGAATTGTCTGGTGTCTCAGGTGACTTTGTGAAGACTGTTACCATTTGCGCCAGACTGTAAATAAGGTTCTTTGTGGTGGTTGAAGCATCTCTATTCTGATAGTAAGATTAAAACATTTGCAAACCCGACTGTCATGGAAGCATCCAGTCCAAGGAGATCCTGGCAGGTTTTAAAGTGCAGGGAAGTTTAATTTCCAGATTGTTGGTCACTTTTTTGACATTGCATCTCTGAAATCTCAGCATGCTTTAAAGTCTTTAAAAATAATCATTCCAGCATTTTCTGCCTCCTCCCTCAGGTTGAGTGTCAGCCAGATCATAGACATTAATTTATTTTTTCTCCCCTTTTCACAGGGCAGGGGAATGATCACATTATGCTACAGGATTACTCAGAGCCTCCGAGTAACAATGCTGAAGGTGAGTTCAAATTCCATCTTGGCAGCTGAGAAATTTAAATGTATTTAATTAATCTGGAATAAAAAGCTCGTATGTCAATGGATTGTCATAAAAATTAATCTGGTTCTCTAACAGCCTTCAGGAAAGGAGCTCTCCCATATTTCCCTAGTCTGGCCTATATCTTCAGTGTGGTTCACTTTGAATTACCTCATAAAATGGGAATGGCCTTCCGTATTCAAGCAGGCAGCCTGCCACCACCTTCGCAAGAGCAATTAAGGATGGGCAATAAATTCTGGCCTTGCTATGATGCATAAATGAATAAAGGGAAAAGAAACACCACTGTTCTTTGAATTGTGCCATTTTTACCTCCACCTGAAAGGTTTGATGGGCCCTCAGTTTAATGTCTCATTCAATAGCAACTCTGACAGTGCGGTTTCCCCTCGGTAATTCACTGAAATGTAATTCTGGATCATGTGTTTTGGTTAATAGAGTGTTAACCCTAAACAGAGTGAGACTAAAAGACTGAATGGACCTGTAAGAATGGGAAATCTGATGCACAGAGGGAGGAATTTAATTAGGTAGGAGCCAAACCTTGGTTTTCTGACATGGAGTTGAGTTTGTGAGCTAAGCATAGCAGCATAGAAACATAGAAGCTAGAAGCAGGAGTGGGCCATTCAGTCCTCCGAGCCTGCTCTGCCATTCAGTTTGAAATGGCTAATCATCAAATTCAATATTCTGGTCCCCTAATTCCCTTCATCCTTTTAGCCCCTAGAACTATATCTAATTTCTTCTTGAAACCAAACATTTTGGCCTCAGCTACTTTCTGTGGTAGTGAATTCCACAGATTCACCACACTTTGGGTGAGGAAATGTCTCCTCACCTCAGTCCTAAAAGGTTTACCTCTTCTCCTCAAACTATGACCCCTAGCTCCAGGCTGCCCCACCATTAAGAGCACTGGGGGCGATTCTCCCAAAAGTACTGGGAGGAAACTAGTCTCGATCACGGCAGTTTTTTCAGTGCAACACCAGACCTCTTGTGCAATGCAGAGGTCACAATCATGAATATCATTAAAAACCTGGAGTCTGACAGCTCTGGAACTCTGCGCATGCACAGTGGCCCCAGTCTGTCAGACTCCCCATTTGCTGGCCAGCCCAGGACCACTGCAGTACTGCTCCTTCAGCCTGCAAACCCCGTCCCCTACCTTGATCGTGGCCCCCAAGATAATTCCCGAGCCAGGCCCGCCACTCTCCTCGTCCTGGAGCACCCTGATGTCCAGCCCACCCCACCAGCAGTGGCGATACCCCAAACCCCTCCACCACAGCAGGCCCCCCTCCCGGCAGAGCACTCCCCACCCCCCCAGCCCATCCTGATCTCTGGCCTCCCTCCAGCCCAGACCGATCCCCATGTGCAGTGGCAGCAGAACCCCCCCACCCCCCACCAATTGCCCCTATGTTCTGCCTACAATAAACCCCGCCCCCTTAGCATGGGCACTTTGTCTATTGGGCAGTGCCAGGTGCACAGGCTGGCACTGCCAGGGTGCCCATGCCCAAGGGGCACCACTCCCCTGCCACTCGACCCCGTGGGGGGGCCCTGATTGCCCCCCTTCATTCTGGCGGGTTCTCCCACTAGTTCCCCGAACGTGAAGAGTTGCTCTAAACCCTGCCAGAATGAAATACTCCTGGGGGGGGTGGGAGATGCTATTGGGCCTGGCAAGTTCTGTATTGAGCCCAATAATGACATTTAAACTACATGTAAAATATATTTAAAACACATTAAAATCACTTACCTCTCTTCCTGGCAGTTTCCGGCATTGTCCTGACTGTGCCTGTCCCCTGGCTCTGGGAAATACGTATGCACCGTGAAATGGTCGACACAGAACTCTCTGGATGGGCCTGCCAGAAATGGGTTGCGATGGGAAAAATCGCCCCATTCTTTCTGAATCTACCCTGTCAGGATTAAGTTTCTATGCGATCCCCTCTCATTTTCCTAAGCTCCAATGAATACAATCCGAATTGACTTAGTCTCTCAAATGACAGACCTGCCATCCCAGGAAGGTAGACCTTTGCTGCACTCCCTGTACAGTAAGATAAGGACACCAAAACGACACACAATACTCCAGATGTGGTCTTATCTACCCCCTATACAACTGCAGCAAATCCTCTCGCTATGAAGGCTAACATACCATTTCCCTTCTTTACTGTCTGCTATACCTGCATGCAATCGTGGGCAATGCGTCAGCAATGGAGTGGCACACACTGTCCGGTGGTGGAAACCTATTTATCATTCATTTGCATGCTATGAATGCTCATTAATTAGGAAGCACACCAAAATCAGTCCTACGTTCCAGTCTTCTGTGGTGCTTAGACAACTCATGCCCTCTGTTTCCCAATAGCTTATAAATGGCTTGCAGCAGGTGAAGATCTTCAATCTGAGGTGAGGTTTTGTTTTTGTCTAACTCAGTGGCTGTCCAGGGGACAGGAACAGGAGAAGCTGCATGGCCTGGTCTGGTATCAGAAATGATGGGTTGGGAGTGTAAAGAGTGCAGTGCTCAGGTCCTGAAACAGCGCAGTGGTTGGGTTGGCAAGAGGGTGGGGCTGATGTTCAGATCAAGTGGCAGTCCAGCAGGGCACCGGCACATTTAGGGGCAGAGATAAGAGGAGGTATCTGAATGGAGGCAGGTTCCAGCCTGAAGGGCAAAGTCCATTGTAATCTCGCCCTGTGTCGTAAAGAGGCAGCTACACCATTAATGGCAGGTCAACAGTAAGAGAAGGGAAATCTATCAGCAGGTACGGAAGCAAAGAGAACAGGGCAATGGTGCCTGAGAGTATGTCAAGGGGAAGTAAAACAGGTGAAAGATAATGGAAGCTCCAGGAGGATGGCAGGAAGAGATGTGGAAGGTCGAGAATCAATAGCTCTGGATTGAGGGTTATAGTGGGATTAGAGGAAGGAGTAGGGTACTGTTGTGATGGCCAATGGAGATGGGGGAAAATTCAAGGATGACATGGGGGGGAGACAGTGAATGGTGTTAAGCAGCAGGGTCATAGAGTTAGTCTCTTTCAGCATACCTGATCAGAAACTGCTATCTTCCTGGAGATCAGGTGCTGTTAGGAAACTTTTACCTCGCATGAGATCAGGTTCTTGGATGACGAGACTGCTGAGGAATGGGAGAACTTCTGGTTATGGCTAAGAGGAGGGTCATGTATTCCTATTGGTCAGCAAGAGCTGCTGTAGGCATGAAAGCTGTGTCAACAAAGGTGCCCATATCTTTGCCTACCTACTTTACACAGTTCACTTTGCAGAAATGCCATGGATTTTTTACAACCTTGGGTGACGAGGAGAGAATTCACCTTGGTCAAGGCCATCTTGGCCTTAACTAAACAGTAACATAGACCACAAGGACTTCAACAAGCACCAACTGAGGGAGAGGGAGGGCTTCCAATGTCACCAAACAGCATTGGTACATCAGTGCATGTTCAGAACATGCACCAACTACCTCAGGATGTCTAAGATGCAATGTCAGAGACAACTAACTCATTCTTGGACGGCAGTCGCTAACCTGTGTGCGCTCCTACAAGAAATAAATTTTTTGAGAAAATAACAAGGACGATTGATCAGGGCAGTGCAGTGGATTTTGCCTACATAGATTTTATTCAAGCATTTGGCAAGGTCCCACATGGCTGACTCGCCAAAAAGGTGAAATCGATTGAAGAGTTGCATCCAAAATTGACTCAGTAACAGGAAACAATGGTTAATGGTTAATAGATGCTTTTGTGACTGGATATTTGTTTCCGGCAGTGTTTCAAAGGATTCAGTGTTACTGTTATGTATATTAATGGCTTACAATTAAATGGGAAGTTTGATTGGTGACAAAAAATTGGCTGTGTAGTTGAAAGCGAAGAGGATAGCTGACAATTCCCAAATGGTTTGTTTGAGTTGGCAGATAAGTGGTAAATGGAATTCAATCCATAAAAGCATGAGGAAATGCATTTGGAGAGGGCAAACAAAGCTAGGGAATACTCAATAAACAGGAGGATATTGGGAGGGGTAGAGGAAATGAGAAACCTTGGAGTGCATGACCCCAGGTCCCTGACTGTGGCAGGACAGGTGGATACATTGGCAAAGAATACATATGGAATGTTTTCCATTATTGAATGAGCTATTGGGTAAAAAAAAAACCGGGCTGTTATGCTGGAACAGTATAAAATGCTGACATTTCGTGTATAGTTCAGGTCATCATATTACAGAAAGGACATAATTGCTCTGGGGAGAGTGCAGAAGAGATTTTATGCCAATAGCTCATTTCAGATCTCTACTGAGGGCATGTGTGGTATTTTCCCAAGTTTCAACAAATGATATACGTTCCATCAGAGATGTCAGAGAGCCCATTGCAATCAGACACCAAGAAAATGTGCCCAAATTGTGGCGGTAACCATCGACCCACTACACCATGTCCAGTCCAAGGGAAAAAGTGAAACTGAAACCACTTTGCAATGGTGCGCAAGTAATTGAAGATGAGGATTTCATTGGTTGATGAACCAATTCTTCCCAAGAGAGAGATAAGATGCGTGTACACCATGACGGACAGAAATTTTAGAGAAGTTGTGATTGTAGCCATTTCAGTGTAATTTCTCACCAATGTGATCGTGAGTGTATCACAATATACAAACTGACTGACAAACTCTACCATCAGTATTTTTTTGCAATTTTCTCTCATTCCTGAGGCAAGCACTCTCAAGCTTACATTGACTATTATTGCAGGTCTTGGAATGATCAGAGTTCTAGTACAGTACAAGAACAGTCATTCTAGACAAGTTCATGCTCGGTGTAATCAAAGGTAAGCCTTTTTGATATGCTTGGCTTTAAATTTGCAGACTCCACCAGAGCATACATTAATGTGATTGATGACACCACCTATGTACAGAACTTTCATCCTTTGTCCCAAATTTGGAGCCCCTCACATTGACACATAATTCCACCAGTTTTGAAAAATTTGAACTATTTTACAATCTTTACTGAAATGTTACAAGAGCAGAAATGACTTGAAACAAACAGTATTGTTGAATGAATCAATTCATTTCAGTGAATATTGAACCTACATTGTGCAATGCAAAAATGGCAAGCTGTGCATGAACAAGACAATCATTCCATGAAAGTACACATTGCCTATGATCTACTATTAGCATTATTTTGTGATAAGTATGGTCTTCCCAAAAGTCAACATGTGATAGACCTATCTTTAGATACTACTAGTGGAGCACAGCTGATATCTTAAGCTTTTGTTACCACAGAATTCCTTATGGAATAAGCTCAGTACCAAGGGCATTCCACAAATGTTGGAAGGGGATATGCACATGTGTGAATGTCAGACGAAGACAGAATAGTTCTTCAGTGATGTCCTTCTCACTTGAATAGCTAACTTTCTAGGTATGTGCCTGAAGATAGACCAACTAGTCACAAGTAGCAGAACACAACCAATGCCTGTGAACAGTATCCCGAGAAAAGATAGCGCCTTCAGGAAAAGAGAGGAGAATATTGAAAGAAAATTAAGTTGATGCAGATTATATGGAAGGATGGTTAAACAGTGGAGAAATTTGTTAATCACATTCCATCAGCTGGTTTGTGACAGGTGGAATTCTCCTGGCTCAACTGTTCATGTTGTATCCTCTAATTGAGCTGACAACATCGTTAGTAAACTCTGCAGAGCCTTCTTAAACCATGTTTTATACTGGGATAAATTTGATGACTTTATCTTCCCCTGGAGCCCACTAGTGGCAACTGTTACTCTGTTAATTACATTTTCTGTCTCTGTTAAGCACAAACTTCTGATCAAGTGCTTAATATAAATCTTATCGTTTTAACAGTGCTCATTTACCACAGTGGACGCTCACCCTTCATTGATAAGCTAAATACTCAAATGATCAACTTACCACCAACTTTTTATCTCTGACTGCATGTTTGAAACTTACTCTTATTTTACTAATGAAAAGTTCAACAGCAACAAAATCCCAAAGGGAAGGAGACAAACATGTTGGCCACACAGCAATACCCTGAGGTGGGTGAATAATACCATAGGAAACTGGCCAGACAGTCCCTCCTTGGCACATCAACCACTTGCCTGCTCAGCATATCCTTCAATCACTTATCGCTCCACAAGGACATTTAATTGTTTTGAACTCATTAATATTGCCAACCTCAACCCCTTCTCAGGTATTCTATTCCTTACCTCGATTGGCCTTTTGTGTAAGAGGGTTCTGCCTGACTTCCTTTCTTAATCTTATTTTACAGATTTTAATCTTGTGCGCTGTTCATTTTATTAAAAGAACATAGGCCAGAAATTACTGATGGCAATTATAGAGGATGTAGACTTATCATCTTCAACAGATCCTCTTTTGCTTGCTATTTTAAAGGGGATGTTAAGCCTCTATCCACTATTATTGACAGCAGTAATTTCTGTCCCTGTCACCAAACCATTACATCTTATCATCAGGTTTGCAGGTGTTTTCAAGAAGGAGGAAGAAAATGATGAGTGCTTGTTTTCCTCCTTTAATCTCCTTTTGAGTGCTCCCAGTGATACTGTAAGAAGTCTCACAACACCAGGTTAAAGTCCAAGAGGTTTATTTGGTAGCAAAATCCACTAGCTTTCAGAGCGCTGCCCCTTCAAGGGAGTTTTTTATCCTGCATTTCTTTGAGAGGACACAGTTGCAGAATCAGTCTTGTTGTGTATAAACTTTCCTTAATCTCCAAATGCAAATAAAGAAGAACTGGCTGATTAAGACAATGTGGAACATCCTCACAGAATTTCCATCGGGAATGTGAAGGTCATTTCCAACAAACATGTGCCACTGGGGGAGTTAAATTATAGTTGGATCTACACACAAATTTGCTACGGTAGATTGACACATTGTTTTATTCAGAGTCTGGAGTCATTCTGATATTTTATATCAAATAACAGACTGAGACTCTCAGAGAAAAGATTGACAGGTAAGCAGAGCGAGTTCTTCAAGGATTATTTAAGGATTAAATAACTCAGCATTTGGAAGGCAGTGATATAATCAGACAACGTCAGCTTGGATTTACAAAAGGGAAATCATGCCTGATGGATCTATTGGAATTCTTTGAGGACATAACGAGTAGAGTTGACTAAGGAGAACCAATAGATGTAGTTTATTTCGACTTTCAGAAGGCTTTTGACAAGGTCTAACATAACAGATTGTTATGTAAAGTTAAAGCATGTGGGATTGCAAGTAATGTCTTGACGTGAATAGAAAGCTTGTTAGCAAATAGAAAGCAAAGAGTTGGCATAAATTGATTTTTTTCTGATTGACGGTGAGTGACTAGTGGGGTTCCGTGAGGATCTGTACTAGGATCCCAATTGTTCACATTAAATATTAATGATTTGGAAGAGTGAACTGAATGTACTACCTCCAAATTTGTAGATTATACAAAGTTGAATCATAGGAGGAGCTGTGAGGAGGATGCAAAGATGCCTCACTGTGATTTGGACAGGCTGATGTGTGGGCATTTGCATGACAGATGCAGTATAATGAGGAGAAATTTGAGGTTATCCACTTTGGTAGCAAAAATAGGAAGACAGATTATTACTTGAATGGGTATAAATTGGGAAAGATGGATACTGAGTGAGACCTTGGTGCATCAGTCACTGAAAGTAAGCACGCAGTTACAGCAGGCAAATGGTGTGTTGGCCTTTATAGCAAGAGGATTTTAGCATAGGGATAGGTGTGTTTTGCTGCAGTTGTATAGGACATTGGTGAGGCCATACTGCGAGTATTGCTTGCAGTTTTGGTGTCCTTTTTTGAGAAAGGATGCCCTTGCTATAGAGGGAGTACAGTGAAGGTTTACCAAGCTGATTTCTGGGATGGCAGGTCTGTCATATGGGAGAGGCTAAATTGTCTAGAATTATATCCATTGGAGTTTAGAAGAGTGAAAGAGGATCTCATAGAAACTTATAAAATTCTAACAGTGTTAGACAGAGTAGATTTAGAAAGAATGTTCCCAGTGGTGAGGGAGTCCAGAACTAGAGGGTCGTATTTGAGGAGAAGGGGTAAACATTTTAGCACCGAGGTGAGGAGAAATTTCTTCACCCAGAGGGCGGTGATTGTGTGGAATTCACTACCACAGAAAGTAGTTGAGATCAAAATGTTGCCTGATTTCAGGAAAAAATTAGATAAAGCTCTTGGGGCTGAAAGGATCAAGGGATATGAGGGGAAGGGAGATCAGGATATTGACTTTGATGATCAGCCATAATCAAAATGAATAGTGAAGCAGACCTTAAGGGCTGAATGGTCTACTTCTGCTTCTAGTTTCTATGTTTCAAGATTATGTAAGAGTTTGAGAGTGTTTAAAGATCTTCTCACTCTGGAAAAAAAGCTCCATAAAACTGTCAATGTGTAAAAACAGACCGAGGAATGTAAATACAAAATTTGTCAAAGGTCTGGCCTTGTGACTTGATTATAGTCTTAGAATCTGAAAGTCTAATGAGGAACTGTTTTCTCCTGTGTTGAAAAGGCAGGCTTACATCTGGTGGGCTCAATATTACCAGAAGAATAGACAATCTATTGCTTTGAAATCTATCTGTTATAATTTCAGCATTTATCATCAGAAAAAACAGCTTCCGAACAACTAATATGACAAAGCATTTGTTTAGGATTCAGATTTCCATAGCAACATTATAATGGTTCCTTCCTTGAGTCAATGTTTGTGTGGTGGAATGTGCATTGAAGTTAGACTGTGTAGAAACTCTGGAGGCTTCAGATTGTTATCATCTATCTTCACCCACAGAATCAACACTAATGTACTCTGTTCACTCACCTGACAGCTTTTCCAATACATTTTCGTGCAGTGGATTTTCATCCTTAGCACAAAGAACAGCTTTTGAATAATAATTTGTGGCAAATAATTAGCCCTACCATTTTGCGGCACTAATCAATCCAT
The DNA here is from genome assembly GCF_965287045.1 of Carcharhinus amblyrhynchos. Lineage (NCBI taxonomy): Eukaryota > Metazoa > Chordata > Chondrichthyes > Carcharhiniformes > Carcharhinidae > Carcharhinus > Carcharhinus amblyrhynchos. The sequence goes on along the minus strand of NC_137346.1, from coordinate 36,218,243 downwards.
CATCTCATTCATTCATTCAATGTCATCCCTCAGGGAGACAATTCCTCCAGCCAGGGTTCTCCTTCACAAAATTACTCTTGTTCTCTGCCAGATAAACTCACTAACCTTAAACCAATTGTCACTACAGTCCAAACAGATGAAAACAGGGCAGAATTTCAATTCTTTTTCAAAGTGTTGGTTCTGGTGGGAAAAGCAGAGGGCAGCTCGCCAACTGCCATGCTGGGTTTTCCTGCCGTATTTTTATACACTTGAAAAAGATGGAAGGGGTGGATCCCACAACATCGTGCTGGCGGGTGGGCTCTTAGTACAGATGCATAACATTTCCTCTCCCTTAAATTGAATGTCCCCATCAAGTTCATTGTGGAACAATAGCCAATAAATCAATAAGTCAGACAGCCTAGAGGTCATTGCTCTCAGAACGGTTAATGGTGAACCTCTGTCGTCGTCTTCATACTGGGGGGAACCTCTGGCAACTTCAACTTTCCACTAACATCATCAATGGTAATTTTGATCGGCATTGATGTAGGCTTTAGAAGTCTCAGCGTCTGACCTGTAGATGAGGTGTTGCTTTCCTCAACAATGCCGGGGGTTGGAGGAAGGTTCAGGTCAGGATTTCGTGTGCTTGAATCTGCATTCTCTGCATGTTCTAATTCCGACAGATCGGTTCGCTCAGCAAACAACTGGCTGGCATGTCTCCTTCAAACAATGCCATCTATTGTCTGGGCAGTAAAGGAAACAGGTCCAGTCTGCGCAAAGATTGCGGCAGGAAACAATTTCTCTCCTGTGGAATCATTTCAAGCTGAAATGCCTCATCATTGAAAACTAAAGCATAAACTTTATTTACTAGTGTCACGCATAGGGCTTACATTAACATTGCAATGAAGTTACTGTGAAAATCCTGTAGTTGCCACACTCTGCCGCCTGTTCAGGTACACTGAGGGAGAATTAAGCATGTCCAATGTACCTAACCAGCATGTCTTTCAGGCTGTGGGAGGAAACCGGGGCACCCAGAGGAAACCCACACAGACATGTGGAGAACGTGCAGACTCCACACAGATAGTGACCCAAGCTGGGAATCGAACTCAGGTCCCTGGCGCTGTGAGGCAGCAGTGCTAACCACTGTGCCACCCCGTTGCTGAAAACTTGTTGGATTTGCTTTGCTTTCCATTTGTCTTTGCTGTTGCTACGTACAATTTCTTTCATTTTCAAATGTTTCAGCAGATTGAATGCCGAATGCAGTTGACTCTTCAATATTAGTAATGCATGAGAGGCCTTGGTTGTTGAATGTGCAATATTCCCATACACTAGTAGGAATTTGTTAAGGCATTTGATCACTGAATGTTGATTGGGCTCAAGGTATATTTCTCCTGGTCCCTAGTTGCTTTCAAAGTATGTTTCATGGTTTGGATGGAACTTTCTGCTAATCATAAGAACATCAGAAATAGGAGCAGGAATAGGCCATCTAGCCCTTCAAGCCTGCCCCGCCACTCAATAAGATCATGGCTGATCTGAAGTGGATCAGTTCCACTTTCCCACTTTCTCCCCATAACCCTTAATTCCCCTGTCCATTAAAAACCTGTCTATCCATGACTTAAACATATATAGCAAGGTAGCCTCCACCACTTCAACGGGCAGAGAATTCCAGAGATTCACCACCCTTTGAGTGAAGAAGTTCCTCCTCAACTCTAATTTAAACTGCACCCCCCCCTCTTAATCCATTAGTAGCAGGCTGATACAGTGCAGACTTAATGGCCAGAACTCACCACCATGGAATTGGCGCGGGTGAGAGTCTGACAACAGAAATCTCCATTGCCCTCGGGCACGAATATTTGGTTTCACCTGAGTGAGGCTGTAAAATCCGATCGAATATGCTGAGTACCAGTATATTGCAAGAAATTTCTGAATTCTTGAGACAAATTGGGTCCACTATCACTGACCAGTTGTTCAAGGAATCCAAACCGACTAAACACTTGTCCTAGTTTCTCGATAGTCTTCTCCGATGAAGCAGATTTCATCACAGCAACGTCTTGCCACTTTGTGTGATCATCAGCCATTATCACCTCTGACAGGAAGCAAAGAGTTGGGATAAATGGGCTCTTCGCTGGCTAGTGAACCGTAACTAACTGGGGTGCCACAGGGGTTGGTCTTTGGACCCCAACTGTTTACAATCTATATAAATGATCTGCAAGCAGGAACAGAGTGTAACATAGCAAAGTTTGTGGATGAAATTAAAATATGTGGGATGTTAGGCAGTGAAGAGAATATAAAGATTTTACAGATGGATATGGATAGGCTAGGAGAAACAGCCAAATTTGGCAGATGGAGTTTAACGTGGATAAATGTGAGGCTATAAATGTGACCTGAATGGAAAGCAGGTTCAGGCAGAGGGATCTGGGTGCCTATGTTCATGAATCGTAGAAAGTCGGTATGCAGGTGCAGCATGTAACAAAAAATGCAAATGGGATGTTGGCATTTATTGCAAAAGGACTGAAGTATAAAAATAAAGAAGTGTTGTTAAAATTATATGGGATGTTTGGTGAGGGCACATCTGGAATATTTGTCCAGTTCTGGTTTCCTCATTTGAGGAAGAATGTGGTGGCATTGGAGGCAGTTCAGAGGAGGTGCACAAAATTTATACCAGGGACGAAAGGGTATTGTATGAGGAGAGATTAAACAGTTTGGGTTTACACTCACTGGAATTTGGAAGGGTGAGAGGGGATCTGATTGAGTTATATCAAATTTTAGAAGGGAACAGTGGGGAGGTGGATTTGAGATTGGGGAGAGATCAGCCATGATCTGATTGAACAGCGGAGCAGGCTTGAAGGACTGAATTTACCTACTTGTGCCCCTACTTCCCATGTTCCCATCAAGAACATATAGGAATATGTTATATTATGAATATCAAAAGGTCCTGCAAAGTTGATGTTCGTTCGATTATAAGTGTCTTCAGGCCATTTCCATGAATGCAGTGGTGTTAACCTAACATCATTAAAAAGGGTGTCATGGTGGGACAGTGGTTAGCACTGTTGCCTCACAGCACCAGGGACCCAGGTTCAATTCCAGCCTTGGATGGCTGTCTGTGTAGACATGTCTCCCCATGTCTGCATGGATTTCCTTCAGATACTCCAGTTTCCTCCCACATGCCAAAGTTGTGCAGGTTAGATGGATTAGTCATGTCAAATTGTCCCTTAGCATCTCATGGTGTTTAGGTTAGGGGAATAGTGGGATAAATGCATAGAGTTACATGTATGGGCAAGTGACAATAACCACTCTGAGCCCCCTGAAAATATATTGATTGTACTGACAGCTCCAAACTCCTGGTATGTAATGTCTTAGATTCGATATTAGTTCTAAGATCTTTCCTCATAAAACCATATCCATCACTTTTGAGAGCATTGAATCACTTTGAGTGTGTTTCCTCACTCGCCTACAAGTGACTGGTGTATTATCCACTTGTTCAAAGTAGAATGTTTCCCACTTGAATAGTTTGATGATCTAGCTAGGAGTGGTAATTTTGAAAGCTCACCCACATTATTATATAGACTTGACTGTTGATACTTGATGGTACAAGTAGGCGCAGACAAAAGCAATGCTCATCTTTGCATTCTGCTTGCTGAAAGTGACAGAATTCCTGTGTGTAGCCCAAAAATGCTCATTAATGGACAATGATCCATCAACGATATAAATTCTCTCCCGTACAGAAACTGATGGAATTTCCTTACTCCAAAAACAATCTCTAATGCTCTCCTCTCAATCTGGGCATGGCTACTTTTGGCTTTTCTCAAGGTTCGAGAGGCAAAAACAATGGGTCTTTCTTCACTCAATGGGATGATGTGGGAGACCACCGCTCCTACATCATAAGGGGATGCATCACGAGCTGACTGTATCGGTAAAGTGGGATCAAAATGCATAAAACTTCATAATTGAGTAATACTTCTTTGACTTGCACAAAATCATTATCATACTGATCTGACCATTTCCACTTCTTATTCTGGCATGAGAGATTATATAATGGTTTAAGAATGGTTGTCAAGTGTGGAACAAATCTTCCATAGTCATTGAACAATCCAAGGAAAATTGCATCTGATTAATATTTTGAGATGCAGATGCCTCTGTAATAGCACTGACCTTTGAAGAAGATTTGTGAAAGATCATGTCAATCACATGTCCCAAAGACGCAACAGTGATGTTGAAGAACTCAGACTTTTCCTTCAAGACTCTGAAAGCACAGCCTTCCAATCTCTGGCGAGTGGCATCCAGATTCCCCACATGTTCCTCTTCATCTTTTCCAGTGACCGGGTTATCATCTAGATGGCACTGGACTCCACTCAACCCACTCAAGATCTGACCCATTGTCCTTTGAAATGATGCAGGACCAGCTGTGATACCAAAGGACAATCTTTGGTATTGGAACAAGCTTTTGTGTGTCACAATTGTCAGAAATTCCTGGGCTTTTACTCCACATCCTGGAAATGAACCTAGGTCCCTGGCAATGTGAGGCAGCAGTGCTAACTACTGTGCCACTGTGCTGCCCTGGAATTGTGTATTCCAGTGAATACATGAACACATTAACACAACAGAGCTTCAGTAAGCTAATAAGAATTAATATAAATAGTTGTCATTGCCCGTCCCTGAGCATGTCTATCACCTCTCTGGGGAATGTACTTAACTGTGCGCCCCCAGTGGGTTCTGTTTGCCAGGTCCCTTTTGGTCAAAACATGTTGTAAACCTGGTCGACATTACATTATGTTAGTGGGTACTGGGGAGATGGGTGGGAAATTCCCTACATGAGGGATGATACTGTGAGGAGGTCTTCTAAATGTATGCAAATGGGGTTCTAAATTTTCAATCATGGGAACCAACTTTCACAGATGCACCATAGAAAGCATTCTTTCTGGATGTATCACAGTTTGGTATGGCTCCTCTTCTGTCGGAGATCGTAAGGAACTACAAAGGATTATGAATGAAGCCCAGTCCATCACCTCCCACCCATTGACACTGTCTACACTTCCTACTGCCTCGAAAAAGCAGCCAGCATAACTACGGACCCCACACATCCCGGGTATTATCTCTTCCACCTTCTTCTGTTGGGAAAAAGATACAAAATTCTGAGGACACGTAACAACCGACTCAATGACAGCTTCTTCCTTGCTGCCATCAGACCTTGGAATGGACCTACCTCGTATTAAGTTGATCTTTCTATACACCCTAGCTATCAGTGTAACACTACATTCTGCATTCTCTCCTTTCCTTCTTTATAAATGATGTGTTTTGTCTGTTTAGTGTACAAGAAACAATACTTTTCACTGTATGTTAATAAGTGACAATAATAAATCAAATCAAATCAAAATTCAACCTCATTACATCATTGGCAGCAAGTGGATTGGGGGGGGGGGGAGGGGGGTGGGGGGCGGATGCGTTCAACAATCTCAACAAGATATCCTGCCAGTTTAGATGTCATTTTGGGGCTCCCACTGGTTTCTCCAATCCCTCCACCATTGCCACACATGGAAAATCCTTCCCAGAATAGTATTATTATTGTAGATGGTATTAATGTATTCAAAATAATTGTTCCACAGGTGACATTGCCCTTTCACTTCAGGGATTTGAGGATTGCCACTGGTACAAATTGCATTGAATCAAGTATTGGGCGTGCCGTATAATTTGCAGTTCTGCCGTTTTTGCTACCAACTGTAACCAATGTCTCAATACTCCCAGTCACAATGACCAGTCCAAAGTCTGTCAACCGCTTTAACCAGATGAATAACATCAACCCATAACCAGACCACCAGGTAAATATGTTGAATTGAAATTCAATGTTTGGTTCTCTGAAGCAGCTACACAAATTAGAATTTTGATGGCATACTGTGGGATAGCATTGATTTACATGGTTAAAGAGGACCAAGCAAGTCAATACAGTCTGTAACTCTGATGAAACAGGACGTGTGTTAAGAATGATGAGGGCAGAGGAAACAGAGAATGATCGACCAAGCAGCACTAATCCACTGAGACTGTCATCCACCAAAGATAGATAAAAAAACAATTTGTTTTGTTTTTAAGATGTTGCTCTTAAAATTATCCCTTCGAGCACTTCCCTGGGTTATAATTTGTACCAGTTTATTTAAGGTGATTGTATGTGCTAGAAAAGTATAATTTTCACTGACAACTCAATATTAAATGATACATCATTAGAAAGGTCTCATTTTAAATCTTCTTAACATTTTCAGTAATTTGACTGATCTGTGGAATCCAAGTTTATTAAATGAATTTTATTATTTGTTTAATTTCTCTAATCCTTTACAGTAATTTCCTCATTGCTAAGAGCATACTCCTAATGATGCGAATCCAAATAAATATTAAAGAAAATCCACTAAAGCCCAGGAGGTGCCTGGGGGCTGCTACGTTCTCTTTACATTATGTGTGAGCCCCAATTTAAACAACACATATCTCTGAAAGTTTAAGCAATGTTAGAAGCACTGCAAGATGGTAGGATTTGAGTTTTTGAAATGTATTCAGTCTGACATCACATTGTAGTCATGTGACTATGCCATGAGGCTGTCTCTCTGGAGGCAGACATTTTAAAGCAGTTCAATAAAGAAGATACCCATGAAGCTCCGAAGTCTTTCAATATGAATCAGGTAGTAATGTCACTGGATTAGTAATCCAGAGGCCCAAGCTAATGCTCTGGGAACACGGGTCAATTCCCACCATGGCAGCTGATGGTGATATCTCTGGCAGTACTAGTGAAGGGACCCGTGATACTGAAATTCAATTGAAATAAAATAAATAAATCTGGAACATTTGAGTGATGGTGACCCTAGTGAAGGGACCCGTGAAACTGAAATTCAATTGAAAGAAAATAAATAAATCTGGAACATTTGAGTGATGGTGACCATGAAATTATCATCAATTGTTGTAAAAACCCATCTGATTCACTAATGTCCAGTAGGGAAGGAAATCTGCTGTCCTTACCCTGTCTGACCTACATGTGACTCCAGATCCACATCAATGTGGCTAATTCTTAACTGCCCGTTGAAGTGGCCTAGTAAGGCACACAATTCAAGGGCAATTGCATGGGCTACAAATGCCTTGCATTCCATGAGAGGATTATAAAAAGTAAGTGAATAAATTCAGTGATCAGAAAGCATGATCAAGTTCCATTCTGTTCTCCAACTAACCAAGTGGTTTTACCTTATACTTACCCATAACTGTTTGTGATCCTGCTGTCTGAGTATTTACATGTATCATCGCTTACATCATCCCCTTTATCCTGGACCCTTGCTTTTTCAGCAAATGTTACTGGCCATTTACCATTACCAGGGTTTTTGCAACCGGTGCCATTTTACGAGTGCCCGATTTCCGGAAATGGGCAACAGGCAGGTTAATTTATTGAAATATGTTTAAAGAAACATTTAAATGTCATTACCGAGTCCAGTGCTCAATCATCCGGGCTTGCCTGCCTTTATGGCTCCCCAGGAGAGTTTTCAGTGGCAAGGAATAGACATACTTCCAATGAATGGAAAGCAGTTGACTTGGCCTTGCTGGTGAAACCGGAGGCCATTGAGGACCACCACCACCCCCCCCCACCCCCCACCCCCGGGGAGGTCAGGTGCAGGGGAGGTGCTCCTTAGGCAGTGCTAGGCTGACAATGCCACCCTGGCACCTGGGCAATGCCCACCGGGCAATGCTGGGGGCAGGGCTAATGGGGAAGGGTCAGTGGCGGTTAAGGGGGAGGGCCAGTGGGGGCGTGGGGCCAGTGGGAAGAGGGGACCCTCTGCCACCCTGCAATGATCAGTGGGGGAATGGAGGGGGTGGAGGAAAAGGGAACCTACTGCCACTCTGCAGCGATTGGTGGGAGAAGGGCAGGGAGGCTATGATTGGTGGAGGAATGAGGGAGTCCGTGATTGCTCTGGGTGGCAGGGGCGTCGACGGGGGGGGGCTGCATCTACAGCTGTGGGCCCAGGTCAGAGGGGAGGGGTAGGTGCTGCTTCAGGCTGCCTGCATTAACTCTTTCTTTGTCAGACCCCTGCTACTGCAAATGCGCATGTGCAGCATTAGAGGCCTGCACACATGCACTACCTCTCTCTGCAGGCTTTCAGGTGCATTAAGGCCTGCCCACAGGTTTCTGCAGTGAGCAACAGGCTCACTCAGAATTTTGCAGCCAGAGTACATATGAGGGAGCATAAAATATGCGCAAAAGTTGGACCTGAAACTCTGCCAATTTCAGATCCATCTGGGGAAAAAAACGGTTAAAAAAAAGTAAAATACTGCCCTCTGAATAGAAAAGCTCAAAGCTGAACAAAACTATGGCCTGGAATTTACACAGCGGGTCTTCTAGTTAACTGCTGTAGTTCCAACGGAAGATTAGTGCAAGTTCCACTGAAACATTTCCAAAGTACCAGCTGCCTTCCACAAACATTACACCAATAGATGATGTAGAGCGGCATGATAGCATAGTGGTTAGCACTGCTGCCTCACAGCATCGGGGACCCGGGTTCAATTCTGGCCTTAGGTCACTGTCTGTGTGAAGTTTGCACTTTCTCCCCGTGTCTGTGTGAGTTTCCACTGGGGCTCCAGTTTCCTCCCATAGTCCAAAGATTTGTGGGCTAGGTTGATAGGCCATGTAAATTAATGCTAGCATCAGGGGCATTAGCAGAGTTAATATGTGGAGTTATGGGAATAGGGCCTGGATAAGATTGTATTCGGTATAGATTCGATGGGCCAAATGGCCTCCTTCTGTACTGTAGGAATTCTAGGTTAGGGGAAGACTGAGGAGCAGTTAGTCAAGATAATAAAATGAGAAGTTTGTTAAGTGGTGTTAGTACTGTCCACACATTGGTGTTGATTGGCAGTGCTTTGTATTCACTTATAACATTCAAATTATGCTTGCTGGGATCTTAGACAATGTCCTTAGACAATGCATAGAAGAAGGGCCAGCTGAGCTTACAGATTCAAACATATCCCACAGAGTGCTGAGTACAACACGAGATACTAACATGAACATTCAATGAAGAGTGAACACAAATAACACAATATTGTTTCTGCCACAATAATGTCCCTAACTCTTCTGCAACCATCAATGCATGCCTACCATGCAGTATTCATTTTGTTCTCTGACTAAGCTAGTCTCAACAAATAACAATGATGCACACATGAATAAAGTGAAGCTAATGTAATGTGTAATATTTACAAATGGAATTTAAATTTGCAAAACACATGTGGCTTTGTACTGTCAATAAGTGTTATGTTAATAGCAATAGAATTGGGTAGCAAAGTGTGGCTGTGATGAAGAGCCTCCCTGTTTAACCAGGAGACTGTTTTATACTCTTCTCTATTTTATATCTGCTGCATTGCAGGCAGACACCTGGGGTGGAGTTTTATGAGATTTTTTTCTGTGTCCAGTTAGTCTGAAAAGGCGAGAGTTCGAGATCTGTTTTTGGGTGAGTTTTCACACCCAATCTTATGTATTCCTATTTGGGCTAGTTACTTTCTAGCCAGAGAGGCTGTGGACAGGGCTTAGCTTGCTAGACAGCATGTAGAGGGAGGGACTGCGCATGTGCAGACCACTGGTAAACAGTAGCAGGGGTCTGACAGACAGAGAGAGCTGTCAGGAGGAGGAACTTCTTCACTCAAAGGGTGGTGAATCTCTGGAATTCTCTGCCCGTTGAAGTGGTGGAGGCTGCCTCGCTAAATATTTTTAAGAAGCGGGTTGATGGGTTTTTGATAAGAGAGGGGATTAAGGGTTATGGGGAGAGGGCGGGAACGTGGAACTGAGCCACGACAGATCAGCCATGATCTTATTGAATGGCGGGGCAGGCTCGAAGGGCCAGATGGCCTACTCCTGCTCCTATTTCTTATGTTCTTATGTTCTTATGTTCTTATGTTCTTACTGCAAGCAGCCTCAAACTTCAAGCCTTTCCCCGCAATCATGGGGGCCCATGGCACAAGATGTAGGCCCTGCCAACTCCCCCGCACCCCCACCCCACGCCACCAAGACTGATCGCCACCCCACCCCCCAGGTCAATCGTGGACCCTCACCCTCCCCCACCGATCCAGGTGCCAGGTTGCTATTGCTCAGGTGCCAGGGTGGTGCCAGTATGACACTGCCCAAGGGACACACCCACCTTGCACTCAGCCTCCCAAAGGGGACCTCAATGGCTTCTGGTTCCACTGGCAAGGCCAACGTGACGGTCCCCCGTTCATGGGGAGCTGGTGTTTTCCTCGCTGGAGAGAAAACCTCTCCCGGCGAGACCATAAAGGCAAGCAAGCCCAGACAATTGAGCGCCGGGCTGGCTAAACACATGCAAATCACTAATTTAATAAATTTAAATAAATTAATCAGTCTCTGACCGATTTCAGGTGAGAGGCTGACTGTGCCAGAAATCTGGATGTCATAAAATTGTGCTTGACAAGATAACCGGCGTCAATTGCGCTAACTGCTTTACAGCCGATTTTCCAACATTGTCCTGCCGTAAAGCAGCTGTAAAATTCCGGCCCTGGTTTCACCACAGAAAGGAAATTCCCCTGCTGTGCCTTCGACATGTTTCCTGTGCATACACGCCAACACTTTGAATTTTAATTCTAATCATGTGGGAACTGGTAAAATGCAAGGGAGAGAGCTAAGCTAAAGTGGTGCCCAGTTCTTGCTCCCCTGTCAGGAACGACACAATATGATAAAAATTCTGCCCCTTCCATTCCCCGCAGGACAAAAATCTTATTGTGAAAATAAACAGATTTGTTCACTATTTCTCATGGTGCCCCAGTGAGTTTGCCTCATTTGAATATACAAGTAAGGCACAGGATAAGGCTGCTCAGCCCCTTGTGGCAGTTCTGCTATTCAACAAGATCATGGCTGCTCTGATTGTAATCTCATCTCCACACTCGTACTGATCCTCAATAATCTTTCACCCCCTTGTTAATCAAGAATCTATCTAGCTCTGCCTCAAAAATATTCAGACTCTGCTTCCAATGTCTATTGAGAATAAGAATTCCAAAAATCCACAACTCACTGTGAGAAAGAAATTCTCATCGCTGTCTTAAATAGGCAACCTCTTGTTCTTAAATAGTGACTTCCTAGTTCTAGATTTTTCTTTGAGAGCAAACATCCACATCCATTCTGTGAAATGCCTCAGGATCTTCTACTTTCCAATCAAGTTACTTCTTTCTCTTCTAAACTCTAGCTGATATAAGCCTAGTTTGTTCAATCTTTCCTCAAAGCCAACCCACCCGTTCCAAGTATTAGTCGAATGAACATTCTCTGAACTGCTTCCAACACATTTACATATTTCCTTAAACAAAGACAGCAGTACTGGATACAATGCTCCAGATGAGGTCTCACCAATGCCCGGTATAACAGAAGCATAACCTCTCTACTTTTGTATCCAATTCCCCTCACAGCAAATAACATTCTATTAGCTTTCTTAATTACTTGCTGCACCTGCATTTTAACTTATTATGATCCATGTTCCAATATACCCAGATCCCTCTGTATCTCAGAGCTCTGCAAGTATTCATGACCAATTAATTCATTTTCTGTCCTTGGATACAGTTGGACCAGAACAGCAGGAGAAATCCCCTATGTTCTTAGGATCCCTTACATCCACCTGGGAAGGCCCAAGGAGATTTGGTTTAACATCTCAGCAAATAACCAGTAGCGCATTAATTGGGCAGAATTTTAGATTCCTATCAGAGGTGGCAATTGCGGTAAGAAGGTCTCAAAATTGGCATTGGAGAGTAATTGGCATGTCCCTCCCTCAGTGCCATTTCTGTTCTAGTGAGAGGGGTGGGGTAAGGAAGAAGGCTAGCCACTTGTAAGTAGAAGCTAGATGAGTAGACTAATTATATTGCTTATCAATGTCCCTCAGCAGAAGCCAAGTGGAAATGCTGCACACCCCCTCCCCCTCTCCCTGTGCCACCTACCACCTCCCCCCGAAAGCTGAAATGCACTCGGGAGGAAACATCTCCCAGTGGTAAACTGTGGTGATCCAACATTTGATCCGGTTATGAGCTTTGCCCTGTTGGGCTCCAGCTCCACGATGATGGCTTGATAATTGTGGACTTTAGATATTGAAATTGCTTACCTTTTCCGGAGGCTGCCTCCAAAAGAGTTTGTTTTGATGGTCTTTTTCATTTCCTTTGGAAGTCAGTGCTATTATTCCTGAAGTAGCAACAGCTTCTCCAGTTCTCATTTAAATAATGAGTCTTCAGAATGAGGATCTAATGTTTTTTAACAGGATGCGTAGAAATGAGAGCAGGTTTATTGACTCAGTTCTTCAGTAATCTTATAAGAAGGGCCCATAAGATTGAGGATTAGAAATTCTTTCACACTTAATTGAAAATAAAAAAAAGAAATACAGTCACTTTAGCAATTATTTTCAACTTGAAAACATGGCCATGAATGTTTACCATTGGCTGAAAGATATTTGTTTTTATGTAAAACATTCTGCCATCAAGTTCCACGTGAAAGTTCCAATGAGGGGCGTGACATCAATAATGGGCTAGAGAGGAGGAAGGTCTAACGGGCAAAGGTAATAAATATACTGTTTGGAAAATCTCCAAAGAAATGATTCCCAGGTGCCTGACATTGGGAGAATTTAGGAATGGCTAAATAAGAATCTTGAGATATTGGATGACGTGAAGATGTTGTTAATAGAACAAGAAATGTTTCTTACTTTCAGAAGCCAGGATTTCCCCATAATCAAAACAAATATGTTATTCCCCTTATTTAATGATCTTATTTAATGTTCTTTCTAATTTTTCACAGCTTGCCTAAAGACCTAATTGAATAACACTGACTTTGAAGTAATCTTTGATATGCTTTCACCACGGTCTACATTTTAATAACATTAAATAGCTTCCTTGGTGGGTTCATAAAAAAAACTGGATCTTGAACAAGGTGGCTCCTAATGCCTCTACATCTAGTCTAGTGACAACTGATTGGAACCAACTATGGTTCCCAGATATTAATCAATGTTGAATTCTACATGTACATAAGGAGATAATTTTCAAGACTCAATTATTTGAAAAAAGTGTTAGAAGCCAATATTTTTCAAATAGAATTCACTATTTAACTGAGCAATTGGCAGGGAACAGATGAATAAATATCCAGCCTGATCTCAATTATCGGAAAGAACACATAGATGCATGTAAATCAAGTGAGAAAATCATTAGCCAATAGCAGTCCTGATTTTTTTGCACATTATTGCCAGCCAATCCATTGAAGACACTAAATGCACACATAAATTATCAGCAAACTTTATTATTCTCTTTCCAATTATTAGATTTTGGCTTTACCTCATCTCCGAAGGTTGAATTGATTAAAATGAACACAACATTAATTATTAATGTTTAATGAAAAGATGTTAAATGTAGTAATTTCAGTAAATACATGGAAAGCAAAATAACACTGGAGTTGAGAATGAGGAGATAATGCTAGGGGGTAGGATGATAATCACTGTAATAACCGATAAGTGTATTGGCGGCCGCGCCTTCAGCTGCCTAGGACCGAAGCTCTGGAATATCCTTCCCAAACTGCTCTGTCTTTAACTTACTCCTTAAAACTTACCTATTTGATCAAACATTCATCACCTACTCTAACATTTCCTTCTGTGGCTCAATGCCAAATTGCTTGAGATAGTGATCCTGTAGCGTCTTGGGGCCTTTGACTACACTTGAAGATGCTGTAAAATGCAAGTTGTGCTTATAAGCAGAATGCTACATGAGTGAGTTGCTATGTGAATGGTATTTAAAGGGAAATGCAAAGCAGGAACATGATGCATTGAAGCTATCACTGAAATCTTGCTGCCATTCACACTAATGGGGTCTTTTGGTACTGCCGATCGCATATCCCTACTATGGGTTTCCCAGCAATGAGGGATGCATTCAACAGGGAATCCAAATCTGCCCGTTGAAGTGGTGGAGGCTACCTCGCTAAATATTTTTAAGACGCGGGTTGATGGGTTTTTGATAAGAGAGGGGATTAAGGGTTATGGGGAGAGGGCGGGAATGTGGAACTGAGCCACGACAGATCAGCCATGATCTTATTGAATGGCAGGGCAGGCTCGAAGGGCTAGATGGCCTACTCCTGCTCCTATTTCTTATGTTCTTGTAAGATCCCTCAGCCAGTGGGTGGCACGCTGCCTCCCAGCATCACAAAACACATGTGGGAGATAAAGGAAAATCCCTCCTGCCCTTTGGGTTGGATTTTCCAGCCATTATTTTTTCGATGGGAACATCTGGTACTGCCTAAGGATACTGCTTGAAACCCCCTTCCCTACCCCAATGGTGGGCTCCCTGGCAGTGAGGTGGGTAAACCATGCAAAATGCCACTATTAGGGGATCAGAAGTTCCCTTCCTGTGTGTTTGTGTTTGGAGAGGACTATAAAACCTGAGGTTAAATGAAATTTGTAGCAGGCACTTAAAGTAGAATGTTCAAAAGCATGAACGATGAGCCTTTAGAGGGATATGTAACACAAGTTAAGTAGAATTAGTATCTATAAATAAGCAGGGAATGAACATGGTAAGTACAACGTAACTTACATTTCAGTAATCCTTGTCATGCAGAGAGATACGTCAAAGTGTGGACAAAGCATAGGCACTAAGAAAGAAGGAGAATAAAAGGAGGGAAGTAAAAGACATTCCAAAACATTTCCATTAGCAGTCTTTTAGTAGCAGGCAAAGAAGTGACCTGTGCTCCAAAGTTTCTAAGATTGTTATGTTCTGAGACTGTCTGATGGACTTCAGATAAAATGGAAGAATGAAAGGGATCATGCAAACCAAATTTTTGCCTGATAATGAGCTTTGGTGGCTTGGTTCCTAAAGGTTAAAGGCAGGGGGGGGTGTGGGGTGGGGAGGGGGGAGGGGAGTGTGGCAGGTGTGTGTGTGTGTGTGTGTGTGTGTGTGTGTGTGTGTGTGTGTGTGTGTGTGTGTGTGTGTGTGTGTGTGTGTAGGATGCCATTTACTGGGAGGAAAATCCAAGATATTCTCAACAATGAACAATGATTGGAGCAGCTGTGCTGATGGTGAATAGACTGCTAGATCTCCAAGCCTCTCAGGGAGGTATTAGAAATTTCAGGTTTTATAAATGACTATTCTTTAAATTGCATGGATAATACTGAGTTAGGTGTCAAAGGCAAATGTTTCTACTTGGACATGATGCCCATGTGATTCACTTTGACATGGAGTAGGAGAAGAAGAGTCCACAGCAAACCATTGTAGTATTGGATAACAAGGTTTTTCTTAAGATATCATTGAACCCAACAAACAGGTTAGTTTACAAAAATGTGAAAGAGTGAGCAAAGACACAGAAGCAGCCAGCCTCTATGACTCACCATGCAGAATGCAGGTGGGGGTTAGTGTTCAGTTTGAAGAGACCAAGGATGGAATTCGCCCACCTGCGGCAATGACCCACAGTGAAGGCAGGTACAAAGACAGGGTACATTCCCCCTGCGGAAGGCAACAGAAAACCATGAAATAACTTCCATGCCCAATGTCATTTATTATACATCTGGGTGTTTTGTGCTGTATTCCATGGTGAGATGGGTTTGATGGCCCACCATCATATATGGGTGTCATATTTAAATTGGGCCCAACATCACTGACCTAGCATTAAAGAAAGAAGATTGACCACCTGAAGAAAGAAGATGGATCTCCAGGAACATGCTGAGGCTGGAAGATCCATCTAATTGATGCTTCCCCTATTCACTTTTGTGGTGTTCCAAGGTCCAGGGTTGCTGGTGGCCTCCATTCCAAATTATGGAGTCAATACTAAACCTCTACATGCAATATTGGTCCTGACATATTTTATTCCTGGTGTTGTGGAGGATCGGGCATGGGGTGTGTGGTGGGAGCGGATTCTATTTGGGCCTTTATCTGCGTCGCACTAGTGGGATACAAATTGGTTTCATGCAGGTTTCAATGGAATTTCAAATCTTCCATTGTGGGCACAAGTGGAAGATCCCTCAGGAAATTTAGACTGGTGTAAAACCTATTTTAAGCCTTCCCCTAAATTCTCCCTCCCAGCCCACCATTGGCAAGGGCATGGAGAATTATACCCCAAGTTTCTGAGGATTTAAACACAGCTGGAAGATTCGCTAGATTTGGCTAGAGGGAGGGATCTCCAGGATTTCTCATTATGAAAGTCTATTAGAGATTATGAATTATTTGGCTAGGAAAGGAAAAATGAAGCAATTTATCAGATGCCCAGAATAACTTTGTACTGGTTCCTGTGGAATGAAGTGTCCACTGAAGTAACAGAGTAAAGTAACCATGGAGGGAGATTATTGATCATTTTAAAAGGGGATTAATTCAGTAGTTTAGACTGTAAGTTGACTACTGAATAATGTTTAGACAATGCTGCTTTTGGTTATTTTATTACAGTAGAAGTCTTGAAGCTTAAAATTTTTTTGGATTGTTTCAGTCAATCACTGGAGGTTAAATATATTTTTAAATAAAATTGGTCACTACAGCAATCATAACATAATTGAAAGTGTAATGCATGGGATCTTCAGAGGGCAGGAGTGTACAATAGCCCGTTAGCAAGAGTAGTGTGGAGGCTGAGGAGCTGGAGGACCGGACAATACACACAAATTGTATGTCTAGAGCAGGTCTAGAGATGAGAGGAGCAATTTTAATGCTCTCGTATTCAATACACTGTTTCTAATGATCATGGGTACACATGGTAGTCCTTTATTCCAAGTGGAGCAGTTTTGTTGCACTGTTTTCCTGATCATATTCTTCAAAGTCTGATTCATTGTTTCCTCAATTTGCTAGATCATGTGTAACAGGCAAGGGAAAATTTTTGATCAATGCCAACAGTGCCATGGTGTTTTGCATAACTTGGGCAGTAAAGTGTGTTCCGTGGTCCAACTCAATACTATGGGGCTGTCCCCATCAAGTAAAAACCTGATAGATCAAAATGTTAACTGTGGCCATTGCTGTGTTCAAAGTTATGGGAAAAGCTTTCAACCATTTGCTAGAGGTATCAGTTATGACCAGAATAGGGTTATATCTCACCTTGCACTATGGTAAAGGGCCATAATCAATCTGGAGATTAGTCCATGAACCCTAGTCGAGTGTGTTTGAGTGCTGCTTTATTAGCGTAGCGGTCCAATTGTCCTGAGCACAAATTATACTATTTTCTACGTAATGCATTTGATCATTTTAAATTTGTGGCCACCAACATACATTCTTTATTCTTTCAGTTGTGTTTCCAATTCCCTGATGTCACTGTAAATCATAGAATTGATATATATATATAATTTGGTTCTGATTCTGTAGATCATCTTTTAGCATTAACCCATTTTTTTCCTGAATCTACTCTTTCCATTTGTACGATGAGGGTGTAATTTCTGCAGCCAATGCTTTAAATCATCATCCTCTTTCTGAGCTTCTATTAAACCACTGACTTGTGTCTGACTGACTGTTACTGCCCACATACCTGATGAAGGAGCAGCACTCTGAGAGCTGGTGGCTTGTGCTGTCAAATAAACCTATTGGACTTTAACCTGGTGTTGTGAGACTTCTTACTGTGACCGTTACTGCACAGAGAGGGGTAGGGATTTCCCTCCCTGTACACATCATTTTTGAAAGAAATCTCACAACACCCACTTAAAGTCCAACAGGTTTATTTTTAGCAAATGCCCCAAGCTTTCGGAACACGCTGTTCCTTCTCGTAAAGGAATAGCGTGTCCCGAAAGCTTGGGGCATTTGCTACAAGTAAACCTGTTGGACTTTAAGCTGATGTTGTGAGATTTCTTTCTGTTTTACCCCAGTCCAAGGCCAGCATCTCCACATCGCATCATTTTTGACCATAGGATTCATGGGTGTGTTCTGCTTCTGCAGGGCCGACCTTCAGTTTGAGGGTAATCAGTTGATTCCAAACAGGAGTACAATCTTCTTGGGGCATCACAATTTCTTGCAAAGTGTCCTGGATGACTATATCTAAAACAGGCATCTTCTACTAACTATCAACCTGGATAGTCCCTTCCTCCCAGAAAATAAGGAGGGTTAAGGCAAGGCA
Source organism: Carcharhinus amblyrhynchos (assembly GCF_965287045.1). Taxonomy (NCBI): domain Eukaryota; kingdom Metazoa; phylum Chordata; class Chondrichthyes; order Carcharhiniformes; family Carcharhinidae; genus Carcharhinus; species Carcharhinus amblyrhynchos. The sequence continues at coordinate 36,200,224 of NC_137346.1, read as the reverse complement.
TGATCGTACACCGTTTGACGGGTGTCTTCTATCTCGTCTTCATTTCTCCGAATCGGTTCACCAGTTAGTCCACGCACTGGATTAATTTTGCTTTGCTGCTTAAAAACAGAATTTTGATGCCATTTCCTGTGTTTTGACTAAACACCTCAGTACCCATGCCTCTGAGTAAACGGCATCTGAGGAGTCAAAACGCTCACTGCATCTCTTTGCTTGTCCTGTGGCATGGCTTACCAGAGTACACAACCATTTTCCAGAGTGGGGAGCCATTAATTTCACCTGTATGACTCCTGGAACAAAAACATTACTAAAGTATACCCAGGGTCAATTTACAAATGAGCTCAGGTGCCCCCTTTTTCTCTGCTGGCATTAGTTTAATCTTCCTATAGGATCACCCCTATTTGATCCTACTGTGTCCCTTATAGCTTGTAACATTTCTGGAGAATTCTGTGGCTGTCATGATGTGGAGATGCTAGCGTTGGTCTGGGGTAAGCACAGTAAGAAGTCTCACATCACCAGGTTTATTTGGTAGCACAAGCTTTCGGAGTGTCGCTCCTTCTTCAGGTGAGTGGGAGTTGTTTTCATAAACAGGGCATACGTAGACGCAGACTCAATTTACAAGATAATGGTTGGAATGCAAGTCTTTACAGGCAATGTGAGTGGAGAGAGGGTTAAGCACAGGTTAAAGAGATGTGTATTGTCTCCAGCCAGGGCAGTTTGTAAGATTTTGCAAGCCCAGGCAAGTCGTGGGGGTTACAGATAGTGTGACATGAACCCACGATCCCGGTTGAGGCCGTCCTCCTGTATGCGGAACTTGGCTATCAATGTTTGCTCAGCGATTCTGTGTTGTCATGTGTCGTGAAGGCCGCCATGGAAAACAGAATATGGTGCTCGACTCATCGAGCGACAGTTCTGACACGCCACAGCAAAAAACCGCACTGACTCCTCAGGAGATAAACACGGGACACGGTGGACAGACTACCCTTCATTGCCCAGTACTTCCCTGGAGCAGAGAAGCTACGACATCTTCTCCGGAGCCTTCAACATGTCACCGATGAAGATGAACATCTTGCCAAGGCCATCCCCACACCCCCACTTCTTACCTTCAAAAAACCACACAACCTCAAACAGACCATTGTCCGCAGCAAACTACCCAGCTTTTAGGAGAACAGTGACCATGATACCACACAATCCTGCCAAGACAACCTCTGCAAGACATGCCAGATCATTGACACAGATGTCATCATCTCATGTGAGAACACCATCCACCAGATACACAGTACATACTCTTGCAACATGGCCAACATTGTCCACCTAGTATGCTGCAGGAAAGGATGGCACATTGGCAAAACCATGCAGATGCTATGACAACAGATGAATGAAAGTCGCTGGACAATCACCAGGCAGAGTGTTTTCTCCCTGTCAGGGAACACTTCAGCAGTCACGGGCATTCAGCCTCTGAACTTCGGGTAAGTGTTCCTCAAAGCAGCCTTCATGACACACAATGCAGAATTGCTGAGCAGAAGCTGATAGCCAAGTTCTGCACACATGGGGATAGCCTCAACTGGGATCTTGGGTTCATGTCACACTATCTGTAACCCCCATGACTTGCCTGGGTTTCAAAATCTCACTAACTGTCCTGGCTGGAGACAATACACATCTCTTTAACCTATGCTTAATGCTCTTTCCACTCACATTGTCTGTACTTTTAAGACTTGATTACCTGTAAAGACTCACATTCCAACATTATCTTGTAAATTGAGTCTGTGTCTCTGTATGCCCTGTTTGTGAACACAATCCTTCACTCACCTGAAGAAGGAGCGACACTCTGAAAGCTTGTGCTACCAAATAATCTGTTGGACTTTAACTTGGTGTTATGAGACTTCTTTCTGTGGATGTGCCAGGGCAGATCATACTGTCAAACTTAGAGTCATAATCAATAGCTTCTTCTCCTCATCATCATCCAAACCAAGTCAAATTCTCTGATGATTTGCCTTTTGAAAGAAATTCTTTGGATCATTTTCGCATTCAAATAGTTTTACTGATTTTGCAATTTCAGCCAATTGTGTAGTATTTTGAGGTTTTGCATTTTTAATATGATTACCATGTCCAGACTTGATTACCCTGTCCAGACATTCTAGTGGCCATTACTAGGTTCATAGCGTAATTGCTGCAGCTTCCCGTGATGGAGCAATGTCCATAAGCGAGGGTATCATTGGGTCTGAAACAGAGGCTATGTGGGGGGTTGACTTCTTTAAGGCTGTCCCTCATGATCTGAACCTTTTCTTACTGGGCATTCCAAATCAATATTATCACCTGTTAACTCTTCTTCTTCCCTAAAAGTACCTCTCTCTGGTAAGGTAAGGCTCATTTTAATTTTTATATTTCTGCATGGCATTTCCAGTAATCTACACTGAGATGTCAATTCCATCTAATCTGACGTGGAACTTTAACGGTGGCTTTATGATCTGAATTTTCACACGCCAGGTGATGGGCCACTGAATCTGGTAGACCCAAACTTTCATTGCCTGTTCCTTATCCTGGTAAAGCCTTTCACACTGATTTGGAAACTGAATCATACCTATGACATTTAAATTCCACATTTTGATTTCTTCTTCCAATCTTTTCTCTAACTCAATGACTTGCTGTTTTGAACTTTCATTTTGATCTGTCAGATTTTTAACTTGTTTTTCAGATTCACCTAGGAACTTCATGTAACATGCTATTGCCAACAGCTTTTCAATTTTACTGACGTTGTTTCCCAATTTTGCAATTTCTTTCCATAACTGATTCCCTAAGGGTCCTTGACTTTCCAATGAAATATCAAGGTATTACGTGCACTCTGGCCATTTACCCTGTAAGCACCTCGTACCAGTCTTCCTTCTCACCCACAATGGAGGCCAGGGTGCCCCTTAGTGTCATGTTCTCACTAACCCTCAGAACTAAATCAAATGACATGGGAAGTTACTGGGACTGATCAGTAACTGTGTCCAGAAGGCAGATCCTGTGGAGTCTACCTCGCTTTATTGTGAAATCTTACCAATAGTCTTCCCTCGCTAAATTCTCTTTCCGGCCTCTCTAAGGAATGCATATCAGAAACATGTTATCCTGTATGTATCAGAAACATGTTACGCCTCTCTGATACTCCAGGAGAAAGGTCTTAGTCATTTTCGTGGTTGACTCTAGAGTTTACCCCTGCCAATTTGCTGACTCTCTGACTCACACAAATCCCGGATCTGTCTTTGGGTATCCGCAGACTACCTAGCTCAGCATCCATGATGTTTACTCAAGGAATTCTCAGTCCACATTTTACTCTGCATTGTCTTTTCTTTCTCTCTTTGTAGCAGTGAATTTAATGATTGTTTGTGACTGTCAGTAATTGGGGTTCTGGCGTGATTGTGAAAAAACATCCACTTTTAAGTTTGGCCCACCGGGGACACCAGTGTTCACTGAGACCCTCGCTTCAGCTGATTAACAGACACAACATCGATATTCTTAAATCAAATCACTTCTTTATTAATCAAATATAAAATCTCAGAGCTTAGCACTAATACACCCTGTTTAAAACACACAAATCATTCTATCTTTGCTAACACTACAAATTCCTCTGCAAGGGTTTAAACAAACAATACTTATCTAATGAATTCTAGTGAAGTTGTGGAGATGTCACCACCTAATCGTTCTGGTCAGGATTGAACGGGGATTGAACTCTGTCCTTAACGCTCTCTTCCACAACAGGTCTTCCTATAAGTGATCGCTAATTTGACTAAGTCTGTGACAATATTTATATCTTCCTTGGGTTTAGTGTGTTTGCTTGTATGTCTTTGTTCCTGACAGATTACCACAGATGTCCATGGCCTCCCATCATCGTCTCCTACTTCCAGTGTGATCGGTGATTGTTTACAACCAATTGTTCCTTTCACATCTCTGGCACCTCAAACTGATAACAATCACCTTTTGAAGTCCAAGGACTTCCTTGCTTTCTTGTATCCTGCGGCAGAACTGTTTATGTGATTCCTTGTAGTGTCTCTGTAATTTAGCCAAAATTCCCATCAGTTTTCAGTGTCTCTCTTTTACTTTGCCAATTTTGCAGCAACATTTGGGCCAGGGTCACAATAATGATTTGGGTTTGGAAAGAGAGCCATATCAAAGATGGAGTGATGATATGGAGATGCCGACGTTGGACGGGGTAAGCACAGTAAGAAATCTCACAACACCAGGTTAAAGTCCAACAGGTTTATTTGGTAGCACAAACCACAAGCTTTCTGAGCGCTTCTCCTTCATCAGGTGAGTAGGAGTTCTGTTCACAAAGGATATGATATATATAAGGATATATCTATATATGATGGAGTAATCAGACTGTAGATATCTCAACAGGTCAAACAGCATCTGTGGAAAGAGAAACAGTTAATGCTGACCTTTCATCAGTATTTCCAACATTTACTGCTTGTATTTCAGATTTCCTGCAGATGAAGTATTTTGCCTTTTACAAACCATATTTGGTGACTGTCAGTCAGGCTGGTTGCAGACTGCATTTAAACCTTAGCCTATGGACTTGAAGCCATAGAACTGTTTGTCACACTGAGGTATGGTGGGTGATCTAACTGAGAATTTGATATCACTGTGGAAGGTAGGTCAAAATAAGAAAAATGACTGAAAACATGTGAGGGAGTTGATTGGTGGTATTTTCTCAGTGGGAGAAGATAGTACCACTGGGTTTTAGGGTTGGCAGCTGCACTTGTAGGCAAAGCAATTGATGTAGTGTCAATGATAGAAACCTCAGAGATCTTGAGGTCACATATATTGATGTGAATTGGTGGCTAGAAGTATGGGTGGGGAAGTTAGTGATATTGGTGACAATAAAGGGCGCAAGTAGGATTACAATGTTGGCTGGGTCAGGGAATGTGAGTTATAGTTGAAAGGGAGGTTTAGTGCTGAGATAGAAGAGAGGGCAATTCAGTGAGCTGAGGAGGAGGGTTGGAAAAGGATAAGGAGCCTGGTAGTGGAGGAGCAGCTTAGGATCTGGAGATGAGTTGCTTGAATCCGGGACGTAAAATGTAGCACTGTGGATAAGGAGCACGGAAGCTAAATTATTTATTAATGAATGTGATGTGGCTCTATAGCTCAGCTGGTCAACACTAAACAACATTCTGTCCAGAATACCAGTTAAGAATTGATCAGATTTTTCCATCGAATTCTGAGTAAATTTGATCAATGACAAAGTGCTGGAGTTAGACAAAAGGAAGAGACAGGGTGAGTTAGATCATTAAAGTGTTTTGAGCAGTGTTGAACAGTCCTCCAAGATATCGATGAGTTCAATAGCAGACTGATCAGTACATTTTATGCAACATACTTTTGACAACCTTGGATTTAAGCCTCATATCAATACCAATAATTTATATTTACCTCACACCTTAAACGTCATAAAAGTCCCCAAGGTGCTTCACTGGAGCATTATCAGGCAAAATTTGACATTGAGGCACATAAAGAAATATCAGTACAGCTTACCAAAAGCTTGGTCCGAGAGATAGGTTTTTCTGGAATACTTGAAAAAAGGAGACAGAGGTAACAAAGTTTCAAGAATCCCAGAGTTTAGGGCCCAGGCAGCTGAAAACATGGCTACCAACTTGGGGCAATGGAAATTGGGTATATGTAAGAGCCCAGGACTGGAGGCATGCAGAGATCTTTGAGTGATGTAGAGCTGTAAAGGTCAGAGAGGAGCGAGGCCATGGAGGGACTTGAGCATGAAAGCAAAATGCTAAATTCAAGATATCACTGAAAGCAGGTTCCTCTGTGTAGCATTAACAATCCCGATAGTTGGTGCTTGTGGGTATTGTGAATTGTGGAATTATCTTGTTCTGGCAATATTGTCACATTGTCTCCCTGAAGTCAGTTTCTCCTGTATGTACTAACTATTCACTGTGCTGCTCTGCTGAATTCTTTGGCTCTTATTTTTAGCCACTTTCAGCTGCCTTCCTTTTGAATATTTCAGCTTTTTTACATCAGCACATCCATTATTGTCAGAAATATTAGCGTGCAATTTCAGTTGAATTGTATTTTTGAAAGTCTCTTTATTTTTAAAACGTTCATTATTTGAGTGAACAGAGCACACAGGATGGCATTTTGTTTCAGTTGAACTGTGTTTTTTAAGTATTATCTCACTCTATATTATTTTGGTACTCATGAATGTGGCCATCCCCTTGAGCTCACATGTTATTGAACTAGCACTGTATTTAGAGGCTGTTTGTGCATTGCATAAAAGGACATCAATAGACTACTCAGCCTCTCAGCCCTGCTCTGTCATTCAATTAAGCCATGCTGATTTGTGTCTTTAACTGCATCTATCTGCCTTGGCTCCATAATCCTTATGTGGAGATGCTGGCGTTGTAAGAAGTCTCACCACACCAGGTTAAAGCCCAACAGGTTTATTTGATAGTAAAAGCCACTAGCTTTCAGAGCAATTGCTGCTGCTTTATCAGGTGAGTGGGAGTTCTGTTCATAAACAGGGCATATAAGGACACAAACTCAATTTACAAAATAATGGTTTATTAACTTGTGCTTAACACTCTCTCCACTCACGTTCTCTGTACCTTTGAGACTTGATTACCCTGTAAAGACTTACATTCCAATCATTATTTTATAAATTGAGTTTGTGTCTTTATATGTCCTGTTTGTGAACACAACTCGCACTCACCTGACGAAGGGGCAGCAAGCGTTCTGAAAGCTGGTGGTTTTTGCTATCAAATAAACCTGCTGGATTTTAAACTGGTGTTGTGAGACTTCTTACTCCCTAATCCTTAACAGCATTCCTGAACAAAAACCTATCAGGTGAGGAACAATGTCTCATTGAACCCACTGAAATCTGGTCCCCATTGCAGCCAAAAATCTGACTATGAACCATTATGCATCTGGCACCTTGCTGGCTGGAAGCGGATGGAGGCTGTAGATGGCCTTGGCAGAGAGTACACAGCTTCAAACTGTACCATCTCAGTAGAAGCAACAGCCATCTGGATGGGCAAGCTGACAGGCAACAGAAAGGGCACTGGCATAGTGACAGTAGTGGGAAGGTCCTAGACAGCAGGTTTATTCTGCACGGAGCCACATCTCCCCATAGGCAGTGCCTCAACAATGTTGGTAATCTATTGGAGCACATAGTGTTGGAATTGCTGTGACACCCTGCAAAACCTAACAGTTTTGATGGCAGGGGGATGAACTTGCATGCCAGCAGTCTTCCTTTTCAACACTTGGACACTGAGAAGATGCTCTTTCTGTTGCAATGGACATTGCCACATCAGCCATTGGAGGCTGCATCATGATATAGACTGGAATTCTCCAGCCATTCATGCCCCACCACCGCTGCCAAAAAGGATGGAGAATTCGGTGCTCAGCCAAATCTCCATTCACTGCAGCAGGGTGGATGAATCCCGCCACCGTGAATGGCTGGAAAATCCTGCCCATAGTGCACAAGTGTGCAAATGGAGTTGGCCACACATCCGAAGGGATGGGTTCAAAACTCTGTGCAAAGTTCTCTGCTGGTTAGGTTCTGGACCCTTCCATGTTTCTTGATATTGGTTGCTTCAATAAGATCATGACTGCTCTGATTACAGTCTTGACACTTTCTTGCTTGCCTCCCTTAGCCCTTGATTCCCTTGTAAATCAAAAATCTGTCTGACTCAGCAATGAATATATTCAGTGACCCAGCCTCCACAGCTTTCTGGATAGAAATTTCAAAGACATAGGCCCTCTGAGAGAAGAAATTCCTCCTTGCCTCCACCTGAAATGGGAAGTCCCTTATTTTCAATCTGTGGCCTCTAGTATTAGATTCTTCATGAAAAGGAATTATCCTCCCAGCATCTTTCCTGTCAAGCTCCCTCTGATTCCTACGTACATAACAACATAAGAACAGGAGTAGGCCATCTAGCCCTTCGAGCCTGCCCCGCCATTCAATAAGATCATGGCTGATCTGTCGTGGCTCAGTTCCACATTCCCGCCCTCTCCCCATAACCCTTAATCCCCTCACTTATCAAAAACCCATCAACCCGCGTCTTAAAAATATTTAGTGAGGTAGCCTCCACCACTTCAACGGTCAGAGAATTCCAGAGATTCACCACCCTTTGAGTGAAGAAGTTCCTCCTCAACTCTGTTCTAAACTGCACCCCCCCCCCTTATCTTGAGGCTGTGCCCTCTAGTCCTGCTGTCCTTTCTGAGCAGGAAGAACCTCTCCACCTCTATCCTATCCATCCCTTTCATTATCTTATACATCTCAACGAGATCCCCCTTCATCCTTCTAAACTCCAACGAGTACAAGCCCAGTCTATTCAGCCTCTCCTCATAGCTCAACCCCCTCAACTCCAGTGTCAGCCTAGTGAACCTCCTCTGCACTCCCTCCAAGGCCAAAATATCCTTGTGCAAGGATATTTTGTTTCATAAGAACACTACCCATTTTGAGTCCATATTCAACAGCATTCTTCTGACTGTACCAGCAAAGTCCTCAAATATGACCTTTAAAGCAGAACATACATGCAACTTAACTTCTAGCAAGCTGGCACCTGCGTTATTATACACCTCCTGTCCTGGCTGCAGCCTACTGATACCCTTTGTCTCACCATGCACTAATCCTGACTCTAATCTCTCCTCTTAGACTAGCACAATGCCAATATCTGAGCTGGTGGCTGTGAGAATGATTGATGGTATCTCCATTACTGGTCAGTTTTCATCTCTTGGGTATCTGAAAGAAGAAAGGCACAAGGTTAAGATTGTGGTGTAGGGAGGGGGTGGGGTGGGGTTGATGGATGTGAGAGATGTAAGAGGTGCATGCTTACAGCAGCTGGAGAGGCTAAAGTTAGATGTGGAGAGGAGGGTTAGATATGAGGATATAATTATCTTTGGTTTCAATCTCATTGTTGACTATTCCTCAGAAATAGCTACTCCAATAATGACCAGACACCATCTCTGTCAAATGTTGGCAAGCTTGTCCATCTCCAGTTAGCTCCTGCTGCTTTTAACTGTATGCCACCAGGTCCCCCTACAAGAGAAAGAAAAGTGTGTTAGTGGCACATCCGGGCAATGAGGCCAGCATGGTCGAATAGTTGGCAGTGTGATCAAGCTTTAAGAGATGGATGTGAGCTAAGTGTGAGAGTGTGGGTGAGATGAGTGTGGGAGCAATGTTCAGTATAAGTTATCTTTTGATATCTGAGTGGGGTTATCTTGCCCGTAGCAGAGTCTGAGGCTAGTGGTAAAGGAGATGGGATATGAAACTTGAGCTTTTTGTGGCAGTGCATCCAGGTTCCGAGGATTGGTGCCTGGCTTTGGTTATCAGTTTCCATTGCTCTCTGAACATGTGTCTGGGAGAGTAACTGACTCCCTGAAAATACAGAGCATAGAATCATAGAATCCCTACAGTGCAGAAAGAAGCCACTTGGCTCATTGGCTCTGCAATGAATCTCTGAAAGAGCATCTCAGCCAGGTCCTCCCCTCTGCTCTATCCTCATAAAGTCATGTATTTGCCCGCTAATCCACCTAACCTGCACATCTCTTGACTGTGGGAGGAAACTGAAGCATCCAGAGGAAAACCACACAAATGGGGAGAATACACAAACTCCACACAGATACTCAAAGCTGGGATCCAACCTGGGTCCCTGGCACTGTGAGGAAGTAATACTAACTACTGTGCCAGCATGTCACCCTTTTTGCCTTCCCTGCCAAGACATCCAAAAGTCTGGTTGCCCACATTTTCCTATGATGTGCCATTCTTCAAGATTTCACAGGCCAGATTCACTTTCTTCACTACTGCCAGGGCCTTTCTGAGGCACAGTGCATGCCCCTTTAAGCAGTACAGACTAGCATTATGTGGTGCTCGGGTCTCAGGGTGGACTTTTCCAGCCCTTCCCGCTGGCAGGATCATTCAGTCCTACCAAAGTCAACACCCCGCTCCCCCCGCTGATGGTGACATGCCAAGGAATGTAAATCGCCATTGACTTCAGAGGGACTGGAAAATCCTGACACTGATGGCGGGCCACTTCCACTGCAGGAAAACCCACCGGCATGAGGGTGCTGGAAAACTCTGCCCTCAATATTGGTTCCCTCGTGATGCGCCCAGCCAATCAACAATTAGTGCTGACTAAATGCTGAGATCATTAAAATGAGCAGGCATTATGAAGTTTCTGTGTTTGAGTCAATAGGGCTAGGTTTATTTGGCATTGCAATTTCCACAGCTCGCTTTGAGGGCTATCTAATTTAGTCCTCTATTCTTAACAATTCCTTTCATCATCTTAAATTGAAAATTAATCATTTGGCAGTTGCAGTTATTTAACAAGCAAATCAATCTGGAAGGCCAAGAATGATGGAGAAAAATGTTCTCCAGTATTTCTATGTCTACAGCATATGTAGCACACAACAATCTGCACAAGAAGGGCTACAATATTAAATCTGTTGTGTGGATTAGTTTAGTCACCCAAATAGAAGTTGTGGTATAGAGTTCAATGGTTTGATTCATCTGTGTTTGATTATGCCAGTATGATAATTGATTCTGGTACAGTTCTTGATTTATTCAGTTTGTGATTGGAGGTCATGAGCTAAGTATTGACACTTAACAAGGAATGTTCCAAAAAGTATCTGGACTCTGAGCTTGTGTTGAAAGTCCTGTAAGTTTTGAGATGTTTTAAAGCTCCATAAATAAAACCGTTTGCCACTAGAATAAGAGTAATCTCTATATTACTGATAGAAATAAGATTAAACAACAAACAGATGAATACATAACAGGTATCAAATAAATTATACTGCATGCACAGTTCCCTCAGAATGCTGATTGATTTTGAAAGAACTTTCTCACTTTCTTGCATCTCCCAAGGGAAGACTGAGTATCCACTGATAGATCTGTAGCATAGAACCACTACTGTGCAAAAGAGGTAATTTGGTCCATCAAGTCTGCACCAACTCTCTCCCAGGCCCTCTCTCTCACCTATCCCTGTAATCCCATACATTTACCATGGCTAACCCCATCTAATCTACACATTTTGGGACACAAAGGGGCAATTTAGCATGTCCAATACACCTAATCTGCACAACTTTGGACTGTAGGAGGAAACCCATGCAGAAATGGGGAGAACATGCAAACTCCACATCGATGGACACCAAAGACTGGAATTGAACCCAGGGCCCAGGAGCTGTGAGGCAGCAGTACTAACCACTGTGCACTGTAAGGCAGAACTTTTCCTAGCTGTTGCCCCAAGTGTACTGTCAGCAGAAAGAGACAGTAAGAGTGAGAGAGACATTAGAGGGAAAGGAAGTCAGTGCAGAGAGCAATGACAGGGGAGAGGGAGAATTCGCAATGAGAAAAATAGGGATAGCGGAGAGAGACTGATATTGAGGGAGAAGGAGAAAGATGAAAGAAGAGTGAAAATGCAGAAGGGAAAGTGATAAATAGAAAATACAGTTAGAAGTAAAAAAGTAAACAATTTCAGAATCAGGAGAGAGAGAGAAGTAAGGAAATAGTGAGAAAGAATGCTCTTATTGTAAATATTTGGGAATATATGGGAAGAAATAGTCTGTTGCAGACATAGCGGTAAAAGTCCACCTCCTGGCCCACCACAGAATCAGAGCAGGTGAGGGGCGGACAACAGAAATGTCTGTTGACCTTGGGCGGGAATTTTCGGTCTCGCACGAGCGAGGCTGTAAAATCCTGCTCATAATGCGGATCTCTGATGCTATATATTTTGTTATGTTGTTGCACTGTTACTTTAAGTGTCAAATCATGTGTATGGTTTGTGACATTATTGGCCGATCTTGTGGGCTTTTCTAGTCTAGATCAACTTCTGTAGAGTTAACACTTCTGAATAAACCTGTGTTGTTCTTTTTACCCAACCTCCTGCTCTCACTTTTATTCAAAAAGTGTATGTAACACCTGAGATACAATCATTAACAACAAGGTGTTGATTTTTGTCTTCCTTTGGCTGACGTTAACAAGGCGTGAACAGCTTCAGATGGCATTGCAGCCTTATTACCTGATTAACGCTGATGATATGGCCAGCCACAGTGTAAAAGGGACCGAACAGTAAGCGTGAAAAGTGGCTGCCTGATTAAGACAATTACAATCTGAAAATCTGTGCTATTAACAGAATCTCCACTACCATTTCAGGCATGGACTGTTGAAAGCCTGCGCAGTGCACAATTTCACCAGTTCCACCGATTTGGGAGAAGAAGAAACCTACCAAAGAAAGATCATAGAAACCCTACAGTGCAGAAGGAGGCCATTCAGCCCAGCCAGTCTACACCAGCAACAATCCCAGCCGAGGCCTTATCCCCACAACCCCGCACATTTACCTGGCTAATTCCTCTAACCTACACATCCCGGGACACTAAAGGGCAATTCAATATGGCCAATCAACCTAACCTGCACATCTTTGTGGAGCATCCAGAGGAAACCCATGCAGACACGAGGAGATTGTGCAAACTCCACATAGACAGTGACCCAAGCTGGGAATCGAACCCAGGTCCTTGGAGCTGTGAGGCAGCAGTGCTTACCATTGGGTCTGTGTTATTGACCCAAGATGAAATCCTTGCCTAACTAAGATTCTTCTTCTCCTAAAATCTACAGGCTTTTAAAATGCAAGCCTGACATTGCGGCTCAGTGGCTAACGTTACTGCCTCACAGTGCTGGAGGCCCAGGTTCAATTCTGACATTGGGTGACTGTGTGGAGTTTGCACATTCTCCCCATGTCTGCATAGATTTCTTTGGGGTGCTCCGATTTCCTCCCACACCCCAAAGATATGCAAGTTAGATAGATTGGCCATGCTAAATCGCCCTTTGTGTTCCAAGATGTGTAGGTTAGGGAGATTAGCCATAGGAAATGCATGAGATTACGGAGATAAGACAAAGGTGGGCCTGGTTAAGATGTCTGTTGGAGAATCAGTGCAGACCTGATAGGCTGAATGGTTTCCATCTGCAGTGTAGGGATTCTATGATTCCTAACACCTGTTGTTCTGCTTGGAGTAGGGACAGTTTGTGACAAAGATTGAGGTAAAATGAGAGTAATGAAATTTACTACAACCTCACAACCACAACTCAAGATTCTGTGTTCCAATCAGAACTGATCGTACACATCTGGAGAATTGAGACAGGTCCCAGGAGGATTTCGTTCTGGCCACTTTGCTCTCTAAGGATGATTGCCACCTTTCCCAAAGGCCTGAGGTCCAGAACGGGTTGTGTAGCAGCCTCCACTTCCTCAAGGTCTGGCCCAGTGCTATAGGTCTTGAAACCTTGCTGAAATTTTTGGTGTACCTCTGTCACTTTTCCTAACCATAAAATCCCTATAGTGCAGAAACAAAGCTGTAATGCTGCTGAAGTGTCTGGAATCTTCACTCTAGCTGGCAAGATCCCCTGATGGTGAAAGAATGGTCCAGAAAATAATGGTCAAAGGATGGTGAAAGGATGGTCCAGAAAATAAGGTCAAAGTTGTGGTGGGTATGGAGGGGACATCTTCACTTATTTTAATCTCTCCCCTGACACTATTACTTATGTGTGGCAGAGAGCATTGTGGAAGCTAGACTTTTCAATTTCATACAAACTATTCAAACTCTCCAATGTTCTCTTTAGAGGCAAGCAGTATTAGAGGTAATTTATTCAGCCCTCTTGACAAAGTTTGACATTCTGCTTCACAAACAAAGGGAAAACTGACATTTGATGATGGAAAAGCTATTTATTTGAAGCACTAGAGGAAATCTACAGACAGATGTTTTATAGAGTAATCAGATAGATCACTACTAGAAGAGTCACTGAGATAAGCAAATGAAAGCAATTGCTGTAGACATACAAAGGAATACCATCCTGAGCTCTGACAGCAGCTTACTGTCGGGTCTCATAGCTGCCTGAAAAGGTCACTTGTTCACTTAGAAATAAAAGGAAGGCATCAGATGTTAGGCCCCTGATTCAAAGTGTGGCAAAGTTCAGGATTGATTGATTCTGGATTCTTTGGGGGGAGAGTTTGAGTAATTTTCATCTAAGACATTGGTTAGATTGCTCTATGGAAACAGAGTAATTGAGGGAATGGGAGGAACATGTCAGTGTTGATTCCTTCCCTGTTATGTGGTTCAGCGAAACTGGGTTGAGCGTATTTCTTTCTGAAAAGCTTTAAACAGGTCCTATGTTGTCCATTGGTCTCCGATACAAGCGGGACTAACTAGGGATCCTTAAAGGAAACTCTGGATGCTGCCCCTATAGAGGAAAGATCCCCTTCTTTCTCAGATTTTCATGGATGCTCTTCCAACATCTTATAAACCAGGGGCTGAGGCAATCGGTGATGCCATCTCGCATCATTATCACTAACCTCTTTCCTCCCCTCCTCCATACTTTTCAACTGGGCTCCATGGAAAAAGTACCCTTACCACCTCCTGCCCCCCCCCCCCCCCCCCCACCCTTACCACACCACCAACATTTCCCCCCCCCCCCCCCCCCCCCCGTTCCAGTGGTGAGCTGCCCAGTGTGCTGCTTCTTTTGGTTAACCAAATAGGGATACTGCATAGAAGTAAAGGGAATCTCAAAGGAGACTTACAACATCAAAACAAAGTGCAATTTGAAGGGGTTGATAAAACACCTGCCGCATTAGTGGGTTTCGCTGTATTTCCACAACACAATATGGCTACCACATAAAGTCTATTAACAGTATGATCGATGCATTTCAAATTAACCCTTTCCTCACATTATTGGCTGTATAAATGCCTTATGCATCATGTAGTCTAATACCCCTGTTAAAAAGGTGTGATCTAGGAACAGCTAGCAATGCGGTGCCACAGGGCACCCACAGAAGAGTATGTGTTGTCTTCGTTTTACCTCTGCAGAAATTTTTTTTAGAAATCAAAAATTAATGAGTTGTTGCCTGACTCAGAATAAGAACGTTGAAGGGCACCATGCCAAGGTTGAGGAATAATTAGTATAGGCTTCTTTGGGAAGCACTGGAGTAACAGACACATTGTGTTGTGCCAGCGACATGATGATGATACTTGTGGGTGGCAAGCTGCACATCCAAGTTAAGTATGGGGGAGGAATGGGCCCACATTTTAATATATGGATGAAGTAATCATACTGTGTGGTTAGAAATGACCTTTGGAGAGATGACTATTTTTAAAAGTAAGCAACATAAAAATTACATTTATCAGAAGCTGACGATAATAAGTTGAGCGTAGGACAGTTGGTACTAATTTGCACATTTATGTTTAATAGTTTTTGGCCTTGAGGTATGCCATGTTTTCAGCCTCATTACTGTTAGCACAGGGGGTATAATGAGTGCTGCACTCTGTCTGCTAGGCCAGAGAGGCAATCGGTGATGCCCACAATTAGCTCTATGCTTTCCTCCATCGAGAGCTCAACAACTCGCATATCATTTTATTGCACTGTATAATGTTGCTATGGTCTTTGCCTGGCTCTGACAACTCAGGAGGCCAAGGCCTTTGGGCTACCCTTCCCCTTGTGCAGACCTACATTTGGCAGATAGATATAGTGCTTTGAAAATCAGACGGTGTTTCACTCCCTATGGCAGCTGTGATTTATAGATACGCCTGTGGGTACTTCAGCCTCTGTGTTCTTGTGATTTATGGCAGGCAACAAGCTGGGCAAGACTGCTCCAAAGCTATTTTACTGATCTGTAGTTTTAGATGGAGGTGCTTGAAGGAGAAGGAGGAACGTCTGTCAAGGTAAAAACCTCTCTTTAGCATTGTTACCTTTTGTTTTATACATTCATGAGATGTGGGTTTCACTGGCTTGGCCAGCATTTATTGCTCATCTGTAATTGCCCTTGAGAAGGCGGTTGTGAACTGCCTCTTGAAAACAGTAAGTGGCTTGTTAGGCCATTTCAGATGATTGTTAAGAGTCAACCACATTGCTATGGAGCAAAGTACACGCTTTTTTTTGTAGTGCATGTATGATTTATTTCACTGCTGAGCCCCTTTAAATAGTTTTGTGTGTCTGAGCCCATGTGGCAACTTAAAGGGCATTTTGGGTGCAGGCTGTATGTTAACTTTTAGTATAATGACAACGTTCATTGAGAACAATGTAATTCTCTCTAAGCTGTATGGATGCACAGCCGTGCAGCAATTGGGAAAGTGTGGCACAGGGAACAAACAGGCTGTGCCTTTAAGGTACATACATGTGTGGCTGCAAGTCAGTCTTAAAGGGAGCATGCAGTGCAATAAGCTGATCATGCCATTCCAAACAGAAATCTGAGGAAAGACTGCCCTAGAGTCACAACGGGCAAGGGTAAGCACAGTAAGAAGTTTCGCAACACCAGGTTAAAGTCCAGCAGGTTTATTTGGTAGCACAAGGCAAAAGCTTTCGGAGCACTGCCTCCTCATCAGGTGAGTGGGAGTTGTGTTCACAAACAGGGCATATATAGACACAAATGTAATTTACAAGATAATGATTGGAATGCAAGTCTTTACAGGTAATCAAGCCTTAGAGGTACAGACAATGAAAGTGGCGAGAGAGGGTTAAGCACAGGTTAAGGAGATGTGTACTGTCTCCAGCCAGGACAGTTAGTGAGATTTTGCAAACCTAAGCAAGTTGTAGGGGTTACAGATAGAGTGACATGAACCCAAGATCCAATGTACCATGCCTCGGGACATCCTTTCCTGCGGCATATCAGGTAGACAATGTTGGCTATGTCACAAGAATATGTACTGTATACCTGGTGGATGGTGTTCTCACATGAGATGATAGCGTTTGTCTTGAGGCATGGTAAATTGGGGAGACAATGCAGACACTATGACAACGGACGAGTGATCACCACTCGCCAATCACCAGGCAGGAATGTTCTCTTCCTGTTGGAGAACACTTCAGCAATCACAGGCATTCGGCCTCTTTTCTTCGGGTAAGCGTTCTCCAAGGCAGCCTTCACAACACACGACAACGCAGAATCGCTGAGCAGAAACTGATAGCCAAGTTCCGCACACATGAGCATGGTCTCAACCGGGATCTTTAGTTCATGTTACACTATCTGTAACTCCCATGACCTGCCTGGCTTGCAAAATCTCACCTAACTGTCCTGTCTGGAGACAATACACATCTCTTTAACTTGTGCTTAACCCTCTCTCCTCTCACATTGCCTGTACCTTTAAGACTTGAAAGTGTAAATATCTCAGAGGGTTGGGAGGCTGGAGGAGATTAGAGATCAGCAGGGTATGGGAAGGATTTGAAAACAAGGATTAAAGTTTTAAAATTAAAACATTGCTTGATGGGAGCCAGTACAAGTGGAATCAAGGAATGGGACTTGGTTACAAATTACAAAACAGGCAATAAAGTTTTGGATGACCTCAAGTTCATGGAAGGCAATGCCCTGGTGCTGCTCCCTGCCACCCAATGCCCAGTGACAGTGTTGTGGCAGGCTCTTTGGGGAGTCCCACTGGGGGGATTCCCCTTACATTTGTGAGGGGGGAGGTGTTGGCCCAATGCCTGTGTGAGTGGGCCGGGTGTTGCCCCAACAGTTGTGGGGGTGGTGGGAGGGGGAGGGAAGTGGTTATCATGATGCCTATGTGATGGGGTGGGGGGGGGAAACACCCTTTAAAGATGGTGCCCTGATCTCTCTGGAGCTGGTGTGGCCAGCTGTGACAGGCCTCTCTCCATCAGAGAGATGGCAGAAACCACAGTCCCAGATTCTGTACAGACAGAGTACTACTAGAGAATCTGGAGAGAAACCTCGCCTGAGCAGCTGCAGAGCTACAGACCGGTTTTCTTCCTGAAACTAACACTGTTCACAGAGTGGAAAATTCCACCTAATGACTTCTGTCTTCCTAATATGTAGTTGAAGGAAATCACTGCTCTGACAATTTAGAGATCATGAAGTGGTCAAAGTGATTGGAGATGATGGTGAGGTAGAGTTGGGCGTCAGTACTGCGCATGTGGAAACCTCTTGTGTTTTCTATTGATGTTGCTGAATGGCAACATGTAGATTAGAAATAGACGGGAGCCAAATATAGATCATTGGGAGACGGCAGAGTAAATAGGGGAACAGGCAAAGAAGCCCTTTTAGCTGATTCTCTGATGCAGGACAACAGAGGAAATGCTTTGGAGAAGAATGGTGAGGTCAGCTGTGTCAAAGACAACAACCAAGTCAAGAAGGATGAGTTAGGATAATTTACCTATGTCACAATCACATTGAATATTAACTTTTTAGGATTCAGTATTGTAGCAGAACCTGTGTGAAGAATTTAGAATAGAAATTCCACAGGCAGATAATTTGAAACGAAGATGTATAAATAGTGGCTGTAGGTGGTTCTGTGCAGTGGGATAGGGCCTGAATGGGATTGTTGTCAGTGTAGACTTGATGGGCCAAATGGCCTCGTTCTGCATTGCAGAGTTTCTACAATTTCTATGTTTCTGGAGATTTGAACACTTCACAATGGGGAGGTGGTGGTGTTAATAATATTCTCACTGGATCACTAATCTAGTGCCCCAGGGTAACGCTCTGGGGACCTGGGTTTGAATTCCACCATGGCTGAAATTGAAATTGGAATTTGATAACAATCTGGAATTAAAACTCTAATGACAACCAAGAAACTATTGTCAATTTTTGTAAAAACACACCAGATTCATGAATGTCATTTAGGGAAGGAAATCTGCCAGCCTTACCTGGCCTGGCCTAGCCTACATGTGACTCCAGACTCACAGAAACATGGTTAACTTTTAAATGACCTTGCAAGCCACTCAGTTCAAGGGTAATTGGGGATAAGCAAGGTCAAGTCTAACTACTGGGAAATAGCTTCAAAGAAGTCACAAAGGCAAGCCACAGGAACAGTAGGTTTCTTTGAAGGTCTGTACAACTCGTGCTTCAGCCCTCGAGAGGCTGGAGGAGCAGTTTCATGGGCAGGAAACTTGACCCATCCTCTCCCTCCCTTCTAAATAACAATCCCATAACAAGAAACTATTCACATACATGGTCAAAATAACAATCCCCACCCAGGAATACTAATAAACTATTTACACATTACAGACAGTAATAACATTCATTTGACATTAAATAGACGTGATCAACTGGTCTGGAGGCTGACAGAGCCATGGAGGTTGTTTCCTTGGAGCTAGGAGCAGCCTTCAGTCCCTCTCCTGTGATCGTGGCTCTAATGATTCTCTTATGCCTGCGTCATCATTTATTACTACCGGTGTACTCAGCTCATCATCTGAAGGTATAGCCCTGTGACCCTTACCTCCTCCCACTGAACCCTCTGCCAGTACTGGATGAAATGTCTCCATCTCCCCCACTGGTGTCTCCACTCCTTGATAGGGTGCCACCAGTAATTGGTCCTTATGCCTACACCATTGCAACTTATCTTGCTTCTCTTCAGTGCAGGATAGCAGTCCAGTTTTGGCTAGTATTACTCTGGAACATAGTTCCTCACTAGGACTGCCTTATGCTTTTAAAAGGGTCTCATTTTGCATGTTTGGCTTGCCGGTCCATCTGCCTCTTGACTCTTCTCCATCCCTTGCCTGGTCTCTTCCAGCCTCAGTAAATTGAACATTGTCTGTAACTGTCTACCCATCATCAATGTTGCCGGGGGGGTATTTTGCTTTTGTATGCAGTGTGTTTCAATACATACTTAAAAACTGGTTCGCCCTTTGTCTCAACGACTCTTTCCCCTTTGATGCTTCCAAGTGTTTTACCAACTGTACAAATTGGTCGTCTAGACCATTCATTGCCAGACGATGTAGTTTCATGTAGTTTTTGAACTCCCGTGACACAAACTGCGGTCCATTGTCACTCACCACTTCCTCTGGATACCCGAAACTGCCAAACATGTCGTTCAGTCGGTCCATGGTAGTTGTTTTCATGCATATCACCTCCAGCCACTTAGAGTATGCTTCCACTAATATTACGTAGCTTTCTACTGACCCAGTGAAATCAATATGCGTGCATTCCCACAGTCCTTCTGGCCATACCCAAGGATGTAATGGCGACCCTGGTGATATATTCTGAATTTGGGAGTACGCTACATATGCGCCTGCTTTCTCTTCTAGTACCAATGTTAGCCACCAGGCATATACCCTGGCCACCTCCTTCATCTGGACCACTCCTGGGTGCCCTTGGTGTAGCATCTACTTCCTCAAAGCGGTTGGGATAACAAACCGCATACCCCACAATATACAGATGTCCTGTACCAACATTCCCACTGTCAGTTCAAATAGGGCCTCAATTCTGGGTCCTTTTTATGATAAGTCATTCACCTCTGGATAAGGTCTATCACTTGACTCATTATGGGATCTTTTCTTGTTACTTGCTTAACATTCATTGCAGTAGTTGGAAGTTGTGAGAAATATATTATCTTTAGCATCTCCTTGTAATCCTCACTGTTCCCTGGCAAAGACAGTCTTGACAAAGTGTCGCCATTGACGTGTTGTTCCAACTGTCAATACCTGATCTCATACAGATATGCTGATAAGATCAAGGCCTACAGCTGCGATTGATGGAATACCCGAATAGGGACCCAAAGTTTTTCTGAACGGTCTGCGGTCCGTTAATAGGACAAATTTTCAGCTATACAGGAATTTGCCAGCCCAGAAATGATATGCAGCGCCTCCTTCTCAATTTGGGCATAATTTCCCTCTGCTTTTGAGAGCACTTGCAATGTGAACACGGTTGGTCAATTTTCCCTGTTTGAGAGAATCGCTCCCACTCTGTATGGTGATGCATCACAAGCCAACTGAATAGGTAACTTTGGGTTAAAGTGTATCAACACCCCAGGTTCCTTCAAACCTCCTTTGCCGCTTGGTAGGCCTTTTACATTCCAGTGCCCACTGCCACATTTGCCTTTTCATCCTCCCCAAGGTTCCATTAAACACCTCCTGGTCTCTGCCCAAATTTTCATCCAGGCCTGAAAGACCTTCCATGAGTCTGTTTCCCAATTTAGTTTCAATTTCTTCACCTAAGCCCTTCTAGACAATGCAGGGTAATTCCCTTTTACGATGTAGAAGGGAAGATGTGCTCACTGGTTCTTCAGCTGCACCATGGTTGATACATAGACACCACCTGATCTGTACATGTTCTCAGAACAATATTTGCAGGTTTCAAGGGAAGAGGATTCAATTTCTCTTTAAATATGGACTCCGGAATCAACAATACCACCGCCCGTGTCCACCTCCAATTCAGTTTGGGCTCTGCCCAAAACTGCTCTGCATCAGCATGGACTGACAGCACATTCAGTTTAACTTTCTATCTCCCCGTCAGTTCCTTTGCATTTGCAGATCCTGCTGACTCCTTATCCTCTTCAATAGTGGCTATTCAACACTTCCTCCTGGTTATGGCACCTGGTCACTTCTGTTTTACCCCTTCCTGGGACCCTAATGCTCTACAGTTGTGGGCAAAGTGCCTAGTTCTCCCACAGTTGTAACATTGAGCGCCTCTCATCCAGTCACCAGTCTCCTTGTGCCCCTTTTCCCCACAATGACAACACTCTTCGGGCTTCAACTGATTTCCTGAGGCATCTACCATCTTGTGTACTGTTGCTGTTGTGCCTAAGTATGATGCTTCCATGGCAGCCCATTTCATGTTCTCCAAAGGTCTTTTTGAATTCTAAATTTTCCTCCATTAACAACTATTGCCCAATTTCTTCCTGCAGTAACCCACATACAAGTCCTTCCTGCAGTGCTTCCTGAAGGAACATTCCAAAATCATAAAATTCTGCCAAGCTTTTGAGAGCCGCAACAAATTTAATAATGTTTTCGCCCTCCAGTTGGTCCTACTTGTAAAGCCTGTACCATTCTGGAATCTGCACAGTTATGGTGCAAAGCGTCTTTTCAATAACTTGCACAACTGGGTGAATGGTTTATCAGCTGGTTGCTCTGAATTCTCTAATGTTCCTTATCCAATGCTGTGACAGAATGGATTGACAGTGAACAATGCTAAGAGCCAAAACTCTGTTGCTTAGGACTCCAAACATTTTACTGCCCACTGTACTCAAAAATACTGGCACCATGAGGTTAGCTAAAATCTTGATTTTTTGTAATAAAAGTACTGAATCTTTGTGTGTATTCTGACCATGCCATGGCCTCCTTTAGAACTCTGATGGTCCTGAATGTTCACACCATTTCACCTTGGTGGCGGCAATGTTTCCTGCCTCAGCACGATCAGGTGTGAAGCTTGTTCCTCTTGCGCTGTCTCTTGGCTGATTCCTGCTTTTGCACAGTTAGGCTGGAAGCCTGTTCCTCCACGCTGATACCTGGCTGCCAATTGTGGTTTCCTGAAAGCTGTCAGACTCCTCACATGCACCCACCCCCATCCCCTGCAATCAGTTCTACTGCTGAGTCTGGGTACCCAATTCCTTCCCCTACTGTTTGTCTGACGTTTAAAGTGGCTGCCACATGGTCCTGAACATCTCCCTGACAAAGTGTACTTGCCGTGGCTCCTCGCTCACAGTCATGGAACCAGAGTACCAACTCTCGCTGCCAGTTTTAAGTCTGTAACTACCAGAAGTCACACAAAAGGGCAAACCACAGGAACAGCAGGGTTATTTGAAGGTCTGTATAACTCACACTCCAGCCCTCAAGTGGCTGTAGGGGCACTTTCCCGGGCAAGTTACTGTACCCTTCAGGTCATCTGACCTGCCCTCTTAAAGGGGCTATGCCCTGCATACATAACAGGCAATAAATGCTGGCCCAGCCAGTAAGGCCCACATCCCGTGAATGAATAAAAACTGCTGGGATTTATTTTTCACTATCATTCCATTAAAGTTTCTTGAATGTACTTGTTAAACGTTTTAGCTCAATTTCAGCAATGTCCAAGATGAGAAGTTAGTTGATAGCCGTATCCTCTTTAATTGCTGCTGTTCTGCTTCCCTCTCCCTCAATTGCAATTCATTTTGTGTTGCTTTTCCTGGAGCATGTTTCATTCCAGCATTTATAATCAGACACCTGGGGAATGACTTGAATCAAGCAGAGACAATTTCCCTTGAGAACCAACTGACTTACAATTAACAAACTCAAAGCATCTAACATGAATTTGGATCATACCAGCCCAGAGTAAAGAGTGACATTTGGTGATCTCAGTTGGAAGACAGATGGAAAAGTTGAGTGCTTGCACTTATTGTTAGGCAGCATTAGTTTTAGACACCCTGACCCTCTCACCATTCTTTCAGACGAGCGATGGAAATGCACAAATATTAGGTCAAGACCTTCAAAGGAGGACAAAGCATTAGAATTCTCTAATGATCCTTATCCAATGCTGTGACAGAATGGATTGACAGTGAACAATGCTAAGAGCCAAAAATCTGCCAAGTAATTAACCTGACAAGCACTGCATGAAATAAACTAATTAGGTGCACAGATCAAGGACACCAATGCTCTAATCTCTAGATTCCATTTCACTCAAAGTTTCAGCTAATGCACTGTGAGCAACTTACACTACATAGTAAGGCCCACTGGCCATTCACAGGAAATTGAACTCTTTGATTATAAGTCAAATCTCTAAATAGGCATTTCATTTTTGTTTTGCTAATTACAGCGATTGCCTCATGGCTGCACAGTTTGCAGCTCAAGGATACTTGATGTTCAGGTTTGTTTTCCACAGACCTATGGAGTTTTATTTGGTTCCATATTGGTCTCACTGCATTGTGTCACATTTATGCCTGCTTACTTGACATTCAGCTTTTCCTCATCATCAGTAAAAAAAATTATCGGAGAAATTAATGGGGCTGAAAGTTGATGTTGATCTGTTGATCTACATCCCAGGATGTTGAAAGAGGTAGCTGTAGAAATAATGGATACATTGGTGATCACCTTTCAAATTGATTTCGATTCTGGAATGACCCCTGCAGATTGGAAGGTAGCAAATGTCACCCCACTTTTTAAGAAAGGAAGGAGAGAGAAAACAGGGAATTAGACCTGTTAACCTGCTGTTAGTAGTAGGGAAAATACTAGAATCGATTATAAATTATCTGATGACTGGACATTTAGAAAATAAAGATTTGACTGGGCATCATCACCATAGATTTATGTAAGGCAAATCTTGTTTGATCAATTTGTTGGAAGGAGGTGGAAGTGGAAGGGGAATAACCTGCAGGTGTATAGTTAGGTCTCCTCAGATATATTTGTCATAGCGGGAGTTCACTGCAAGCACCATTTTAATCTCATGGGATGGCAGGATTGTCCTATGTGAGAAGATTGAGGAGACTGGGCTAGTATTCTCTGGATTTTAGAAGTAAGAGACATTGTCATTGAAACTTATAAAATTCTTGAAGGAATGAATGGATATAGTAAATGTAGAAAGGATGTTTCTCTCGGCTGGGTGTTGGGGGTTGGTGACAATCTAACAGAGATTGGCACTCTGCGGAAGTTATGGGCCATATTCTCTAATTTACACTACAAACCCTGTTACCTAGAGGCTGACTCCATCTCTCCCCATGGTCATTGTCTGAAAGTGATCCAGACTGTTACCTTGGTACTGAACTAAATGTTGGGCAGAATGTATAGCAAGCAGGATTTTACATTTGCAACCAATCTACTTCTGCTGGTTGGCATTCTTCAGCTCCTGCTGAACTTTACATTGTTTTTTTTTGCGTCTAAAGTCTGACACAAATTTCATTTCTACATTGCCATTGGAGGTGGAGCTGTATAGGATTAGTGCCATTTTGCTAGGGCATACTGCATTGGCAGCTACTTCTGACACAGGCTGGTCAGCACATTGTCTTGAGCATGACACCCATAGGAAAGTCCCGAGCATCATGTGTGCATGTGCATGTACTAATACGCTGAATCTTATTGTGCTATTTTGTTGTTCCGTTTTCTCATGGTGTCATGCTGGGAATACAGAGGAAAAAAGCCTTTAGTTTAGAAAGGCATCCATGTGTTGGTGCAGGCTTGGTGGGTCGAAGGGCCTGTTCCTGTGCTATAGTATTCTTTGTCTGGGGTCAGTCTTGAAGTGTTAAAGTGGAATTACATTGGAAAATATTTAAGTGCAGTCACTTTTGTAATGAAGAAGATCTAACAGCCAGTTTGTACACAGCAAGCTTTCACAAATAGCAATGGAATAATGATCAGACAAATGTTTTAGTGATGTTGTGTTGAAGGGTAAATATTGATCAGAGCACAGCTTGGGAGGATACAAGGCTGCTCCTCTCAGGCTGTTATTAGCAACACATTTAGTATGACTTCCAATTCTTCCATCCATGTTTGACACAGAATGTATACTTAGAGAAATCAGGACCAGTGATATCCATGTCAACAGGCTTTTCAGCTGAGGCTTAGCACAAGCTTGGCCTTCCAGGCAGCGAATTCCTCCTTCTCCTGTCCTACCACCAGATGCTCCCTCTCCCTCCTGCAGTGTGTCTTAGCTAATGCAATCCCCTCTGGCTTTCAATACAAGTCGTTGCATATGTATCTGAGCCAAGTATTGCCAATCCTCCAGGGTTGCCCTGGAACTTTGCAAGAATGAGAAACTAGAAGAAAAATCAGAGAGCTCATTCAAAATAATTGTGATTTTCATTTGCATTATTGAACATTTTCATTTATTAGTTGTAAAAATATATTTTTTATTCATTTACAGGGTGTGGTCATTGTTAGCTGGGCCAGTAATTAGTATTATCCATCCCTAACAGGCAGTGCAGTTGGAGAAAAAAGATTTGTGTTCATATAGCATCTTTTACAATCTCAGGGCATCCCACAGTGCTTTACAACCAGTGATTTTCTTATGTTTAGCCATTGTTGTAATGTAGGAAATGTATGGAATGACTTACATTGTGAACTAGACAGGATTGTATTGGCTGTACACAGCAACGATCCACAAACAGCACTGTGATAATGACCAGACCATCTTTACTTGTTGTACAATTAAATGAACGATGTTGCCCAAGATTCTCAATAACTCCGAGTGTCTTCAAAACAGTGCCATGTGATCTTCTTTGCCCGTCTTAGAGAACAGATTAAGCCTTTCTTTCATAGATCAACTGAAAGATAGCACCAATATCTCAGGACTCCACTGGGTCTCAGCCTCAATTCTTGCACTTAACTCTCTGCCACAACTTTGACTCAGACAGGATTGTTACTCAGAGATATGGTGTCATCAGGACTGTAATTCAGGTGATGAAAGCTTCAGAGTACATTCAAGAGTTGACATTTCAAATCTGAGCAAATTTCTGGGAGGAAAAGCACAAGTAACACCCCACAAGCCGATATGGGGGTTGACATCTCTTCAGAAAATCTGAAGTAAAAAAGGGAGGTAGAGAAGAGTTAGTGATGTCTTGGTAAGCAGGCTTGCATTAGGAGGAGTAACTCACTAAGGTATCACAATGGACAACAGAGCCAGGTGAGGAACAAAAGTTTCTTATAACCCCAAGTCTGCCTTGTTCTCCATCCTCCTAGTCTCCAGCATCTTCTGGAGAAACCCTGAGTTTCTCGAGTTTCTCCCTCAGCTTGATATGGCTCTGCTCTGCCCAAGACTGCAAGGAACTACAAAAGGTCATGAATGTAGCCCAATCCATCATGCAAAGCAGCATTGACTCTGTCTACACTTCCTGCTACTTCAGCAAAGCAGCCAGCATTAATCAAGGACTCCATGCATCCTGAACATTCTTCCTTCGGATAAAAAGATACAAAAGTCTGAGGTTATGTACCAATTGAGTCAAGAACAGCTTCTTCCCTGCTGCTGTCAGACTTTTGAATGGACCTACCTTGCATTAAGTTAATCTTTCTCTAAAGATGAACAATAACTATAACACAACATTTTCTGCTCTCTTGTTTCCTTCTCTAATGAATGGTGTGTTTTGTCTGTATTGTGCAAGAAACAATAATTTTCACTACATGTTAACACATTTGACAATAAATCAAACCAATCAAATTAAATATGAGGTAAGCTGTCATTGGAAGAGAGATTTTTGGGAGGAGATGGGATTGCTGTTTTTAAAGAGCACAAGTTCTGTAAATTATGACCAGCTATTTACCATTTCCAGAATTAGAAAAGCCAGAGGATCTTGTTGGTGCTTGGGAGGGTTTGAATTAAGTAAAGTGCAGAAACTGTGGGCTGAATTTTACACAGGTAGCAGGGTAAAAAGCTGCTCCAGAACCTGCACTTGGCAGCAGCAAAAGCAATATCAATGATTTGACCATTGGGAACCTTGTAATGAAGGTAGGTGGCAGGTTCCTGATGCTGCCCAGTCTAATCACAGGGCTGGCAGCTCTGAAGATTCAGCAGTGCCATTGGCAGATATACAGCTGCTGAGATGTGCAGGAACCTTGGTAAAAGTTTAATGAGACCAGAAGCCAAAGGGCAAACCCCTCTTGGGCCACTGGTGCTGTCTTCCTTGCCCACAGCCCTTCCTTTTGTTCATGGAGCCTTCCCCCCACCCTACAGGCTTACTGCTGGGTTGCCTCCTTTAAGCTGGCAGCCTCCACTGTTAACAAAATACTGACAGTAATATAACTTGACCCTCAGCTGGGCCTTCACACATACATATCAGCTGCTGAGCTTCTTGGGATGCATAACCTGTCTGCCCCCCAACCCACATCTCCCCAGGGTCAGTAAGACCCTGGCCAATGTTTCAATCAATCTCCCTATGGATTGAATGGAAGCAATTAGTATTGCTACATCTTCATGTAAGTATGATTGATACCTTTGAATGTAATGTTTCTGCGATACAGTTTTTAAGTTAGTTGAGAAATGGCTTGTGTAAACATAGCATACCTATAAAGGAAAAAAATGACTATGGATCTATTGTTTCCAAAGATACACAATTTTAGGTTTGTTGTAAAGTATTTGATGGAGATTGGCTGTAATGATTAGTAAAACAGCTCCATTATCACTGGGTGGGATGATTGTTTTGAGACCAAGTCCTGTGGGAATGTGGAGTGTTTCCCAGCTGGCAGGAAAACACCAAACCTTCCCACCCAGACCTCATTAAGGAGGCACCTGGGTGTTTGACAGCATATTCAGGTCAAGCCTGGGTGACGCATGGTTCCCCTGTTGTATTCAGGTGCCATAGTGAAAAGATGTCCAACACCACTAACCCACCATTGAAGAAAGGAGGGGGACCTCCTGAAAATGAATTAGCGAAGCTGCCACTTCAAGATCCTCTCTCGTCTCTTTTTGCTTTTATGACTTTGAAATAATATTCAATGGTAGCCCATAATAGTTCAGGTACATTGTGTGGGAGGCTTCTCATATACAATACACTTAAGAATGTGATGAGGGAGCAATTCCAGATGAATGACAGGGCGCAAAGCCTACCCTGCTGCCTGAAAGGCATTCTCAATAAACACTTAACAGTACATTTGAGTGTATGAAGTGAGGTCATTATAAATGGTTTGTACAGTACCTACAGGGAAGGGCTAAAGTTTTTTTCTTCTCTTGTCTGACCTAGTAAGGTAATTAACTTCTTCCTGTGACTGTTCTCAGCTTTTTAATAGTTGACATTGACAGATGCGATGACTGCTTTTGACACTTGCTGTGAGTTTTCCTTGTGGCTGGTGTCTGTCAGTGCCATGGATGGTCCTCATCCTTTCCTTCACCACTTTCATCAGTTGTTCAAAATCCCCAGTATAAAATCTGCTTCCTTCTGTACTGCTTTCACTCAGTAATATAATTCACTGTCACTTCACCCACAAAGAGGCAACACAGTCTGTGTGCTCCATGAAGGAATTGCAGTAATTATAAACAAGGGAACCCCATCTTTACAGTAAACAGGAGAGTTTCTTCTACACTAATTATGTAGCGTTCCTTTTCCACAAGAAATATGGAGACCCTATTTTCAGTGTAAGAGCACTGGCTAAGTTGGGTAACTCCCAAAAACAGGTGTGGGAATTGTAACGTATGGTGACCCCCATACCAGTTGATTAAAATGCAGGCAGTGTGCCAACATCCTGCAGCCTACTCAGACTGATTGCTGCATGCAGTCAGATCAACAACATTTGCTAGCACTCTAAAGCGTGCCTGCATTGTCAAAATGAGATGCATTGTGACTGGGGCAGATTTTGGAAGTCATGCACAAAGTCAAGCTGTCCTGGTAAGGAATGGCATAACAAAAGGAGAGTGGGCACCAAGTTTTCTGTGCAGTGCACTGGAAGTCTTAGTGGAGGAATGGGGGTGGTGGGTACCTGCACAGGGCAGGAGGATCCAAACATATGATCAGAAGGCAGTGACAGCAGATAGCCATGATGTTCAATGCCACAAGTCAAGTCATGAGGACCTGGTTGCAATGCAGCAAGAAGTTCAATGACTTTATATGAATGGCCAAAGGTCAGTGAATGCTTCTTCAAATGTTGTTTCCTAACAACTGCTCAAACCTCCAATCTCACCAGCCAACAATTTATATCAGGGAGAACTGCTCATCATCAAATCCAACCTCTTTCACCCATCAGGCCAGTGTTCACTGCCCTACATTGATGTCTGGTTAAGCAACTCCATTTTAAACTATTCATCCTTGTTTTCAAATCCTTTCATGGCTTGGCAGCTTTCTATCTCTAATATTCTCCAGCCTTACAACTTTCCTGGGTAGCTGAGATCCTCTGATTGTAGTCTCTTGAACATCTCCAGTTTTAATCACTCCATCTCTGGTAACATCGTCAGTTGCCTCAACCTTAAGCTCGGAAACTTCCCCCCCAAACCTCTCTGCCACTCAACTGCATTTTCCCCATTGGAATCTATCTCTGGCCAAGATCTTTGTCATCTGACCTATCTCCTGATGTGACTCAGTGCTATTCTTGTTTTACAATGTTCCTGTGAAGCACCTAGGTTTTTTTTAGATTTGGGTATATCTGGTAAATAAATGTTGTTGATGTGCATTGAGTTGTGCTTGGAGTGTTCAGCTCCAAAATGGAAGTTCTGACATGAAAACAGTGTGGCACACTGATAGCTGTCATGACCTGTCTAATCTGCATACTTCCAGCTGAGATTCAATGCTAGTGCATTAATGCCTACAGTGATATGGTGTCCAATCACATTCACAACACAAGTGTGCACTTGGGCATTTTGGTTCCCAAATGGCATCCATAGTATATGAACAATGGGTGCTCCTGAACTTTATTTCCAGCCTGGAACATATCCAGTATAACCCTGAAAAATGCCATCTACATGATAACCATGGAAATTCTTTTCTGTATGTTGAAACATGTGCTGGCAGTAATTGGAGGTGCTGTATGTGCACAATCCTCCCGAATTGCTGGAATGGTGCATCTCATGGTCAGTGACATGACCAAGACATTTTAGCTTCAGATTGCAATATATTTTCAGAAATTGCTGAAAAGCTGAATTGATAATAATGCTGCACTTCTGGGACTGCATGAACACATGTCCAAAGGCCTATCTCCTTAACTAATGATAAAAAAGATTGAAAAGTAAAATGAACAAATGTTAGAGAAATTAATATGATAAATTAGTGTTAAAGTGTCATGCCCAACTGAGGCACTGACTAATCATTTGGAAATAACTTTTCTTAAAAAAGGTCAATAACTGGTGGCTAAGATGGCTGCCAAAGGTCAGATGACTGTCATTTTTGCACAAAGTTAACTTGTGACTGAAAATGTGTCTGGGAAATTCTCAAATGGGTTTCTCAGGTTAAAGCAGACAATGTTTTCCACCTCGATAGAAGGAACTTGAAAGACAATGATGGCCAGTATCAGTCATGTCTGTGTTTATATACAACAAGACCAGAACAGCATTCATGTCTAGGCTGATAGTGGAAAGTAAAATTCATGCAGCACAAATGCCAGGCACTGACTATCTCTCTTGGCATTCAATGATATTACCATTACTGAATCCCCCACTATCAACATCCTGCAGATTATCATTGACAAGAAATGGAACTGGACCAGGCATATAAATACTATGCCTACAAGAACAGGTCAGCAGCTGGGAATGCTGTGGCGAGTAATTCACCTCCTGACTTGTCAAAGCCTGTCCATCTACAAGGCACAAGTTAGGAGTGTGATGGAATACTCTCCACTTACCTGGATGAATGCAGCTCCATATCACCCAGGATAAAGCAGTTTGCTCGATTGGCAGCCCATCTACAAACATTCACTCCCTCCACCATGGCAGCTGTACGTACTATCTACAAGATGCACTACAGAAACGCACCAAGGCTATTTAGGTAGCACCTTCCAAATACATGACCTCTACCATTTAGAAGGGCAAGAGTAGCAGGTAGGCGAGAACATCATCACTTGGGCATTCCCCTCCAAGCTGCTCATCAAAATGACTTGGAAATATATCATTGTTTCTTTACTGTTGCTGGGTCAAAATCCTGTGGGTGTGCCTACACCTCAGGGACTGCAGCAGTTTAAGAAGGCAGCTCACCACCACCTCCTGAAAGGCACCATAGAATGGGCAGCACATGAAAGCATAGCCAGATGCCCACATCCTGTGAATGAATATTTTTCAAAAATATATTTTTTTATAAGATGAGAAAAATTTGAGCCATGTGGATGCAATATCAAGCAAAGTCTTCCAGTGAGCTTACAATAAGTGGTATGTTGATGGTTATCCATCGTTTCTCCCATTGTGTATCAATTACCCCTGCTCCACCCATCATGTGATGAATGGGAGACAGTGAATCTTGCCATCACATGACCAAAATAAATCTTAGCTCGCAAATCCTTTTGTCCCAAAAACCAAGTCAGTCTGAAGAAAACAGTGTGAAGCAGCAGCTTCAGAAAAATCAGTAACAATTACATCATTTAAATCCTGGGGAAAGCTTCATTTTAAAGTCTGACAGTTTCTTTCCGAAGTCCACCACAAGAAACTTGACTGCCCTGTAAGAAAACCAGAACCAACTTTGCGATCCACTGAAAGAGTCATTTCAAGGGAATCCTGCAAAAACGCTGATGTCTGACTCCAGCTATCCTTTCGGAGTGAAAACACCTTCTTTGGGCCACAGCAGCTGCCTCCTCCGATGAGCCAAACACATGACTTATGAATTGTTCCTTTGTTTGTAATTAGTAAGAATCCTCCATATTCTTGAAATGTATCGAGTGTGCATGATCTTGAAGCATCAAGGGTGCCTCCTGCTGGCTGGAGAGCTGGTGAGGAACCCACAGTGCTTCTCTTCAGGAAGATCTGATGAACCACTAGCTAGTCAGGCATTGGTGAGGCCACGAGAATCAAAACTATGGGGGCAGAAGTCACATCTATGAGAGATGCCAGCCAATCATAAGCCACTAGATCTTGCACTCAGCAGCTCCACCAAAGAAACCATGGCTGCTTTGGGAAGGACACATCCTGGGATCACAGAGAACTCAGACTACAGATAAGCAATTTGGGGTGGGGCAGGGAGGGGTTAATTATGGGGTAAGGCACATGGGGCAAGGGATTGGGTATCAGTGGGGCCCTCCTGTCCAGATGTCCAATTTGTCAAAGACCTTCTCAGGACCCCCCATCCCCAGGAGACCACGCTCTCCACCATTGAGGCGACAAGCAGCCTGCACAATTTCACGTGCTGTGCATACAACATGACGACAAGCCCACCTGCAGTTGGATTAATGCTAGCAGTTTTGTGATGAGGCCCTTAAGTGGTCATTAATTGGCCTCTGAAAGGCCCCATTTGGTGGTAGGATGGGAAGGTTGTCTTTGTGCCTTGCCACCTGGAACATAATCCTAATGGAGGTGGAAAGGAGGCAGGGTTCAGGTACACCACTACCATCTTAATTGTGTACCATTCCTACCTCCAAACCCTACAGCAATGAGAACAAAAGATTCTGCCCTAGGAGAGGTTAAGAATGGGAGTGGCTTAACAAAGAAGAGTTGACAAAGAGAAAGAAAGAAATTTAAAAGCAAACCAAAGTGGAAGACATTGTAATTGGGAATTGCTGTTTAGGTCCTTGAGAAATTACAAAGCACTGATGGAATAGACGTGCAAAATTTACAAGCATTCATGAGTCCTGAGGTATTGACCCAGCATGATTATCATGAACAGTGGCACTGCATTTAGAGAGATATAGAAATTACAAGATCAAAACAAATAAGATCCATTTAGTCTGCTTTCTACCATACTGGTATTCACATGATTTAACTGACACAAGTGAGAATGGTGAATCTGGAACAGAAATACTGCCAAGATAGATGAAGGTTTAAAACCATCTAGAAATAATTTATTACCTGCAGGATATCAATCACGTCATTCATTGGGTTCTTACGCCATAATTAGCAGTCTTCATGGTTACAGAAGAATTAATTCACATGAACAGCGTTAGTTCAGCAATTTCACGAGATACAATTATTTAAATCACTTGAGGCAAATTTGCAATCTTCTCAGTTACATCAAGAATAGTGGCGGAGTGGTGCAAATCATCCAGAAGTTTGTGGAAAGTCAGGACGCGTGGTGTATCGCTTCTTTGTCACGGGTTGTTGGCTATTTCACAAATTAATAATGATGAATGTGTTGAACTTGCCATTAATTTTCTGGCAACATTTGCTCTGATAAACACAAAGTTGCCCACATATTACTAGGTCAATTTTACAGCATTTCTGTGGCTGCTTATGTACCCTCTGACTCATTTCCTTTTATGACTTCCCATGTATCCTTAGGAAAGGAAACATTGACATTAATATTTTATGTAATTTTGATGACACCTGATCCTTTGGGAATGAATTTTGTATCACATATAGGGAACAGAATAATTTATTTCTGGGCTGCTTTGATCACCAAGTCTGGTGCCCAGTAAAGAAAGAAATATGAAGAATGACAAATAGAAGCAGTAACAGATGATCTTGGGGACAATTAAAAGTATCTGTATAAAAATATGCTGCCCTCTGGCATACCAAAATATAGGAAGAAATCTCTGTAACCTTTATTCTTGAGGCTAATGCTTTCCGTTTGAAGCTAGTCTCCAGAGAAGGGACCTTGGATGAATTTAGCAGCCGCTCCAGGTAAGACACATCTGGCGGCTCAGAATAACATGCTGCTCTCATCATATCTATCCATTTATGAAGAAGGTTGAAGTTTATGAAATTGGCTGCAGATTGTTTGAGGGTGAAAGGAGCTGATCTGATTTATTAGACAGTGTAGATTTCAAAATAATGGAGGTGAGTCTCCCAAAAGCACTGAATTGGCAGGAAAACTGTTCTAGATCACAATTGTTTTGTCAGTTCAACTTCTCACCTGAATCTCTGCACTCAGAGGTTACAATCATGAATCTCATTAAAACCTGGAGGGTGGGGCGGGGGGGGCGTGGCTATTTGTGCCAGACTCTGGAAACCTGCGCATGCAGTGGCCCCGATCAGTCAGTCTCCCCATTTGCTGGCCAGCCTGGGACCCCGACAGTGCTGCTCCTCCAGCATCCCCCCCATGGCCCAATTGTGGCCCCCACAATTCCCATGCCAGCCCTAAGCACCCCCCCCCCACCCCATCATGGAGTGCCCTGATGTCCAGCCCAACACGCCCCCCAAAAAAAAACAGTGGTGAATCCCCTCAAACCCTCTCGCCCTGGCAAACTGCCCCCCACTCCTGCTGACCCAGAGACAGGGCCCCATCCCCTGGCAGACCACCCTCCCCCAGCCCACCCCAACTGCTGCCCTCTCCACCCCCAGCAATCACCTCCAGGCCCTGCCCACAATAGGCTCTGCCCCCTCAGCACTGATGGGCACTTTGCCCCAGGGGCACACGCTGCACTGCCAGAGTGCCCATGCCCCAGGGGCACCACCCCCCACTGCTCGACTCACTGCCAGGTCCTGATTGCCCCCCCCCCTTTCATTCCGATGGGGTTTCCCCACAGGTTCCCTGAACATAGGGAGCTACTCTAAACCCTGCCAGAATGGATTACTCCTGGTGGGGTAGGAGATTCAGTTGGGACTGGCAATTTCCTGATAATTACATTTAAAACATTAAAAAAGATTCAAATGACTCACCTGCCTTCCTGCTGGTTTCCAGAGTGGTCGCTGGCTCTGGGAGATGTGCATGCATTCCCGGTGCATGTGCAAATCCTGGAATAAGGCCAGCAACGTGCATCTCCCAGCCCGACCTACCAGAAAAGTTGCGGGTTCCGATGGGAGAATCACCCCCAATGTTCCTGATAGTGGGCAAGTCCAAAATTAGAGGGTTGTAGTTTAAGGATAACAGGTAAATCTTTCACCATTGAGATGAAGAGAAATTCCTGCACCCCAGAAGGTGATGAATGTGTGGCATTCATTAGCACAGAAAGTGGTTCAGGCCAAAACATTGTCTGATTTCAAGAAGTTAGACATAGTTCTTGGGGCTAAAGAGATCAAGAGACATGGGGGAAGGGAGGGGGTCAGGATATTGACATTGATGATCAGCCACTATCAAAATGAATGGCAGAGCAGGCTAAAAGGGCCAAATGGCCGACTCCTGCTTCTATTTACTATGTTTCTATCATTTGTCATTGACTATTCCAGATAAGAAACTCACTCCCCCAATAGCCCCACCTTCCATCCACCCCCATTCTGCTAGCTATCAGTGACATGAATTGCAAACAAACAGCCTCGTGGTTACTGGGTCTTCAATAACCTATGACTTGTTTGAAATTGGAGGGGAAACCTAGAATCAGTGCCGCAAGTAATGCAGAGTGAGCAAAGATTTTGATTAAAAAGAGAGTGCCAGAGTTTGTAGAAGAGATGGGTACAATTTTGACTTTTAAAAAGTGTTTAGACAGTTACATGGAAACGATGGCTATAGAGGGATGTGGGCCAAACATGTGCAACTGGGACTAACTTAGTGGTTTAAAAAAATAAGGGCAGCATGGACAAGTTGGGCCAAAAGGCCTGTTTCCATGCTGGACACCTCTGACTGTTGTTTAGTCAAAAACAGTATTTAAAAGCTCCTTTGCGTCAAGGTGGGCACTCGGTGTTCTTTATGAAGACTACAGATAGCAAAATATATTCTTTGACCATTTACATCAGCAGTTGTTTTGTTTCAGGTTCTCATTGCTAAAAGCATATAAATTATGATTGATTCTAAGCAATTGAAGGAGATTGGGCTTGCAGTTGAGCACATATTAAAAAGACATGATTGAAACTGAGTTAGGAGGTATATGTTTGGTATGCTTTGCACTATACATCAAAGTAAGATTGAGTAAAGGTTAGTTCTCATGGTACTATCCTTCAACAACTGGTTTTCTGGAACAGAAGTATTGGCATTAAACATCCCTAGGCCAATCTAAAATGATCAAATGCAGAGTGAAATCCCCAACTCTGTACAGCATTTCCCACTCTGGAGTTCCTGCTCTTTCCCAAATCCGAAAGTAATTGGAAAAGAATACATAGCAGGACAAAACCATCAACTTCTGTGCAGTATGTTCCAGTTGGCACGTTTTGGGCATGAGAGATGAATAACAGATTGATTTGCTGATGAGTTTTTATTCAATATCCATGATATGTTCTGTAAGGTGATATATATAACGCCACTGCACGCGGGCACTATCACCAGGAAAGTGCAGACAAGCTGGGAAATGGAGATTTGATGCATGCTTCAATCTTCTTGTCTTAAGGAGATAAATGAATCGAAGTGTATAAAAGTGGATTGCAGTGTTTTCTGTCTTTGCAGAGCATAGAGCAAGCAAATCTCCTATGTGTGGTGACCAGTCAATCATATCAATGGGGAGTGGCTCTGAGCTAACCATTCCCCAGTCTGTTACCAGGACAGAAATGTAATGTTCAACATCTCAAAATTAAACAACAAACTACAAGTGGCTAGCAACATTTAACAGGAATTTGGTAAATGAGAACAAAATAAATGATGCGGGGAAAGAGCTGATTCTGGAGTAGAGCTGATGGTGGTGCAGGCCTATTGGGCCAAAATGACCTCCTCCTGTGCTTAAATTCTGTGATTCAATAAAGACAGCAATGTGGCTGCAAATAACCACTGTCAGCTTCAGAGAGGCAGTTGTCCACAGGGAGCAGCAGGTAGGACACTATTCAGATCCTGTGCACTACAGGATTTCCAATTATGAAGCAAATCTCACCTTGGTTCCAAGAAGCTAAGACAACATGTAATTTAGTGAGGGTGATGTGCGGATCAGGGGTCATGGAATTCACAAGTGGGTAAATAAGACCAAAGGGGAAATTTCCTCTACGCTTAAAATAATTTTGTCGTCAAAACTATTAAATAAAACTAAATGTCTGCCTCACAGCAATGACAGATGAGAATGCTGCCAGGGCACTTGTGTTCCTTTTTTCTCCACAGATCACTGCTCCTATTTTATCATCCACCAAATCCAGCTTGTCATTCCCTCCTGTATTCACTGACTCACATTGGCTTTCAGTGCCCCAGCACTTTGAACTTAAAATTCTCATCCTTGTTTTTAAATTCTTTTATGGCCTCACCCACCTCCAACTCCACAATGCTCCAAGAATTTTTCATTCCTCTGACTCTTCGTCCTCTCATCCACTTCACTGACCCCACCAGGTGACCATACCTTCAGCCATCCAAACCCCTGTCTCTCCACCTTCTATGGTTCCCTCTCTAAACATTTGTCCTTTTCATTTCTTCATAGAATAGAATAATAGAATCCCTACAGTACAGAAGGAGGCCATTCAGCCCATCAAGTCTGCGCTGACAACAATCTAATGCAGGCCTTATCCCTTTAACCTCATGTATTTACTCTGCTAATCCCCCTGACACTAAAGGTCAATTTTATCATGGCTAATCCACATTTTTAGACTGTTGGAGGAAACTGGAGCACCTAGAGGAAACCCACACAGGGAGAATCTGCAAACACCACTCAGACTGGAATTGAATTTGGGTCTCTGACACTGAGTGAACAGACCTAACCACTGTGCCACCATGCTGCTCTCTTTTCCTTTAAATCCTTGCTTAAAATTAATCCCTGATGAAAGCTTTGGTCGCTCCTCCTAATGTTTCCTTATTTGGTGCAAATCTTGGCCCACTCCTAATTAGTATGTTTGTGTGAGTTTTTTTGTCTGATCATGACTGAAATGCCTTGTATGGGTTTCTACATGAACTTCTGTATAAATACATATTACATATTTTAATTGTGTAATTTTTTTAAAAATTTCCATTCCAGCTGTCCTGTGGCCTTTCCCATTCAGTGAGGGAATAGAATAAGTGTTGATCCACTATTTGATGCTAAGCAACATTATGGTGGAACCCAACTTACTTGAAACCAGTGGATGTACTGTACTTAGATTTCATGAAGGCATTTGATAATGTACCAAATCAACAGTTGTTACATAAAATTAGATCACATGGTGTAGAGGTAACATGTTGCCACTGATTGAACATTGGCCTGCTGAACTAAGTCAGCAGAGGCAGAAGTTCCTTCACCAAAATCCCTTTATTTATAAGTCAGACAACAGCATACAGAGTGCTTTCTTCAGAACGGACGAACATTTTCCAGCTAGAAAATGGCCACTTGGCAGAGTCCTGTAAAAACACCTGGAGGCTTTGAGAAGGCTGCCACGCACTCAGTAAACTGGACTGGTTTTATTACGCCTGCACATTCCAATCTTTTGATTTCCACATCAACCAGTACTGGCTGGGCCTTGCAGAATTTGGGGACTGCCTCCAGATCAACATGTAAAGTCGCTTTTGATTATTCATAGCCCTTCTCAAAAAATCCCAGGGTATTTGCACAGGGCTTCGCTTCAGCGACCAATTTGTAGCCAGAAAATGTTTACCCAGTCTAGTTGGATCTCTTTCAGTTCGGTCCTGAACCTTCCACTATCATAAGTGTAGTTAAACAGGCACGTGTGTTGTGCCCCACACAATCAGTGGTTTCCCTGTATAAGTCGTCAGTCTTGCTGAGGTCACGGTTAGGGATAGGAGTTGGAGTCCAGCGTGAATTTTGTTGAATATTGTTTCCCATACTATGGATATGGCTGCACCTGTGTCAACCTCCATTAATATTGGGTGTCCAATCAGCCTTATGGGTAATTTGACAGGTTCTGATTTAGTCATTGCTCTGCAAAGTAGTTGTTCCTCATCAGTAGTAGGCAGGGCTTTCCAGGGTGTGCATTCTCCTGTACCTTAGCAGTTTTGGAACTTTGTTTCTTTTCTCTCACTCCAGGTACTGGCAATATGTTGTCAGGCAGGACTGCTGTCTGTCTAGTCCTAATTCAGTCTTGCTTAGAAATGTTTCTGTGAGTGGGCCTGGGTTCCCTTGTATCCAAATCCATCCTAAGAGCAGCTATATAGTTGCCTGCCTCACAGTGGTAGTCCCTTAACTCAGTTGCACTGGTGTGGAAGTCTACCTCCATCAGAATACCCTGTAACTCACATGCTCCACCTACCACTTATTCCAAGGGGAAAGCCAGCTGTAATGCTTGCAGTCTAGCTCGGCCTTCATCAACAAATGTTTTTGTATGGTCATACTATTGATTCCACACACCAAATGGTCTCAGAGTATCTCATTTAAATGAGAAATCAAATTGGCAAGCCTCTGCTAATCATAATCTCATCAAGAAATTAATGACTGACTCTCCCCTCTCAGAATCCTGTGTTAAGCCAGTACCTTCACAGGATCAGAGGTGGCTTAGGGTCATAGTACTCTTTTACTAAGTCTGTCAATTCTTGGAATGTTTTTGTGTCTGGTGCCTCCAGGAAAGTTAAACTGCACTTAACAGCAAATGTTGCCAGCCCACAGGGAGTTGGCAGAATGACCCATTGCTTTTCCTTTGTGACTATGTCATTAGCTTGAAAGAAATACTTCATCTGCTCTACATATTGGGCCCAGTCTTCCATGGCAGGGTCAAAAGAATCCTATAGAGGCATGTTTGCCAGACAATGGTTTACCTTCAACGTGTGTAGTGGTTGATAGTAAGAAAGTTCCTTCAGATCATTCCTTTTTCCTCATCACCACTGTAATAAGCCCTTGGTGGCAGAAGTCCCCTCACCAAAATCCCATTATTTATAAGTCAGACAACAGTGTACAGAGTGCTTTCAGATAGCAATCTACACTTGGAATCCCAGAGGCACTGACACTCCTACTTATGTACGAAGCAAGAGGCTCCCTGATTGGCTCATTAATCTGGCACTTAATCAGGGACATCTTTTTGTGGGCTGTTAATCAGGGAGTTCATATTCTAACAGGCCCACCTGAATTGCTTGATTAAAGTCATTACACCTGCTGACCAGAAACAAACTGGGCATAAATGGGTCCTTTACCGGTTGGCAGGACATAACGAGTGGTGTGCCACAGGGACCACTCGTGGGCCTCAACTTTTTACAATTTATATAAATGCCTTGGATGAAGGGACCAAAGATATGGTTGCTACATTTGCTGACAACATAAAGATAAGTAAATTGTGAAAAGGATATAAGGAGGCTACAATGGAACCTGGATTAAATGAATGGGCAAAAATCTGGCAAATGAAGTATAATGTGGACAAATGCAAAATTGTCCATTTTGGTAGCAAGAATAAAAAAGAAAGATATTATCGAAGATAAAGGCAAACTACTGCGATGCTGAAATCTGAAACAAAAACAGAATATGTTGGAAAATCTCAGCAGTCTGACAGCATCTATGGAGAGAAAATAGAGCAAATGTATAAATTTTAGATGGCCCTTTGTCAGAACTCTGCCAGCTCTGATGAAAAGTCATCGAGACTCGAAACGTTGGTTCTATTCTCTCCCAACAGATGCTGTCAAACATATTATCTAAATAGTGGGAGATTGCCAAATTCTGCAATGCAGAGGGATCTGGGTGTCCTTACGCATGAAAGTCAAGAAGCTAGTATGGAGGTACAACAAGTAATTAGTAAATCTAATAAAACGTTATCCTTTATTGCAAGGGGAATTGATTGCAGAAGTAAAGAGATTGTGCTTTAGTTCTATGGGATGCTGATGAGACCATATCTTGAGTACTGTGTGTAGTATTGGACTTTTTATTTAAGAAAGATGTAAATGCATTAGCAGCAGTTTAGAGAAGGTTTACTAGAATAATACCAGGAATTGGCAGGTTGTGGAGGAAAGGTTGGATGGGCTATGCTTGTATCCAGTGGAGTTTAGAAGAGTAAATGGCAACTTGATTGAAACCT
Organism: Carcharhinus amblyrhynchos; assembly: GCF_965287045.1. Lineage (NCBI taxonomy): Eukaryota > Metazoa > Chordata > Chondrichthyes > Carcharhiniformes > Carcharhinidae > Carcharhinus > Carcharhinus amblyrhynchos. Next base: position 36,159,320 of record NC_137346.1, on the reverse strand, counting down.
TCAATGTGCTGAGGGATCTTGACAGGGTCGATATAGAGAGGATATTTCCTCCTGTGGGAGAATCTAAAACTAGGGGTCACTAATCAAAAATAAGGCATTGCACAATTCAGACAAAGATGCCCTGTGACCCTTCCTCTTGCAGATTGATCCTTAACGGGATAATCACCACATCCCTGCAGTTAATCGGACCACTGGTGTTAACAATGGCAGGGCCAGAAAAAAAGGTGAGACCTTTTCCAAGAATGATGTACTTTTCACTGGGCTAAATGAGAATTTCTTCTTGCTGGTTGCAGTTTTGGATTTTAATTTGGTATGTATGTTTAATGGTTGGTGGAAGAAAAAATCTCCACAGGAGTGATGTTGTGGAGCTCCAAGTTAGTATGCCATTCTTGTCTGAGAATGGATTTGCTTCTGGTTCCCCACGTCATGAGAACCTCACTTCCCCTGCGCCCCTCTATTCCTGCACCCACTCTGCCCCCCTGCACTCTGCTATCCCTGCAACCCTCATCCCTCTGAAATCTTCCCCCCACCAAAAAAAAGTCTAGCTATAGAGCAAAATTAGCAGAATACAGAGAGCACATTTCTGTTTGTGTGCAGAGAAAATTAATAAATTGAAATACATTTATAAGAGGCTGTCCAATAATTGAAGCAATTCATAATGTTGTGGTGTCTGATGGACAGCTGAGCCTGAATGCTCTTTGATTCCAATGAAGGCTCAAATACATTAAATCTGGGTTAAAATTCTGCCTACTGTGGCATCTTTTTAACTGTCATTGCTGAACTTCAGTTTTCTATATGGCAGGGATTCATTTTGCTTTGTTTTTTCTGCTTTTAATAGCATCTATTAAAAACACAGCTTTTAAGTTGTCCACTATAATCATAAGCATATCAAATGAAGTGGAATACATCTGGCAGCAAAACCAATTAAAAGCCTGTGTAACATGGACGACTAACACTTATATACCACCTGGGCCTTGTTATCTTTCATTTTTCCATGTCCATGGAGGGCAATTGCCCATAATTGCATGCTCTAGTAGGCAGTAAAGCAAGATAAAATGGAATTGTATCCAGTCAAAACAACTGTATGAGTTTATAACATAAATGTTGCCTGAAAAATGTTCATCAATATAAGCAACAATGTTCCTCCTTTGATCCTTCCAGGTTTAAGATATATCATCTCTGTCCTCCCTCACCACCCCCAATGTCCTACAGCTTCCTTCCCTCACTGTAAAATCCTTCACCGTGTTTCTCAATGTATTGAAAGTAAGTTAACTTGGTCTTCCTGCAATCTCAGAATGGTTCTGGGTCACTGTCTGGTTTTCTGACTGTCACTCCCCTGGAAGGGGATTCTGATGGACAGTCAGAGCCTGTTTGGTACCAATAAGGCATTTTAACAATGGAGTCCTGGACAAATATAGAGCCCGATTTGGCATTTTGAGGGATAAATGGGTGGACCATCCATTGCCCAGAACAATCCACTTTGATAATTTTAATAATATCACTCAAAATATCTTTCTGACTTCATTTTTCTTGGAGGGGAGGAAGGAGGATGGGTGGGAGGAATGTTCTTCTCTCAGCTCCACAAGAATACTATGGTCCATTTCCAACCCTAGCCCCAATCTTCCCCTACCTTCTTCCAGCTATTATTAGTTCCTATCCAAACTGACTTGACCTAACTGCTGGCTTGGCTTTCAAGCTGACTGGATTTGCATCACTGACCAGTCAGTGAGTTATTATAGTTTTACATGTTTAGGGTGTGCAGTTGTCCAGACTAGGCCTAGATAGGGTTCAAGTCTATCCGTTGGCCCCCTAGGGAGGGAAGTCAACACCGATTAACAATCCAGAGATCAGAATCACACTGAAAGCCTCAACACTGTCAATCTTGTTATCTGCATTACTTTGAACAGCATGTGTGCATTGTAATCCTGGCACCCAATCTATAGGGCCACCTCTTACCCTCTTCACAATCTTTATTGTTTCATTGGCTGTGGCCAGCATTTTTGCTCTTCTCTCATTGCTTTTGAATGGATTGCTGGGCCATTGCTGTATCTGGAGTTGCTTGCAGACCAGATTGGGTAAGGATGGCAGATGTTGTCAAATAGGAGGCAGAGAGTGGGGGTTAATGGGTGCTATTCGGATTGGCGGTTGGTGACTAGTGGAGTGCCCCGGGGGTCGGTGCTGGGGCCTCAGCTATTTACCATTTATATAGATGATCTGGAGGAGGGAACCGAGTGTATGGTGTCGAAATTTGCTGATGACACCAAGATTGGTGGAAAGGCAAATTGTGCGGAGGGTGTGGAGAGTCTGCAGAAGGATCTAGATAGGCTGGGTGAATGGGCCAGGAAATGGCGAATGGAATTTAATGTTGGCAAGTGCGAGGTGGTCCACTTTGGTAGGAATAATGGTAGGAAGGACTATTACTTACGTGGCGAAAAACTGCAGCAGGCGACGGTGCAGAGGGACCTCGGGGTCCTTGTGCATGAGTCGCAAAAACCCAGCTTGCAGGTGCAGCAGGTGGTCAGGAAGGCGAATGGGATGCTGGCCTTCATAGCGAGGGGGATTGAATATAAAAGTAGGGAGGTCTTGCTGCAGCTGTATAGGGCGTTGGTGAGGCCGCAGCTGGAGTACTGTGTGCAGTTTTGGGCGCCGCACTTACGCAAAGATATTTTGGCCTTGGAGGGAGTGCAGAGGAGGTTTACTAGGCTGATACCGAAGTTGAGGGGGTTGAGCTATGAGGAGAGGCTGAATAAACTAGGCTTGTACTTGTTAGAGTTTAGAAGAATGAGGGGAGATCTCATTGAGATGTATAAGATGATGAATGGGATGGATAGGATAGAGGTGGAGAGGCTCTTCCCGCTCAGAAAGGACAGTAGGACTGGGGGCACAGCCTCAAGATAAAGGGGGGGCGGATTAGAACGGAGTTGAGGAGGAACTTCTTCACTCAAAGGGTGGTGAATCTCTGGAATTCTCTGCCCGTTGAAGTGGTGGAGGCTGCCTCGCTAAATATTTTTAAGGCGCGAGTTGATGGGTTTTTGATAAGCGAGGGGATTAAGGGTTATGGGGAGAGGGCGGGAATGTGGAACTGAGCCACGGGGCAGGCTTGAAGGGCTGGATGGCCTACTCCTGCTCCTATTTCTTATGTTCTTATTTTCAGTGGCATGGGCGCACAGTCATTAGCACTGTTGCTTCACAGAGCCAGAGATGCAGCTTTGATTTCAGCCTTAGGTGAATGTGCGGAGTTTGCATGTTCTTCCTTGTCTGTGTGGGTTTCCTCTGAGTCCTCTGGTTTCCTCCTACAGTCCAAAGATGTGCAGGTTAGGTGGATTGGTTATGCTAAATTGCCCCTTACAGTCCTAAAATGTGCAGGTTAGGGGGAGAAATGGGGTAATGCGAGGGGTTACAAGGATGGGGTGGGTTGTGGTCTGTGCAAGATGCTCTGTTGGAGAGTCAGTGCAGACTCAATGGGCTGAATGGCTTCCTCCTGTATGGTAGGGATTCTATGATTTAACTAATTTTATGGAATTCTTTGAGGACATTACGAGCGCAGTGGATAATGGAGTATGGTATTCCAGAAGGCCTTTGACATGGCACCACACAAAAGGCTGCTACATAAGATAAAGGTGCACATTGTTACAAGTATTGCATTAGCATGGATAGAGAATTAGTTAACTAACAGATTCTTTTCTGGTTGGCGATCAGTGGTTAGCGGTGTGCCTCAGGGCAATTGTTTACACTTTACTTGAATGATTTTAAGTTAGGGACCAAGTGTAGTATGTCAAAGTTCATAGATGACACTAAGATGAGTGGTAGAATAAAGTGTGCAGAGGACACAGAACATCTACAAAGGGATATAGATAGTTTATGAGTTGGCAAGGGTCTGGCAAATGGAGTACAATGTTGGTAAATGTGAAGTCATCCATTTTGGTAAGAATACCAGCAAAATGGACTATTATTTAAATAGTAAAAAATTGCAGCATGCTCCTGTATAGAGGAACCTGGGTGTCCTTGTGCATCAATCACAAAAAGTTAGTTTGCAGGTACAGTGGATAATTAAGAAGGCAAATGGAATTTTGTCCTTCATTGCTAGAGGGATGAAGTTTAAAAACAGGGAGACTATGTTACAGCTGTATAAGATGTTCATGAGGCCACATCTGGAATACTGTTATAGTTTTGATCTCGTGACTTGAGAAAGCATATATTGGCACTGGAGGGGGTGCAGAGGAGATTCACCAGGTTGATTCCAGAGTTGAGGGGGTTGGCTCATGAGGAGAGACTGAGTAGGCTGGGACTAAACTCGTTGGAATTTAGAAGAATGAGGGGGGAATCTTATAAAAACATAAAATTACAAAGGGAATAGATAAGATAGAAGGAGGGAGGTTTTTTTCCACTGTTGGGTGAAACCGGAACTAGATGGTATAGCCTCCAAATAAGGGGGAGCAGATTTAGGACTGAGTTGAGAAGGGACTTTGTCATCCAAATAGTTGAGAATCTGTGGAATTCCCTGCCCAGTGAAGCAGTTGCAGCTACCTTGCTGAATGTTTTAAAGCAAAGATAGATTTTTGAACAGTAAAGGAATTAAGGGCTACAGTGAACGGACGGGTAAGTGGAACTGAGTCCATGAAACAATCAGCCACGATTTTATTGAATGGCGGAGCAGGTACAAAAGACCAGATGGCCTACTCCTGCTTCTAGTTCTTATGTCCTTATGAGTTCCTTCCCTAAAAGAACCAGGTGGGTTTTTTTTTTACAACAAATGATGATAATTTCCCGGTCACTATCACTGCAACTAGATTTGAAGTCCAGATTTGATGAATTGAATTTAAATTCTACTGGCTGCAAGGTGGGATTTGAAACTGTGTCCCCAGAAAAATTAACATGGACCTCCAGATTATCAGTCAAGTGACATTATCACTGCACTATTTTAGACGACGTAACGCTAAGTGCAATTAATTTCCATAGATGAAACTTGAAAGCTACTGTGGACTTCGAATCAGATGGTTATCTTTGTTTGCATGTGACCTTGAAGGAAAACAGATTGTACATTGTAGCTATTTGAAATAGCCTGGGACAGCATCAATCCTCAGACAACTGAATAGGAGCATGGGACTCTTCCTGTAGAAACACATGCCATAGATTGTCTTTAGTTTGCTCTTAATAGTGGAGCAAACAGCAAGATTTAAAAGAGTCATTGGACTAGGAAGTCTGGCACATGATTAATTTGGCTTTTTGCATCTCTAAATCATAATTAACATGAAACACATTACTAAAGCAAAATATTGCAGATGCTGGAAATTTCAAATAGAAACAAAAATGATGGAAATGCTTGAGAGGGCAGGAAGTAGTTGTGGATTATTTGTTGATATGTCGCTCAAAGCCTTTTTTGACCAGTAGCTACGTTCTTTTCAGATTCCTGAAATGGATGCAAAAGTGGGTCGAGGCAAAGCTCATAATTAATGTGGAGTTGGAAGTCAAGTGTATATTTTCAAAAAGACATGTTTTACATCACAAATTTCTACCTACTGATTCCCCGGATCACTTTGACTGTATCAGTGAGGTAAGGAGTAATGCCAATTCATATTAAATTGATTAACTCTAACCAAGGAGTTGGATAGATATTTGATTGTAAATGGGATTGATGTTTGCAGAAATGAGTATGAGCACAGATGACTGAGTACTTTTTGAATACTGTGGCTTCATTTCTGTTGAGACCGTAGGAATATTATTTGTGGATTACAGGGAGGATGAACCTTCAGAATTGTATGTTACAATGCTAGATTGATATCTTGAAGTTTTCATTTGATTGTCTTTGGGGATTAGGGAGATTTACAACATATTCATTCTTTGTGATTTGTGGTACTCAGCTCCTGGGTTATTGAAGGAGTTCTGAAATGTTTACAGTTGGATAACTTGTATGTGTTCCATTGTGTTGTGTTATGAATGCGTATGCAATGTCATTACCTTTTCGGTTCAGCAGCACCAATCACACTCATGAACAATCTGATATCTTTCTGGGAATCAACTCTCAATGCCCTGTACATTATTGTTTGAAAGCATACCCCAGTGTGGAACAATATTAAATCTTGCTCCTGATGCCCACCCCCGCCCTGCCCCCCCTCCACCACCATGCCCTCACCCCCACCGCCCCCTCACCCCAGACATGTTTTGTGGTGGCTGGATCATCTGATCTTCACAGTGACATCACCACCAGTGCAGAACTCCTTCACTACTGCACTAGTGTGTACCAAAAACTTGTGCAGTGGGACTTGAAGCCACAACCTTCTGCTTTGGAAATACACATTCTACCACTGAGCCAAGGATGATCAGATTTACATAGTTTCAAACAATACAACTTCTCTTCATTTCGCAATGCAAAATAAAGAATGTGTTTTGTCATACCAGTTATTTGACTTGATCAAGATGTCTTCTATCGTTCAATATAACCTCTTTCATTTATCAAATATCCTCACAATTTTGTTTAAACAAAACCTCATTACTTCACAGTCTTGTTTAAAAGATTGACCCCTCTGCTACATTTTAGCCCTCTCCACCTACCCAAGAATGAAATGCACCAGTTTAATCTGACCATAATGCCTGCTGCTAAATTGAAATGAACAGAGTTGGTGTAGCAGCAATGAATGTAAATAATCACTAAAATGTTTATGTATTTTTCACTGTATTCAGCACATTGCTTTGAACACCAATACATATCTCCATTGCCCTGTGAACTTAACCCCTTCAGAGCTCACTTTAGCTCAAGAGAAGCATTTCAAACTTTTATATTACACCAAGGTAATTCAAGGATGCCGTAGTCAGAAATCTTAAAAGATGGAAGGTGGTTAAGGCCCTGAATTATTGCTTTGGTAACTACAAGTCTTTGTTCTGAACTAAACCATAGACTAATAAGGCCACAAGTTTATCCACAAAGCTAGTGGGGAGAGTTATCTCAGTGTAAGTGATAATAAGGAAGCTCCAGTTGCCACAATATTACAGGGATGGAAGAGGTAAAGACAATTAAAACCATAAGAAATAGGAATAGAAGTAGGCCCCTTGAACCTGCTCCACCATTTAATCAGATCATGGCTGATTCAACATTCTATATATCCATTTTCTTGCCCTTTCCCCATAATCCTTGATTCCTTTACTGATCAAAAATCTATCTATCTCAGCCTTAAATATACATAAGCATTCTACTCTACAGTTCTGTGTGGCAAGGAGTTCCAAAGACTCAATCCTCAGAGAAGAAATTCCTCCTCATCTCAAGTCTTAAACTGGCACCCTTAATTCTGAGACTATACCCTCAGATCTTAAACTCTCCCATGAGGGAAAACATCTATCAACATTTATCCTGTCAAGCCCCTTAAAAACCTGATATGTTTCAATGAGATCACCTCTGATACTCCTAACTTCCATTGAGTAGAGTCTCAGCCTGCTTAACCTTCCCTCAGAAGACAATCCCTCCATTCCATTGATACAAAATGTGATTGTGTCTGCACACTGATACTGAACTTTTAGTAAATACTATGGCATCTGGAGTATTTTGGTAGCTGAAAAAATACACTTGCACCATGAATGCCATTTTGGATCACGAAGGCCACTCAATCTGAAATTTGCATCCAACTAGTGTAAAAGAAAGCTTTAGTCATAGCACTATAGGGTAACCCCCACATCTTCTCCCCACCCCCTTCCCCACACTTTTAAATACTTGCTTAAAGTTGCTAAAGTCTCCAGAGAGTGGCATGGTGGCTGGTGAAGACATTTGTCTTAACTTGAGTTCAGTATAAACCCAGACATAGGTGTAGTAAGAGCCATTACCTTTGGAATACAGCATGATTGGCAGAATGTGCAGAAGGCAGAGAGTAGGGCAAACTGCTACTAGAGGGAGAAGGAGGAGGAGGTGAAGAAGGGTTCACAGCAGGAGACCACATCCACCCACTGTGTTCAGGAATCCACTGCCCTATTTGAATCTCAGTGAGGAACAATGTGTGAGTTGGCTAGGTTTCAGTCAGAACATTCTCACTAAAAACTGCCGGTTGCTGCAGCCACAACAGCAACATCAGAACAAGGCAAGTACTACATTGGTAATGTGAGTGCTGTGATTAATTCTGAAGCACTGGGCTCCTTCCAGATTAGAGTTGGAGATCTTTGCAACCTCTCACAGTTTGTCATCCACTGTTGCATAAAGAGGTCACTGAGACTCTCAGTTCCACGAGAATTGAATTATTCTTCTATGCAGAGCAGCAGATACAGCAAGGATTGAGTTTTCCCATGGAGCAGGATGCCATTGAATAGATACATGTCACTTTGTGGCTGCTGTATTTCAACTCTGAGATGCAAGCAACCAAAAAGGACCTCATTCCATGAACATTCAACTGCTGTGTGAGCATCGCAGAGAATTATACAGCTCAGTGGCTGGTATCTTGGCAGCTCTCATACCTTCATTGTATGGTGGTCCACTGTGCACTTGATCCATGATGGCACACCGCAGGGTGGTTACTGGACAGCAAGAGCCAGCTGTTGATGACATAACTGATGATTCCAGTACATAACTCGTGCTTGCTGCCAGATAATATTGTGATAGAGCAAACTGTTAGCACGCTGAAAAACCTAAACCCCTACTGCCCTGGAGGAAGAACAGCTATGCTCGGCAGAGTGGATGTCAAGATGGTCTGCTGCAAGCTATACAAACTCACCAACATTCAGCCACGACTCATGCCAATACCTAAACAGCCATTAGTTGAGGAACAGGAAGAGGAGAATGAGAAAGATGAGGGAGGAAGCAACCTAAATAGTCTCTTTCTACCCGCGCAATCCATGCACTATTCATCCAACTGCAATATCAGTGAACACAATCCCAGTGTTGCACACCTTACATTCCATCTGCCACTGAGCATCATAATATCCACTTTGCCATAATGCAATAATAGCCATCACAAAATTGAACCAAACTAAAACTTTGTGTACAGACATTAACTAGTCACATTTTTGCATTGCCTCAGTGCTTGTCTTGAAAGTACTTTGCCTTTTCTAATACTCCTACACTGTGACAACTCAGTGGCTGCAACATTGCTGGTGGCATTCAATAGGGAGACTGCAGGTGGTCTTGACAATGACCTTGAATGGTACTGGGGCTAGAACTCCAGCTGCCAACAGTGCCAACTCGACGTGGTGGCAGCAGTCTGGGTGGGCTGGCTGATTGCCAGAAACAAAGTTGAAAAGTGAGAGAATTGGGAGAATGGACACTGTTATCCTAAGGAAGTACAGTGGGTTTGTATTCCATGGAGACACTGTCACTGCCATAGGCCAAGACCTCACCAATCTAGTAAACTATCAGAATCATGCAAGCCCTCCAAGCCCCTTTGAACACTGGATCTGCAGTCTGATTTTGCATGCCAAAGATCTAAACTCCCGCTGCACCCACACAGCAGATGGCTTCTGCTTGTGCTATCATTGAAACAGGTATATTGGCCATCAGATGCTGCACGATGTTTCCATTCACAATTGTGTAAATGGAGTTGGTCACCACTTCCATGCTAGAATGAATGGGCTCCAAGCTCTGAGGAAAACTGCAGCCAAGTGGTTCTGCTATGCTCCTTGACTGTGACCACAGGCTTTTCTGGCAGGGTTGCCAATGCAACAAGCATTTCACTGTGTGTATCATTGCCCTTCTTCAGAACCACCTCACTCGTGTCAGGACATGTGTGAGATCCCATCCATTGCGGAGCTGGCACCTCTACTACCCTTTTCTCACCACCCTGGCTACAGGTCATACCTGCCCAGTGACTGACTAGGTGAAGATCCTTTTACTGAGCTATTCTCTAAAGTCTGTGCATTGTCAGCTTTGAGCTGCTGGCTGTTAGTGTGTGACCGAGTGGCTGTGGTTCACCTTCACCACCATCTTCATTCTATTCCATCACTTGCTTTTCCACCTCTGCCTAGTCAGGTTGCAGTTCTTGGGTATCCGAAAGGAAATGGCACAACAGTGAGTTGGAGTGAGGGGAGCTGGAGGAGGGGGTTGGGGTGTTGGGGGGAGGTGCAGGGGTTGGGAGCAGTGGTGGGGCGGTAAGAGATTCATGTCTATACCATCTGTAAGATGTGAAATATGAAAATGAAGATTAGATATGAGGGTACTCTCAGCTTTCACATCAGTTATCGCCTGAACACTGTCTGCTCTAATGACTGCCATATCTGTCCCCAGCAAGCTGATATCTGCTGCCTTAGGTGTGCTCCATCTTTGAATCATAAAATCCTACAGTGCAGAAAGAAGCCCTTCGGCCCATCAAGTCTGCACCAAACACAATCCCACCCAGGCCCTATTCCCGTATCCCTATGTATTATACCCACTAATCCTTCTAACCTATGCATTCCTGGATACTAAGGGGCAATTTCTGAGCATGGCCAATCAACCTAACCCACACATCTTTGGACTTTCTTGCAAAGGAGGGGAGGGATTTCAGTGAGTGAGATGCAGTGTGTTTGGGTAATGTGTCTGCAATGATTGGCTAGCTGACAGTGCATGCAGGCCGTCAGATGAGGGTGTGAGAATTGCAGCAGTGCCAAGCATGCGAGTGACGTGAAGTTGTGAGTGTTTTGTATTAGTGCTAACTAATGGAGGTTGTTGGTAGGTGAGTGATGTGGTGCAAAATATCAAAGACTAATGGTGCAGTCAGTGGGAAGTTACACGTGAAGGTTCATTCATTGATACTGACCACTCATGAAGTCGTTGAGTTTCTTACATCACTGCATCCAGCTCCTCCAGGTTTGATATTGGCATTGTCTGTCATAACCATCAGGTCCCACTGCCTGAGAGTTTCCTGTTTGGTCTCCTGGAGCCCTGTGGATATCTCTCCATTCTCCACTTCCTCAACCTGGCCCTCCAGTGCAGCATGGAAAATCTTGGAGACTGAACTCTCTTTCCTGTGCGTGCAATGTTTATGTCTTAAGAACATAAGAAGTAGGAGCAGGAGTAGGCCATTTGCCTTCGAGCCTGCTCCGCCACTCAATAAGATTGTGGCTGGTCTTTTTGAATCAGTTGTAGCTCAACTTCCAGTGCCTGCTCCAGCCACAATACACCTCCCATTTAACAGATACAGTGTAGCTTTAGAACCATAGAAAGCCTGCAGAAAGAATTGAGTCTGCACCGATTCTCTGAAAGAGAATCCCACCCAGGTTCTCCCTTCCACCCTATCCCCGTAACTCCACGCATTTACCACCTAATCCACCTAACCCACACATTTTTGGACACTAGGGGCAATTTAGCATGGCCAATCCACCTAACCACACACCTTTGGAGTGTGGGAGGGAACCGAAGGACCGGAACGAAACGCACGCAGACACAGGAAAAAAGTGCAAACTCTGCACAATCACCTGGGACCAGAATTGAGCCGGGTCCCTAGCGCTATGAGATATGCAGTGCTAACCTCTGTGCCACTGAGCTGCCCACATTAGCTTTTCATAGTTGAAGTGTACAGCTGGTAAACAGCATGAATAATACTGGACGCTGCTACAGTCATGGTCTGGAGCTGGCAACAGACATGTTCACGCTATTGACATCAGAAACGATGATGCGTCATGATTTTGCATCATTTTGCAGCTACTATCTGGGTTGACAAGGAGGAAAGACGACCTGGAGATGGTCCTAGCTGGCAGCTCTGAAATTATATTCCAATAAACATCATTCACTTTGGTTGAAGAGGAAAGAAAAGTTCCGTGTAAGAAGGAACACCAAACAATAAAAGCACGAATATGGATCAGTGGCCAAAATTCTCTCAAAAAGGTTCTCAGTGTCAAATTCACGGGAAAACTGGAGTAAATTATGCTTTTTATTTCAGTGGGAGTTCACACTAGAATCTCCCATACTCTGTGCAATGCAGAGGACACCAACATGATTATCATTAGATACCAGTGGATGGGGCCTATTCCCACCCAGGAGGCTGATAGTTCAGGGCCTGTGTGCATGTGCAGTGCACTGAAATGGCAGCCTCCCTCATTACTGGTCAGCTCGATTGGTGGCCAACCTGGGACCCCCGCAGTGCTGCTCCCCCCCCCCCCCCACCCCCCACTGCCTCCAAATCCCCCATGGCCTGATCACAGACCCCACCCATTCGCGGGTCAGCCCAAACCCATTTCCCATTCCCGGGCTGCCGGATTTCCAGCGCCCCAACCCCTCACTCCCCAGCAGTGATGATCCCCCTCCTTTCTGACAGACCCACCCCACTGGCAGACCACCCCCGTCCAGCCCGTCCCGATCACCAGTTTTCCTCCAGCCCTGGTCGATCGCAACGACAGAATAGCAGCTGGATCTCCACCCCCACCGATCATCCCCTTGGCCACGCCCCCAGTAGGCCTGCCCAATAGGCCCCGTCCCCTTGGCATTGCCTCATGCCCAGGGCACAGGCACTTTGCCCCTTGGATAATTCCAGGATGCCCATGCCCCGGGAGCACCACCCCTGCCACCTGACCACCTGCGGAGTCCTGATTGTCCCCCTTCACACACGGATAGTTTTCCAAAAGTGAGAGGCTAGTCAGATCCCAATTGCAGAATGACAGTGGGACCCCCTCCACCCTTATAGGCCCCACCTCCTTGGCACCGCCCAATGCCCAGTAGGGCCAGGCTGGCAAATCCCAGGGGGCACGCCCCTTACCTGGACCTCCTGGTGGGCCCCCTTGGCCTCTGTTCACCCCACTGTTTACCCCATTCCAGCAGGGTCAGCTTCCAGTTCCCTGTCAGTGGAGAATTGTTGTAAACCCAGCTGGAGTGAACCATTCTTGGGTGGTGAAGCTAGCAGACCTGGAGTCTTCAGTCCTGATGGATTGAAATCAGCACGAAACTGATGACTCCAGAAATTTTGGAGCTAGAGATGCAGAGAGACTGTGGCGCACAATAGGGAGACCAATAACAAAGACAGCTGCTCCTTTAATAAATTCCTGGAGTTTTCACTCAAACTGTGAACTTACAGTTCCACTAAGTGCCCTTGGGCAACTAGGGATGGGCATTAAACTGGCTGGTCAGTCACTCCCATGTCCCATGAATAAATAAAAACAACCCTCCCCACCATTGTGATAAAGGCAGACTGTGCAAGCAGTTGAGTGACAATAATGCTGCAATAATTTGGGGGTCCTTGTGCACAAGTCGCAAAAACCCAGCCTGCAGGTGCAGCAGGTGATCAGGAAGGCGAATGGAATGTTGGCCTTTATAGCGAGGGGGATAGAACATAAAAGCAGGGAGGTCTTGCTGCAACTGTACAGGGTACTGGTGAGGCCGCAACTGGAGTACTGTGTGCAGTTTTGGTCGCTGCACTTGCGCAAGGATATATTGGCCTTGGAGGGACTGCAGAGAAGGTTCACGAGGCTGATACCTGAGATGAGGGGGTTAGCCTATGGAGAGAGACTAAATAGACTGGGTCTGTACTCGTTAGAGGTTAGAAGGCTGAGGGGGGATCTTATAGAGATATATAGGATAATGAAGGGGATGGATAGGGTAGAGGTAGAGAGATTCTTCCTGCTTAGAAAGGATAGCAGGACTAGAGGGCACAGCCTGAAGATAACGGGGGGGGTGCAGTTTAGAACAGAGTTGAGGAGGAACTTCTTCACTCAAAGGGTGGTGAATCTCTGGAATTCTCTGCCCATTGAAGTGGTGGAGGCTACCTCGCTGAATATATTTAAGTCACAGGTAGAAAGGTTTCTGATAGATAGGGGAATTAAGGGTTATGGGGAGAAAGCGAGAAAGTGGAATTGATCCGCTTCAGATCAGCCATGATCTTATTGAATGGCGGGGCAGGCTCGAAGGGCTAGATGGCCTACTCCTGCTCCTATTTCTTATGTTCTTATAATATCTCTTAACATTATATCAACTATCATGTATTGAAATTGCTGGAGCTGATTTTGTTTCCACTCTGGGACAAAAGCAGACACATTTTTTTCAAAATTTAAAAGGCAGGGGGTTTAAATAATTTAACAGCTTCACAAATCTACCTATATTAGCAATCTTTCATGAGTATTACATTTCCACCATGAAGTCATGGAACACACTGCGGGTTGAGCCAACCTTGGAGTGAAAATTGGGTCTTCATATCCCATGCACTCTGTCTAATGATTTTGGGTTTCCCTCACGTACACTTCAGTCTATCTGTGAAAATCTTGCATGGTGGAAGTGGAAGAGTGGGCATTTTGGAAGTAGGCCCAATCTGCCATTATTAAAGGTCCTTGCAATTTCCCTGACTCTATGAAAAGTTGGGGTAAGGGCTTGCGCCTGGGCATTGCCAGTCTGGAAGTGTCAGGAAGATTTTAAAGAAAGGAACAAAAGATTTCAAAGACTACTCTTTGAGGTGAGGTTAATTGAAGCAGCTCTGCCAATCACAGCATTCACTTTAATCTCCATCTGACCTGCTGTCCATTGCAGGTTGTATAAAACACAAAAGAAGCTCGGAGCTATCTGTCCAGTGATACCCAACCTCCAGGATTAACATTAATCACCAGGACATCTCATCCTGACTAATGAGAATCTAATTAGTTTGCGATATCAATTTCTGCAACAAGATTAAGTAAGAATATTGCTGTTTTGCAAGGATGTTTGGCTCCAGAAAAATCCCTCACCCAGGCAGGAGTCTAATCCAAGTATATAATTTCAGAGCTTAGCACCAAATCAATTCATTTCTAATTCATTAAAGAGGCTAGATTGAATTGCAGTGCCTTCTTAAATGTAGGTATGGGAGCCTGAATATTGATATTGGTATGCTTACTGAGCACTTTTTGTTGCCCTGTATTATGTTTCAGAACGATTGGTTACAGCTGCCATCGAAGTAGATATTCAATCTTTAGTGTTAAGCAGTGCAGAAAGAGGCAATTCACACCATTGTCAGATAAGCAGCTGAGAAACAGGGTTATCCAAATCCCACTCTGCTTACTGTTTCCTCATATTCCAGCAAGTTTCATATTTTCAAGTATTAATGCAATTCCCTCTTGAATGTTACTATTGAAACTACTTTCAGATTCAAGATCATACCTTGCAACATAAAAACAGAAATCTGTTCCCTCCATTTTATCTTTGCCAATAATCCGAGTTGTGTCTCCCTTGGCCACTCAACTTCTATCAGTCAATCTTTTACAATAATTAAACACTGTACTATTTTTCTCTGGGAGTTCTGATTATCTGACTGCTGTTGACAGCTCCTAGGTCAAGGAGCCACCCTTTACATCCTGGTTCACATAAGCCCAGATTTTCACCTTGATGGCAATCCGCTCTGTTGTGGTGAAAGTGGTCAAAGTCTCACCCCTGAACCATGGCAGTTCCCATTTTTATGGAGATGGGAACGGGGGCAGGGCATGTTTTGCACAGGTGCATTTTATGGAGTTAGCTGGTCATTTAAATCATCTGATGCTTGGGGATAGCGCCTAGGAGCTGTCAACAACAGTAGGACAATCAGAACTTCCAGAGAAAATTAGTACAGTGTTTAATTATTGTTAAGGATTGACTGAAAGAGGGTGAGTAGCCAAGGGAGACACAACTTGGATTATTGGCAAAGATAAAACGGAGAGAAACAAGTTTTTTTTATGTTGCAAGGTATGATCTTGAATCTGGAAGTAGTTTCAATAGTAACATTCAAGAGGGAATTGCATTAATATAGTAGTTAGCACTGCTGCCTCCCAGCACCAGGGACCTAGGTTTGCTTTCCAGCTCAAGTAATGAAATAATTCCACGGAAGTGAAGATCCCGTCACCAGTGCCTCTTTATTTACAAAAATATTACATAACAGAGCTCTTTCTCCCTGTTGCTTCCTGCTACAGCAGGCAGAAAGACTGACACATCTGCTTTAAATAGGGAGCATGAGGCTCCCTGATCAGACCATCAATTAGGACACATCAGAGACATCTTTTTGCATTAGGACTCATCAAGAAGTTCATATTCTAGCAGGCCAACCTCACTAGCCTGACTGAAGTCATCATGGGTCACTGTCTGTGTGGAGTTTGCACATTCACCCTGTGTCTGCATGGGTTTCCTCCAGGTACTCCGTTTTCTTCCGACAGTCCAAAGATGTACAGGTTAGGTTGATTGACTATGCTAAATTAAGCCTAATGTCAGGTGGATTAGCAGGCTAAATATGTGGGGTTAAGGGATTGCGGCCTGGGTGGGATTGTGGTCAGTGCAGACCCAATGGGCCAAATAGCCGCCTTCTGCACTATAGGGATTCTATTTCATGGATTCTATTCTATTCTGAAGGGGAATTTTGGTCAGCATGACTGGGGTACTCAAAGAGTTCAGATTAGACCAGGTAAGATCAGGTTTGAACTTTGCAGATTTGTTTGGATAGCTGGGGTATCCCTGTGGAGAGGTAGGATCCCCCTGTAGAATGTGCTTTCAACATGTATTCACTGCCCCAGAAGTGACATAAAACAAATTCAAATTGTCCTCCCTTAAGGCAAGGGAGATGGATGGTGGGGTTCCTGGTTTCCCAGGTCAATTATTGTTGCCCTACTGACTCATGCACTCAGAACATTATGCTGGATAAATGAGTGTAACAATTTGTGCAAAGTAACATAGATGATGGGCATGGTACCTTCTCACGCGGAGACCCTAGAAGCCAGGCACTGAGGAGTCAGAGGCCAAAGGGAGGGCGAACAATAAGGAGGAAGAATCTTCTGCCTGTACCCGAGGAAGGAGGATGAGGAGAGACAGGACAACCAGGTATTAGCCTGCGGGAAAGAGTGTACCCAAGACACCGATATGACGGAGAAACAGGGTCAGAGACAACTGAGATGACAAACAAATGGTGTGTGCTCCAGCAGCAACTCAAGCTACAGTCCATTCACACACACCTTCACTCCCCTTTCCCCACACTGATACCCTGGTTGTGAAAGTAACAATTGCACTCAACTTCTATGCCTCAGGATCTTTCTAGGAGCCAGCTGGAGACCTGTGTAGTATATCCCAGTAAAAAGTCTGACAACACCAGGTTTTAGTCCAACCTATTTATTTGATAATATACTCACAAGTATTGCTTGTGAGTATATTATCAAATAAATAGGTTGGACTAAAACCTGGTGTTGTCAGACTTTTTACTGTGTTTACGCCAGTCCAACGCCGGCATACCCACAACATAGTATATCCCAGCCATCATCACACAGTTGCATTAAGGTTGTAACTAATGTCTTGTTTGCTTGTGTGGTGGCTCATGTTCATTTCCCTATAGAATTGGCAACTCAGACAGAGAGAGAAATTGCCCTTGCCTAATTAGCAGGCTTCCCTCAGGTGGAGGCTGTTATTCATTTCTTAATGGGATGTGGGCAAGACCAGTATTTTCCTTATCTACGTACGTGATACAGGCATCGTTGGCTGGACCAGCATTTATTGCCCATCCCTAATTGCCCTTGAAAAGATGGTGGTGAGCTGCCTTCTTGAACTGTTGTAGTCCCTGAGGTGTGAGTACACCCAAAATGCTGTTAGGGTGGGAGTTCCAAGTTTATGTCCCAGTGATAGTGAAGGAATGGCTGATACATTTCCAAGCCAAGATGGTGATTGGCTTGGAGGGGATATTCGTTGCACATTCAAAATTGGCCTTGAACTGAGTTGCTTGCAAAACCACTTTCAGAGGGCAGTTAAGAGCCTACCACATTGCTCTGAGTCTGGAGTCACATGTAGGCCAGACCAGATAAGGATGGCAAATTTCCGTCAAGGACATGAGTGAACCAGATAGTTTTTTATGAGAGTTGACGATAGTTTCATTGTCACTAATCGGGGGAGGTGATTGCACAGTGGATTAGTAATCCAGAGACCCAGGGTAATGTTCTGGGGACCCAGGCTCAAATCCCACCATAGCAGATTGTGAATTCAATAAAAATCTGGAAGTAAAAGTCTAATGATGACCATGAAACTATTGTCAATTGTTGCAAAAACCCATCTGGTTCACTAATCCCTTTAGGAAAGAAAATCTATTGTTCTTGCCTGCTCTGGCCAACATGTGAATCCCGATCCATAGCACTGTGGTTGATTCTTAACTACTCAGTTCAAGGGCAATTAGAATTGGGCAACAAATGCTGGCTTTGATAGCGATGCCCATATCCAATGAAAGAATAAACAAAATTACTAAGACAAACTTTATATTCCAAGTTTATTATTTGAATTTAAATCCACCAGCACCATGCTGGGATTTGAACCTTTATCCCCATAGCAGGGGTCTGGGTCTTTGGATCATGAGGCTGGTGACAATCCCACTACATCACCAACTCCCCAACCTGCAAAATGCTTGCTGTGTTACAGGTTGTGGGTTTTAAACAAACAAAAAGATACAGGGTGGAATTGTCCAAAAAAAAGCTAAGTACCAAATTTGCATGAAAACTGGAGTAACTCATACTGCTGTTTTGAGTGGGATTTTCAAAATAAATCTCCCACTCTGTGCATCATAAAGTGCCCTAGCATGACTCCCATTAAAAATCCTGCCCACGAAGCTGGCAGCATAGCACCGAGTGGGCCAGTGCACATTCACCGATCTGGCAGTGCTGAGATTGGCGCTTGCACAATAGCCCCACACTCCCAGCCTTCCGATTGCTGGCCTGCGCCGTGACCCTGCATCGCTGGCCATGTGACCACCCACCAATCGCTGGCCTCCTGGATGTGTCAGAGCCAGCCCCTCCTTCCTGACGTCTGCAGTCCCAATTTTCCGATTGCCCACCACCCCCAGCAAATCCTCCTGCCTCCCCAACCTTGATGGCCAGCCCAGATTGCTGGCTTCCCTGTCTCTCTGTAACTGGTGCCAGTGCAGAGGCACTGCCCATTCCCAGTGGGCAGTGCCAAGGTGCTCCCTGGGCATTGCCACTTTGCCCCTTGATCAGTGCCAGGGGACCAAGCTGGCAATGCCCAGAGAGCACCCCAACCCTCTTATCTCTTGGGGGCCTCCTAAGCCTCCCTTTACTCCAGAGGAGTGGGACTGCGACCTCCCTGTTAGTGGGGAGCTGTTATAAACCCCACTGGTGAGGGAGGGGGGGAGTGCCGGTGAAGAGGCTAGTGAGTCCAAGACTTCAAATTCTGGGCCCGAGCGATTATTTAAATAATTTATTTAGCTCTGCACTTATTTCTGATGCTGAGCTGACAATGCCATAAATCCATCAGCCAGAGACACATGGAGGCCAAGGTACCCAACAGGGAGCCTGCTTATATCTCCCAGCCTACAGGCTGGGCGAATTGCCCCCAAGGTTTGCACACATAGATTCAAAGTAACACTCAACAGCCTTATTGAAAGAGATGTTCTCTGCACAGAATAGAAATTGAAACTAAGACAGAGGAGTGGGAAACATCCCAGTGATCTCATGATTAAGGTATGTAATCTGCTCTTGAAGCAATCATGTAACACTTAAATATATAACACAACCCACATTGCCATAATGTCCCCAACTAAATATTCAGACACTTTTGTAAACTTGAAGCTTTTTCACACAATCAATGTATGTGTAGTCTGTGACCACAACAAGGTCTTCCTTCAAATATGTACAAGGGTCCCAGGCAGCTTCATATTAAGGAGTTTCAAACTCCCTCAGCTATTTCAGCCACCAATGCAGATCTGTGTCTGGCTTCTTGAAAGTAAGGGTTACCTCCTTACCCCTCCACCTTGACCCTCTTGTGTTCCCTCAGAAGAGGTTGAGGAAGGCTGCCCATTTCTCTGTTTAAACCACAATGAGGAGTGTGGCCTGTCTCATCCTGCAGACACCTGTTGGCGACTCCCTTCAGACTGCATCTGTGCATGAGAGCCATGGTCATTGGCATGTGTGGAGCAGCTGAGGGTGATGGAGGAGGGGCTGGAGAACGAGGGTGCTATCGGTATGTTCACCCTCCGCAGTGACCTACCCAGCACCAATTTGACCTTCAAGTGGGGTTGACAGGGCTGGCTGCTGGTGGGAGGCAGTTGTCCAGCAACTGCTGTGTCAATAGTCTGACCACCATATTAATGGTACGTATCTCCTCATGGCTGTCAGCACTCACACTCTGAGTGGACTGATCCAGGTTACTGAGGGAAGCCTTCACCCTTTCCTGGCCAAGATACTTAATGCTGCTGCAGGTGTACCTCCATGAGATTGGCCAATCTCTCATGGTCAGAGCCCATGTGATTGAGTTTCTGAGACAATGTGGCACTTATGATGGTGATGGATTCCTCCGTTCACAGCCCAAGAGCTCTCACTGTCTCAGGGAACTCCACTAGATGTCTATGTATCTGCTGCTGATTATCTAAATATCATGTTCCAGAATGTTACTCTGGAGGATTCACATTGCTGCCCATTGCAATACCATTGAAACTTTTCTCCTTCCTCCAAGGGAAACTGTGCACAGATGTCTCTGACACTGACTGCTGAACTCTGATGGAGTGACTTTCAACCTGACTCTACACACACACTTCATCCTTCCAAAATGCGTGTATCTGAGTTGGCAGAATGTGGGCTAGGATAATGCGACGCATCCTCAGACATGTTTGAGGGGTAGTTTGACCTCAGTGGAGGGGATGGTGGATGGGATAGAGAAGGAGCAGAAGAGCTGGGACCTGTGTTAGACCCAAAAGGCATTTTTTTTAGGTATAGCCTTTCTCATTGTGAATGCATGCTCTGATCCATGCCACAGCGTTTAACCATGCTTACGTTGCCAGTATGATAGAACCCTATTGCTGTACACTCTCTAAAGTCAGCAAGGTGACATCATGAACTGCTCCATTACCACCATATTCCGAGGGGATTTCAACACAGCTTTTATCACCTGGTAAAGATGATTCACTGTTACCATTAGGCAGATGTTCCAGCACCCTTGGAATGGCCATTTGTTTAATGAAATGGATGTGTCACAGAAACGCTGACCCATCCCCAGTCCAGGCTTTCTCAGTGGTGTTTTTCACCCTGTTCAACTGTAACAGTCACATGAATTAATGCCTTATGGTGCGTGGAGAGATATTGCTCTTCTCACTGCACCTGTGCACTACAATGTGCATTCACATGTGTTCAATGCACACCTACATGAGATGCTTACACAGCCCTCTGCTTCAGCTTTGAGGCTTCTATGAATCATGACCTACACCTTAGCTGCAGCATGCAGATATGACCTTTTCCTTGGAACTGTGTGTGGGTGAGCAAAGCTATTCATCTTGCCTGAATACAGCAGTTGTTGAAACTTTTCCTACACTGAATCCACAAGCCCTGATGATTTCCTGTTGTACTTACCACAGCTTCAGTTTGAATCCAGACCTTGTTTGCTAGAAGGGCATTACTGCAGCAAACTGGGTATCTGCCTAGTGTCCTTGTCTAGACCTCTTCCAACAAAACTTCAATGATCTGATCCGAAAGGTGTGAGGCAGCTGGACTGACCCCTTCCTTTGTACCTCCTCTGTGAAACATTCTATCAATAAAAATATAAGGCAAAAAGGGTGGAGGAACCATTTATACCACAATGCTCTCATTCACGTTTATGTGCTTGCACACACTTTTTCACATACCATCAATGATTACTGGTAAGGTTGGTGGAGAAAATGGCTCTGCACAAATGCTTGGCAGCACGACTGTTTAGGGCTGTGACCCCCAAGGCAGCATGCTGTGCTCCGCCATTACTGACAGTCCAAATGGTCTCCCCACTCTTAGTCACAGTATTATACCATGGCAGTGTTTAGCTGTGAGGGACCTGGATAAGGATCAACAGTGTGGCTGTGTGCAGGAAAGAGGGCAAGTGGTTTAGATAATGAGCATGGCAGCGTTCGTCATTTATCCAACTACTGGCACCTAACTACATGACTAAATACTATGGGCAGGATTTCCGGCTGCGCTCGCCCCAAGGCAGGAAATTCGTACCCAAGGTCAGCGGATCTTTGCATGGTCCTCCCCTCGCCTGTTACGATTCCCACAGTGGGCAGGATGGGACAATTTCACATTATATGTAGCAGAAGATGCCATCTCTGTGACTCTCTTGTGAATCCACTTCGTGCTTCCAGTGGTTCAGTCGGCAGCAACAATGTCATTTCTCCAAGAGGGAAAACCCATGATGGGCATCAATTCCAGGGTCAGTCGGACATTTATAGCTCAGACATTCAATTGACAATTAAGGTAATAATATCTCCTTTGAGGCAATAAGGACTTCAGCATTGTTGGCCTATTTCTCAAATTAGCCTTTCTGAAGGCCTGCTTTTTATCTGGGCCCAAGTTGGTCAGCCTGCACTGGGGCTGTTTCTGACCCCTCACAGCTGTCAGGGTTGACTATCCTGAATACCATCCGACTGACACCAAAAATGGGAAGTTGTAGAACTCAGGTATGGGGATCTGGGAATTCTCCCAACTCTGTGCACCCGACTTGCAGACAGCAATCTTGGCCACAGTGTCAGCGAGCGATATGATTTTGAAGAGAGAGCCATCTAAGCTGTGTCCAACCCTGACTTTGCCTGACACCCACAAGCACAGTGACAGTGGATAGTCATCAGGAGCAGGAAACCTGTCTGGCTCCAGCTTGGGGTCTGAAGCAAGACTTATAACACTCCAACTGTGATCAGTTAAGCCACCACAGGTCGGTTCTGTGCATTCACACAAGGTAGAATTCATTTTGCAGTTTGTTTGCTCAGTTAGCTGTCACGCAGCATCAAGCCGAGTCCCTGTGCCTGTGAGACATTGCTGAGGTGGAGATAGCTGATAATTGTGTGTGAAGTAATATCTGAAATTGAATCACCTGGGTGAAGATCTTGTTACTGTTATCCCCCTGTAAAGCACATAGCTCTTTGCAATTTAATTTCAAATTGTCAATAGTAATATCTTGTGAATTAAGGGCACAGAATGGCAGGATTGTGTAAATGAGGAAGGCTTGACAGCTCATGAGTGTATAATGTAGGTGATGGTTACCATACCTCTTAATTCATAATCTAAAGTGGTAGCATGGCAACTCCTCATACACAATCCACTTGTACATCCACATCATATACCAGACAATTATCTTTCCACCGTGCAGCAGGCAGAGTTGAGGTTAGGGCGAGTTTTAACCCCCTATCCAGAAACAGCATGATGGATGTGCACTTACTGTGCTAAGATTCACAGTTCCATTTCCACTGCTTCCTATCTTTCTGTCAGCACCTTAATAAATTTCATGTGGATAAGGTGCCTGCTTGGTTTGGGTAATTTATGCGAATTGTGTCCACGTCTTCCTGATGCTTCCTGCTGGCCTGTGTTGAGAAGGAACTTCACCAAGGATACCTACTCCCATTACCAGGGGAGACATCTAGATGTTAACTCTCCTGGGCTCTTCCCTCTTGCTATCTTAGTGACCTTTGTCAACCTTCTCCTCTCCAGTTGGCTTAAAGCTATTCTCCTGCCATTGTTTCAGGTGGGCAGCTGGGTGGTGAGGTATAACTAAGGGCCAGCCATTGAATTCACCCACGGTCTCCCATGTAGGTGCCAAAGTTATGAATGTGCAGGGGTTGAGGGGGCATGCTGGTTGTTGTGGCGGGTGAAGAGGGAAGAGCAGAGGTGAAGGGAGTTGGTGACCTTCACAATCAAGAATTAAAATTCATCCTGCAGTATCTACTTTTCCTGCACTAGTTTTCTCACTTTTCTCCTGAAGTAGCTGACCCATGTTGGTAATGGTTCTCCAGGCGCAGCAATCCTTTGGTACGTTATTCAAATTGTGTGTGAGGCTGATAATGACTCGTAACATGCGGAAGGGGACATCACAGAGACATCTTTATACACATGGGTACTTTCAGTGGAATTGACAGATAATGCAAGTGTCAATCCTGAATGATTGTTTCGCCCTCAGACTCAACTGCTCTCATTGAGGTTAGTTAACTCGCACAGGCCAGGGATTGAACCTGTTCCACTGACTTCAGTTGCGTGCATATTGGGGTCATTTGGTCTTTGTGGTGTTTGTGTTGAATGCAATAATTGCATCAAATGGATCATATCACAGCAGGAAAACAATTCCAAAGTATGTTCTTCATGTTCTCACTTCAGATTATTTGTAATTGAAAATGTTGTCTCCCCAGAAATTCCTAGGGTAGATTTTCTGTTCGTACATTCTATATAAACCTTCATATCAAAGGAGCACATATTAGGATGGCTGATCTATGGCTTGGCCATAGAAAACAGAGGGTGGCACTGGAAGGGTGTTTTTCTGAATGGACGTCTGTAACTAGTGGCGTTCCTCAGGGATCGGTGCTAGGACCTCTGTTGTTTGTAATATATATAAATGATTTGGAAGAAAACATAACTGGTCTGATTAGCAAGTTTGCAGATGATACTAAGATTGCTGGGGTTGTGGATAGTGATGAAGATTGTCAGAGAATACAGCAGGATATAGATAGGCTGAAGAATTGGGCGGAGAAATGGCAGATGGAAATTAATTTAATGTGATGCATTTTGGTAGATTCAATTCAGCTGGGGGCTATAAAATAAATAGCAGAACCATCAGGAGCATAGACACACAGAGAGATCTGGGACTACAGGTCCATGGATTCTTAAAAGTGGCAGCACAGGTGGAAAAGGTGATGAAGAAAGCGTACGGCATGCTTTCCTTCATCGGACGGGACATCAAGTATAAAAGTTGGCAAATTATATTGTAGTTATCTAAAACGTTGGTTAGGCCACAGTTGGAATACTGTGCTCAATTCCGGTCACCACACTACCAATAGGACGTGGTGGCTTTGGAGGGAGTACAGAAAAGATTTACCAGGATGTTGCCTGGTATGGAGGGTATTAGCTATGAGGAGAGATTGAACAAACTGGGATTGTTCTCCCTGGAGAGACAGAAACTGAGGGGTGACCTGATAGAAGTTTATAAAATTATGAGGGGCATAGATAAGGTGAACAGTTGGAAGCATTTTCCCAAGGCAGAAATGACAATCACGAGGGCATAAGATCAAGTTAAGGGGGGAAAGGTTCTGTGAAGATGTACGGGGGAAGTTTCTTTACACAGATGGTGCTGATGGGCTGGAATGCACTGCCAAGGGAGGTGGTTGAGGCAGAAACATTAGCAATATTTAAGACTTATTTGAATAGGCACATGAACAGGCTCAGAAAGAGGGATGCAGGCTGTTGGACAATGTGATTGGCAGAGGCTTGGTGGGCTGAAGGGCCTGTTCCTGTACTATACTGTTCTTTGATTCTGGAATTGAAGGTCAGCGATGCCGAATTTGCAACCCACAGATCTCCTATCAGGTAACACTGATGTATGGCTGTTAATCAGCTGGACTGATCTTTTCGTCCAAAGTGCGAAATATCCACTCCAATCACTTCAAATCCTGCATTCACAGCACTAACACAGAAAATTTACCCTATAATCCGCCTGTTATGTTTGGCTCCTCCAACAAAACCTTCTGTGTTCAAACAAATTCCCGTTGAGAAGATTCTGTCCTCTCGGGGCTTTCTTCAATTACAGCAGTAATTACTGAGGGTGAAATAAATGTGAGAGAGAGATTGTTAAATGCCTTCAGAGGACATTTCCCTGCTGCTATTATAGTGCAGACGCTGGGGTTAACTTCTGAATTTAAATAGTGGATCGAAGAGCATGACAATGAATGTGCGCAGCATTTGTCCACTAAAATCATCAAGAACAATTTCTAAGCTCCTAAATGATCTTCCAGAACTAGCCTTTGCTTCAGCGTTTCTTTTAATGGAAGTTTATTCTTTTGTTTCTTTGATCACTGGATTCACATTACCACTTAGTCGAGACATACTTTCTCTGGGCTGCCTCAGAACATACTTTTTGACATTAGACAGTTGTCATTAACCATTGAGAAAGGCAGTGTATGCTATTGTGATAAAGGAGAAACCGCTTAATGGGAACACCCTGAGGTGAACGATGCAATCCATTTATCCAGTTCTGTGTTCCCAAGCAAACACAATTGAAAAGATGTGTACATTGTGGCTGCAGACTAAAATTAACTTCAAAGGAACACTGCAGGATGCAATTCTCTAATGACTCGATCTCCGAGTTTCCTTAAAAGAAAGATAAAAGAAAGAACTTGTTTTTACATTGTAGCTTTTCTTGACCCCAGGATGCCCTGAGTGCTTTACAGTCATTGTTGTAGGAGAAAAATTTGTGACCCGCAAGGCTTCAAAAAACAGTCATGAAATAATCGACCAGATAATGTGTTTTGGACATTGCTTATAAGAAGAAGTAAGATGGAGATCTGGGCTTTCTGATTCTCCACACATGCCTTGCTTTCTCCTGTACCACAATAGCATACATAACCCTCCTCAATGGCTAATGACAACTGCCTAATGTCAAAATGAAGGCTCTGAGGCAGCCCAAAGATGGCATGCTGTTTCAGCTAAGTGGTAATGTTCCTTTGGTACTGTCAGGATCCAGTGATCAAGGAAACAAAATAATAAACTTTCATTAAAGGCAATGCTGGAGCAAAGGCACATTGTACCCACTTCAGGATGATCATTATAGAAAAAGGCAGCATTTAATGGCACCGCAAGTGCTGAGAACACATCTCTCCCTGCAAATAGGCAGTTGCTGTGGCTTGATGTCAAAGCCAGCAATGTGCAAGGCAGCTCCTTCATCACGGATAGCATGAAACGTGGCAGAGTCCTGCCAGGTCACTGCAAAGGAGCTTGGAGGACAGAGGGGAGGGGGTTTTGGCAGGGGGAGGGGGGGTGCAGGGGGTGTGACTTAAAGGTGCATCATTTGCAGCTGTCAAGAGGCCCAGATCTCAGACTTCCTCCTCCATTTTGTTTATCACTCTGCGGATCTGTGTTTGCATTAGTTGCTGTTAGATCAGAGAAATGGTTGCTATTTTAGAAAGTCTAGTGAAGCTAGACATTGAAAACTTTACCACAAAACCTTGGTGGGTGCAAGTTGATGATCATGGAGATGAAATAGGAGTGGTGATATCACGGTGTGGTGATTTTTGACATTTTTTGAATTCATGGCCAACATTTTTGAAATAGAAATGGAATTTAAATGTTTGCACTTTCATCAGAAGTGCTTTTGGCTAGAGGCTACTTTAAACAACAGAGCAATGCCTCCATTATCTATTTTGGAAGAAGCATCCAGAGCTGTTACACTTGCAGGCAGCATAGCTTTGGGGTATCTCATTTTAATTGGGTCGATATTTTGGGTTGCATAGCCTCATAAGTCTCAACCATAAATTTTGGTTGAAATAATATCACCATTTCTTATAGGATGGGTGTACAAATGTTACATTGCTAGCAAGATGATTGGAGCAACTTAATAGAATCTTGCTCTGGATAACAGATTGAGACAATTGACCCTTCGGAGAGTACTTCAGTGTAGGGACTCCTGAATCTGGAAGGGCCTAATTTTGAATTTGCACCTCTGCAATTTCTAACATGGATGGTTATGTTAGAATTCTGCCAACATATCAAATTACTAGGGTTCAGAGATGGCTGAAGAAATTTCTGTCCCCAGAGCAAAATGAAACTAGTGGACATCTAACTTGTCAACTGCCACTGTCAAACTGCACCGTTTGTTTTGAAGGCACAGGATGCCAGAACCCTAGGAATACACAGGGTAGAAAAGATATTTCCCCTTGGTTGGCGTGTCTAGAACCAGGAAACACAATTTCAAAATATGGGAATGCCACTTAGGACTGAAATTAGGAGAAACACACAGTGTTGTGAATCTTTGGAATTCTCACCCTAGAGGGCTGCGGAAGCTCAGTCATTGTGCATGTTCAAAGCCTAAAGATTGATAGATTTCTGATTAGCAATAATGTAAAATGTTATGGGGATAGACAACTGTAGATCTTGAAACACCAGCCAACACTCAAACAGAAACAGTCTGTCCCAATCTTATTGAATGGCTATTGATAACCTTTTTTGGACAAGCAGTCCAAATACAGTGACAGGGCCCTGTGGATAATGTGTAGCAAATCCTTGGAAGTGCGTGTCAGAAATAGATAGCTAATGTAGAGTTGAGGCTGTTTACTTAGAGATTTAAGACAGTTGACTGAAGAGATTGATAGAGTTTAATTAAAGTAAAACAGCAGAATCTGATAAATTTTGTTTTTCTTGATAAAGTGTTCAATGAAGTTGTGTTGGACACTCACCTGACTCTTGTCCCCTTTGTCTGTCTCATCATCTAATGTGCCTGAGTCAAAAAGGGTCATAAAGAGTCAAACCAGTAAAGGATAGTCAGGGTACATTTACCGACCTTTCATTTTACAACATCTGGCTTTACAACCCTTACTACTCTTAACTATTGAAAATCTAGAAATCTTGGTTTATAATTTTTTTTTTCCTTTCTGTTAGATAAGCCTAGTTCTAATATTCAGATAATGCCTCCTTGTTCTGGACTCACTCACTGGAAGAAAAGGCTTCTCGCCATCTATCTTATCATATTCTTTAATTATTTAAAAATTCAATTAAATCAAACATTCGTCTTCTATACTCAAGGGAGTACAATTTCCCATGCACCCCTCCCAGGTCCAGTATAATTCTGGGGGATCTGTGCTACTAATGAGAATCCCCATATGAATCACCATTTAATACGGTATATATATATATATCAGGAAGATAAGATAGAATAAGAGATGATTGTGTGGGTGACTGGATTCATTAATCAGCACCAGAGGAGACCCAACCCATTGGGGAATTCCCTATTTCTCAAGACAGTCTATCAGAAGACTGTATTTCCTTCAGAAGTCTTTGGAAGTTCCCTTCACTGTTGTAGCCAGATCTGCAACTGAGGTGTATAATGCAAGTAGTTCTCATTGTGGAGCAGAGATTGGCTACTGTTGTATATTTCATGTCTCAGAGCTGGGCAGAGATGATACTCATTTCAATATGTGAAACAAGTTTTATTCATTGTGCTTTAAATTATCTGCTCCATACTTCAGCCCTAGTTTGCAGCTCCTTCTGCAACTTTACTTTTCTCTGAATCCACACTCGGCCTTTACCTATCAAGCACAATGACCATGAATTATAAACAGACTTACATAATCAAACACAGAACAATTGAACTCTACAGTTCAACATTCATGCCACAGGTTCATTCCAGGCAACCTCCACTCCCTCAGTGTGACTCATAGGAGTACATGAAGCAAACTTTGACACTGAGACTCATAAGGAGATGACCAAATTACTGATCAAGCTGGCATGTTTTAAGAGATGTGCTAAAGAAGGAAAGAGAGTGCAAGAGGCAGAGGGGATTCAGAAATGAATTTCAGAGCCTAGGATATTGGCAGCGTGTTCTTGCAAACTCCTCCTGGCCAACACCCAGGAAGTTCTGGCAAAATTGGGAGAGCTGTACCACAGACAAGTTGTCAACAGCCTGACATAACCATATTCACAGAATTAAACCATTAATCTAATATCCCAGACTTGTCCATCACCATCCTTGGGCATGTTCTGTTCCACAATCAGGGCAGAAAGGTTGTGGCATAGTGATATGACGCAGGTGGACCTGGAAGCCCTCGACATGCTTGCGGGACCCCATGAAGTCTAATGCCTTTGGTCAAATGAGAGCAAAGCAATCTCCTGTTATTTCAACAGAAAATGTTGGAAATACTCAGCAGGCCGGGCAACATGGGTGGAGAGAAAGAGTTAAAGCTTCATGCTGGTGTCTTTTGTCAGAACAGGACTGGGAGAGTTTTAAGGTAGTATAGAGGCAAGAAGGGAAGGGATCACAGACGAAAAGTGGAGAGGGAAGGTCTGTGATTGAGCGGAGGAAGGATCCATTAAATAAACAGCCGAATCATATCAGCACCTGGTGCCTGGGAGAAATAGGAGCAGTGTGGTACGAAATTGCTGAACTCAATATTGAGTTGAGCGCAAAATCATAAGCCCCACTGTTCCTCAAACTTCAAAGGAAGCAAAGGTGGCCAAGGATTAAAAGGTCAGAGGGGGAATGGGGCAGAGAATTGAATAGCACAAGATTGGAAGCTCAGTCGTGCTTGTGGCCTGAATGAAAATGCACATTTTCAGATCACCTAATTTGCATTTGGTCTTCCCAATGTAGTGGAGTCTGCTCTGTGAGCAGTGAATACGGTATACTGTGACTTAAAATCTTTCCCCTACCATTGAAAGGCTGCAGATGGAACACAGGAAGCATCAAATGTAGGGAGACAGAAGGTGTTTCAGAAGCAATGTGAGTGGATGAGACAAATAAATTGCAAGCACAGTATCTATCTCGTTCATCATTTCTAGCCTTGTATTAACTTCTAATAAGGCATTTGAGAAAGTGATATTTAATAGACCCAGGGTGTGTGCAAAATCGATTATGGGTAATACAAATAGTGTAGAAATTGATGGTCAATATCAGCTCAGAAGCAACAGAGAAATGGAATATGGAGCAGAAGAAACAATTTTAGACCGTGTGGATAGGTAAAGCTGGTAAGTCAGCAGCATGGGGTCAGAGAATGAGCAGTGGTGGAAGCCTATCATTTTAAAATACTAAAATGGCTAAACTAAGTACATTACAGATATCTCACTTCATTATGGGCAGATACAAAGCTATCTTAAAAAAGAGAAAGTCAGCTACTTAATGTTATGTTCTACTTTCCAGCCGAATGATAGCTCGTAATGACAGACCATTTGTAAGTGGTCACATTCCAAGGCTGTCATTCTCCAGTGGTCATAATCAGAGATCATTTTTCAGACACCATGCTCCAAAAATGTCCCTAATGTGACGAGGAACACTGCAAGCTTTTCTCTGTGTTGGGTCAATGGGATCTCTACTTATGGATTTCAATCAGTATTCTCATCCCTTGATTATTAAATGGAAAGTTTTCATGCATTAATGTAAGAATAGTTGACTTTGTCTTAAGTAACACCCCACTTTCATACTTCAAATGGCATGCACTCAGGTCCCACTCTGGGGATGTAAGTACTGCTAAAAAGAGTGACATGGTGCCAAAGTTTTTCATCTTACACTCTTCAGGAAAAACACAAGAATACCAAATTTCAAATGAGCACACAATATATACCACAGGAGAAAAGGAGTGGAAAGTTAACTTTGGTTAATGCATTTCCAAGGAGAAAGCAATGGGAAACTGTCAGTTCCCTATGCTTCCAGGTAATTCAAAAACAATGCAAGTCTTGAACATACTCCTTTTGTTTGCAGAGAATGGGAATGGGACCCTGCCTATGTCACTATTAGCAAGTGCAAATCAGTTACATTATGAGTTTGACTGATTTTCTTTAAGTTGGTTGTTAGTGCAGCTATTAGCCACTCAAGATTATTCACCAATTACTGCTTCATCACGGAACCATATCACAGTAGATGTTCATTTTGGGATTTGCAGGCATAGGTTTGTTATACTTTGCATTTAATGAACAGTCCAAAAAATACTTTGCATTTAATGAACAGTCCAAAAGATATAATATGTGATTCAATCAGCCAGTTGTTAGGACAAACATGGCCTATGCACCTGGCATCACATCAGCACAGAAATTCACACACAACATTGCTCAAATGTGCTGTAGGCATATTTTTTCCATAATTTTGGACAAACAGCAGAATCTTATTAGTAGCAAGTATCATCTGCATTGCCACTGCAGAGTAACAATGTGAAATACTCATTTAATTATTGTTCAGATTTTCAAATACTTTGCCTGTCTAGGGTATTTTGTGGTAGACCAGGAACTTTTCTAGTCCAAAAGTGGAGGACATTGGCCCATTTGTGAATGTGTGTGTGTGGCCAAACAGGCCATCTGAAATAGTGTTTTGTAAAGCACTCTGGGACAATTGGGCGAGAACTAAAACAACAGGCTGCAGCCTAAAAGACAGAGATAAACAGGCTGCAACCCAGACGAGTGAATACACAGGATATGGGTCATCTCCAGGACTAAAGAGACTTTCTGATCAAACTGGGTTGCTTACCAGACATAAGAGCACTATAACCCCTTATCTGGGAGGGAGGTGTGAACCCCATGTGCTCCCAGCACCTGCAGACATGGCTGTTGGGGACACACCCAGGGATTGGTATGGCAGCACCCAATTGGACTTTATTGATCAGGCTGATCAAGTACTAATCGATTGATTGGCAATAGCCAAAAGGAGCGTGAAACCCAACAGGGTATAAAGGGTGCTGCACAACCAAGAATCTCTCTCTCTTTCTGACCCCATGAATGAGCTACAACATCGGTGACTATTGCCAGTGACAACCAGTGTGAGGAGAGCCACCACACCCAAGAAGGAAGACCAGAGCTAGAATGCCAGGCCAGACCAAAGGACCAGACTATGCAAAGAACGACTGAGACCAGTGCACAGATAAAGGCCAATATCTGCTTGGATACTTGCCAGTCACGCAAAGTTAAGTCTTGTATTGGACTTGAACTCTAGTATTTTCTGTAAGATAACTTATTATTGGTTGGGTGGGTGATTATTGATTTTGTGTCTTAAATAAATATCGGTTGTACTAACGAAACGTCTACTCGCAGTTATTTGTCCACCGAATAAGGGTTAAAACAGACTGTGCAGCAGGCACATCAATTGGCGACTCTGCCGGGACATCGACAAGAAGTAACTTTGTTGCTCCGATATCGAATCCTGCAGAATCTATATGGAATGATTATTTAAAACTCAGAACCAACAGGTGTAAACTCCTTATTGGACAAATTACTGCTTTCAGGAAATTGTTTATTGTGATGCATTGTTAGTAACAAGGAGAATAGGGTAAACTCTGTAGGTTTGTATTAGAATCCGGAGTGACTAAGACCAGAACACAGCCCACAGTTCGATCAACTCCCTGCCCCTTGTCATTAAAAATAGAATGACACAGAGACAGAGAAGTGTCCCATATGGGAAACATAAATCAGAGAATACATTAAGAAGAAAGGGTGGCCCCTGTGGGCAGAATCTTGTGCCAATACTGAGATGGGACCAGGATCCCTAGGACAGAAGTATTGGGATGATCTAAGGAAAGTTCAGGGAAAACGGGCAGCCAAAGGTGAGAAAGAAATTGCCATTGTGAGCTGCTTAGGACATCTGCTAGGAGCAGAAAAAGAATTAAACACAGTTCATAAGGAACTGGAGGAATCGAAGCAGGCACAGGAAGAAAAGGAGGAGGAGATTAAGAAACTAAAGGAACAACAGCAGGAAAGGATAGAGCGGATAAGAACCGAAAAGGCCAGAGAGGTGGATGAATTAAGGAGATGAATTAAGGATGAATCAAGATAAAGGGGAGGCGGTTTAGAACGGAGTTGAGGAGGAACTTCTTCACTCAAAGGGTGGTGAATCTCTGGAATTCTCTGCCCGTTGAAGTGGTGGAGGCTGCCTCGCTAAATATTTTTAAGAAGCGGGTTGATGGGTTCTTGATAAGAGAGGGGATTAAGGGTTATGGGGAGAGGGCGGGAAAGTGGAACTGAGCCACGACAGATCAGCCATGATCTTATTGAATGGCGGGGCAGGCTCGAAGGGCTAGATGGCCTACTCCTGCTCCTATTTCTTATGTTATGTTTAGAACCAACCAGGCAAATTTATTACATCTGGGCAATTTTCAAACCCAGTATGAGAAAGTCTACCAAGACGCCTAGCACACTGTCTTGACCAAAGTTGAAGCTGAGCAGGTGATAGCACGATTGGAAGCTAAGTGCATCGATCTGCCGGCGACAATAAAAGCGCTACATCAGACCAGTAAGAAACAGAGACAGGCAACCGCTGACCACTCCAAATGCCAGCGAGAAATTTCATGTCTGGAATCCCTATTATTGGTTCAGAATGGATTTATGTGTAACTTAGGGACAGTAGAGGAAGAGGAGATAGAGAATATGGATTGGGGAGAGTTAAGGGAGAATGCTAGACCTTACATTATGCAAACTGAGGATTGGGGTCCACCATCATCTTCCCCAGGGGAAGTTACACACACTGCGCCCCCAGATTCACCTCCAGTACCAATGCACCCAGTCACGACTGAATGTCAGGTAGGAAAGTCTCAGGGCCCAGCTGTTACATATACAATCCCCTTTCCAGTGGCACAATTGGCCAAAATCGCAAATAAAATCACAACCTCTGAGCTATTGGCTGATCCACACAGTTTCTTTGAGGATGTCAGGCAGCAGAAGGTAACGCATGGGCTAGATGAAAGGGAAGAAGTGAAACTGATAGTCATATGCTTAAACAAGTCTGTACGGTCTGCCCTGCCAGCCCCTCAAAATGTTGGGGAAGGAACATTAAACGAAATTAAGGAAGTGATATTGACTATGGTAGAGTTTAATAAAGGGGATCCTGTAGATGGGTTAAATAAATGTAGCCAGTGGAAAGGAGAACATCCATAAATCCTTTGCCTGCCATTTGTGGATCCACTTCATGGGAGTGTGAGGGGAATTAGATCGGGCTAGATTAAATGAGGCTGATTCATTCAAATGGGCTAGGACATTAGTCTCACACACCATAGAGGAAGGCCAGAAAGCCTGTGCTAATTTTGACCCTGCAGAGACCATACAGAATGAAGCGTGTGTTCCCTGACGCTTAGCTCGAGTCTGGGAGCAGGAAGTTCAGGAAGCCCCAGTGTCACGGTCAGAAAGGGAGGCGAGAATGATTCTGATGAGGGCTAGCCAGGGTCCAGTATGGACAAACGAGGGTAGAGGGAATCACCAATACCAGAGAAATGCAGCTCTGCCTTACATAGTGGCCCCAGGGAGAGATAGAGGAACATGTTTTAATTGTGGGCAGCCAGGACACTCGACTCGAGATTGTAGGAGACCCCACCACCATATACACGGTCTCCGAGACTACCAGGACCACCAGCTCGACCAGTTAGGGCAACTCCTAGATATGAGAGAGAACACTGCTTACCACCGCCGGAAGGTTCCCGTCACCCCATGCATACCATAAGTGCTAGCCCATCACAGTATCTAACTGTTCCCACCTATGGAACCCCAGATTGACGGTTCCCGGCCTCCCCAACCTGGATCTGTAGCACCAGGTGGGATAGTGTAGGGAGACCCCTAGTAAATGATGAGGTAAGAGGCCACCTCGGAGAATATATCAAAATTAAAGACAGAGGTCCCTTAGCCAACTACAGGCACAATTACACTTAGTGGATTCACAGGGCACATGCAGGAGGGATGCATGTGGTCCAAGCCCTATACAGGTCCACCTAGGTAACATGGTTTGTGACCATCTAGTAGTGTTGGTAGACCTTCCCCCAAGCACTGAACACATCCTGGGGTCCAATTATATAAATAAATGTAATCTTTCATTCAATCCAGCTATTCGATGCTTTTGGCAGATGGCTACAATTAGCAGAGCGCCATCAATCATCCCAGTGGGGACATATGCTAATAGGGTTAGCACAATAGGAGAATTCTGGTTTGATCCCTTAATGATTAGCAGCCATCAGGGAGGTGCTTCAGAGAAACAATGGGGTATTTGCACAGCATAAGCATGATTGTGGCCAGATACCTGGGGAAGTGTTAATTGAAGGGCTGGATCCAAAACCACAGAGACCGTACAGTTTCCCCAGACAGGCAGAGAGGGTGGTGGCCAAAATAATTGATAGTCTATTACAGCAGAGGGTGTTGAGACAAGTGGCATCCACAAATAATGCGCCAAAATGGCCTGTGAAGAAGGCAGACGGATCATGGAGGTTAACGGTCGACTACAGGGAATTAAATAAGGTTACCCCACTCACGGCCCCCACAGTAGCCACAAGCCCCCGTCACCATGAAGAGATAGGGAGCCCAGGCAAAGTCTTTCACAGTACTAGGTATTAATAATGGCTTCTGATCCATCCCTTTAAATCGGTACAAGTTTGCCTTTACCTTCCAAGGACAGCGACACACTTGGACTTGCCTACCACAGGGTTTCCATAATTCCCCATCTGTCTTTCACAGGCGACTGGCTACCAGACTAGAAAAGTTTCCCCAACCCGAATGCTTGATCCAATATGTAGATGATTTATTGCTACAGACTAACACCAAAGAGGAGCATGTAACATGGCTGGATGAATTACTTGCACTGCTCCAGTCATTAGGCTGCAAAGTCAACCTAAAAAAGACCCAAATGTTTCAACCCAGGGTCATATACCTAGGTACAGTGATTACCCATGGGAAGAGGGAGATTAAACAGAGAAGGATAGACTCCACAGTGCACCTCCCACTGCCCTGAGATGTGAGTGCCCTCTGATCCTTCCTAGGTCTAGTAGGGTACTGTCGGAACCATATAGACGGCATCGCCACCAAGGCAGCCCCACTTTCTGAATTGCTAAAGAAAAACGCGACCTGGAAATGGACTGTGCAGCACACAGCTGCAGTAACTGATTTAAAGCACGCCCTCGCCACAGCGCCAGCATTACTAGTCCCTGACCCAGATCTACCATACACCTTAGAGGTTGCAGCCACCGACCACACACTTACAGCAGTATTATTGCAAGAGAGACATGATAGAACAGGCCCAGTAGCCTACGCCTCATGAGTATTAGACCCAGTTGAACAGGGCTTCTCTGGGTGCGAACGACACCTGCTGCGGTATTTTGGGCCTTGCAGCATTTTGCCTGTATCACCAGACTAAACCCAATAACCATTCTCACTGAACACACCCCAACCCAGCTTCTGCTGGATGGCCGCATTAAAGACGGCTCAGTAAGCCAGGTCCGCGCTGCCCATTGGACATTACTATTATAGGGCAGGGATATCGCCATAAAGCGAATCAAAGTGCCCATGTTCCTGGTAGATAATTTAAATATGGAATATGGGGGAGATCCACATGAATGTCAGGTTAGAGCCACAAAGGGCCCCACAGGTCAGTTTACCCTGAAACAACAGGAAGCACGGTCAGGGACGAAGCAAACAGCCACCCAACGGACAGACTCAGCTACAAGAATTAATGTAGACGGTTCACCCACCATAGAGGATGGGACCAGAATCACAGGATGTGGCATCAATATGGAAAACCAACAGGGACAGCCACTAATAGAACTCGCCCTCAAACTACCCAGCCATTTGAGTGCTCAAGCTGCTGAACTGGCAGCAGTCACATACACAGTGAGTCACCCAGAACGATTTCCAACCCCCGCCAACATACACTCCAATAGTACATACATGTGCAACAGCCTGACTGAGTTCCTACCGTTATGGGAAACCAGTGGCTTCGTATCTGCAGACGGAAAGCCCCTACAGTCAGCCCCCTTATTAAAATATGTTCTGCAGGCCATCGAAGGGCACACATATGGAATTATTAAGATTAGAAGCCACCATAGGACCTCCCCACCCGGTAACTGTAAGGCCAGTCATTAGCCAAAGCCGGTGCCCGTACACGACAGTTTTAGCAGCCACTTGTAGGAGAGCAAATAGATGCTGTGACCATTTGCTAAACTAATACAGCCGACCTGGTCCGGGTGCAGCGCACTGACAGCTCCCTAAAACAAAATTTTAGAAGGAGTCCACCCAGCTCCAAATGAGAAATGGAAGGACAAAACACAGATTCAGGATGGTTTAATATTAAAGGCAGGTATATACGTAGTCCCCACCCAAGACAGAAGTCAACTCATCTACCAGTACCACAACGGATATGGACATCAGGTCATAGAGACAGCAACCGAGCAATTAAAAGAATTATGTTGGTGGCTCGAACTGCACAATGATGTTGTCCATTATATCAATAATTGTTTAATTTGTGCCCAGAACAAGCCCGATGGGTATGCAGAAAAGCAAAGCTAAGACACACACGCCCAAACCTCCAAATTGATTATATCAGCCCCCTGCTGCCATGTAGGAATGGATTTAAACACGTCCTGGTAATAATAGACACTTTCACCAAATGGGTCGAGGCATCCCCCACTAAATCCAACACAGCTAAGGCCACCGTAAAGATATTAGCCAGTAGCCCAACACGATGGGTCTTCCCCACAGAATAGAGTCCAACCAAGGGACACATTTCACCGGGCGAGTGATGGAGAACACTATGGCTATGTTTGGCATCAAGCAGAAATTCCATATTGCCTACAATTCAGTGGAATCATAGAGCACATGAACCAAACGCTAAAGGGGATCATTGGAAAGACAGTGCAGCAAAACAACACAGCATGGGATACAGTGCCCTCACGATGGTACGTAACACTGTTTCCAGTTCTACTGGGTTCACATTAATGACTGGCTGACCTATGAGGAGAGCTGAATATTTATTGGGGCTTGACTTAACTGAGCCTGCTATCACAGCGCTCACCCATGAGAAAGCCATCCAGCAGCTAACCAAAAACTTTAAAGCAGCCCAGTTAGCCACAGCTCTCCGATTAGGAGTTAAAAAGAAACAGAGCAAGGCATATTTCAATAAAAGGGCACACCCGATAGAATATACAGTTGGCCAGCAGGTAATGATTTCCCTCTGCAACCACAGTTGTTTCTTATCGCTGAGGTATGCAGGTCCACACACCAACACCAACAAAATAAGCCCGTCAGTGTAAAAAGTCTTAATCGCCAACAGGAAAACCGGTTGGTTCCACGTCAATTAACTGAAAGCTTACGGGACTCAGAATAATCACTTCCACCATCTCTCATTAGAGATAGGGGAGGATGACACTAGGCAACCGGAATGGCCTCACCCAGGAAACGTATTTCCCTGGACACCTTCTCATCCATTTTCAAGTTCAAACCAGACCCTTACCCCTACCACGCTGCAGCCCAGAGCCTTGTCCACACATGAAGTGCCCCTAGGGGCACTGATTGATCCAGACATCACAGGAGACTTGCACACTTTAGAGGACTGGCGCGACTCGCCAGATATCGGCCCTCACAGCATTATGGATTCCCCTGTAAATCTAAGCCTTAACAGCCCCAGACCCAACAGTGAGGCACTGACTAAATGACAGTGGGTTATTTTGATGGGGACACCCAATGCTGTATCCCTCACATGGGTAAGGGACCAGCCACACAGATTAATTAGACTTGGACATGAGGATAAAGGACCCCGAACCTTGACTCAAATGC
The DNA here is from genome assembly GCF_965287045.1 of Carcharhinus amblyrhynchos. NCBI lineage: Eukaryota > Metazoa > Chordata > Chondrichthyes > Carcharhiniformes > Carcharhinidae > Carcharhinus > Carcharhinus amblyrhynchos. Next base: position 36,120,488 of record NC_137346.1, on the reverse strand, counting down.
AGACCCCTCAGTACAGTCCAATGAACAGACACAGGTGTGGAAACCAGGTGAGAAGATAATGATGGAGCCCCATGAGACAAATGATTCAGAAGATAAGTCTCTGTTGGGCAATTGGTTAACGAAAATACTGAATGAAGGAATCTAAGATGCTCCAGATGATGACTTTCAGCCTACAGTACAGACCAATGCAAGGTACAGGAATCTCTGATGGAAGCACCAGTCTACAAGCAGTTGCATACTGCCAGTACGATTAATCAGGTTACTTATATAATCCGACGCCAACTCTTTCACCAGTTTTTTCCAGTTAAGACAACATTGAGCAAATTATATATATCTTTGGGCAGCCATGCTACATTTTAAAATCTTTGAGGTAGATATGCTAAATTTTAACATCTTCAAGACAGCTATGCTAAATTTTAATGTCATTGAGGCAGCTGTCCTAAATTTTAAAATCTTCAAGGTGACTGAGCTACATTCTCAACAGGAAATGAAATAAACAGAACTCTTACAGTGCAAAAGCCTGGTACAATATGCAGCTGTTCTGTGTTCCAAGTGATACTGAGAATTTTATTTCCAGTGTTCTAATGATAGAAGAGCCATCTCTTTACCCCTAATGTTAAAGGGACGCATTATCAACTCTCAGACGCACTTGTGCTAAATTTTGCATGCAGCCTGCTTTCAAGCTCCAGCACACTATGAGAACAGACACTTCTTTAGGTCCTTACAGAGCGACTCCAGTGTTGTTCAAATCCCTATATTTAATGGTGACTGCTATTCGACTAAAACTGACTGCCTTGATTTTACTGGCCAGTTAAATATGCTCTTTCTGAAAACCCCACAACTCGTCTATTCATCAATCTGAACAAAAAAAAAGCTCCGTAGTGGTCCACAATTAGAATAAAACATTACGACATGCAAGCGACACTTGAGATACCCGGGTCCTGCTGACCACACCACTCTCAAATAAGTGTTCAAAAAAAAGGACGGGAGCATGGGCACTTTAAATATATGTGTATACATCAAATATTAGACGCGATAGCAACAGAAATTACATTGATCTCCTCAGAACAGTGACGGACGACGACAGAGATGCAACCTACGATCTACGTCATTGGACTCATCATCAGGATAAGCACACAGGACATTCCAAGCAAGATGAACTTGTGGTATCCCAGTTATTTATGGTTTGCTCCACCCGACATGGGGAAAATGTGAGGAGGGTGTGTTATGGGTGCACCCAAGAAGAGTATAATATTTGGGTGTAACAACCAGCAGCTGGTATACAGAGAACCAAATGGTAGTTCAACTGAATGTTATCTGGGGATTTTCAAATAATGGGTGCCCCGAAATTGGATGTCTGGCCAATGGCCCAGAAAAAGGACCGGAGCTCGGGTAGTGGTGCCCCGAGATACTCATAGAGAGGAACTTTGCCTTGTATGAATTAAGAACCAACCCCAGACCCATCCCACTCAATCTGTACTGAAGCTACCCCCGGACCACAGAATGGATTGATACTAAAACACACAGGGAAAACCCTGTACGACAACATTCACCACAAATTGGTACCTGTGGTGGTGGATATAGCTGGGACCCAACTGCCAGAGTGATGCCCTCCCCAATTTAAGAGATTATACCTCCCCTTGACTCGCAGACTGTTAGGACGGAAGATAGGAATGGATGAAAGACAGGAAAGATCCAAGAGGGAATTAGTCAATGACATGGCCACAACATATGGGGCAGGGGAAGCAACCATCAACACCCTTGATCTAGCTGATCTGGACAATAAACTTCGGGTTCTGAGCCAACAGGTTAAACAGACACTGAGTTCTATCAATGAGGACAATCAGCAAAGCGCTGAGGGGGAACTGACTGGGAATGCTGCCAGCAGCCACATGGTCACTGTATTAGAAGGACACACCAAGACAATCAATCAAATTATCAAGGAAAAATTAGCGGATGATGACCGACTTTATGTAGTGCATATGGACAGTGGATGATAGAACAGCCAAGGGAAAACCCAGAGCAGGTACACAGTGGTCAGGTTCTGTCTTGGATTAGTGATGAACAGATGGAACACCTATTTACGGGTAAGAAACACCCCGAGTTATCTGCCAGATGCGACGACAGTTGACCAAAGTCTGGTTCAATGACGACTACAAAGAGACTCCAGGAAAAGCTCTGGGAACGATATTAGGCCTCCCCATAATCACTGATGACCGGGTTGGACCGAGAGTCTTTGACGTGGACAATATAGGGACTATCCTTGGGGATATCAGGATAGGGCACTATGGCACTTTACCATACGCAGTGGAGAAAGAAGAGGCTCATAGGTACTAGTCTGGACAGATGTCAGCAAACTGACAAAATAATCGCATGCCCGTACCCAGTTTACTTAATGAGCATGCACTGTGTGGCTTCAGAATAAGCACTCGCCTAAATTGCTCAGTAGAAGCTTGTGGCCTGGACACAGACATAACTCAGGTGGCTTACAAGGGAGCAAGGGGATACTATCTCACCACCTCCCTGAAACAATATCAGGATGGCACCACACATTTTAACATTACTAACACTACATTCTACATCAAACCAGACAAACCAGCCAGGATGGGCCTCATTCAATTAATAAACATTCACATGAGGGAGAGGGTAGATTTGAATGTCACCAAAGAGCTCCAACAGACTCTAGGGCAGTACCATGAGAAATATGACACAAGCCTAAAATTCCTGCCAGTGGAATTGAACCTGATTCGGGCAAAATTAGCTGCAGCCCACAGAACCTTCACCAAAGTAGCACAGCAGACCCAAGAGGTGAAAAGGAGGATTAAAGAAATTAAAGTCACCTCTTGGTGGGATGACCTTTGGAACTGGGACTCAAACATCCAAATCCATCCATTTGTTTGCATAATATCACACCTGGCGGTATTACTGATTTTGTTCACCCTGGTATATCTAATCATCCTCAGTCCAATTCAGCCAATGGAAAAAGGATAACCCAGAGGCAGCACGTAGGGTCTGCCCTTGAACCATGGTCCCCTCTAAGTCAGTACAGCAATGTTTACAAGAAGCCTGCCATTTTGCAATTTGTACTAATGAGCCATTGGAAATTCTACTACCAGAATGTGCCTCAGATCTGTGAATAGTTTATTCTAATGTTTGTTTGAGTATTGGTTTATGATTAGCTTATTGTAATAATGGTGTTTGGAATATCTGATTGTTTGTATTTGTGGGTAGTTAGCTTATTGTAATAATGGTGTTTGGAATATGTGGTTGTTTGTATTTGTAGATGGCTATTGTACGTAGCTTCTGGAATCTGTTGAAGGAATGTATTATTACTGTACCTGCAAATGTCTGGGCCTTGCTTGACTGTTGAGTGACTGGAGATACTGGTCCTGAGTTTGTGATCCATCACGCTTCGCATTCAGGATCAAAGAGGAGGACTGTGGCCAAATGGGCCAACTAAAATGGTGATTTGTAAAGCACTCTGGGACAATTGGGTAAGAACTAAAATGACAGGCTGTGGCCTAAAAGACAGAGATAAACAGGCTGCAATCCCATCGAGTGAATACACAGGATATGGTTCATCTCCAAAGAGACTTCCTGGTCAAACTGCATTGTTTATCAGACATAAGGGCACCGTAACCCCTTATTTGGGAGGGAGGTGTGAACTCTATGTGCCCCCAGCACCTGCAGACATGGCCGTTGGGGACACACCCAGAGATTGGTGTGGCAGCACCCGATTGGACTTTATCGATCAGGCTGATCAAGTCCTGATCGATTGATTGGTAATGGCCAAAAGGAACGCAAAACCCAATGGGGTATAAAGGGTGTTGCACAACCAAGAATCTCTCTCTCTCTGACCCCACAAATGAGCTACAACACCGGTGACCATCACTAGCAACAACCAGCACAAGGAGAGCCACCACACCCGAGAAGGAAGGAAGACTAGAGCCAGAGTGCCAGACCAGACCAAACGACCAGACTACACAGAGGATGACCGAGACCAGTGTACGGATAAAGGCCAATATCTGCTTGGTCACGCAAAGGTCTTGTATTGGACTTGAACTCTAGTATTTCTTTAAGATAACTTATTGTTGGTTGTGTGGGTGATTATTATTGTGTCTTAAATAAATGTTGGTTGTACTAACAAGATGTCTACTCGCAGTTATTTGTCCACCGTATGAGGATTAAAACAGACTGTGCGGCAGGCATAACATGTGATGAACAATGATCTGATCAGAATAGCCACTGTCCTGCAGGATAGCTTTGAAGTGCTCTTTTTCTGTGTCAAGATATCAAGGTGAGCAAGTGGCTAGGATGCAGTTTGCACTTGCTAAAAGTGACATACATCCATTTCCAGCCACTCATTCTCAGCAAACAAATTGAATAGGTACGAGTAATAAGCCTTTTTTTGAATTAGCTGGAAATATAAGGAGCTAATTGTTCCCTGTTTTCTTTCTCCATGGCAACACTTGAGCCAAAATCAATGATTTTTTTGTTCTTTTATGGGTTGTCACCGACAAAGCCAATGTTTGTTGTTCATCCCTGATTACCCTTGAGAAGATAATAGCGAGCTGCTTCTTGAATCATTGCAGTCCATGTGATGTGGGTAGGTCCATAGTACCATTAGGAAAGAAGTGCCAGATTTTTGACCCAGCAGTGGTGAAGGAATGACAATATTGTACTTGCCAACCAATAGCACTTGTTTTCTCTTGTAGTATAAACTGCTCTGATAATTTGAAATTTGGCATTCCTGTATTTGTCCTGATGAAAACGAGAAGCTTTAGAAATGTGTCTCTCTTTCATTAATATTCAAGTTCCATAATACCAAGCAATAAAATTGAGTGCATATCTAGGCTGATACTTCAGGGAATGCTGTGTTGTTGCAAGTGCCATCTTTTGAAGGTAGCATTCAATTGAGGCCTGCAAATGATCTTGTGCCACTATTTATGGAAGAGCAGGGGAGTCCTTTTGGTGTCCCAGCCAATACTTCACATGAACCAATTTCATTCAAGTAGATTAACTGTTCGTTCATCTCATTATTGTATGTGGCCGATTGCTACTGCTTTATCTACCTAACAACAATGATTACACATCAAAAATATTTGCATCATTATAAACACATCCTGGGGTCATGATAGTTGCTATAAAAATAAATGTTTGCTTTTCTTTGAGCAGTGTTACAAGATGAGCAGAACAAATTTGCTACATTCATTATTTCAAGTAAAACAGCTGAAACACTGAAAAAGAAAATCTTGCTATAATAAGAGACAGAAATTGTTGGAAAAACTCAGCAGGTCAGGCAGCATCTGTGGAGAGAAACAGAGTTAAAGTTTCAGGTTGATGACCTTTATAAGGAGTTTTGATGTAAAGGTCATTGACCTGAAACATTGAAGAGATCCTCTGACTGTTCATGCTGGTGAGATGTTCTGGTCCACCAGTGGTGGCATCCCTGCCATGTGTTTCCTGGTGACATGGGATGGAATCAATGGGAAATCCTATTGACAACAGCAGGACCATGAGATCTCATCACTGGCCCATTGTATACCCACCCCCACCACTGAGAAAACTGCGGGGCGTCCAGAGAATCCTGGCCATAAACTCTGTTTCTCTCCACAGATGCTGCATGACCTTCTGAGCTTTCTCAGCAATGTGTTTTTGCTCTTTTTTAATATCCACAGTATTTTGCTTAAGAAACTGTTTCTGCTTTGTGACAATGGCTGGGTCTCTGGCATCTCTCCTGGGCAGGAACAGAAAGTTTGGAGAGTCAGCCAAAATTCCATTGGCGGCAGTGGAAACTCCTGACTGCGGTCAGAATACCCCGGCCAAAGTTGCTGACAGGAAAATATCCTGTCCCATTGTCAAATTCAGTTACTTCGCAGAGCTGGAGAAATGTCAACACTGACTGTCCGACACCCACCTGATGAACTGGCTGTTAAACAGCCTATCAGAAAGCTGTTGCCGTTGGGACTACCTCCCAATGGGAGAGAAGGGGAATAGCTGGCAACAGTCTGTGACTCCAGTACATGTACAAAAGAATTGTTTTAAGATTGCCATTAAATGCAATGCCTAAGAAGGATTGACTGAAGTCAAACTAAGATTACTTAACCAGAGCATGACAAAAACCTTTAGAAATCAAAAGATCCTCTGGCCATCTTAAGTTAAGTAGCTGTCAGCAAGTTTAAGAGATTAATGATGGTGTATAGAGAATACATTGACTACTAACAGCATCTTGACCTGCACCATTACTGTTAAAGCAGTATTTTGTCGCCTCCTTCAATCAATGTGTGTGATTTATTGTATCTCTTTATGCAAGAGAGTTTGGTGTCATTACTACTCTCATAGATTTAGGGTGCCACATTCTTCACAGTTGCAGGATATCGTTTTCCACTGCTAACACAAAGAGGCATCAGCTTAACAGAAAAGGACTCGTATCACGCAAATACATGAAACAAAGTTACATATGGGGATGCTCAGTCAACCTGTACTCCTGACTGGTCTACAATATTGGTCCAAATGACTTGAGAATCTGCAACTTCAATACTTTGTGATCTGTTCACATAAGAATGACATGACGTTGGGCAGCAGCAAGTAGAACTGAAGGACATGAAAGATGGATGGATATCAGAACACTTTATTTAAACATCCTCGAAGTGCATTAAGATCCTTCTCAAGCATGTATTGGAGGTCTAAATGGAAAATTGCAGTGTGCAGACATTTTGCAATTCCAGCAGAGACATAATTCCTCATTCCCATTTGTGACGGATCACTTGGAGTTTGCAGTTTAAATTCTGGGTAAGAAAGAGTGTCCAGATAATTATGAGAGAAGAAGAGCAAATCAGAGGACCAAATGTCAAATCATTTAACAAAATTGTTTCGTTGCAAGTCCTGCCCAACACATCATTCTTGAGAAAGCGTCACAACATTACCTGCAATTCTTTCTGTTCCGGCACTTTATAAAGAGGCTATTCACTGAAACAAGACCACTCAGCTGTAGAGAAACCTGGAGACTCCATTCTGATTTCTAGGGCTTCTAACTGAAATGACAGGAAGCTGCATAAAACCATTGACATCATCAACAAATGCTTGCCTAACAATGTTCTGCCTCACAATGTTCACATGTCACTGCTCTGCTATCTTAATGGAAATGTTAGCCCAACCTTTAGGTATGAGACCAAGAGGTAGAAATTTCTCTTGGGCACAAAACTGGCGATAGTAAGATGGTGGCCAGCTTTGCACTTCCACCCAAGACTCTGCCATGGTGATTTTCTTAGCTTAGGTGAAAGCTTGAAATACAAAGCACACAGGTTTGAAATGAGGAAGTCAGAAATAAGAAGAGAAGCCGGACAAAGTAATCATCACCTGGAAGGTAATAGAGAACAGGATGAGTTACTAGAGAAGGACATTCAGCCAGACAATATATAAACCAGTTGAAGAGAGTTTTCATTTGTTTCTTGGTAAAAACAGAAACAATTTCAAAGGCCACTGTTGCCAACCTGTGAAGTTTCAGGCTGACACACTGTTGTTTTTCCATCTTTATTGCGCTGGCAGTGAATGCTATCGTGCTCAGATTAATTTACTATCCTTCCTATTTTGCTTTCATCTGCACACTTGATCATGTTCTCCCTATCCCTAAATCAAGATCGCACTGTAAAAAGATGCCATTTCAGGGCATTAACCCCTTAAGTTTAACTTTAAGGCAACAAACACAATCATGACGATTGACTACTTTTGTAATGTTATTGTTCACGTCACCAGCAATCAAAACACTCAGCCCAAGTTGATTACTGCAGGGTTCAAACTGAGAAAAAGACTCATGGAAGGGAATTGCTCTCCTTTGAATGAAGGAGGTGGTTGTAAAAGGAAATGTTTGTGGGTGTTTTCTATTCTGAAAGATCTGGATAATGTGAGTATCAGAAGGTTGTTTGACTGAAACTATAATTTCAGCAATGGACGATACAAGTTGCTTCTCACCCTTTTGGCTAAAATCAAGTGTAGCATCGACATGCTGCGCTTGGTTGAAGTCATTAGGTTACTTTTTAGCTTCATTTGAGGGAATTTTTAAAAGCGGCATCTTGGCCTTTTGGCTCAGATGCAAATGAGATCAAGCCTTGGAGGAGGAGCGATGCGTACTCCAATCAGCTTGGATCATGTAGATCAAGCCCAAAACAGGAGGTGAGAGCCCTGTCTTGTCAGGTTGGATCGGGAATGTCCCAACTTGTTGAGGCTCTGAATTGGATTTGATTTGATTGAATTGGAATTAAAAAAAGATACAAGTTAAAACAATCAACATTCTTGTAACCTGGCTAGAGATTCAAAGAATTCTTTTGGCAACATGTCAAAGATGCATGTAGAATAAATTTTCTCAAGAGCAGTTAATGCTACGCCATGAAACCCCATTAAAAGGGAGCTGAATGAATAATCAGACTGAAAGTTCTAAGGATAAATGCAGTTATACTTAATCAAAGATTCAGCAGATCATGATGGTCATTGCCCTGCTGAGACTGTGAAAGTGGAAATGTTGCTCCGTGTAATGATTCCAGGCAGAGTGTTTGAAAATACGACTGTAATTTTGATAGCTTAGCTATGAGTTGGATTCATCTCAAAATGTTTGCATCTATAAAAGGTGACTGACCAGATGAGAAAGACTAAAAGATTTTACTGGGGAAAAGATCATTCTAGATAGGACAGTGGCAGCAGCTGAGCTGATGCGGAACAAAGGATAAACAGTTGAGAGTTTGAAGTTGCAGTTAGGGGAGAGTTTTTCCCAGGTTAGGAGCAGAATGATTTAAGGAAGCAGTCAGACATGTGGATCAATTTTCTGATCCCGCCCTCGACCTTGGGAATGAATTTCCTGTGGACGTGTGAGCGGGACTGGATCATTCCATCCACGGCCTCTCCTGTGAATGATACCACGTGAGCGTAGAAGTCACAGGAGGCAACAGGTGAAAGGGATGACCATGAAAATGAATGGGAGAGTTTATGTGGAGGTAGAAGTTTCGGGTGAGATGGTCAGATTATTAATCGGTAAGGGAATGGGGATAAGTGGGAAAGTGGAGTTGAGGATTATCATATCAGTCATGACTTTGTCGATTGCGGAGCAGACTTGATGGGCTAAATCACCTACTTCTACTCCTATTTCTTATGGGTGGAAGTTGGAGGGATAGGAGATTGTGAAAGCAGAGGAGAGAAGTTCAAATAGAGATTGAAGTGATCAAAGATGAAGAGGCTGAGATGGAAAGGAGGAGGATATTTCAGGAAGAAACCCAGCATGGGGGCTCTGTAACACAAAATGTGAGCAGGGTGGAACATGATGATGTTCCTTTAGGAGAAAAAAATGTCAGAGGAGCAGAATACCAAAGTGTGATAAGGGGTTAATTTGGATCAGACAGATGGTAGTCGAACTCAATCAGTGACAAGATTTTCAATGTACGTAAACTAAGCTCCAGTCAAAGCTCAGATGTCAATGCAATTATCCACAATGAGGTCATGGATGGCAAGAGTCCTGCTTTCAAATGAATGGGCATTGGATGGAAATGCAAAGAGAGCTAATCAAGAACAGCTATCACTCAGAAGGAGATTCTGTTACACAATATTAGATTTATATCCTCCAGCTCCTATCGATTGAGCACTTTGTGAAATTGAGGAGAAATTTTACACAGCCCTTTCTTCAATCTTCAGTCTGGTGATACGTTGCCTTTGGGATCTTAGTTGGACAACTTTTATGTTGTTGCAGTTTATACATATTCTGGAAGAAGTAGAACTTTGATGAATCAAATAGAAATCTCTTTCCAGGTTTTCTGAAGATCTTTTCCTAGAGAAATCCCAGGAATCAAGCAACCAATGTTATGGAGAGTCTAAGCAGGCCCTAGTTGCTGAATCCTATTAACTTTCTGCTGTCTTCTGACAGTATCATATTTTATTCAGACAGACTGATTTATATATGTGTGTGAGCTAACATATACAAGACACGCTGCAAACACATTTCTCTTTAAATATTTTTAGGCAATAAAGACCACTTCTATTTCCTAACCCTGTAAAGGGTCAGAGATGAACTGACACCTGGGCAAAGAATAGCGATCTTAGGGAAGGCAGACAATTAATAAGCCACCTCTACGTTTGTCATCCAATTAAGGACAGTGGGCAGGAACACAGTCCACTCCAATGGAGGCCAGCAGCACTCACTGTGAGAGCAGCGCTGAGGATCAAACTGATAGAAAAGCAGGGAGGCATTACAGCCACTTTTATTGTCAGAGCAGATGCAAGATTTACTGCCAATGATCGTTAGAGACATCCAACCCCAAAATGTCTTCACTCAATGATAGAGCTGCAATACTGGCAGACAGTGGCCTTGTTGGTTACTGCGAGCAAATTCTTCCGTAGCCTCAAAAATAAAGAAACTCTGATCTCAGCTGTGAGACCACTTCCTCTCACCTGCTGGGGAGGGAATATGGTAGGGATCCCAGCCATGCTCACAAGATCCCATCTGCATCCAAAAGTAGGGTTTAATTATCCTTTTAAATTCCTTGAGTAGAAACGGCAGTAACACATTGGGGAGCCAACCTGATGCCACATTCCTATTTTCCACACCATCCCCATCTCTAAAGCTATATTTATATATAAAATGTTAAATAGCTATATTTTAATCCTTAGTTAATGTCAATGCAAGAATACTTCACTAGCAGAAAGAGAATAGGAGATGGGTGAAAAGAAGTGCGGAGTGAATTTGGGATTTTCTCAGCTTTGGAGCTGAGTTGAAAGACTGCAATGACCTCTTGCTCCTGCCATACCACTTTATTACCTATAAAGCATGATAAAACAATGATTAATGACTTAATCCAGTGTTCCTACTCAAACAAGCTGGAAAATATCTCAATCATTCCAACTACTTCCTACCCAAGACAATTACAACTGCAATATAAAACAAACATGTTTGATAGACGCAGTGTAATAATGTAAGCTCCTGCAAAGTGAACAATGTGATTTGCAGTCAATATAAATGTTTCAAACTGAAGAAAGAAAGATTTGCATTTATTTAACACCTGTCATGACCTCAGGACGTCCCAAAGCATTTTCCAACCAATGAAATATTTTGAAGTCCAGTTTCACTGCAAGGTCCCATAAACAATCACATGATAATGAACAAATCATCTGTTTTTGTGAAGCTGGTTGAGGGATGAATGTTAGCCAAGACAACAGGAAGAATGCCTTGTTGGTCTTCACAACAGTACCTTGGGACCTTTTGTGTTCACCAAATAGACGGGTCTCCTCCAAAGCCATGCACAAATGCAGCTCCAAAATTCTTCCAGCTTTCTGTTTGTGAATTTTATAGGCAGTGAAAAGGAAGATTTTCTAAACCTCTTGTAACATCCAGCGCAAGTTAGTATTAATCTGTCCTTCCTGTTTTCTCCAGTAACTTGTCCAGCCCAATTTTAGAAAAGTGGGTATCAGTTCGCTCAGTTGGCTTGATGCCAGAATTGTCATAGAATCCCTATGAAAAGAGGCCATTCAACCCATTGGATCTGCACTGACTCGCTGATCGATCATCTGACCCATGCCCACTTCTCTGGCCTATCGCTGTAACCCCACGCACTTATCCCATTAATCCCCTACCCTACTAATCCCCCTAATTCACACAATTTGGGACACTAAGGAGGAATTTAGCAATTTACCATGGCCAATCTACCTAACCTGCACATCTTTGATCTGTGGAAGAAAACTGGAGCACCTGGAGGAAACCCACATGGACATGGGAAGAATGTACGAACTCCACGAAGTCACCCAATGCTGGAATTGAACCCGAAACCCTGGAGCTGCAGGACAGCTGTGCTAACCACTGTGCCACCGAATTGTGTTCCAGAATGACACCAATATCATGAGTTTGATCCCTATAATGGCTGTGATAGTTCATTTAGGCTTGCCTCCAGACCTTTGGCCCATGCTTGATGGAGTGACGTCCCTCAAGCTATATCTAACCAATTATCTCTTTCTAATGGAGGGGGATGAACTTTGTGGACTATAGCTAATTACCACACTCTACTGCACCAATTAAACATGTTTCCTGTTCCCTTCAACTGTTTTGAAAACTCAATTTGTGCCAGATTACAGTTTGTTTTTGGACATGGAGTACCATCCAGGAATTACAACAGAGCCAAACTGTACTTAAGGGCAATGTCCAATGGTTCAAAGGTCAACAGTTTCCCAAGCCCAGTGCACCATCCAACATTAATGTACATATCAGTTCTTTCTGTGTTTAATTTCGTTGCGGACGTCACTTGATAAGAACTTCAATGTATCTTAATTAGGCTCAAATGTCAAATCCAAATCCTTGCCAAAGATACTTCCTTGAGCTGCATACACAAAGAATTTTTTGAGAAGCTTGACTATATTAATCTTGGCTAATGTGTTTATTTGCTATTGTTATAGGGGCTTGGTGAACTCTTAAGAGTAAAGTTGAAGCATTTGCTTCATGGTGCAGTGTTCACGAAGTAACCATAGGATGTTTCATTATGGTAAAGGAATGTATAAATATACATTGTTGTTGTTTAACATCTCAGCCTACCTGATGCTCCAATCAGGAAGCCTTAACCGTGATCATTTTGTCCATTCTCAGCCTAACCATTGTATGTTGATGAAAAGCAACTATCTCTGGCAGGGAAAACTGTAAATTTCGAGGTGTATGTTATTTCAGAGGGTACTTCGAACTTAGAACATACAACCAGAGGGCAATGTATACCAACACAGAAAATGTAACCACAGGACTCTATAACAACACATTACATGTAACCACAGAGACTGTAACAACATAAAACATGTAACCATGGGGGCTAAGTGACAATACAAAACACGAAATCACAGGGATTGTTTAACAACATGAAACATGTAGTAATAGCGACTGTGAAATGACAAGGACATGTCAGCACAGAGACTGTGTAACAACAGAGGACATGTAAACATGGACTGTGTAACAACATAGTTCATGTAAACACGGGGGGATTCTCCCAACCCACTGTGCTGCCTCTTTAGCGTAGAGACTGGGAGATTCTAGCAGCAGCTGAATTGCATGATTTGCGCTGGGCTTCGGGCCTCTGCGTGTCTCCCAGCACCAGATTTCCAGCGCCATCAGCTATTGGCATGGAGCTGCCTAATATATGCACCAGGTAATTTTAACAAATTAATGTGTAACAACACAGGACGTGTGCAAGGTGTGACAACACGGGACATGTAAGCACAGGGACTGTGTAACAACACAGTTGGAGTTGAGGGGAGCAGAAAGCGGGGTGTATAATTGCTAGCCTATGGATGGAACTTCCTTTTCATGTTCTGTTCTGACGGTGTGACCCTCCCACTCAGAGGAGAACAGCTGATCAGGTGCAGCCACGTTGTGGCCATTACATTAGACATGCTGAGCAAATGGGCTGGCCAACCCTGCAGCGGGTAGTCCCTGGCCACACTGATAGCTCACAAATATCTGGGAGCCATATTTAAATGGCAGCCAGACATACAGCCACTCCCAGCCACCCCACAGCGTTAGCCTACCTGTTTGTGAGGGGCATATTTCTACTGACATTTCTGTCGCTCACTGTTACACTCCACCTGCCTTGCATCATCCTTGACTCTCCTTCTATAATTTTCTGCAACCTTCAATTCTCAGCAACTCAGCACTGACCTGCCCTTTATAACTTTTGATCTCCCCACAACCTCCTGTCTTTACCTTTCCAATGTAGACAATCTTTCTCCGTCTATTCCCGACAAACCCCAATAGGCCTGCCACCTCCCTCCCTACTCGTTAGTCAGACTCCAATTCCCCTTTCACAGATACCTCCATGCCTCCCTGGGTCAGCCGTTGCCCTGTTTCCCTGCACTGCTGCCATCTCAACTCAGCAAAGCTCTCCAAATAAGTAAATCAGACCCTATTTATTCCAAAGCTACCAGAAAGACTATCCAGCCTGCTTCACTCCACATTCATCCAATCAGCAATCTGAAAGAATATATTTCTTTTTGCTGCTAACTTAATTTTGAAGGCACAATGTAATCCAGTGAGTTTGTGTTTTGGTAAGTACACATGGCAGGCTAATATATTAAAAATAGGTATGGTCTGGCAGCACTGAAGAGTCATATTAGACTCAAAGTGTTAACTTTGTTTCTCTCTCCGCAGACCTGCCAGATCTGCTGAGTGTTTCCAGCGTTTACTGTTTTTATTTCAGATTTCCTGCATCCACAATATTTTATTTTTATTAATAATAGGTCCCTGCTGCTTGTTCTCGGAAAGCAGGATCCTGCCCTCAATCTGCCACCAACTTAACACCCAATTTTCATCCCACCACCAGGAAGGTGACATTTCAGCTCCTGTCTAAGTAAGTCGACCTGTCACACTTCCCACTCCTACAGGCCCCATTAAATTCATATCTAACTACAGTGTAGTTCTCTGTGATTCACTGAAACACTGTAACAGTAAATTTATTTAACTAACTCTGCAGCTGTAATAAACACTTCTCTAAGTTCCCCAAAACCACCGAAGTTGTGCAGGTTAGGTTGATTGGTTATACTAAAATTGCCCCTCAATGTCAGGGGGTCTAGCGAGGTAAATGCGTGGGATTATCGGGATCAGGTCTGGATAGGCTTGTTGTCAATGCATACGCAATGGGCCTTCTGCATTGTAAGATTCTATGATTCTAACTTTGGCATCCTCCCATCATGTGACCATGTAATGCTTTGGTTTACATCCTCCCTGCTTAGTTGAGTCCCTGTTGGTGTGAGGTTTAACAGCATACATAGTGCAAGCTGTATACAAATATGTGTATACAAAAGCAACGTACTGAACAACGAAGCACAGATTGGGCTCTTACAACTTGATATATGGCCTATCATATGTACTTCCTCTTCTCCTCCTTGTCGTGTTGGCTTGGATAGAAGACAAAAGGCAGAGAGTGGGGATAAGGGGGTCCTTTCAGGATGGGAACCGGTGACTAGTAGTGTTACACAGGGGTCAGTGTTGGGGCCACAACTTTTCACAATATACATTAATGACCTAGAAGATGGAACTGAGGCCATGGTTGCTAAATTTGCTGCTGGTACAGAGATATGTAGAGGGACAGGTAGTGTTGAGGAAGTGGTGAGGCTGCAGAATGATTGGACAGGCCAGAAGAGTGGACAAAGAAGCAGCAGATGGAATACAATGTGGGCAGGTATGAGGTTATGCACTTTGGTAGCTGGAATAGAAGTATAGGCTATCTTCAAAATGGAGAAAGGCTTCACAAATCTGAAACACAAAAGGACTTGGGAGCCGTGGTTCAGGACTCTCTTAATATTAACATGCAGGTTCAGTTGGCAGTTAAGAAGGCAATTCAAAGTTAGCATTCATTTCTAGAGGGCAAGAATACTAGAACAGGGATGTACTGATGAGGCTGTATAAGGCTCTGGTCAGACCCCATTTGGAATATTGTGAGCAGTTTTGGGCCCCATACCTAAGGAAGGATTTGATTTATTATTGTCTCACATATTAACATACAGTGAAAAGCACTGTTTCTTGTACAGACAAAGCATACCATTCATAGAGAAGGAAATGAGAGAGAGCAGAATGTAGTATTACAATCACAACTAGGGTGTAAAGAAAGATCAACTCAGTACAAGGTAAGCCCCTCCAAAAGTGTGACAGCAGCTTGGAAGAAACTGTTCTTGAATCAGTTGGTATGTGACCACAGACTTTTGTATCTTTTTCTGATGGAAGAAGGTGGAAGAGAAAATGTCCAGAGTGCGTGGGATCCTTAATTATGCTGGCTGCTTTGCCAAGGAAGCGGAAGTGCTGACGGAGTCAGTGAATGGGAGGCTGGTTTGCATGGTGGTTTGGGCTACATTCACGACCTTTTATAGTTCCTTGCAGTCTTAGGCAGAGCAGGAGCCATACCAAGTTATGATACAATCAGAAAGAATGCTTTCTACGGTGCACCTGTAAAAGTTGGTGAGAGTCGTAACTGACATGCCAAATTTCCTTATTCTTCTGAGAAAGTAGACGCGTTGATGGGCTTCCTTAACTATAATTGGGGGACCAGGACACGTTATTGGTGATCTGGACACATAAAAACTTGAAGCTCTTGACCCTTTCTACTTTGTTGCAGGCCTTGGAGAGGATCCAGAAAAGGCTCACAAGAATGATCCCAGGAATAAAGGGTTTGTCGTAGGAGGAGCGGTTGAGGAGACTGGGCCTATATTTGGAGTTTAGAAGGATGAGGGTGGATCTAATTGAAACTTACAGAATGCTGAAAGGCCTAAATAGAATGGATGTGGAGAGGATGTTTCCACTAGTGGGAGAAACTAGAACTCGAGGGCATAACCTCAGAGTGAAGGGAAGGTCCTTTAAAACTGAGATACGAAGGAATTTCTTCAGCCAGAAGGTGGTAAATCTGTGGAACTCATTGCCACAAAGGGCTGTGGAGACCAGATCATTGAGTGTTGTTAAGACGGAGATAGATAGGTTCTCAACCAATCATTGGGGTCAAGGGTTATGGGAAGAAGCTAGGAGAATGGGGATGAGAATCATAACAGCTATGATCAAATGGCGGAGCAGACTCAATGGGCTGAATGGCTTAATTCTGCTCCTATATCTTATGGTCTTTAGCACATGGAACAAAACCAAAAACAATGTTCACCATTCCAAGCAGTTGATGTGATAAGGAAATCCTGAAATTGTGTATTGGGCCTGTGCAGACTCCCAAAATGTGTAATATAACCAACAGGTGAAAGAGAGGTTATTCTAATGCCTGTGTCCATTCTGCTAGACTCATGAGACAGGTCTTGTGTGCATTGTGTGGAAATGGGACCCACCACGCTGGACTCCGATGGGGTTTGTATGCTTGTGGATGTATGCAGAAGGCCTACAGTCAAGGTGGTTAAGTTCCAGTGATGGCTCTGCCGCTTGCAGTGTGTGACAACATTTGCTTACATACTGATTGCCGTTGAAAGTTACTATGTAGCTGTTGTCTTGTGGGGTATTGCCATTGATCATTGCCAACTGGTTATGGCCATGTGCGCTCTGAATCTGGAATGTTTGGCTAAGCATGTTGATTGCACTATGTCCTGTCACACAGTCTGCATTGCATCAGTGCCACTCGTTCTTTGGATTCAATTTGTGCTGAGCAGAGTCTCGGAATCATTATCCTAGTGCACCTGGAGATAAAAGGCTTGTGCCTTTTATGGGATGGTAAGCCCTGTCATGGAGACTAAGTAGAGCAGCACAGTAATCAGTGTGGTCCCATGCACTCTTTTCCAAGAGCTGATTGGCAGAGTGCACCACCGTTGTACTTTGAACGGAAAGAAGCCTGCTTGTGATGTGCTCGATATCCCAGGTGTGTGCGCAATTCTGAAACTCCACAGAGACAACTACTGAGCATTGTCCATAATGATTCTCTGCAGGATGCTGTGTGTATCAGTGTTTCTTGAGCTTTATGACCACCAAACTGCTAGTTGTGTTCTGGAGGTCGTCGAATTCTAACCAGCCAGCATATGATTCAACAAGGATCAAATGTTATTTGTTATTGCATTGAAAAATATCAGCTGCAGTGAACACCCACGGGAGGCCAGGTACCTCAGCAGATTAGTGTTTCCTTTGCTTGGAGTGGCTTTAGAGCATTACAAGAGGCACTTCTTGATGCTTCCCTGTCTATGCCAGTGTATGTAGAGGGCCAGTACAGTGATTTTTTGGCCCTGGCTTCCAACTCCTCTGTTGCTTCCAATTGCACCAGCTGTGTGTAGTAATGCTGGGAAGCAGGGGGAATGAGAAATCATTGACCATTCAGGATTAGGCTACCTTGAATGGTCAGTTCTTCTCGGAAGGCAAAAAAAGACATGGAGTTTGTGAGGAAGTTCCCTGGAGGATTTTGGCTAACCTTTCATTATTATGTTACATAGTCATGTGCATGTGATGTCTGCTTGTAGAGCCTGTTTAAGCTCCTGGGCTTGACGAGAGAACAACACCTCTATTTCCAGTCTGTCCATGCCAGCCTCATGATCAGCCCGGTATGTGGAGGGTAGGAAGATTCTGGAGAGGGCATCACCAAGTAGACTTCCTTTCTGCATTTGTTTACAACATTGATATCATAGTGTTATAACTTCAGCAGCATGCATTGCAGTGTGGAGAGTTTCTTCAGTTGACGGTTGGCCATGTCTGAAATCGCGCAATTTCTGACATGCAAAAACTAAGGCAAGGACTTACTTCTGATATTTGTGCATAATGAGCCTCAGTATCTTTGAGAGCTCTTGAAGCAAAGGCTATTGTTCTGCTATTTTGTATACATTCTGAACCGAATCCATATTAGAAGGCATCTGGGAGATCGGTGCATGTGCACTGCCCACCCCCCATTATCGTCCCGATCGCTAGCCCTTTGGCACTGCCCAAGGGGCACCCTTCTTCCCCCCAACCTCCCAAAAGATCCTCAATGGCCTCAGTCCCCATTGATGGAGACCAGTTGTAATCCCCACTGATGGGAACCCCTCCCAGTGGGAGGGATGGGGGTGTGTTGTGGAGGGGTAGGGGGGAGGTATGCTGAGGGGGGGGAGGGAAACACTATCAGGCCCAAAGACTGCCGTCCAGAGCTCACTAATCATATTGAAATTGGAATTTCAATATGGTAATCAGTCTTGTGCTGATTTCAGCAAGGCTGATTATGTCTGAAAACATTGCTATTTGAGCAGCACAACAGGCTTGGAGAATCACCCCTGTTGTTACCGCCAACAGAATTCCTACTTACCTGATGAAGGGGCAGCGCTCCGAAAGCTAGTGGCTTTTGCTACCAAATAAACCTGTTGGACTTTAACCTGGTGCTGTGAGACTTCTTACTGTGTCAACACCATTCAAAATGGCCTCAGGGTCATCTTTCTCATCAATAAATTGGAATGTAAATGATTGAAACTTTGCCACTGCTTCGGGACACACTAAATTTAGTAAAGTGTATGCCTGCACCTTTTTTTATTATAAAGTCCTGAAAAATATGAGCCACTCCTGTTTAAACTTCTCTCAGTAGCCTTCCGCAGTTTCATTGAAGATTAGTGGGTTAGTGCCAGCCCTGACACCATGTAGTTTTCTGTGGCTCACTGAACACTGGCTGCAACAAGGACTGTGGTAACAGCAGATTTAACTAACGCTGCAGAAACACTTCTGCCCTGCCCGAGGTCCTGGGGGATTCTGACGCACCCCCATTGTGTGACCACATGACAGTTATCATGGCTATGTGACAACCCGGTCTACACACGGGAACAAAATAGCCATAACCGTACTTGCAACCACAATGATAAGTGTAACAACACAGAACTACCACAGGGCTGCCTGTAACCACACATATAATCAACTGTTATAGTTCCAGTTAATTCTTAGTATGTGGGCAAGGTTAATCTTTGCAGATAAAGTTAATATTTATAACCCAACCCTTTTGTCCAAAATAGTTTCAATGTAATTGAGCAGTCCCGTCAGAAGCCACTTAAAATGTTAACATGGCACAGAACAACAATCCCATGTAAAAACTGGTTTCTTTCACTAAAGTGCGTTCTTGTAAAAGTCAACACTTTCATTATCCCTTATTGGTACCAACATTTTTTTTTATCTTCAGATAACAAAGTTGAAATTCTCAAATTGGTTTGCAGGATTTGAACAAATTCTCTGAGGTCAACTGGATTAGTAGGTCCAGTACTATCAATTGCACTGCTTCCCCTACACCCTTCTCTGTCCCTGTGTTTCTCTAATCCCATTCCCTGCCCTGCTCACAATTTGCTCTTTCATTTTCTCTTAATTGGCCCACTGCCTTGATCCCATTCATCTCCCTGTTGCTTAGTGTTTGGGCATAAATCCTGGTTCTAAACCTAAACCCACCCGGAAACAAACTGAATCTGTCCGAATACGTTCAGTTAAGGATATGCAGCCATCAATCCAGACTGGATTTGAATTTATGCTATAAAGGTAAAAGGCCAATCTGTAATGTACAGTATCACCTCATCCTTTCTCTCTATTCCTTCCTGTAGGATTTAACAAAAGATCAAACAGTCTTACATGAGACAAGTGAATGTCAGTGAAGGTTTATTTTCTGTACTGCAAGAGCAAGATTAGTTGACAGACCTGTACAGACTGGAGATTTAAACAGAGCAGGGAATGACAAACTCCCTTTGATTATAGCTTTCTTACTCCTTTTCTTATGTGCAATTTCAGTAACCCTACATTCTAACTTTTCACTTTTTGTGTTTTGTTGTCTCCTCGTTCCCTGTCAGTAATGTCACCTGTTCAAACAGTACAAATGATGAAGGAGTCTCATACAGAGAGAGACTGTGAGGGTGTGTCTCTCTCACTCTCTGCAAGTCCACAATAATTAACGGATGTGTGAATCTGCTAGCCACCTATCCCTTCATACTGCATGAGGATAATTGGACAGAAAGAATTGCGCATTTCATGTAATGTCACAAAGTTAACACCAGAAAACCTTAAAATAGCAAACATTTTATTTTTAAAGGTTGGAACCACAGTCAGCGCAAATAGTAGTTATGGAGAGGAGAGTGGGGGCAGGGGCATAATTTAAACAGCACCAATTTCTCCCCCAACTATCCATCTGTTTAGAAAAAGGTATTTTGATTTACTCCTCCATAAATGGTGGCGTATTTACCAATCCCTCAATTTTTGGTATGATCCAATTTCTAATAATAACCCCACAGCAAATTCAAGATAGGATAAACTCAAAGGGTTAGTTTATTTACACACACTTAAATGCAAGAAGAGGGTCACCACATTGCTTCTTGTGCATTCATACAGTAAAAGTGGGTCAGAGAAGAGAAAGTTTTACTGTGCAGAGTGCACAGAGAAACTAATTATTAGGTGGGATTTTCCAGCCATTCCTGCCAGCAGAATCTTCCAGTCCTGCTGATAATGGCCCTCCGCCATGGATTCCCCACCAGAGGAGGGCGCAAACAATGGGAAACCTTATTGAAGGCAACACGACTGGAAGAATCAGACACTGGCGAGCCAGCTATGCCACTACAAAACACATTACGGAGTAAGCAGGGAGCAGAGAATCTCACCCATTGTTTCACATGGGTTCCAGAGTCCAGAATCAAAGACTCCAGACTCAAGAACAGTTCTTTTCCTGTTACCATCAGACTTTTGAATGGTCTTATCATATACTAAGCTGATCTTTCTTTTCACCCTATCTGTAACTGTAACACTATATTCTGTATCCTAACCTTTGCCTCTCCCCAATGTACGCTATGAATGGTATGCTTTGTCTGTATAGCGCACACGAAACAATACTTTTTACTGTGTCCCAACACATGTGACAACAATAAATCAAATTAATTCAAAGTCCAGTGAGGTATTCCTTCACAGAGCTCCATGGGCTGAAAGCCAGTGACCTACAGTCACAGTCTCATTGTTGGTAGTGCAGAATTTCCAGTGGAAAGAGTGTAGATGGGGCTAGGTGCCAAACCTGGGCAGTGAGCTGTAAGATTGCTTACAGAAAAGTAAAGAACAGATTGACTTTGCTGTCCCATGAGCTAGATATCCGCTGACTACCATCTTTCCAGACCAACTTTGACCCAGAATGTGCATCCCTCATTTGCGTCCATTTGATTGTTAACTTTCCCAACCATGAAGAATTGAAAGGAAGGTTACACGGCCCTTTGTCCAAGCAGATGAGTAAACTCTGATTGGCCTGTCTAGGTTAGGAAATGCAGGTGGCCTTTGTATAGTTCTCTTTGAAATTGGTCTATGCAGTCCACAGGGGGATTATTTATATCCCTTCAGGGATAACAAGGTGCAAGTTACAAGGTAACTTCTTCTGTTTGAGGGTCACAGGTAGAGGTAGATTCAGCTATTTTAAAAGGTCTTTGTCCACTTTTTGAAATTTTACAAATAAGCATGAGGATAGCTACATACGTATTTTATAAAAATATTTAGTGTGAGGTCTTAGTTCCTCACAATATTATCCTGATATCCATAGTAGGAAAAAAAAGGAATACAAGAGGGTCTAGTGACAATAAAGGGACACCAAATGAGTGTGAGTTCACTGGGTCTTGAACAATGATTCATGTAGCATTTTAGTGTATTACATGAAGAGAAGGCCCTATTTCTGAAGCATCCATGAATGACAAGGATAGCCAGTAACTTCACTGCAGTGTTAATGTAAGCCTACTTGTGACAATAATAAATAAACTAAAACTTATTACAAAGGAGGAGGCAGAAGAAGGTTCTTCAATGGCTGAATTAATAATTGGTCATCCAACGGCGTCAAGAGGTCTTAGGGTGGGTGGGCTACCAGATGCTTTACCTGCCTCCCATAATATGAGGGATGAGTTTTTCTTGGTGTCTCATGTCTCCTCCATTTTTAGGAAGATGCTATAGATGAATAGGGGAGACGAATAAGTTTATCAAACTCTGTAGTAGGATATCAATTATGTACAAAGGTTTGCATCCTTACAACTCCAGAGATGCTGGGACTGGTCTCCTATGTCATGACATTGAGAGCAGCAGTTAAGAGTAGAGCCCTCCAATAGATTTCCAGTGTGGGGCTGGGTCTGAGGAAGCACACACTCAAAACATGTTTAAATGGTTCACGGCTGTCTTTTGAGCACTGCCCATGTCTTATTGTGCCTAAATCTCGTCAAGTGCCGCTGGGAGTCAATATTCAGTCTAACCGGGAGTTTGGGGTTCTGAGTATTGTTGATAGATCCACAGGGACATGAACAAGATTTGTGTGACCGTCTTTAAGTCAGTTCTATCTCTTGCTAAAGAAAATTCTCAATGGAAACAGGACAAACGGTGGAATTAATCCTATTGTCTGAACTTATGATTCAAATCAACATAACAAAAAGAAAGGAGCTGGTAAGTATAATAGCAATTCAAGAAAAACACAGATAAAACGCTGTGTAAGAGGGCATTCATTCACAATTAGGGCTGTGAGGTTTTGAAACTATTAGACTTTCTGGTTGAACTGTTTAAAAAAAACTTCCTTGTGCATTGAATTAAGGAGTAGAGGTACTGAGTTGGTTTCAGGGCGGAAGTGAGTTGTTAGGTGCTTTGCATTGTTTGTTAATCATTGGACTGGTTGGACACCCCACCCCCCGCGTATTTGAAGACATATAAAATAAAGTGAATGGGCAGGCCACTTCCTTCCGACCCAACCACAATCCATCCCCCATATTACAAGAAACAGGTAAAGCATCAGGCAGCTCATCCACTGTTAAAACTTCTTGACGGCCTTAGCTGGCCAATTAATAGCCATTATAGGACCTTTGTAATAAGTTTTAGTTCACTTATTATTGTCAGAAGTAGGGCTTACATTAACACTGCAATGCAGTTACTGTGAAAATCCCCGAGTCACTAAACTCAGTGCCTATTCGGGTACACTGAAGGAGAATTTAGCAAGGTCAGTGCACCTATCCAGGATGGCATGATGGTGCAGTGGTTTGCACTGCTGCCTCACAGCTCCAGGGACTCGGTTTGATTCCAAAGATGTGCTGGATAGGTGCATTGGCCATGCTAAATTTTCCCTCCGTGTACGCAAACAGGGGCCAGAATATGGCGACTAGGGAATTTTCACAGCAACTTCATTGCAGTGTGAATGTAAGCCAACTTGTGACACTAATAAATAAACTTTAAAACTTAAAACTTTGGCAGTAAACTGGAGCACCCGGAGGAAACCCACACAGACATGGGGAGAATATGCAGACTCTGCACAGACAATGGCCCAAGCCAAGAGTTGAACCCAGGTTCCTGGCACTGTGAGGCAGCAATGCTGACCACTGTGTCACCGTGCTGCTAGGTGTGGCTGGGGAAGATGGAAGGAAGGCAGCCAACCTGACAGGTTCCTTGTAGAGTCTCTAATCCCTGCCTGATCAAAATGTCCTCATCCTCTATTTTTGTTAAATATTCATTTGATTTGATTCTGATTTGATTTATTATTGTCACATGCATTAACATACAGTGAAAAGCATTGTTTCTTGCGTGCTGTACAGGCAAAGCATACCGTTCATAGAGAAGAAAACAACAGAGTGCAGAATGTAGTGTTACAGTAATAGCTAGGGTGTAGAGAAAAATCATCTTCATGCAAGGTAAGTCCATTCAAACATTTGACAGCAACAAGGAAGAAACTGTTTTGAGTCAGTTGGTACGTGACCAAAGACTTCTGCATCTTTTTCTCAAAGGAAGAAGATGGAGGAGAGATTGTCCGGGGTGTATGGGGCCCTTAATTATGCTGGCTGCTTTGCCGAGGCAGCGGGAAGTGTAGACCGACTCAATGGGTGGGAGGTTGGTCTGCATGATGGATTGGGCTACATTCACGACCTTTTGTAGTTTCTTGCGGCCTTGGGCAGAGTAGGAGCCATACCAAGCTGTGATATAACCAGTAAGAATGCTTTCTATGGTGCATCTGTAAAAACTGGTGAGAGTCATAGCTGACATGCCAAATTTCCTTAGTCTTCTGAGAAAGCAGAGGCGTTAGTGGGCTTTCATAACTACAGTATTGGCATGGTGGGACCAGGACAGGTTGTTGGTGATCTGGGCACCTAAAAATTGAAGCTCTTGACCCTTTCTACTTTATCCCAATTGATGTGTACAGGGGCATGTTCTCCTCTACGCTTCCTGAAGTCGATGACTTCAATCTCCTTCGTTTTGTTGACATTGAGGGGAGAGATTATTGTTGCCGCACCAGTTCACCAGATTGTCTATCTCATTCCTGTATTCTGTCTCATCATTGTTTGAAATCCGACCCATTACGGTGGTGTCGTCAACAAACTTGAAAATCAAATTGGAGGGGAATTTAGCCACACGGTTATTGGTGTATAAGGTATAGTCCTTACACACCAATGACTGTGTGGTCAAATCCCTCTCCAGTTTGATCCTCAAATTTGCTGACGATGCCACCATAGTGCTGAGAGCACAGCTTTGTGGGACACCTTTGTTGAGAATGATTGTGGAGGAGGTGTTGTTACCTTTCCTTACTGACTGGGGTCTATGGGTTAGGAAGTTCAACATCCAGTTGCAGAGGGAGGTGCCAAGGCCCAGACCACAGAGTTTGGAGATGAGTTTCATAGAAGTAATGGTGTTAAAGGCTGAGCTGTAATCAACAAATAGGAGTCTGACATAGGTGTCTTTGTTATCTAGGTGTCCCAGGGTTGAGGGCAGGGCCAGGGAGATGGCGTTTGCTGTAGACCTGTAATCCACCTGTAGGTGGATCCAGGTAGTCTAGGAAGCTGGAATTGATTTGTGCCATGATTAGCCTTTCGAAGACCTTCATAATGATGGATGTCAGAGCTACCAGATGATAGTCATTAAGGCATGCTGCTTGGTTTTCTTAGATACCGGGATGATGGCCATCTCAGATTGTTGTAAAGAGAGGTTTCACCACATGGCCAATTTTCAAAATTTTGAAACTGGACAATGAACTTTTAAAATGGCAGAAGACACACATATCTGTGGCCTTTGAGCATTAGGAGCAAATTTATTAGGAGCTAAGAGGTTCAGAGAAATTTGCACCTTGTTATCTCTGAAGTGATCCTAATGAATTATGTTGGCTACAAAGAGCAAATTTGAAGGGAACTATACAAAGCCACCTGCATTTTACGACTCAGGCTGGCCAACTAGATCTCCCAGTCTGTCTCTTTTCAAAAACTTAATGATTGGAACATTAACAACCATAGGAACCCAGGCAAAGGGATATATACCCTTTGTTAGTGACAAAGTGGAGTGTTGAGAATCATGTGACATGGCTCCCCCACCCAGCTGGTGGAATTGCAAAGCGCAGTCTACCATGTTTCCATCTACCAAGCAGCACAGTATAGGGTTTGAATTCAAGGCCCCGTCCATACTGTTTCTACTGGAACTTCTGTATTAATGTCAACAAGACTAATTTACCTCTCTGTGTCAATCTCATCATGAAAGTCCGCTCGACTAAAAAAGTAAATTGTCCAGCATCAGTTTTCAGCCTGCTGACCTATTGTGAAGGGATACACAGTTAGATGTTGATTCTAGACTCTGGACACATGAGAAACAACAGTTCTTTTCTCCTGTGATCTTTGCCCTAAGAATCTTTATTTCTCTCTCCATCTCTACCTTTCATCTTTTATTGTATGCGGGGAAAGGAGGTCACATTGCTATCTTCCATCTGAACAAAGAACAAAGTCAGCCCGGGAAACAGGCCCTTCGGCCCAACGAGCTCGCGCTGCCATCTCAACACCACCAGTCCCCCTCTCACCCACAACCCTTGTCTAATGTTTTATGGCCATCCAGATTGAGGGAAACTGATTTAGGGACAATTTATTACTGCCAATCAGCCTAACAGCACAATTTTGGGGTGTGGGAGGAAACCGGAGCACCTGGAGAAAACCCACGCAAGCACGGGGAGAATGCGCAAACTCCCACAGACACCGGCCCAAATCCATGTGTCTGCACAGCAAACAGCGATAGTCACTGAGCTGTCGTCTTGCCCAGTATCTGGTCCAGTTTAGGCACACACTAACGACGTGAAGCACTAGGCCAATCTCGAACAACCAAGAGCAGCCCAAGTACGACCCATCGCGTGTATGCCCCTCATTGGACATGAGGTGAACAGACTTAAAACCTGTGAATAAAAAGAGAAAAACATTATTATCATACCATACCCATTTACATTACCAGGGATGCCCCAATGCTAATGACCCTTATTTAAAACAATCTCCTTTATCCACCCATCTCCAACCCAGTCATGTGCCTGTCTAAGTTACTCTTAAATGACTCTAGTGTGTTTGCCTCCACCACCTTACTTGGCAGAGCATTCCATACCCCTACTATCCTCTGTGTGAAAAACCTCCCTCTAATATCTGTGTTGTACCTCTCCCCCCTCACCTTAAGTCCGTGGCCCCTTGTCCTACGTGTCTCTATTATAGGAAATAGCTTACCTCTGTTTACTCTATCTATACCCTTCATAATCTTATATATCTCTACTAGATCCCCCCTCAGCTGACGTCTTTCAAGGGAAAACAGCCCCAATTTCTTCAATCTTTCCTCATACCCCAGTCCTTCCATACCAGGCAACATCCTGGTAAACCTCCTCTGCACTCTCTCCAGAGTCTCCTTGTCCTTCCTGTAGTAAGGCGACCAGAACTGGACGCAGTACTCCAAATGCGGCCTAACCAACGTTCTGTACAACTGCAACATTAGACTCCAGCTCTTATATTCTATACCCCTTCCTATAAAGGCTAACATACCATAGGCTTTCTTCACCACACTCTCCACTTGCACTGCCACCTTCAAAGACTTGTGTACTTGCACCCCCAGGTCTCACTGCGATTCTATACTCCTTACGGGCTTACCCTTTATCATATAACTCCCCCCTACATTATTCCGGCCAAAATGCAGCACCTCACATTTATCCAGATTAAACTCTATTTACCATGTATCTGCCCAATCAACCATCCTATCAATATCCCGCTGTATTGCCAGCCACTGCTCCTCACTGCCCGCCAATCCAGCCATCTTGGTGTCATCAGCAAATTTACTGATCATACACCTACTCCCTCTTCCAAATCATTTATATACACTACAAAGAGAAGTCCCAGTACCGAGCCCTGCGGCACACCACTAGTGACAGACCTCCAGCTAGAAAAGGACCCCTCCACTACTACTCTCTGACTCTTCTTTGCAAGCCAGTTCTCTACCCATCTAGATACCTGACCACATATCCCATGAGCTTTAATCTTCTGTACCAACCTACCATGAGGGACTTTGTCAAATGCCTTACTGAAATCCATATAGACGACATCAACGGCTCGTCCTTCATCAACCGTTTTTGTCACCTCCTCAAAGAATTCTACCAGATTTGTAAGGCAAGACTTCCCCTTGACAAAGCCATGCTGCGTATCCTTAATCAGATCGCAACGCTCTAAGTGCGCGTACATCCTATCCCTAAGAATCCTCTCCATCAACTTACTTACCACTGACGTTAAGCTCACCGGCCTATAGTTACCTGGGCTATCCCTCCTACCCTTTTTAAACGACAGTACCACGTTCGCTATCCTCCAGTCCTCTGGGACCTCACCTGTGTCCAAAGAAGAGACAAAGATTCACGTCAGAGGCCCAGCAATCTCATCCCTCGCCTCTCTAAGCAACCTAGGATAAATGCAATCGGGCCCCGGAGATTTATCGGTTTTAATGCCATCTAAAAGCCCTAACACTTCTTCCCTCGTAATCGATAGATCTTTCAATTGGTCTACCACTCCCTCAATGACCGTACCAGACGTCAAGCCCCTCTCCTTCATGAATACCGACACAAAGTATTCATTCAGGATCCCCCCCCATTCCCTCTGCCTCTAAGCACAATTCCCCACGTCTGTCCCTGAGAGGACCGATTTTACCCCAGCCACCCTTTTGTTCTTAAGATAGGAGTAAAATGCCTTTGGATTCTCCTTAACCCTACCTGCCAAAGCCATCTCATGCCCCCTCTTTGCTTTCCTAACTCCCCGTTTGAGATCCCTCCTACTCTCTCTGTATTCCTCCAACGCTCTCTCCATTCCCAGCTGCTTAGACCTGACATACGCCTCTCGTTTCTTCCTAACCAGGTCTTCTATATCTCTAGTAATCCACGGTTCCCTAATCCTACCTTTCCCATCCTTTCTCCTAACCGGCACATGCCTTTCCTGCACCCTTTGCAGTTTTCCCTTGAAAGACTCCCACATGCCTAATGTGGTCTTGCCTTCCAACAGCCTATCCCAGTCTGTATCCCTAAGCTCCTGCCTAATCCGGCTGTATCTAGCCTTCCCCCAATTTAACACCCTCCCCTTAGGACAGCACTCATCTTTTTCCATTCGTATCCTAAAGTAGACGGAGTTGTGGTCGCTATTAGCCACATGTTCGCTTATCGCAACCTCAACCACCTGACCCGGCTCATTTCCCAGAACTGAATCCAGTATCGCCCCCTCTCTAGTCGGGCTATCTACATACTGTTGCAAGGATCCTTCCAATACACATCTTACGAATTCCTCCCCATCAGACCCCCCAGCTCTAGGCACCTTCCAATCCACCCCAGGGAGATTAAAATCTCCCACTACAACAACCCTATTCTTCCTACACTTATCCAAAATGTCCCTACATATACCCTCTTCCACTGCCCGTGGGCTATCGGGCAGCCTATAGTACACTCCTAGCATAGTAATGGCCCCCTTCCTTTTCCTCAACTCCACCCACAGAGACTCAATTTCCAACCCCTCCATGTTATCCTCCCTCTGCACCGCTGTGATCTGCTCCCTAACTAAGAGTGCCACTCCCCCTCCTCTTTTCAACCCTCCCCATCACACCTAAAACACTTATACCCTGGAATATTTAGCTGCCAGTCCTGCCCCTCCTTTAACCACGTCTCTGTCACTGCCACCACATCTAAATTCCTCGCGAACATCAAGGCCCTAAGTTCATCAGACTTTCCCGTCACACTCCTTGCATTAAAACAGATGCACCTAAGACCCTCAGGCCCTCTCGGATCCTCCTTCTCCTGTACTTGTGTGGGCACAAATAAACGAACCCTCTGAGTTCTATGAGCTTTCTGTAGGGTTATTAATAGAAATTGGATCACACCAAAACCAAAAAACTTAACAACTACTTATAGAGTGGGAAAGCAAAATCGAAACAACTTACTATTAATGGGTGGGTGGTGAGAGGAGAAATCAAGGCTGTTTAAATTAAACCCCTTTCTGTCCGTAACAATCCTCAAGTCTGATATGCATGTTCTTCATTCTGGGAGGACTGCTTGCTGTCCCAGAAGTGACCATTTTTTGCCTTGAACGTTGCTGGGACTACAGATCCGCTGGCCAATGAGAATGGTTGGCTGATAACAAGGGTGGGACTTCCTGTCCCTGAGGGTGAACATCCCACTCTTATTTTATTAAGGCCACCCCACTTTGCTTCAAATCTATTGACATGAGGGAGGTGTGGTGACCACCATAAAATTCACACCATCTCATCTGAAACCCATTTTCATGTGTTCCATTTAAACTACAATGAGCTCACCAGATAAATGTAGTAAAATAGACGTTACTCACCATTATAACAATGGAAACCCAATTCAACGGTATGAATTATTTAACACTTCCATTTTTTTTGCAACAAATGCTTCCTTTTCAAGTTATTTATATTGGTCTATTCTGTTCACTAGGCTGTTCATGCTTTTAGCTACAAAATGTAATTTTAAATCATCAAGAATAAATCTAAATCCAAAACTCCTCAGAATAATCTTTTGTGCTACTTCCTCAGGTGAAGGTGCAGATTCTGTCTGCAAAGCAGGATTATTGATGACAGCAGCTGTCTGTCAACCTCAAATCAACCTCTATTCTTGATGTGTGAGTCCATTCAATAAACATCAACAGGTTTTCTTACGTGAGAAGCTTCAGAGTGAATCTTATTGTTCTCATCTTCAACAGTGAGAGCCGCTAGATATTAGAACCTGAGAGGATCTATTCCCTCCTGGATCAATTCTCATCTCTTAATTGCTACCCTGATTGAGAAAAAACTAAATTGACAAGCACAAGGGACATGGGCCTTATATTGAACTAAAGATTCATCATGTGTTCTCTTACTTGAACTCACTGTTTCCAAGGATCATGAATCTATTGAACTCATCAACTTGCTCAGCCTTTTGCTATGATCCCATCTAATTGTGATACTGGACAAGTCAGGTCAAGTGTCACGTTCCAAGTTGGACCATGCCAAGCAGAATACCACTGACTTCAAAGGATACCTTTGTCCAAAAGGCCTGCAGCACAGAATCATTAACCTGTGGCTGCTTTCTTGGATCTTTGGGGCATTTCTCCAGCCTAGCTTGTCACTCACTATAGCTCTTTTTTAACTCCGGAGCCTACTTATCTGCTTCTTAGCGTCACTAATGGAACCTATCTGTGATCTGTCTTTGTCCCTCATCTGGGACTTCTTCTGCGGCGGCTCCCAATCCCCCCGCTATTTACTGCTCCCTGGACACTTTCTTGGTATTGGTACTCCGGTTCAGGTCATCTGACCTGATTTTCACGCTGGTTCTCAAACTGAAAAGGTCAAGTGAATGAATTGCACATGTGTGGCCACTTCCTGATCAGCAGATACACAAAAGGATCAAGTCCCCAATCCCTGACTTCAGATTAAGGTGAGGATTGGAGTTTCGTCAGAATTTGCAGTTGCCGTAACTGAAAGAAGTTTGAAAAGACAATCTTAACAACATGTAAACATTGCTTCTTGGAGCAACACATCTTGATTTTAGGTAGAATGAGTATATGTGAACTTCAGACATCCCTTGTGGGTTGCAGATGGGACATTTGATGCCTTTGTGCCCTGCCTTCAACATGAGTCAATGATGTCATCACAGTGCTGCTCACTTGGTTTCTGAAAATGGTCCAGGAATTGCACCATTTGGAAAATATTATATTAATGCATCGAGTCAGGCCCAGAGTTCAGAAATACACAGATTGAAATCTAGACTTCTGTCAGTGGAGTTTTTGCCCAAGTTCCAACCAACATTTTTTCTAAAATTACTTTTGAACGTATCACTTTCAATCATATCTCGAAATTTTCCATTTCAATCATTCACCGCATACTCTCTCTGATCTGCTTATTCACTTTGCTAAGCTTCAACCCACATGACCCTGCCACCATTTTAATTCTTAGGAACATGGTGAACAATTTCTTTGCGTTCAACTTATCGAAACCTCATTCTTTCAGTCTTCCCTCACAGATTTCTGAAGTCTCCGCTTTGTAGCTGAAGCGTTTGATACCAGGGGTCAGGCAGGATGCATTTGCTGAAATCGTTATTCCCTGTAATAATACCCCACTTGGGGCCCATCTGATCTGAGAGTTGCAGACAGGCAAATATTGGGATTGTAGCTTCTAACAAAAACAAAAATGTTTGCAAATAATCCTATGTAAATTTTCCTTTGATCATCCATATCAATTTTAATTCCAGTTCTTAATAAAGTTAAGAAGATTAGTTCAGTCAACAAGGCGGATTGTTGTGTTTGATTTCCATGCACTTCAGTCTGCAGTTACCATATGCTTAGTTAGTGTGTCGCAGTCCTGCATCACGAGTTCTTAGTCCTGTAGTCTCGGACTGACAAATTCACAGCGCAGCATTCCAGATGGTTCCACAGTATCGAACTAATTCTACTATACCAGATGTTCCCTTGGGTCATTTTCAGCACAGACTTTAAAGTGCAAAATATATATAGCAGTTCAGTAGTAGATCAAAAGGGAAAGGACTTTGAGCAATTCTGCTTTTTTCATGTTTGTTCTTTTGGCTTTCATGCATTTGGAGATTATGGACCCTGAGTGTCAGTAGATTGTGAAAGGCAGATTTTCTGTTCAAATAACAGTCAGTTCTCGTTCCAGCTTAATTCGTTTGGACCTGACTAAACTCACTGAGCTCCCTTTAAAGCTCTGATTAAATAAAGTCTTCTTCATTCAACAACCAGTGCGGATCAAAGCACAGAGTGCAAATTGAAGAAAATTAATTATTTTTGAAGCAAATCCAAATAGAGAAGGTAGGAGAAAAACAGTCAAAAGAAGCCATCTCATTTGGGACTGACTCTGGGATGAATTTGGATCTAAGACATACACCACTCAATCGTGAAGAAAGCAAATGAGAAATTGGCATCTGCCTGTATAAATTGGGGATGACGTGTACAAATGAATTGGAAATCAACTTGGATCAAAGCTTGGATTGCTTCAGTCAGTTCTGACTACAAGCATTTCATTCATTTCTAAGGCGAGAGAACAAGCTGAACAAGAAGCGATTTTCATTTGGCTACAAGTGACTTATATTACCAAGGGTGATGCTGCCAACATTTTCCTTTGGGCTGTCAGTAAATGTTTTGTTAAACCCGACTCCCTGGACGCTGAAATAAACAGCATTCCTCGCAAGGCACGTAACTTCGACAAAAGAAATACAGATTCCAATTTGCTTAAACCCGTAGGAGTGGAAAATATGAAAAATAAAATCAAATTAAAG
Organism: Carcharhinus amblyrhynchos; assembly: GCF_965287045.1. Taxonomy (NCBI): domain Eukaryota; kingdom Metazoa; phylum Chordata; class Chondrichthyes; order Carcharhiniformes; family Carcharhinidae; genus Carcharhinus; species Carcharhinus amblyrhynchos. The sequence goes on along the minus strand of NC_137346.1, from coordinate 36,087,510 downwards.
ATCAAACTTGCCAAAACTTCTTTAAGTTGGTTAGCATTTAAATAACAATGATGAGATGGTTTTTGACAAAGTCTGATTTTGTGGCAGAAATCAATTGATAAATACTTGCAAACTGAACTGAATCCCAAATATTGCAAGTAATTACAACACAGTTCACTGTTTAGTTTTTGCCATTTCACAAAACTGCAGAGTGAAAGGACACTGAAATGCTGCACATCACATACAGCAGCAGGAAGTAAGTTAATAGATGCCAGAGGCTGTCACATGTCAGAGGGTAAACATCTCACAATCATCAAAATCTGTGCCCGGATATTACACATATCAAGGAACCAGGGCAACAGTTCCACAATCCAGGGATGCTGGATCCTTTGAGTGTTGGATTGAGAAATCTAGCCTTTTAAATAATTACCTAATGCTTTTATTCATTCACTGCATTTAAGCGTTGCTGGGTAGTAAGCTCTCACTTATTGTTCATCCCTAATTGCCTTTGGACTGACTAAGTCCTTTGCTGCAACAAAAACAGAAAATGCTGGAAAATCTCAGTAGGATTTAACAACATCTGTGGTGTGAGAAAAGAGCCAATGTTTCAAGTCTGGATGATCCTTTGTCCCTTTGTTGCAAATTCCAGCACCCACAGTAATGTGCTTTTATCTGAATGATTTTCTGGGCCATTTTCAGAACGCAGAATGCTTCTGAGAATCAAGCACATTGCTGTGAATCTGGAGTCACATTAGTCCAGGCCAAGTATGATGGCAGATTTCCTCTTCTAAAGGAGATTCGTGAACATCAACTGTCGAGAACTATTTCATGGTTGTCAGTAATTTTTTAATTCTAGACATGTATTGAATTTCAATTCCACCATCGGACCCAATCCCAGAACATTATGTTGGGTTTCTGAATTACTAGTACGGTGATCATACCACTACGTCCTTGCTGCTATGGCTAAAACTCTAAGACACACGTGGAATCTTCACTATTTTCCCCACTTTCTGCCAGATATATAGTAGGAAAGCAGCAGAACATCCAAGAAATTTGACCCCAATTTTGTTAAACTATTTTGCCACTAATTGGTGCTGCCATTCTGATTCTACTCCTTTTCCTATGTAGGTATTGTCTGCAAATTTAACCACGTTGTCTTGTTGCTTTTGAATGAGTGTAGATTACAAAAGAGTTGTAGTCCCAAAGCCAAACCATCAGGCTCCAGCTCAGTACTTCTCATCCCAAGAAGTCATCCAACAAAAACCCATTATTTTTTCACCCTTTGGCCAATTTCTGATTGAGTCCAAAAATGTGTCTGGAATCTCCATATCCCTGAGTTTTATGTGTAATTTTGTTAAATGCCATTTGGCAGTGTGCAGACAGGGTTTCAGAAAATTTTCTGCAATCTACTTAGGATGTCATTTTCTCAAAGGTAGCATCAATTTTTATTTTGGATTGACATTCTGAAACAAAGGTTCAAATCCCACTGCAAATACATAGATGCCTGACTGGCAGTGCTGTTTGTGTCAATGAATGGTGCATTTCCATGAATATCTTCTCCTTTTAAAAGGACTTCATTATAGGTAAAACAATGCAGGATTGGTAAAGAGTCTGCATGCTTTCCGACCAATCCCAAAAAGCAATTACTTTTTAAGCATCCTTCTCCCTTGCTTTTCCGGCAATTAAGCTAACCTTTCGAATCGAGACCACCTTGATCGCTCAACAGTTAAAAATGCAACAATAACATAATCTCGTTGTGTGATACTGACGCATAATTATGGATCTTGAGTGAACTGAACAAAACATGGAAGACATAATTTTCAGCCCGCTAATTTCTCAGAAGCTGAACACACTGTGTCATTAGGTCGAAGTACCATTTTGTACAAGTGATCTTTAGTGTTGGGGCCCCTCAGGCCTTTTCAATTCCAAGTGTGCTGTTTCATCTTGAAACCTTCTGTAGATCTATAAAAATTGATTTTAATGAACTGCAACTATTGAATGAAGATACACAACAGGAACAGCTGGAGGCACCAATTGATTATTCAGTTAATGTAGGACTTTGTTACAACACGGTCCAAAAAAGTAAGAATTCTTTATTTTGTGTTTCTTCACATTCATTCTCTATTGTACTTTCCTAGTGATTTACGCTTTAATTTTAAATTGTGCTTGGACTAGCAAAATTTCAACTCTTCTTGGTTTAGAGTGACTCAGTGGGTTAATATATTATCCTTTCAAGCTCCTGGCCTGAGTTTGAATCAGCAACAACTTGTATTTACAAAGCAGCGTTGACAAAATAAAACATGCCAAGGTGTTCCACGGGGGCATTGTAAAACTAAATGCAACACAAGCCATTTAAAAAGATTTTAGGACAGATAAGCATGGTCAAAGAAAAAAAGTTTTAATGAGTCTTAAATTGGACTACCTTTGTTAAATGTGTGTGTTCAAAATTACACTGACAACCAATTTAAGATTGTCAGTCAGGATCTCAGGGAAGCTTTGCAGACAGGTTGGAACAAGGCACACACATTGCACCTGTTTCAGCAAAACAAAGTAAGTGACAGCCATTTACTGGATAATTCCTCAGGGCAATGCCTTGGCCAATCAGAGTCAAGTTGCCTGGTTTAAATTTTAACAATTCTTTGCAGTTAACTCACCTTCAACTGGTACATTTGCCATAGCAATGTCTCTAGCAATCATAATCCACTTGCTAACCAATCAGCATTCTCTTCTCATACAGTATGAATATATTGTCTGTCTTGGATTTGTATTCTTGGAAAATGCACTAATGGGTGCAAGACTAGGGCAGAACTTAATGAAAAAATTCTCATTGCCAAAGAAACCAGGAGAGTTTCAGATGTGTTTTTTGGGTGAGTTTGAAAATGCAATCTTATGGCACTTAGTCCAAAACAAATGGCAGGATGAACCACCCCCACAGACATGGCTATCCTCCCATGAACATCAGGGTCCCTCAAGGGCATCGGGACTCCCCTCCCACCCCCATCAATTGCCCCTTGCAGGGTTCCCTCCCTCCCACTCCAATCGCCACCCACCCTGTCACCAATCGTTCCCGCCCAGCTGAGTTCCCTTCCTCCCTCCAAACTCTGCGAAGTTCCCCTCTTGTCTCCCATCCTCATAATAGCTCCAACACATTCTGGCTCCATTCCCACTCTGATTCCACCCGCTTGGCACTGCCCCTGGCATAGTTATGGTGCCCATTGGGCAGAGCTAGGGTTTCTGGTGAGAAGTGTCAGGGTGTCCAGGGGCCAGTGCCAGGGTACCAGGTGGGCATTGCCAAGCTGGCACTGTCCCATGAGAACTGCCTGGCCATGCTGCCGACCACCTGGGGGCTTCAATGGCCTCTGATTCCCCCAGGCAAGGCCTTTGGTGGGGATCATACATGATTCTCACTGGGGAGACCCTCGGCTGACGACATTGTTAAGTGAGCCAAAACTCGTTAAAGTTTGTCTTTGCACCCTTTCTGGGCGAGAAGCCGATTTCACCAGAAAAAACAATACCAGTATGATCGGGGGAGGTGACAAACTGGGCACAAACCTGATTTTTCGCTTCCCACTCGAGCTTATCACTTTGTTTCACTGAAAGTCAGGCAGGACAAGGGCATAGAATCACACCCTAAAAACTTCAACAACAACTTCTTCTTTCAGCAATACTCAAAGTTATGTATCACCAACTGAGTGAGAAAAAGGAGGAAAGTGAAGTAGTGAAGCAGGGAAGTGTAGGGAGGGTATTCCAAAGATTCTGTCCAAAACACCTGAAGGCGTAACAACCAATGGTGGAGTGGTTAAAATCAGGGATCCCCAAGAAGCCAGGATTCGATGAGTGCTGATGTCACAGAGGCATCTGGCTTACAGAATGACATTTCTCTTATCTTCCATGAGGCTACTGTATCTATTCACACAGCAACTCCTAATGAGCTGGAAACTGTTTTTATTCCTTGCCATTGCAGGTTTGTTGTGGGAGTTTTAACAATTAACCCTGAATCACAGTAAGTTCTCTTATTGGAAAACACATTATTGACTTGTTCTCCTGTCAAATCAGCAACTGGAAAAATAACTCACTGCCCAGCAATTGCGCACAGGCTGGAACAAGCATGCAAATTGAATATTGTTCTTCTTCATTTCTCTTAAGTGGCCTTTCAAAAGGTAATTATGAATCCGACACAAATGAAATTGACAGATTGTCCTGGAGTTTAATATAGATAGGGATCCTTTTTGCTAAGCTGTTTCTGTAAAAGATGCTTAAAATCTTAACAAAAGCAACTTGACCCATATTTTATGTCACTATGATTAACAATGGAGGGATGTGCCTTTCCGACAGAGAAGAATTAAGCACTTTTCTTTGGACTCCCCTCCCCCCCCCCCCCAATCCAAACAGGGGAACTGAACAACTGCTGTTAAAAGTATCTTTTTGCCATCTATATTCAAATAGGGTGTTGGAATTTAGATCAATTAGCTTAATGTTAGCAGTAGGAAATACCTTGAATTTTTACTTACACGGGTAATGGAAACATGCAATCATTATAAAGAATAGTTCATGTGGATTTCAAAAGGGAAGGCTGCCTGACAAATCTCAGTGATCCCTTTGATGTGATAAAAGAAGGAGCAGACAAAGCTAATGCAGTGCATGTGATTATACATGGACGTTTGGAAGGCTTTGTAGACTCCTGAATTGTAGACTCATGATAACTTCAGAGGATGGAGAATCGGGGTGAGTAACAGAATGCAGAGCAAGCTAGCTAGAAAGCAGAAAAAAAAGCAGTAGTTTAAAGACAGAAGCAGAATTGCAGAATCCTATAGTGCAGAAGAGGTCCTTCAGTCCATCGAGTTTGCACCGGTGCATGAAAGGCCCTGACCTACCCACCTAATCCCACTTGCCTGCACTTGGCCAATAGCATTGAATGTTATGGTGCGCCAAGTACTCATCCAGGTGCTTTTTAAAGGAGGTGAGGCATCCTGCCTCCATCACCTTCCCAGGCAGTGCATTCCAGACTGTCACAACCCACTGATTTTTTTAAAAATTCCTCAAATCCCCCCCCTAAACCTCCCACCCCTCACTTTTAACTTGTGTCTCCTCATAACTAACCCTTCAAATAAAGGGAACAGCTGCTCCCTATCCACCCTGTCCGTGCCCCTCGTAATCTTGAACACCTCAATCAGGTCACCCCTCAATCTTCTCTGCTCCAGAGAAAACAACCCAAGCCTATCCAACCTCCCTTCATGACTTAAATGCATCCTGGTGAATCTTCTGTGCACCCCCTCCAGTGCATTCATGTCATAAGAACATAAGAAATAGGAGCAGGAGTAGGCCATCTAGCCCCTCGAGCCTGCCCCGCCATTCAATAAGATCATGGCTGATCTGAAGTGTCTCAGTTCCACTTTCCCACTTTCTCCCCATAACCCTTAATTCCCCTGCCTACCAAAAACCTATCTACCCGCGTCTTAAATATATTTAGCGAGGAGCCTCCACCACTTCAACGGGCAAAGAATTCCAGAGATTCACCACCCTTTGAGTGAAGAAGTTCCTCCTCAACTCTGTTCTAAACTGCCCCCCCTTATCTTGAGGCTGTGCCCTCTAGTCCTGCTGTCCTTTCTGAGTGGGAAGAACCCCTCCACCTCTACCCTATCCATCCCCTTCATCATCTTATATGTCTCAATAAGATCCCCCCTCATCCTTCTAAACTCTAACGAGTACAAGCCCAGTCTATTCAGCCTCTCTTCATAGCTCAACCCCCCTCAACTCTGGTATCAGCCTAGTAAACCTCCTCTGCACTCCCTCCAAGGCCAAAATATCCTTGCGCAAGTGCGGCGACCAAAACTGCACACAGTACTCCAGCTGCGGCCTCACCAGTACCCTGTACAGTTGCAGCAAGACCTCCCTACTTTTATATTCAATCCCCCTTGCTATGAAGGCCAGCATCCCATTTGCCTTCCTGACCACCTGCTGCACCTGTAGGCTGAGTTTTTGTGACTCATGCACAAGGACCCCCAGGTCCCTCTGCACCATAGCATGCTGCAGCTTTTCGCCCTTTAAGTAGTAGTCCTTCCTACTATTATTCCTACCAAAGTGGATAACCTCACACTTATCAACATTGTATTCCATCTGCCAGGTCCTTGCCCATTCGCTCAGCCTATCTAGATCCCTCTGCAGACTTTCTACACCCTCCACACAATTTGCTTTTCCAGTAGGACTAGGGGGCACAGCCTCAAGATAAAGGGGGGGGGGCGGTTTGGAACGGAGTTGAGGAGGAACTTCTTCACTCAAAGGGTGGTGAATCTCTGGAATTCTCTGCCCGTTGAAGTGGTGGAGGCTGCCTCGCTAAATATTTTTAAGACGCGGGTTGATGGGTTTTTGATAAGAGAGGGGATTAAGGGTTATGGGGAGAGGGCGGGAATGTGGAACTGAGCCACTTCAGATCAGCCATGATCTTATTGAATGGCGGGGCAGGCTCGAGGGGCTAGATGGCCTACTCCTGCTCCTATTTCTTATGTTCTTATGTGTCATCAGCAAATTTTGACACGTTACACTCAGCACCCTCCTCCAGATCATCTATATAAATGGTAAATCGCTGAGGCCCCAGCACCGACCCCTGGGGCACTCTACTAGTCACCAACCGCCAATCCGAATAGCACCCATTGACACCTACTCTCTACCTCCTATTAGACAGCCAATCCTCTATCCACGCTAACACCTTACCCCCAACTCCATGCCCCCTAATCTTCTGTAACAACCTTTTGTGCGGCACCTTATCAAGCACCTCCGTCCACTGCTCTAGACGCATCCTCATAGGATTCCAATAAATTCGTCAGACACGACTTCCCCTTAACGAATCCGTGCTGCATCTGCTCTATCAAACAATTCTCCTCAAGATGCCTCACTATTTCTTCTTTGATGACGGATTCAAGCATTTTTCCTACAACAGACGTTAAACTAACCGGCCTATAATTCCCTGCCTTTTGCCTGCTACCCTTTTTAAACAGTGGCTTAACATTAGCCATTTTCCAATCTTCCAGCACTTCCCCGGAATCCAGCGAGGTTTGGAAAATAATCACTAGGGCATCCACTATCACCTCCACCATTTCCTTCAGAACCCTGGGTTGCATTCCATCCGGTCCTGGGGACTTGTCCACCATCAGTCCCACTAGTCTGTTGAGCACTGCCTCTCTAGTGACAATGATCTCATTCAGGCCCTCCACTCCTACCATCTTTCCATCGTTAACACCTGGCAAACTATTCGCGTCCTCCTCCGTGAAGACCGAAGCAAAAAAGTTATTCAGGGCCTCAGCCATTTCCTCATCCCCCACCACTAAATCCCCCCTCTCATCCTCTAAGGGTCCAACATTCACCCTAGCCAGCCTCCTCCTCTTTATATATTTATAAAAACTCTTACTATCCTTTTTTATATTTAGCGCTAGTTTAGATTCATAGTCTATCCTTCCTTTCTTTATCAACTTCTTCGTCATTTTTGTTGATTTTTAAACCTCTCCCAATCCTGTACTCACCCACTACTTTTAGCCACTCTAAATGCATCAGCTTTTAATTTAATACTGTCCTTTATCTCCTTCGTTATTCACGGCTGATTATCTCTTCTCCTACGATCCTTCTTTACCATGGGAATAAATTTCTGCTGAGCACCAAGAAACATCTCCTTAAAGATCCTCCACTGTTCCTCAGCAGTCCTACCGCCCAATCCGCGCCCCCAATCTACATTCACCAATTCCTCTCTCATCCTATCGTACTCCCCTCTGTTCAAACAAAGGACACAGGTCCAGGATCCTACTTTCTCATCCTCATGTCCTTCCTATAATGTGGTGACCAGAACTGCACACAGTATTCCAGCTGTGGTCTCACCAAAGTTTTATACAACTCCATCATGATTTCCCTGCTTTTGTAATCTATACCCCAATCGATAAAGGTGAGTGTGCCACATGCCTTTTTCACCACCCTATTAACCTGTCTTTCCACCTTCAGAGATCTATGAACAAACATGCCAAGATTCCTTTGCTCTTTGGAACATCCTGGGATGTGTAGGTTAGAGGGATTAGCGGATAAAATATGTAGGGATACGGGGATGGCGACTGGTGGGATTGTTGTCAGTGCAGACTAGATGGGCCGAATGGCCTCTTTCTGCACTGTAGGGTTTATATGGCTTCTATGGTTTCTATGGTCCCAGTGTCAGACCTTTCATTGTATATTTCCTTGTTAAATTACTCCTTCCAAGGTGCATCACCTCAAACTTCTCAAGGTTAAATTCCATCTACTACTTATCCACCCATTTGACCATCTCATCTATACTTTCCTGTAACCCAAGACACTCAACCTCATCGTTAACCACCCGGCCAATCTTTGTGTCATTGGCAAACTTACTGATCCTACCCCCGCACATAGTCATCTATGTCATTTTTGTAAATGACGAACAATAGGGGGCCCAGCACCGATCCCTGTGATATACCACTGGTCACTGGCCTCCTGTCACTAAAGCAGTCATCTGTCACTACCCTCTGTCTCCTACCACTAAGCCAATTATGAATCCACCTTATTAGATCACCTTGTATCCCATGTGCATTATCCTTCTTACTAAGTCTCCCATGTGGTACTTAGTCAAAGGCTTTGCTGAAATCCATGTAAACTACAACCGCACTACCCTCATCCATACGTTTGGTTACAAGCTCAAGAAATTCAATCAAATTTATTAGGCATGACCTCCCTCTGACAATGCTGACTATCCCTGGTCAAGCTTTGCCTCTTCAAATGGAGATAGGTTCTCTCTTTCAGAATGTTCTTCAGTAGTTTCAGACTGTTAAAGTAGCAGGTGTAATGACTTCAATGAGACTTCAATGAGTTCAAAGATGTGGGGGTTGATTGGCTTGGCGGTGCAAAATTGCCCCTCAGTGTCAGGGGGATTAGCTAGGGTAAATGTATGGGGTTATGGGGATAGGGCCTAGATGGGATTGTGGTCGGTGCAGACTTGATGGGCCAAATGGCCTCAACTTTGCTACAGAATCTATAATGCAATACTTCATCAAACAATCGGAAGCCTGTACAGAAATGACGTAGGGTGGGATATGGCAGATATGTATCAGGAACATCACATGGTGTGGTGAGTTAAATTGCCTGTTTCTGTGCTGTAAAACTGAGCGAATATATACAATGTCTTCTTCTTTAGCTTGACATCCGTTTTTATCAGGCTACGCCTCCGTGAATACAAATTATTATTGTTGTTATGGTAAAAAGAGAATCACCCGCCCTCAATCACTGAGAATGTAGTACAAGATGAAAAAGCAAAGCAGTTCAAAAGCAAAGTAACACTTGTCGTACTTGTGCAGTGGAAGTGTCACTTTCTCCTGATTTGCAGCTTACTCTTTGCATTTGTGGAATGTTGTTGGGGGCGAAACTGCCAGTGAGCATTCAGTCAAAATAGTAGTGTTCACACTCTTAAAACAGTAAGCTGCCAGTAAGGATGTGCAGGTTCGATGGATTAGCCATGGGAAATGTGTGGGGGTAGAGGGAGAGGGCCTGGGTCGGATACCCTCTCAGGGAGCTGGTGCAGACTCGGTGGGTTGAATGACCTCTTCTGCTCAGAGGGAATTGACTTGGGCTGGGACTTCTGCCCCCTTCTGGGGGCATGTCTCAGCTGACAGCACTGCCAGCCAATCTGGCACCTTTGTAATCCCAGAAGTGCCATAATCAAGCGATGGCCATTGATGGTAGTGCAGGCTGACCCAAGGAAGAAGTGTCATAGAGCTCCAGTTTCTGGGGAAGTCTGGGGCTTTGCCTGGGCCTCGATGGAAAACTCGCGAAAGAAGTGGGGTGAAGGGGCAGGGATGCAGAGGTAAAAGGGGGATACTTGGCGGTTGTCCCTTTCAGTATCAATCAGGAAATTAAGGGTCACATGACCAAGGGAACCAATTGGGGAGCAGTGGGGGATCACTCTGGTAGATATGGGCTTCTGTACTCAATCATCTTGGGAGCTAATTGCAGCCACAAGGCTGCGCATCCATGTATGGTTTAACTTGTAAATAAGAGAGTTGTGTTTTCCCTGAACTGGTGAATGAGCATCTTTATAGTGGGTGTCTCTGATGAGCACAGGAGACTCCCAAAGAGGAACCCTGCGCCTTCCTGTCTGACAGCAACCTGCGCATAAATAAAACAACAGCACAGGTAGGATGAAAATGGATGTTATTATTCTGGGGCAACTGGCTTCTGAGTGGGAGGGGGTCAGTAATTGGGAGGGCATGTATGTACCCCCCAAACCCACCATCTGTTCTTCCCTCACCCAGACTAGAGATTTATTTCTCATTCTCCATGTAACATCCTCTCTGTTTTAAGGACTGCCTGATACCTTCCCCGTCCACTGTAATATGAAAGGCAGGACGAGAATGTGTAGGGAGGCAGAGGGAAGGCTACCTGTTTGATTTGATGAGCCATCACCATCTGCTCTCCCTCTTCAAATATCTCAGCCATTGAATCTCCCTATAACATTTTAAGATTGGTGTACAAACAAATATTGGAACATGTTCTAACCTTAAGTTTTAAGTTTATTTATATTGCTTCTAATGTGCAAAGATTTGTTGCACACAGTTTACTACCAAAATAGCCCTAAGTTACATTAAATCTAAGAGCCACAATTGTTTGCTTTAAGATATTCATGCATAGGAAATATAAAATGATTTATGAAAAGTGGCCATGGAAGGAAGGTCTGGAACATGATTCAAAAAGAAATTATGAAATTATTGGAAAAACAAAGGTATGAAGAAGAAAACAGAGCAAACAGTTTCAGCTGAAGAGCTAGCTAGGATTGCCAAATGTGATTAAATATATTCGTGGAGGTTTCATCATATGACATGCCTCCCCCACCTCCCCCAACAACACTCGCCAACCACCCATGAGCTGACACCCAGTCCTTGTGATGCACTGCCTTCCTACACACCAATTGGAAAGCAATACCCAACTGGATGATACTTCAATATTTTTACAGCTAGTAAAGAAAAATGTTCAAAGAAAACAAGATAGAGAAACAATCTTTTTTTAATATCCCAATGATCTTTCTTCAAGTTTGCACGCAGCATGGTCCTAGATAATGAAGTTCAGTTCCTGGAGACTCCAGACCAAACCTGGAGGATTGTCAATGCTAGGGCTAGCAGTACCATAGTGGGTCAAATGGCCTTCGTCCCTGCTGTAATTTCTATGATTGTCCCTCATGTGTACAACACCTAAAAGTGTACAGGAAAGAAACCCAGGTAGAGCTGTGACTGGAATGTACTTTTACTCTTTATATTTTGGTTTCTCACATGGTAATATAACCTGGATCACGGTCTTGTCCATTCAAACAGCTGGACCACAACAGAGGGTGTGGGGGGCTTGATGTTGCTGATCAACTTGTTTACCGTAACCCCTCTGATCAGCTTCTATTCACAGTCTTGATCCACAGGGTGGCAGAAGGTCCTAGTCTTGTCCAAGGACACTGAGGCTAATTGGAGCCATGCTGATCGTGCCTCTAGCTGAGATTAATTAATCACCAGTGCTAGAACTTTCCTGGTCTGTGTGAATCAGCTCCACACCTTGCAGCTGATTTACCAGCTGAGGCTTTGAAGGTTTTAGTGTCTGTTTTCCTGCCCAACCTAGCAGCTGGCTAATTATTTTGGGTTCTTTGAAGGATGATTAAAAATAAACCTGTACAAGGACAGCAGTAGGGGCAGGTTTCTGAGCCTGCCTGACTGCATGCTGTTAGGCAATTCATGGAGATTCAGGCCTTAATTTGAAATGTGGTCAATAGTAGTAGAACACCTTTGACAACAGCACGACTTCACAATATGATACCTCTCACAAATGAATTCTTTCTCAATCTTTCTCATGGCTGAAGGTGCTAAATCTCAGAGGGCTCCTGTATTTGGTGTGGGTCAAGACAGTCAGAAGGCTATTTGGCTGTGGGGTAACCTTGGCACAATTCTTACTTGACATGCTGGTTCTCACAGATTTCAGTCATTAGTCGACAATCAGGGATGTGAATGATTGGCTGATTATTCTCCCTCCCTAATCTGGAGCACTCACTCACCCTTGGTCTCCCATCATATTTACCTGTAGCCTCTTTGGTTCCATGGACCCTTAGACAAATAGATTGGGACTCCCAAGAGGGATTGTACTGTTCCTCTTTGACCTTCTCTGCCACGTCTGCAACCACTCCTGGACCCTCAGTTCACTATTGGCAAATCCAGCTGGGGGTACAGATCATCAAGACCAGTCTGAGAGAGCTGCTCCTGACCCTACCACAGGTAAACACAGTCAGAAGTCTCACAACACCAGGTTAAAGTCTAACAGGTTTATTTGGTAGCAAACGCCACTAGCTTTCAGAGTGCTGCTCCTTCGACAGAACTCCCACTCACCTGACAGAACTCCCACTCACCTGACAGAAATCCCACTCACCTGACGAAGCAGCAGCACTCTGAAAGCTAGTGGAGTTTGCTACCAAGTAAACCTGTTGGACTTTAACCTGGTGTTGTGAGACCTGATGTGGGTATGCCAGCGTTGGACTGGCGTAAACCCAGTAAAAAGTCTGACAACACCAGGTTTTAGTCCAACCTATTTATTTGATAATATTCTCACAAGCTTTCGAGGGGTTACCCTCTTCGTCAGGTGAATGGAGAGTTCTGGCCTCAGACAGAGCATATAAAGCACAGACAGTTTAGAGATTACTGATTAAAATGCGAATCCTTACACCTAACCTGCTGTTTCAGGTCTTGAACAGCAGGTTAGGTGTAAGGATTCGCATTTTAATCAGTAATCTCTAAACTGTCTGTGCTTTATATGCTCTGTCTGAGGCCAGAACTCTCCATTCACCTGACGAAGAGGGTAACCTCTCGAAAGCTTGTGAGAATATTATCAAATAAATAGGTTGGACTAAAACCTGGTGTTGTCAGACTTTTTGTTGTGAGACCTGCCAGAGGTGCCAGAGAGCCTCTCTGCAGGTTGGGCTCATCTGGGACTGCCCCTGCAACACCCAGTTCCAGGGTGCTTATCTCACGCTGGGAATATATCCTTTGTGCTTTGTTTGAGGGTGGCACTGAGCTACAGGGAAGGATTTTAGTTTCTGTCAATCACAGTTAAGAGCTATTGGCACCCCCTGAACGAAATGAAAAAACATCTTTGAAACATTGATTTTCCTTGATGTGTTTCTCCCCAATGCATTTTGCATTGAGGCCTGTGGCGGACTGACACTTTGTTAGACCCTGCACTCATGATGTCATGTCCCACCTCCAATGACACAATGCCCCACACCCAGTGAAGTAACCCCCACCCCAATGATGTCATGGCCTTCCCAATCGTCACCCCACAGAATGCAAAAGTACAAGCCACAAAAGCTCACAAATTGATCACTGCTTAACTTCTTCAGTATTTTTTAACTTATAAAAACATGCCTGCAATTGCGGAATTGAAATCCAAGCCACCTCTTCTCAGAATGACATGAAGGATGGTCAATCTTGTGATCTGTGTCTTTTTAGGTGGGCAAACCTAGAACTGGCCAAAGAGCAATGTGAAGGAAAGATCAGCTGATAGCATAGCTACAGCACAGTCCAGTGCTGGAGAGAATGAGCCAGACAAGTCCCGTGCAGGACCAAATACCCCAATCAAGTGGAGTCCAGTGAGTCCAAGTCCAATATCAAGGGCTTTGCTGGCAACTGTCTGACAGAGCTCCATTCTTTGTCCTGGAAGAAGGCCAGTCTGGAGAGCAATGGGGTGGTTAGAACTATTTGCATGTGATCAGTAGCCATTAAATCAGACCAACAAATGGTGCTCCCTTTTGAAAAACAGAATTTAAACAAGCGAATGTGAAATATTTTTAAGATTTTCTTGCTTCATCCTTGTTGACAGGCAACTTAGATAGATTTTCTTCTATATTTTTTCTTCACAAAATCAATTATATCATCATAGATAACATTTTGTGAATACATACTTTAAATCATCAATATTGCTGAACTTGTCAAATGTTCCTGACTCATTGCACTCCACAAATAATTTTTCATTCTTTTCAATATGGGAAAAGAACACTTTCTTTTTCCACAATTATGGAAGCAATTGTGTCAGGTATTAAAAGCATTTTCAGAATGCGTTCCACATCTGGAAACATTGCTTGCAACCCATCCCATACAAGTCTGTACAAATCAGCTGGTGAACTTGAAGCACAGAGCTCATCATTATCAATGAAATGAATAGTTTCATTTCAAATACAAATCTTATCGCAGATATGTTCTCCCTGTAGAATTCACTTAATTTTAGCATTCTCATCCAAACTTCTGTCGAAAACCACACAAAATAGAACAACAGTTTTCTTCAGAGATTCATTTCTACTCTGCAACTGCATCATTATTGTCATGAATAACATTGATAGTTTCAACAATGATCTTCACTTTCCCTTTTAAAGTGATTTAATTCTAGTTTTGTTGAAAAATAACTTTCTGCAATTTGTACACATCAGAGGGGCCTGCATTTTTTGTTAATATTAGTGCCTCTGCTCCCAACGAGTTATAGTCATTTTGAACTTTTGTGACAAAACGTTTAACTGAGGCTAACAATTGTGCAGCATTTAATAAAGTTGCATCAACATTTTGCAGTGATTCGAACGGTTCCACAGAACAGTAAAAAGAGTAATATCATATTTTACAAATTTCACTGCGAAGGATTTTGTGTCAGTTGCCGCATGTGCTTTTTTTAAAATTTGATGCCTGATAAGGTTTCCTTTATATCAACAAAGTTCAGTTTCAAAACCAAATAAGCATCTGCACAAGATCGAGCACATGATATCACAACTGAGGAACTGAGACACGACAGATCAGCCATGATCTTATTGAATGGCGGGCAGGCATGAAGGGCTAGATGGCCTACTCCTGCTCCTATTTCTTATGTTCTTCTTATGTCCTTACAAGTTCTTTTGACCGTCAAATGTTTTCCCTGTGCCTGCTCCAAGCATGATTGCAGCATATCCATGGATGTGTGCAAGCCAAAGAAAAGGCATACAAGCTTTGAACAAAGTCAGGAAAACGTACGGCCCTCTCATAGGGTTCAGCAGCGGCATTGCAGATTAAATTTGAGGAGTGACTGGAACATGGCATGAATAATGCTTAGGGACTTGTGTTATTCAGTCTTGCTTGTAAACTTGAATATTTTCCTGGCATATTTACAGCATTACTGAAGCTCTTCCCATGAAAGTTTTTGATACCCAAACCTAAATTTGCAATGATTTCAAAAACCGTGGTCTCCAGACACTCAGAATTGTGGGATAGTAGCTGGACAAAACAGAGCAATCGCTTCATAACTTCATCATCACTGGTCACATATTTTAAAATTAATGTTAATTGGTCCAAGTGACTCACAGATGGTGTGGAATCAACTATTATAGAATACTACTTAGCATCTTTTACTTCATTAGTCGGTTGGTTCCTAAGTCACTCTGCCATTACCTTGATGAAGTCGTTGTAGGCTTTATGCATTAAAAAGTTGATCTTCCTAAGACACAATATTGATAACTTTTCAAATGGTCTTTGTGAAGCTCATCAAATTCACTGGGATATTCAAGGCACGCTAAAAAATTACCTCTTTGAGTTGACAATGATATCTCATCATGTCCTCTTAGTATTAATCCCAAAAAAGACAGCAATTGGACTGGCTACAACATGTCTCAGCACGTTCCTCCAATAAGAGCACTCCTTTTCAAAGCAGAATCAATTCTTCCAGATAATTTACATCTTTGAACAAATGCACACATAGCTCAAATATGAACTTTGGAAGTTTTATGACCAGCAAGATTTCTTCCAACATTTCGCCAGTTTCTCCATCAACAAATGCTTGATTCCCTTTACTGAAGTTAGGGAATAATTCGTAAACTTAACAATAGGTTGTCTTAGAGGTTTCTGAAAAGAAACACCAATTTCTAGTTTCCATCATCCCATTTATCTTTACCCTCAGAAAATGAAACTTACGCAGGCTTTAACCTCAAAGTCATTTCTCAAATCTTCCATATTACCTACATCTTCCCTTCTTTCATTTATTATGAAATATTCTATCATATCCAATGGAACAGATCTTGGCTATAAGGCAATATCTTCAAGGTATATTTCTTCCCTCACTTCAGCAATATCTTGTAGTCCCAGTCTTGTTTAACTTTGTCAGACAATTTGATATCTCTGAAAATCGGCGAGTTGAAGTCAACAGATAATTCACCTATACTTTTAGTGAACGAGCATGAATGTGCAGTTTGTGCACTGCTCAAACTTTCTAAAGTAAAATGACAAACTGTCTTTTTGCCTCGCCTTCAATTTTCTGTGCTTTCAACTGCCAGATTTATAATGTCACTTCACATTGACTGATCTTTCTTCAATTTAACAAATGAATTTTCTGAAAGAGGGGAGCTCCTGAGACTTCTGTGGTGGGCTGGGGTGGTGGGGGGGTGTGGTGTTTAACTCAGGTCCTGATAGGGGCGCCCTTTAAAGATGGCGCCATGATATCTGAGCAGGTGGTTTGGCCAGTGTGATAAAGCCCTGACCCCTGTATAACGGCATTTAACACACCCCCTTTATGTTTATGCCTCGCACCATGCATGGTATTTGTGTGTATATTCCGATGCAGGGAATGCCTTCAAATACTCCCACATAACCTTTCATCAAATCTAGGAATATGAGAGGGAAGAGGGTCAGGGGTGGGATTCTCCAGCTGTGCACCCCTGCAAGACTAAATTTCTGCCCGAGCTCAATGGACCTTTGAATGGTCCACCAAATTTCCTGTCTTGCCATTATGCTTCCTGCGGCAGGCGAGATGGGAAAATTTTGACCCAGATATAACATTAACGGAAAAGATCCTACTCATAATATCCGCCCCTCAAAATGCTGATGCATTAGTATTATGTATTCTGATCAAGGCAGTGAGGATTTTCAGTGACATTTGGGTGAGATTCTATGTAGAAATGGTAAAAGGAGCAGTTATATTTCACTGCGGAGACTTTTGAATCCTGTTTCGATACTCCTGCTCCTTGCACCACCAATAATTTCTGTCTTTCTGCAACTGTCACTTTATGTCATTGTTTGTGCTCAGTCACGTTTTTCTACCCCCTAACTCTGCAATAATAATAAACAGGAGTTTCGAAGCCAGTCCAGGAAGAATTGTTTGTGATCACCTAGGCAGTAGATCAGATAAGGGATAGAGAGAAAAATGAGGGCATTAATAGCATTTTTAAGGTTATTTACATTCTCTCAAGTATTTACTTTGTTGAAATTATCTGAACGTTAAGGTTCAAATTCCCTCCTGATACCTGAGTCGTCTTGCTGCTGCTATTTATTTCAGTATCACAATATGTGAACTGAAAGCTTAAATATATCAGGCAGTCCTAAAAACCTAAAATTCCCCGGTGTCTTCAAAACTTTGCACACTGCAATCTTCCCCAAGCACTCAGAGTTTAATTCCTCTCTTAACCAAAGAAACAGAAAATGCTGGAGAAACTCAGCAGGTCTGACAGCATCTCTGGAGAGAGGATAGAGCCAAAATTGAGAGTCTGGATGACCCTTCCTCCAGAGTCAAAACGTTGGCTCTAATATCTCTTCACAGATGCTGTCAGACCTGCTGAGTTTCTCCAGTGTTTTCTGTTCTTGTTTCAGATTCCAGCATCTGCAATATTTTGCTTTTATAAAGAGATGAAGTAGATTGTGTGTTGGTCATTGACCGATCCTGACAGGTAATGGCTACAACTTGACCCTTGGTTGGCACAGTATTTTATCTGTAATGGGAATGACCCCAAATTTGGTTGTCCAGAATTAATTTGATGATTTTCAAACTTTTCTCAGCTTACCACTCTCTTACCCGCAAAGGATAACATGGTGGCACAATGATTAGCACTGCTGCCTCTCAGCGTCAGGGACCTGGGTTTGATTCCCAGATTGGGTCACTGTCTGTGAGGAGTTTGCATGTTCTCCCCTTGTCTGCGTAGGTTTCCTTCAGGGTGCTTCAGTTTCCTCCCACTCTCCAAAGGTGTGCTGGTTAGGTGGCTTGACCATGCTAAATTGCCCCTTACTGTTGGGGTGTTAGCAAAGTAAATAGGTGAGGTTATAGGGATAGGGGGCCTGGATAAGATTGTGGTCGGTGCAGACTTGATGGGCCAAATGGCCTCCTTCTGCACTGTAGGATTCTATGATTCTAGGGGCAGAAGCCAACTTGAATCATCTTAAGTTACCCTATTGGTGTAAAAACATTAGAAATTTAGGGGAAAGGGGCAGACTCTTGCAGTAGCTGCCTCAAAGCTGTCTATATCTTCCCATTGCCTTTCTATTATCAGGGAAGTTGGAAAATAAAAGCTGGTCCTATTTGTGAAGGTGGTCATTTCTATATAGATAGATCTAAACAAATCTTCATTAAATATAAGAATATTGTTTGAAGGGGATCAGAGATTTACAAAACCAGAATCATTCTACTCCATTGCCATGTGTTGTTGAGAGTGGGAAATTCTATCTGATATGTCTCCAGTGCTAATCAAACCCCGGTCCCTGGCACTGAGAGGCAGCAGTGCTGACCACTGTGCCACCGTGTTACCCTTTGGGGTAAGAGACTGGTAAGCTGAGAAAAGTTTGAGAATCATCAAATTAATTCTGAACAGCCAAATTTGGGGACATTCCTGTTACAGATAAAATACTGTGCCAACTGAGGGTCAAATTGTGGCCATCACCTGTCAGATAGGATCTGGCCCTTCCTTCTCTATGAGTTTTTCCTGTTTCATCCAGGGAATGAGTGAAAAGGTATTGGCCACAATTCACCCAGTTTGAGTCTAGGTGCTCCTGCCAGTGGGAAAATGAGAGTGAAACGTGTTTGGAAGCCATCCCACATTGATCCTCCAGAAGGAATTCTTCAGTTGTAGACAACAAAATAAAACTCATTCCACCTTATAAATCAATGAAAAAGGTTTAATAAAGAAACTTCATGATCAAGAAGGAACCTCAACAATTTAAGTTGGAGGATGACTGAGTTGGCATGGGGCTGGATCCTGAACTTCTTAACTCACAGACCACAATCCGTGATGATGGGGCAACAGCATCTCCTTCATGATCATCATTGACACCGGTGCCCCACAAGGCTGTGTTCCTCAGCCCCCTACTATACTCTTTATACACCTATGACTGTGTGGCCAAATTCTCCTCCAACTCGATTTTCAAGTTTGCTGACGACACCACTGTAGTGGGTTGAATCTCAAACAATGATGAGACAGAGTACAGGAATGAGATAGAGAATCTGGTGAACTGGTGCGGCAACAATAATCTCTCCCCTCAATGTCAACAAAATGAGGGAGATAGTCATCGACTTCAGGAAGCATAAAGGAGAACGTGGCCCTGCCTACATCAATAGAGATGTAGTAGAGAGGGTCGAGATCTTCAAATTTCTAGGTGTCCAGATCACCAACAGCCTGTCCTGGTCACCCCATGGTAACAATATAGTTCAGAAAGCCCACCAACGCCTCTACTTTCTCAGAAGACTAAGGAAATTTGACATGTCAGCTTCAACTTTCACCAACTTTTATGGATACACACCATAGAAAACATTCTTTCTGGTTGTATCATAGCTTGGTCTGGCTCCTGCTTTGCCCAAGACCGCAAGAAACCACAAAAGGTCGTGAATGTAGCCCAATCCATCACGCAAACCAGCCTCCCATCCATTGACTCTGTCTACACTTCCCACTGCCTCAGCAAAGCAGCCTGCATAACTAATGATCCCACACACCCCGGAAATTCGTTCTTCCACCTTCTTCCGTCAGGAAAAAGATACAAAAGTCTGAGGACATGTACCAAATAACTCAAAAATAGCTTCTTCCCTGCTGCCATCAGACTTTTGAATGGACCTACCTCACATTAAATTGATCTTTCTCTAAACCCTAGCTAGAGCTGTAACACTACATTCTGCACTCTCTCGTTTCCTTCTCTATGAACGGTATGCTTTGTCTAAATAGTGTGCAAGAAACAATACTTTTCACTGTATACTAATACATGTAACAATAAGAAATCAGATCAAAATATAGAGATGCTAAGCTATGGAGAAGGGGCACTAAATATACACTTTCACAATTAAAGCTGTTTCACTTCAAGCCTGAGTGTCCTTTCACATTGGTGATCACTCTCATCAGATCTCATCATCTCACAAGCCCTACAGACTTAACCTCAAGCAAAAGGCTATATCAGCCGGAGTGTGGCATGCTGGTTTACCACTATATCGCTGTCTCTGCAGGAAACCCTCTCCATGGTCCAACCCTAACCTCCGGCCCGGACTAACCATAGCCTCGATAATGAAAGTGTCCCCATCACACACTCATGGTTGGAAAAGAAGGTCAGTGGAATATTATGATTTGGAAGGAGTGAAAACTCTCGTTAACATGAAAGACTGGCATGCTGGCACAGTGGTTAGCACTGTTACTGTATAGCGCCAGGGACCCAGATTCAATTTCTAGCTTGGATGACTTCTTTGTAGAATCTACACGCCCTCCCCATGTCTGCATGTGTTTCCTCTGCATGATCCAGTTTCCCCCCACAGTCCAAAGTTGTGTGAGTTAGGTTGATTGGCCGTGCTAAATTGCCCCTTAGTGTCAGGTGTTAGCAGGGTAAATAAGTAAGGCTGTGGGGATAGGGCCTGGGTATGATTGTGATCAATGGGTCAAATGGCCTCTTTTTGCACGGTAGTGATTCTATGGGCACCTTGGCGTTCCTTACAACAAACCATCATCAGACTCCCTGACACTGCCAACTCAGGTCCATCACCCTGCTGTGATATAACCTTGACACTTGGGGGGACAGGTGGAGAGAGCATACAAAAGAATGAGGTGACAAGGGTGGAGAGCAAGGAGTGCTTCAGAGGAAGTGAGAGGGTTGTAGAATGAAACCCACGAAGAGTGTGAGGCTAGGGCGGGGAGGCAGAATTGAGCAGCCCAGCATGACTTCTTTCAGTAGGTAAATCTGAAGGCAATGAGAGCCTTCCTGGTCCTCCGGCCCTGTAGCACCCTGGCCGTTGCTTGTCCAGCATCCTCCAGATCCTCCATCTATTTCTCCTTAGCATCATCATGCTCCTCGGAAACCACCTGCTCCTCCTCCACCATGTTGCCCTGCTGTTGTGTCAGACTGTGAGCAACCAACAAATGACAACGGTATTTGCTCCATCTCTGGGTTATGTCACAGAGCCCCACAGACCGGCCCAGACCTCTGAAATGTATATTTAGAAGACATAAGCATTGCTCGATAACATTGCTGGTGGCAGAGTGGGCCTCATTGTATCACTTCTCTGCTTTGGTCTGGGGCCTCGGCACGGGTGTCATTAGCCATGACCTTAGTGGGTAACTCTTGTTCTCCTCTAGTGAGCCCCTCAGCCAAGGGTGACCCTCAAAGGGCCGGGTACCTCTGAGTTTGTGAGGATGTATCCGACATGCATCTTCCCAAGATAAGGATGAAACATGAGAGACCAGGTGGTATGCAGACAGCAACATTCTTTATGAAATGTACGCTGATTTTTACCGGGCCGCACTTTGTTCAGCTGCTACTGGGACACTCACCCTCATATGGTGTGGGACTGTGAACGAAGGGAGTTCCATGAGGCGTGCTAATGTCCAGCACTCACCTAGAGTTTAAAAGGAGAGATCCCAGGTCAGAACTCTTGCTGTGCATGAGGGGAGTTAGGACAGGCCTGGCCTGAGTTGGGGGTTTCTGCATGTGGACAGGACTATGCCAGACTTTGCAAGGTCCACAGGTACAGGTATGCAGGCATCCAGATGCCTCTGTGCATGGTTACTGTGGAGCCAAAAGGTCAGAGCTGAGACTGGACACAGAGAAGAACCAATTCTTTTAACATTCAGGTGCCTGGAATTGATATGGATCGGGTTAGCTGCAATGGAAGCACTTCAGGCAAGGTTCCCCCATCATGGGGGGTGTGGGGGGGGTGGTTTCCAAGAGCACCCCCTTTCCTTCAACTCGAACCCCAGTTCCCCATTGAGACAGACATGACCCCCGCCCAAGTGAAGCAAAACAGTTTCAAAATGACCACTTACTACCTTGCTCCCCTGCAGATGCCTGACAGTCAGGGGCAACACCAAACTACATCCACATGACATCTGGCAGAGTGGATGGTGAATATTGTCTGGCCGCTATCCTACTAATGGGATTGAAATGAAGGAACTTGCATTGTTTCTGGGCGGGAACTCGATCGGGGCTGGCGGGACGGGGTGGGTGAATCCCGATAGCCTTCACACCTGGCGCGAATCCCGATTTTTGGCTGATGTGTTATTGTGCAGGCCATCAGGAAATCCGCTGGCCATCTGAGAGTGAATTCCTAACCACCCCCCACACACAAATCTTCTTTGGAAATGGGAGAACAATTGTGAACAATACAGAGCTAAACTAAAGCTGGAGACGTGAAGCAAACAGACAGTTAGAACAGTAATTATCCCTCTCCAGGTCTGTCAGTATATGACTCAACAGCTGTTACTATGGGCACCAAGGGAACAAGGCAATCTAACATGGTGTAAATTCCGCTGTGAAGTCTCACCCACTGGGAGTACATACTGCAAAATAGCGGGGAGCACAGGCACAGTTTCCTGATACGTGCTCCCTTGGAGAAAGTTACATGCCAACTGCACACATTTGTCAAATGCACCCACATATGGTCAGACAGGAAGACTCTGAAATGTCTCTGGTGTAATCCTACAGTTTACATTGAGATCCAACACCAGTTTGTGAAACAATGGGAGGGCGCTTTATTGAGACAAGGTAGGAAGGGTGCATGTAGCACTTTAGGCCTACCCTACCTCTTTGGAAAGTCAGTTATCTGATCCTTGGTGGGTGGAGGGGTGTTGCAGGGTAGATATAAATGCCCTCAGTTCCAGCAAGGTTAATTCCAGTCCCTTGAACCAAAGGGCTGATTTGACAAAAATTGGGGCATAATTCAAGCCACTCACATCTTTGTATGAGTCCTGTCACTCATCTCACTGGCCTCCACTACAATCCTGAGCCCTATTGTTCTGAGCTTAAGATGTCTCATTTTTGCCCCACAGTTGGGATTACTTGGCATTGCCTCTTTGTCCATCATTGACCTTCTAAGAATTAGGCAGAAGTGGTCTTCAGCCTTGAGAGCCATTCCCAGGTTTTCAAAGTCCAAAATCATCAACCACACATGGAAAAGCTGAAAGTTTGATCTGTGAATATTTGTTCATATTCTTCTTTCTTGTTGAATTGAATGTATTATAATTCAGGAAATGATAGAACCTTCCACATGTGATTCTGTTATAGAATGGGCACATAATTAATTAGAAATGGTTTATGCTGAAATGTAGAGTTATTTTTGGTAGAAAGGTGTTAGTCTGAAAGATGTAATGGTGTGTTGTAATCCATCAGACAATGATGGGGGATCATTTATAAACAATATTTTGTACAGCAGGCACCATTATCCTTCCTTCCTACTTTAAGACTTTCAGGCCTAGGTACAGACATGGAATCTTATTCTTGCAGAGGCTAGTCTGTGAGGTAGTGGGTACTATAATTTGTATTGTCCATGGCCATTCTTCAAGCGTAAAGCTGGAGGGCTAATGAGCACAGGGAAATCACAGCTAGGACCAGCTTCCTGACCCTCTCTCTTCATTTAAGGCTTTTCAAAAGGTTCCTTAAAATAAAACCTACTTCTTTGACCAAAGCTTTTGTCATTTGCACTGTATCTCCACAGGCTGCTTTGTTTTAAATATAAAATGCTTCTGTTATGTACCTTACCCGCTTCAACCCAATTTTAACCAACAGGTAAGGTAAATCTTGAGGAAATTTCTATATGATAATCAGCTCCATGCTGATTTCTGGCAGGGAGCTGATTATGCTACAAAAAAGTACCTCGGAGGCTCTCAACTGGTGTCCAGCCTCGCAAAATGCCTCCCACTGATATCTCCCAGCCCATTGTGCTACTTGAACAGTGTAGCAGGCCTGGAGAATCCCAGCCATTGTCTCCAAATCAATTAAGGGGGTGACCCCATAAAATCCCAAAGCGTGATGGTTTGCTTCCAGGGGCCAGGTTCAAGAGTTGCAAACAGTCCTGACTTATTCCTGCTCCCTGGAATGAAAATCCAGCCCCAGCTGTCGCAAATTTGAGCTAGAGGAAGATATTCAAAATGTTTGTCTTACTTTTTATTGGAACAAGAGACTTCAAATTGACCCAATGATAATGAACTGAATTATTAAAGGGGGCCAGACAATTGTTTGCACAAGTACCAGGTTCAATTCCCAGGTAATTTAACAATGAGAAAGTTGGGAGGAAGGGATGGAATTTGTTTAATCAAACTCATTCAGCTGGAAAGAAAGAATTTGCATTTATGTAACACCTTTCATAACTTCAGGCCATATCACAGCTAATGATGTTCTTTTGAAGTGGAGTGCCTCTTGTAATGCAGGGGCAAGTGAGCACCAATCTGCAAACTGCAATTACATAACTGACCAATTAACCTGTTTTTAGCAGCATTGGTTGAGGGATGGATATTGCACAGGATACTTAGGACAGTTCCATGCTTTTTTTCTGAATTGTGAAATAGCCATCTGATAGGGTAGTCTGAAACTTAGTTTAATATCTCATTGGAGATATGGCACTTCCAATAGCACAGCACCAACTCCATATTGCAAAACAGAGTCTGCTGTGTTTGCTTGTGTGCTTGAATGGGACTTGATCCTACAACCACCTCTAACAGAGGTGAGAGTACTACAACTGAGCATTGGGGCATGGAGCCTCCAGTTCCAATACCTTCTTGATCTTCCCCTGGAGGTTACCTTGACTGAGCCAGTGTC
Organism: Carcharhinus amblyrhynchos; assembly: GCF_965287045.1. Lineage (NCBI taxonomy): Eukaryota > Metazoa > Chordata > Chondrichthyes > Carcharhiniformes > Carcharhinidae > Carcharhinus > Carcharhinus amblyrhynchos. Next base: position 36,062,695 of record NC_137346.1, on the reverse strand, counting down.
CTTTATGGGGGTTAGACCCAACATTGGGAAAATACAGGCGCTAACTACTCTGAAAGGAGGGCCTTAAGTTGATTAATTTATTTTGTCCCTTCATGATGCAGGCATTCGTCTCTCTTCCCAATCATTCCTGGGCAAGTTCCCTGGAAGCAGTATTGGACCCAGAGAGCCATCGCCATACAGCTAACCACTATGCCGGGGAAGGGACCCTTCTAGGTGCCCACTGGGCTTGAATGAATGGAAGTAATCCCACAGGATTAAAATATACTTAATGAACCACATTATTTCAGACTGATGTGATATGTGAGAAGCACAAATTTGGGCTGATGCTTTGATCAGATCTAATTCATATTCTCAGCACATGGCTGTTCTTTATATTTAATCCCTTGTGTGCTCGATTTAACTTAATAGCAACATCATTGGCATAAATTATGCAAAATTCTTTCTAGGTCAAATTGTCAAAAAAGTCAAAATGTGATCGAAGACATACAATTATAGAACAGCAATTGCACAGTGCATATTTATAAGGAATGAAAGAGTGAGGAACGAAAGTTTTGTGGAGGGACTGAAGATTCAGTGATCTATCCTTTGTAGTAGAGAAGTCTAAGTGGATATTCAATATAGGATAAGGTACTTCATTACATATTGAACCTAAAGCAATGCAAAATGCTAAGAACAATGTACTGATCATGGACTTGCAACAGACATTATATCAGATGCTATATATTAATTTTTATAGTAATTTAAATCATAACTAAGATCAAACTTTGTAATAGCACATTCCAATAAGGATTTTACAGAGCCATATAACTCTTCCCCTCATTACTCATCACTTTGTTCTATAAGATGATGTCGATGGGAGAATTATATGCTGAACAATGTTTCTCAAGGACATTGGTGAACTAGATGGGTTTTTACAACAATCCAGCTGTTTCATGGTCATCATTACTGATGCTAGCTTTTTAATTTCAATTTTTATTTTATTAATTGAATTTCAGTTCTCCAGCAGCTAAGTGCCCAACCTCTAGATTATTAGTTCACTGTGGGCTGCACAGTGGTTAGTACTGCTGCCTCACAGGTCCTGGGTTCAATTCCCGGCTTGGATCACTATCTGTGTGTTTGCATGGGTTTCCGGGTGCTCTGGTTTCCTCCCAGTGTCTGAAAAACGTGCTGGTTATGTGCATTGACCTGAACAGGTGCCAGAGTGTGGTGACTAGGGGAATTTCACAGTAACTTCACCACAATGTTAATGTAAGCCTACTTGTGACTAGTAAATAAATAAACTTTAGTTACATAATCACTATACTATGATGGTGTGTTATCTTGTTGCTAAGGTGGAGCTCTGTTTCTCCTTCTCTTCCTTCTCCTCCTTTCCCTGGTTCCTCCTATTTGACTTGGGGTCACCACAATGCTGGTTGATCACTCTTCTACATCTCATTTCAGTTACCCATTTCTTATCTAATTTCGCTGTGTTTCAGTCTCTCACTGCTCTTTCCTTTCCACCTGGCCTTGGGCCTTTCTTTTCTTCCTCCTGGCAATTCCTTCAGCATCAATTGCCTCATCACATTTCCTCTCTCTCTTTCTCTCTCTCTCCATTACAGATGACCAGACCATTTCAATATCTTCTTGGTTACTTTCTTTGGTTCTCCCAAATCTTTTACTGACCCACCAATGTGCTGTCTCCTAATCTTGTCCTTTCTGGTCACTCTACACATCCATCACAGCATCCAAATCTGATTAGTATCATAAGCTTCTTCCACTTACTCCAACCCAAGCTAATCCATTATTTAATTGTTGATTTGATTTGATTTATTATTGTTGCATGTATTGGTATACAGTGAAAAGTATTGTTTCTTGCGCGCTATATAAACAAAGCATACCATTCATAGAGAAGAAAAGGAGAGAGTGCAGAATGTAATGTTACAGTTTTTCTTTTGCATCCATCTTCTGGCTCCAGTCACTGGAAACTACTCACTTTCTCTATATCTCCAACCATAATCTTTAAACCTTCACCCAATCTTCCTGCTTAGGCTCAGATTGACAGTCCATATATTAGGTCATTTGCCTACTGATCTTCATACTGTTGTTGCCAGTGCCTTTCTCTGTTCTCCAGGTGCTGAGTCATATTCTCATCATCACCACCACATAGCTCAGTTGCATTGGGAAGACCATTTGCAAACATCATCTCACTTGCTCAGTTAGAACATCAACGACAATAGGAAAGGAAGGAGCACAATGCCAATCCTTGGGGCAACCTAGCTTTGGCTTTGAAACTTTCACACTCCCCACACTGCTTCTTACTCTTTTTTGGCTCTCCCTCTACATGTCCTATAACAGTTGCACATCCTCTTCAGGGACTCCACTCAGTGTGCATTTGTGTTTTAATCGATCTTTTCCTTAGAGACCACAAAAGTCTGATTGCAGTAAATAAGCAGATCCTGGCGTCAGTTGGATTGATGGTGCTGATAGAAGTTTGGAGATTGCCAGGTTCCTGAAAATTGCCAGCCAAGATCAATTGGCAACCTCCCTCACCGATACCAACTCTAACTCACCTTAGCATCAAAGAACTTTCTGCAGAAGGTTTTTTTTGAAGAAGAAAATGTTCAATTTTGATTTGTTGATTTTAATATAGTATGTGGCAACAGTGTGTGATAGGCATGTTGAATTTATATAGAAATACAGATCTGTGATATTCTTCCATGCTCATAATCAGTCAGAGGATTTGTATTATTAAAACAACGGGGATATTTATGTTGTCTAGGGATTAACTCAGGGCTACTGAGTCAAATCTCATTTTTATTAAAACAGAAGCTAAAAAGATAGATTCCCATTATTGAATACTAATACGTCCTGGGGAAGTGGATACACTACATTCAGACTGTGTAACTTGATGCCAAAGGTCCCTGCTGAGGCCTCAGAATATAAAACTAAAATGTATTTAAGACAAAAATAATAATTCAGATGTAATCAGCCTTTTGTGATTCTTTTTTCTCATTTTGTTTAACCCATATGTTAAACAATTGAAATTTTAGTTAGTGAATTTTAAAAAATGCAAAGATGAATTCACTCCGAGACTGGAGTGATAAAATTAAATGCTTTTCTTCGCACAGCCTGGATATTAAGCAGTTTTAACACAACTAAATGGACCCACAATATGAAGTGAACTCAATTTGACTCAAAAGGGAAGAAGATTGTTATCTTCCTTGAAGAGGCATTAAGAATTGCTGGTCCAGGAGAGACAGTGTCCTGAGGGAGAAGCTAATTAAAGTAAATTTTCTCCTGTGATAGAACAAACCAGGAATGTTTCCTGCTGACATGAAAGTTCTGCCTTGAGTTTGGAGGCTAGATGGGGAACCTTTAGTGTTTGCCCATTACATCAAGAATTCTTGTGCTATGGTTATTCATAACAGCATTTTTGTTTATTTACAGATCTGTAGGCATCTCAGTATCTACATTTGATTTTACTTATGCTTTACACCAAATCACTCTCTTAGTCATGTGATGTTGAATCATGGTCACATCGGTAGTTACATCAATATCAGGCACTTCTGATGGTGACCCTTTATCTACATCAACTAGGGAGTTTTTGCAATAACTTCATTGCAGTGTTAATGTAAGCCTACTTGTGACAATAAATAATTAAACTTTTCAACTTTTGTCATGAAAATGCTTCTAGGTGATGTAAAGGTTACCTCCACCATGATGCTTTGCAGTCTATTCACTTCAAACAGTCTGGAATAGTAATCAATGCTGATATGAAAACTTTGCCTTTGAATGCAAAAAAAACACCCATTCCCAAGTACTGCTATGGCCTCAGCAGAAAAGTGGAAGGTGCTGGTAGTTCTCTCTGCTGTTGGCTATCTACTGGCAACTCATGATTAACCCTTCAATGAAGGGACTGGTGCCTGGGCACCAAACTGACTGCTGGGATTTTGCTAGAAATTTCATTATTTCCCAGTGACCTTGATGGATTTTTTGAAGCATGTCGAGTTGGAATTCTTTAGGGATAACTAGTTTGTTGGTTAAACCAAATTAATCATCAATGACTGTGAGATGTTTCACTGTTTGAAGTATTAGCCATATATTTGTCCAGCAGAATACTGAGAGGCCTAGGTAGAGTGGACGTGCTGAGGATATTTCCACTAGTGGGAGAGACTGGAACTCGAGGGCACAAGCTCAGAGTGAAGGGATGCTCCTTTAAAACTGAGATGAAGAGGGTGGTGAATCTGTGGAACTCATTGCCACAGAGGGCCATGGAGGCCAAGTCATTGAGTGTCTTTAAGGCAAAGGTAGATCAGTTCTTGATCAATAAAGGGATCAATGGTTACGGGGTGAAGGTAGGAGAATGAGGATGAAAATCATATCAGCAATGATTGAATGGCAGAGCAGATTCGATGGACTGAATGGTCTAATTTTGCTCCTATATCTTATGGTATTATGTTAGGAGTATAATCTAGCTATCCATTTTGGCAATACTCTTCAATTTTATCAAACCCGTCATCTTGCTTGCTTAATTTCTTATAATCTCTTCTCAGTACTTGGTAATGAATGAAGTACATACCTCTACTTCTTCAATAAAATTTAAGTCTTACCGTTTGACTTCTTCCACTAGTATTCTTGACTGCTGTTGCCTGGTATTTCCCTTAAATCTACTCATTAACTGAATCATATCTCATGAGTCCCAATCTAAAATGTCGAACAGAAAATGCTGGAAAATCTCAGCATGTCCAACAGCAACTGTGGAGAGAGAACAGAGTTAATGTTTTCAGTGTAGCTGACTCTTCATCAAAGCTCCTGGGTCACCTTGGGAAAAGGCTCAGAAAACTGACTGCCAGCTGGAACAGGACGGGAGGCTGAACTGTGCAATTTAAACCCATTTCCACCTGATGAGTAGTTTAAATTTCCCCTGATTTGATCAGATTGGGACGGTTGGTAAATTCTCCTCCACATTATCATTTCTGCTGTCAATGAGAACATTCAGGAAACGTGCAACATGTTTTACACCACTCAAAGTCTTCAGAATTATTTGAAGCAGTTCTTGAACATAAATCATTTCATATGCCACCAGCACGGGAATGAGTGATTGGGTAATACCAATCCCAAATTACCCTGGGGACTGAGAGAGACAGTAAAGATCGAGGGATGTAGTAAAGACAGAGGGAGGCTAGAACGGCTAATGGACATGCAGCATCTCATAATTCTGAGTTTCAAGCAAGAGAGAGAGAGCCGGAGGTACTGAAATCTGTCCTAAAGGATCAAGAGGACAATTCAGAAAGGTGATAAACATAGTGGTATCAATAAAAAGGAGAGAGCTTGAAGACTGGGAGTGAGAAGTGGGTCATTTATTAAGTGACAAATTAACAATCTCGATAGAAGAACAGAATGAAGACATAATTAATTAGAAAGTCTTGATCCAAGGCCTGGAAACACACAATAAAAGTGTCTTTAATTGAGAATTTCACTTAAGGACACAGATGACAGGTATGGAATGGAGAAATGTCAGAGTGTTGTGCAGAAAAAAATCTACGCTGACTCATCATTGAATCCTACAATACAGAAGGAGGCCATTCAGCCCATTGAGTCTGCATCAAACACAATCCTATCCAGACGCTATCCCCATAACCCTATTCATTTACCCTAGCTAGTCCCTCTGACAGTAAGGGGCAATTTAGCATGGCCAATCTGCCTAAACTGTACAACTTTGGACTTTGGGAGCACCCGGAGGAAACCCATGCAGACACAGGAAGAGGGTGTAAACCCCACGCAGTGACTCAAGCCTGGAATCGAATCCGGGTCCCTGGCACTGTGAGGCAACAATGTTAACCACTGTGCCTCCAGTATATTGTTGGAATAAGTTCAGAGAGACTCACTCAGCATCACTCTTTCCTAAAAATGGCCTGGCACTATCAGGGGTTAACATAGGGTCCTCAAAACAGCAAATATTCTCTTCATAGCACTGGCAATTCTATCCTAAAGGAAGACAAGATTCACACAGGCACACACTCAAATGAAGCAAAATACTGAATTGCAAGTTGCATACAACATAAATTCTGCAAGCAGAAATTCAGTACTTGGAAATAATTGTGCAGGGGTGTGATTAATACAATATCACAGATTGCTGTGAGCACAATTTGTTATGTGAAGTAATTTCCACAGTAAGCATTAGTCATGAAGCAGCCTGTTTTATTTTGTTTGATTTTTACATAAGTGCAATGTTTCATCAGGCTACAGAGATTAAGTATGTGGCCGATAATTAGGAATAATAGATGTGATGCCTTTTCTAGCTACAGAATAAACTGTGTGGCTCATCTTTCTACCCCACGTTGGCAGCATATTAATAAGGCTTTTGGCTCTCCACAGCAACAATACAATGAGAGGATGAGTGAAATACAAGGATAGGCCACGAGGCCAGAGGATAAAAAATACATACACGTCAAGAGAGGGACAAAAGGGTAAAGGGAAAGTCAGAAAAAATTATCCTTGAATTCAAGAGACTGCCTGAGAAGAAGTCCAAGGACGGGGGACTTGTATTTCTATAACATCTTTCATGACATCAGGCTTCACAGGGCCTTCAGGAGAGCGACCTTGATCTTCAAAATAATGCCACAGGATCTTTCCCACCCATCAAAGAAAGCAGACAAGTTTTCAGTTTAAAATTATCTGAAAAACAACTCCTCCTTCATCTCTGTACAAGTTTCAGCTTGGATTTTGTGGAATGGATCTTGAACCCTCTGACCTTCTGACCACCGAACTGAGGCTGACACTGTGAAACAGAAGGTGTTAACAGCCCAGGGGCTTTGATTGTAGATTATGCAAACACAAAAATCAGACAGCTAGAGTGATGACTAAAAAGGAGACGGGAGCGCGGGGGACGGAGTTGTAGGGGAACTGAGAGGTAGAGGCTAACAATAAATATCGAGAAAGTTAAGCAGCGAGTGAGCAATCAAATTTTTAAAACATGAGGAGAGAGAGAGGGGAATGTTGGACCAAGATTTAGAATAGAGAGAAGAAAGTGGCAGAAATTGTATCTGTTCCTGCTCAATTCAGAAACCACATTCCTTCATACTACTTTAAAGCAGGCATTGAACTGTTAGAGTCAATCATATTTTCTATCCATAAAACTGCTTTTAAACTCTTGCTTTTTGGCCCTGGATTCCCTTATTTGAGTTATTATACCCCTACTTTTCAAAATTACTGTCATCACAGCTCTCTGCACAAATAACAATCCTGACCCCTTTTCATCTCCTCATTTTTCAGTGTTCCTAAATGTGTAGTCATCTCCCACTATCTGCCTATCTTTTCCATCATTTAAAAGGGTCCTAAACACAGTGTTGAATCACTCTCTGACTATGAACATGGTCATTCTCTCTTTTTATTCTCTTTGAGCCTTTTAGATGATCAACACGTCATCTTCTTCCTACATCCCTTCTCTGCTGTTCAGCTCAAATGGACTGCCCTCATTTGGTATCAATCCCATCTGCTTAAATTGAACCAGTGCATCTCCAGCAGTGCTTACTTATTTCCTTATGTGTACCTCTGAAACCCTCCTAATAACTATCCTTAGCTCCAATTCTTTCTTATCAACATGCTGTACCCTTGAACCACATTGTCTGCAGATGTGGAGGCAGCTTCTGCATATACGCTGATGACACCAATCTCCATCTCTTACCACCTCTTTGACCCCTCCTCTACCTCAATGTTATTAGACTTCTATTTGTAATTTCCTCCAGCTGAGCACTGTTGAGAGCAGAGCCATCACCATGAGTTCCATCCTGTACAATTGCAATTCATTCCATTTCCCTACCCAGATTTAACCTTGAACACTTTGTCCATCCTTTTGTTTCCTTCAGCCAACTATCCAATGTGCTCTTGGCTGACCTCCCATATTGTGTTTTGCACCAAACCTTGCTTACTGCTCATCCATCATTGCCCTCTGTTTGTTGACCAACATGAACCTCCAATGTTGCCATTTAATTTCTCATCCTTGTGTTTAAATCCTTCATGGCCTTAACTATCTCTATATCTCCTCAGCCCTACAAGCAGCAGCAGTCCAAAGTACACTCCATCCACCTGACTCTGTCCTGCTATGCTCTCCCTCCATCCCTTTGCACCACCACTGGCTGCCAATGCTGTCAGCTACTTCAACAATAAACTCAGGAATCCCTTCCCTTAGCCACCCCCCTCCGTCCCCCTCCATCTCTCCCACTCTCCTATTAAGAAACATTCCCTGTAGAGCCTCACTTCTTCAACCATCTTTCGGTTACCCTTCCCTATATCACCATCAACTCAATGTCAATTTGGCTTTACAGCATTAAGAACTGCCTTAGGGTGTTTTGGCTATGTTAAAGCTGTTGGAGAGTTGCATGTAGCTATTTCTGTTATATCAGTGGCAAATTTGCAAGCTGTGTCTGTGATTAGCAGTGGGGAAAGCGACAGCATTTTGAGATAGAAACACAAGGGATTGACTTCTGTCATCCAACTTCACATTCGCCAGCCCCATCTCAGATTGTGTGTGTGTGTGTGTGTGTGTGTGTGTGTGTGTGTGTGTGTGTGTGTGTGTGTGTGTGTGTGTGTGCGCACTTGGAGAGAGAAGTAACTGCCTCAGGCAAAATAAATATTACCTCAGGAATATTTTGTGCAGGAGACCCAGTGCACTTGAGCTCAGTCTCACCCAGGGTGAAAAGAAACAACAAAATGAAATACATCCAAATAACATGATGTCATTCAGTAGGATTGTGGACATTCATTTTAGCTCTGGAATTCCCTCCTTGTTCCTCTGCATCTCTCCAACTCTTTTCCCTCTGAAAAATATTCCCAAAATCTATTTCTCTGACTAAGGGGCTGGTAGCATGGAGTCATGATCCAGAGCCAAATGGTCCAATTTCACCAGCCAAGGAATTTGAGTTCAAGCATTTCTGATATTAAACATTAGCATCAGGGATGGTGAAAATACCAAATTGTCATTTAAACCCCATCTAGTTCACTGATATCCTTTAGGGAAGGAAATCTGCCATCTTCATTCTGGGCATGGCCTAAGTGTGACTCCAAGCTCACAGCAATGTGGTTGACTCACATTGCAAGTACATCCAACTCTCCTACAGCTATAACACTGCAACAGCACTGGAGTTGATCGAGCAAGCCATTCTGTTAAAATCAGCAGCATCTTTTAGAGGGCAATTAGAGATGGGTAAAAAAGGCTTTCCTTGCCAATGATGCCCACATTTGATAAATTGCAAGGGCATGATGTCGGACAGTGTTTGATTACACTCCTTGAGGCACCTTGGATGTTTTCCTAGTTAAAGGTGCTATATAAATTAAAGTTGCAGTGATGTTGACACAGGGGTACAGTGAAGGGCGTTTAAATGTCACAAGCGTCTGCTGACCACCTGAGAAAGGCCATACAGACTGCAGAAAGTTAACAACAGACATGGAAAATGCTAGTAACAGAACAACAGCAATGGTGAAGATAAAAGGCTGCTCAGGTTAAAAAAAAACCTCCACCTGAACTGTTAGTGCTGCTTAACTTGCTTCTCTGGTAAAAGAATTCTGCTTTCTTTTCCGTACCACCAGAAAAGATTATAATGGAAACATTAATCTGTCTTTTCTCTTCCTAGATGCTGCTGGGAATTTCCAGCTGATTTTGTTTTTTTTTATTGTGATTTTGTAGCATTAAGCAACTTGTGCTTCCAGAGAGGTAATGGTGTTTATCATAATAGCACCCATTCTGGGGCAAGGTGCATTTTGTGGCATTTAACTGGTGTAGGGATTACATTGCCAGTCACAGCAATAAGTGATTGCAGTCTGGCTGCTGACCATTTTGATGCAGTGTTGGCTGTGACCCATGCCAACCACTGTGACCAACAGCAACCATTCCGACACACGGAATGTGTTGGAGATAAGATACTAACAGCATTGTTGGATTCACCATTCCATTTTGGACAACGCTGTTTGGAGGATGAGCTGCAGGAACCAGTCCATGCACAATGTTCAAGGTGAGTTTCCAAAACTCTGGGCCGGATTTTCAAATTGGAAGTGAGAATCAGCTGATGGGTCTGATCCTGCCATCACAATCTCACCTCCATCTTATGATTGCCAGCAGGTATCAAAGAACAAAGAAAATTACAGCACAGGAATAGGCCCTTCGGCCCTTCAAACTTGCACAGACCATGCTGCCCGCCTTAATTAAAACCCTCTACCCTTATGGGGACTATATCCCTCTATCCCCATCCTATTCATTTATTTGTCAAGATGCCCCTTAAAAGTCACTACTGTATCCGCTTCCACTACCTCCCCTGGCAACAAGTTCCACCCTCTGTGTAAAACATCTGCCTCGTACATCTTCTTTAAACCTTGTCCCTCGCACCTTAAAGCTGTGCCCCTTAGTAACTGACTCTTCCAGCCTGGGAAAAAAAAAGCTTATGACTATCCACTCTATGGATAGATACCTCAATCTTGTAGACTTCTATTAGGTCGCATGTCAATTTCTGTCATTCTAGTGAGAACAAACCAAGTTTCTCCAACCTCTCCTCATAGCTAATGTCCTCCATACCAGGCAACATCCTGGTAAATCTTTTCTGCACCCTCTCTAAAGCCTCCACATCTTCTGGTAGTGTGGCGACCAGAATTGAACATTATATTCCAAGTGCGGCCTAACTAAGGTTCTTGCTAATTTTTAAACTCAATACCCCGACCAATGAAGGCAGGCATGCCATATGCCTTCTTGTCTACCTTCTTCACCTGCAATGCCACTTTCAGTGACCTGTGTACCCGTATACCCAGATTCCTTTGTCTATCAATACTCTTAAGGGTTCTGCCATTTACTGTATATTTCCTATCTGTATTAGACCTTCCAAAACGCATTACCTCACATTATCTTCCAGAGATTCAGGTCCTAAACAGCCTGAAGCACAAATGGAGGCAAGCTGAGTTGAGAGTGGATATGTTAAAAGGTCTGATTCCTTTCCCGAATAAAGTCTTGGTTCACAGCATCTGAGGCAACCAGCAGCCCTCCTATATATAGTGACCAGTTTAATCCTTCCCTCTTACCTCTTTACCATCCCACCCAATGTCAACTCTATGAATAATACTCACAAGCCCTAACAATTAAAAGCTGTTGAATAGCCCTAAAACTCGCCAAGTAAACAAACAGGTTCTTCAAAGCAGCTGTACAAAAATACAGCTGCATAAATATTTGTAAACAGAATAGGCAGTTGTACTGCATCTAAGAATCCATAAAACTTGCTGAATAACCAAACAGACTTCCGAACTGCTATCTTAACATACATTTAGGCTGAATACATAAATTCAATGAGGAAAAGATGGGACATTTACACTTACTATCATACTAGACTTCTCTTTCAAATTGTGAAATCATTTTATCCAATAGATGAACCTTTTCAGTTCATCTGAACACTCCTGTATTTACAATTGTGGTTCTTTTACTTGATAGCTTGCTGGTTGGCAGAAGATACATTGAACAAACACATTTGCCAGAATCTGCCAGGGCGAGCGAGGCTCTCAGAATGGAATTCTCTGTTGGTCTCGAGCTGGATTTTACAAACCTTATCCAAGCGAGGTCGTAAAATATTGGCTATTGTCTGGGACTTTTCTGGCCCTACCCGTTGGCTGGATTGTCCAGTCCTGCCAAAGGCAGCTCCTGCCATGGGTCCCCTTATGGCGGGATGGGCAAGCCATACAAACTGCTGTAGACTTGGGCAGGACCAGAAGGTCCCACTACTGGTCAATGATGACCCAGTTCCAATGCAGGAAAACGTGCCACGGGGAGGGATGAAAAATTTGCATCATTGTTTACTGGCTACTTATACCTTCCAATTATAGTACTGTTACCATGCATCTTAATAAGCACAGATACAATTTATGCTCCAGCATTTCTGTAAAGAAGACACAAACATTTTACTCACTTCTTAAATTCTTTCTACTTCCAATCCATGGTTCACGCCTCCACAAAACTAAAGAAAACTCCAAAAGCTACCAATGTCTAGCTGCATCCATGAAAATTAACACAAAACTTACATGGGATGGGGTCTCAATGATCCCACAATGTTGTCATTCCTTCCTTTATTGGAGTGGGTGAGATCCAGAAGCTGCTCCTTTTCCCATTCTCATGAAACCGGCCACTTTTTCAGCCCAGCTTCTCTTTGGTCTCAGTCAGAACCATGAATATCCAGCCTTTCATCTTCTATCAGGGAATGGGCAGCACGGTGGCACAGTGGTTAGCACTGCTGTTCACAGCCCCAGGGGCCCAGGTTCAATTCCAGTCTTAAGTGACTGTCCTTGTGGAGTTTGCATGTTCTCCCTGTGTCTCAGTGGGTTTCCTCTGGTGCTTCAGTTTCTTCCCACAATCTGAACAACATGCTGGTTAGACAGATTGGCCATGCTAAATTGCCTCTTAATGTCCCAAGTTTAAGGGTAATGGGGGTAAATACGTGGGGTTGCTGGGTAGGGCCTGCGTGGGATTGTTGTTGGTGTAGGCTTGATAGGCCAAATGGCCTCCTTCTGTACTGTAGGGATTCCACTGCTCCAAGTGGTACCATCTGGATATGACTGAGGGATCTAGAACATTAGGATGCTGTGGCTGAATAGAAGGATATGACAAAGCAGTACTTCAGTAAACACTTCGACAAGATCGGCTGTTCATATGGCTGCCAAAGTCACATTGCCCTCAAAATTAATGTATAATGTTTCTTCCAAGCACGCACTGATATTTACAGCAGCAGCTGGTTTGGTCATGGAGATCATAGATAACTAATTCAGCAGGATCCATACCTTGATCACCTTTACTACTATACAGCCCTGCACAATTCTAGATTTCCATTGAACATAAGAAATAGGAGCAGGAGTAGGCCATCTAGCCCTTCGAGCCTGCCCCGCCATTCAACAAGATCATGGCTGATCTGAAGTAGATCAGTTCCACTTTCCCGCTTTCTCCCCATAACCCTTAATTCCCTTGTCTATCAGAAACCTATTTACCCGTGACTTAAATATATTCAGTGAGGTAGCCTCCACCACTTCAACGGGCAGAGAATTCCAGAGATTCACCACCCTTTGAGTGAAGAAGTTCCTCCTCAGCTCTGATCTAAACTGCCCCCCCTGATCTAAACTGCACCCCCCCCCCCAAAATTGGGTTTGTAAAAACCCAGGGTATCATTCATTTACTCCATGCACAATGCTTTGCCCTGTATGAATGGTAAGGGTCTTCATTCCATTAATATGCATTTAGCTCAAAGCCACCAATACAGAATATTTTCTTAAAAATGCCCATGATGCCTTTATTTAAGTCATTTATTAATTGTGCCAGCTTTATTTGTAGTCAAAGCTGGAGAAGTTAGATACTTTCAGGATTATCAACACAGCTTCTTGAGGCTGTGCTTCATGAAGCTCCAGAGCTCAGAGCAGTTACAGTTTGATGCCACTGAGCATACCATTTGGATCTTGAAACATCACTCCAGATCTCTAATCCAGACGATGCCTCACAACAATTGCTGGAATTCTACACCCCGCCTGCCACAGAATCAGAGCGAGCGAGAGGCGGACAATGGAAATGCCCATTGATTTTCCGGTCTTGGGTCAAGTGAGGCTGTAAGATCCTGCCCTCTTGTCATGGGGTCTCAAGAATAAGCATCACTCGCAAAGTGCAGTTTTGCTCTGCCAAGAGGCATCAGTTTGATAGAAGAGCAAAATCAGAACTGTAGATGAGTAGGATGGAGTTAGTGGAACAGCAAGGGGTTTATTGGTACACCAGCAACCATTCAAAATATATTAAAATAACTGGCAGAGTAACAATTTGTCATAATCTTCCAATCCAACTTACCTCAGACCACAGTTCCATACAATGAGATGGTGGTGCAGTGATATTTTCACTGGACTAGTATTCCAGAAGCCCAATGTTATCTTCTAGGGACCCGGTTTCAAATACCACTATGGCAGACGGTGGAATTTTAAAACTCAGTTAATGCATCTGGAATTAAAAAGAATGCCAATCATAAAACCATTGTAGATTGATATAAAAAACCCATCTGGTTCACCAGTATACTTTAGGGAAGGAAAGCTGCCATCCTTACCTGGTCTGGTCTACATGGGGACTCCAAACCCACAGCAATGTGGGTGATTCTAAAAGGTCCCCTGAAATGGCTTAGCATACAACTCAGTTCTATTCAACTGCTATAAAGGAAACAAAAATGAAATCTTTGACCAAAAAGGGCATCAACCTGGGCACCAGAAATAACAATGGCAAAACGAACCCCGTCGACCCTACAAAGCCCACCTTCCAAACTTCTGGTGAGCTTTCTCACAGACTAGTCGAGCAACAGTTTAATATAGAAATTCCCATGGAATCATACCTTACAGAAAATGCCCCATCCCTGGATATGTCCTGTCCCACCAGCAGAGATTGCGGGCGGCACAGTAATATACAGTCTGGAAGGAGCTGCCCTGAGAATCCTGAATATTAACTCCATATCCAATGAAACCTGATGGCACCAGGTCAAACATGGGCATGGAAACATCCTGCTGATTATCATGTACCGTCTCCATCAGCTGATGAATCAGTACTCTTCCATGTTGAACATCATTTGGAAAATGAACTGAGAGTGGCAAGGGCATAGAATGTACTGTGGGCGGAGGACTTCAATGTCCATCACCAGAAGTGGCTTGGTAGCTGTGACTTTAGTGTACTTTTAAGAGATTTTTTAAAAATCACATTTTCCCACAGCTTTTCTCATTGCTGCTGAGCTGTCTGCCAGATGTCTTCTTATTGGGACCTAAATAGGAGTTTGTTTATTTTTACTGTGGGATCTTTTATGGCTCCACATTATTAGGAGAAAAATTGATTGGCAGGTCAGATGACAGGAGTTCTTTTGTTTTCCTGTTTGGTTGCAGTTTGAGTTTTTTGTTTTTAGAAGGGACAGCAAGCTGAAAAGAAGTGTTTCTCTCTCTCCCTGTTTTATTTGGAAATTCTGCTGTTTATCTGAAAATAAGCTCTTGCCATTCTCCATGGGAGAATATGCTGTTGGTGGCTTAACCAGGGTTCAGGGAAGCTGATCTGACTTCAAACTATTCTGGGTATGTCAAAAGGACCAGAACTTACAAGACTGAGAATTTTCAATTCTCTAACCAAAGGACTCAATTCCAGCATCATGTGACTATTAGACTTTGCTGTGTTGAATTTGTTTAAAAAGGTTTTCTTGATGGGATTGGTTTGATTGAAACATCTTAGATATATTTATTGTGATTGTTTCCCGCCTGGACTCTTTGCTGCTTCCTTCTGACTGCGTATACAGATGCTGATGGCAGATTCCAGCGTTAAACCTTTTCGTGAAGTACCTGCTTGCAGACAACTTTATTACGGATCCCACACATGACACAATATCTCACTAGTTTGTCAGTAAGGGTGTCAAATGTGCATTTCTTTGCTGGGATTTTTAGAACTGAATGAATTCATCAATTTTGGTTGGTAGGATTGATTGCATATCTATTCAATATAATGTTCTTTATTGGCATGCATATGTGCTTGAACATTTTCAGCAATATCTCAGGGTCATCCATCACTTCCTCCATTCGATTCAAGCTTCTCGACTACCTCAGGCCCACTACATTTAAGATGGGGAAACTAGGATCTTCTTTGAATTGTCTGATAGGCTGCAGTAGTTATACTATTCTTTTTCCAATTTTGTAAATCTGCATTGTTTTTGTCAAGCACAAGAGGTTCGATCCAGCCCCTATACCATTCTGTCAGCTGCTGATACCAAATAGAAGGTACTGGGTTGCAATAACTGTTGACCAGGGACTAACAACAATAAAGGTTTATTGATAATGTTGAGCAACTTTCACATTGTGATTATCTGCCCACACCCAGGAGAACGCTCACGCTCCCGACACATGACCCCTCTTGAACCTGCATCATCTCAGAGACCACCCAGTCTACACCATAGAACATAGAACATAGAACATTACAGCGCAGAACAGGCCCTTCGGCCCACGATGTTGCGCCGACCAGTTACAAAAACAATGACCCACTAGCCTATACCAATCCCTTTTCGTCCATAAACCTATCCAGAGATCTCTTAAACGCCCCCAAACTAGACGCATCTACAACTGCAGCAGGCAGGGCATTCCAATCCCTCACCACCCGCTGGGTAAAGAACCTACCCCTGACATCCGTCCTGTAGCTACCCCCCCTTAATTTAAAGTCATGCCCCCTCGTGCTAGCTTTCTCCATCCGAGGAAAAAGGCTATCACTATCCACCCTATCTAAACCTCTAATCATCTTATATGTTTCAATAAGATCCCCTCTTAGCCGCCTTCTTCCCAACGAAAACAACCCTAGATCCCTCAGTCTCTCCTCATAGGACCTCCCCACCATACCAGGCAACATCCTAGTAAACCTCCTCTGCACCCTCTCCAACGCCTCCACATCCTTCTTGTAATGCGGGGACCAGAACTGCACACAGTACTCCAAGTGCGGCCGCACTAGAGTAGTGTACAGTTGCAACATTACACTGCGACTCCTAAATTCAATCCCCCTACCAATAAACGCCAAGACACCGTACGCCTTCTTGACAACCTTATCTACTTGATTCCCAACTTTCAGGGATCTATGTACACACACACCTAGATCCCTCTGTTCATCCACACTATTCAAAGTCCTCCCGTTAGCCCTATACTCGACACATCTGTTGCTCCTACCAAAGTGAATTACCTCACACTTCTCCGCATTAAATTCCATCCGCCACCTCTCGGCCCAGCTCTGCAACCTATCTAAGTCTCCCTGCAGACTATGACACCCTTCCTCAGAATCTACCACACCTCCAACTTTGGTGTCATCAGCAAATTTACTAATCCACCCAACTATACCCTCATCCAGATCATTAATAAAAATTACAAACAACAGTGGCCCCAAAACAGATCCCTGAGGCACACCACTCGTAACTGCACTCCATGATGAATATTTACCATCCACCACCACCCTCTGTCTCCTATCTGATAGCCAATTCCTGATCCAACTTCCTAGATTACCCACAATCCCATACATCTGCATTTTCTGCAGAAGCCTACCATGGTGAACCTTATCGAACGCCTTACTAAAATCCATGTATACCACGTCAACTGCCTTACCCCCATCCACCTCTTTGGTCACCTTCTCAAAAAACTCAATAAGGTTAGTAAGGCACGACCTACCTGCTACAAAACCATGCTGACTATTTCTAATCAATTCATTACACTCCAAATAACTATAAATCCTATCCCTAATAATTTTTTCTAAAACCTTGCCCACAACAGAAGTAAGACTCACCGGTCTATAATTCCCGGCAAAGTCTCTGTTCCCCTTCTTAAACAATGGGACAACATTCGCTATCCTCCAATCCTCCGGGACTACACCAGAGACCAATGACGACCTGAAGATCTGAGCCAGAGGCTCTGCAATCACCTCTCTAGCCTCCCAGAGAATCCTAGGGTAGATCCCATCCGGACCAGGGGACTTATCTATTTTCAGCCCCTCAAGAATTTCCAGCACATCCTCTTTATCAACCGTAATACTGTCTATTTTACACCCCTGCAACCCAATGTCCTCCTCAGCTATATTCATGTCCCCCTGCGTGAACACCGAAGAGAAATATTGGTTCAATACTTCTCCAATCTCCTCCGGTTCCACACACAACTTCCCCCTGCTGTCTGTAACTGGCCCTAATCTTGCCCTGACCAACCTTCTGTTCTTGACATACTTATAGAACGCCTTAGGATTCTCCTTAATCCTATCAGCCAAAGTCTTCTCATGTCCTCTTTTAGCCCTTCTCAACTCACTCTTCAACTCCCTCCTAGCCAATCTAAAGCTTTCTAGTGCACTATCTGAGCCCTCCAATCTCATCCGAACATAAGCCTCCTTTTTCTTTTTAACCATCGACTCAACTCTTTTAGTGCACCACGGTTCCCTAGATCTACCAAATCCACCATGCCTGACAGGGACATACCTATCAAGGACTCGCAGTAGCTGCTCCTTGAAAAAATTCCACATTTCAGATGTTCCCAGTCCCTGTAATCCCCTAATCCAATCCATGCTTCCTAATTCACTCCTGATAGCCTCATAATCGCCCTTACCCCAGCTAAAATTGCTGACCCGAGGTTCACGCCTATCTCTTCCCATCACTAAGGTGAACGTAACCGAATTGTGGTCACTATCACCAAAATGCACACCAACTTCCAAGTCTAGCACCTGGTCTGGCTCATTTCCCAGCACCAAATCCAATATAGCCTCACCTCTAGTTGGCCTGTCTACATACTGAGACAAAAAACCTTCCTGCACGCTTTGTACAAACACTGACCCCTCTAGCGAGCTAGAACTATAGCAACTCCAATCAATATTCGTAAAGTTAAAGTCCCCCATAACAATTACCCTATTACTTTCACTCCTAACCAGGATTGTCTCCGCAATCCTTTCCTCAACCTCTCTAGAACTTTTAGGAGGTCTATAAAAGACTCCCAACAGGGTGACCTCTCCTCTCCTATTTCTAATCTCCGCCCATACTACCTCAACTGACAAGTCCTCATCAAACTTTCTCTCCGACACTGTGATACAGTCCTTGACTAGCAATGCTACCCCACCCCCCCTTCTACCTTCTTCTCTACTCCGACTAAAGCATTTGTACCCCGGAACCTGCAACATCCATTCCTGACCCTGCTCTATCCAAGTCTCAGAAATGGCCACAACATCAAAGTCCCAGGTACTGATCCACGCTGCAAGTTCATCCACTTTATTGCGAATACTCCTCGCATTAAAGTACACGCATTTCAAACCCTGCTCCGCCCCACCCCCACTATGCCGTGCCTTGCATTCCCCAACTATGCCCCCCTCACATTCACCCCCTTTCCTCACTATCCCTCCCCCCCTCCGAATCAGTTTAAACCTTTCCTGCATCTGCCATAGAATCTTTTAGATCCATCTGGGAGAGCACGCAGAGAGCTTTGGTTCATTCGCGACATCCTACAATGCAGTATGCACTCAGAAATGCCAGCTTAGATTATGCTCATGTCTTTGACTCGGGATAGAATTTGCTCTGAGGCAGTTGGAATGGAGGAAGGTCCATGAGCCTTTAAGAAAATATTGAAGGAAATTGAAGCAGGCTGTTTTGGTACAGTCTAATGAAATAGTCTTGTCAATATGCTTATGTGTTCTGTGGCAGATTCACAACCTGTCATGTGTTAACTTAATTTTGCCAGTTCAGAGATTGGCACACAAGATGAGAAGAAAAGTGGAATTCATTTTGAACATGTTAAATTTCATCTCCAAATGGCACCCACAGCATTACAATCCAAATGTGTTAAGAGTTCTTAACTAAACTCCGAGATCAGACAATATATTAAGCAAAGATTGACAGGGACTTCCTTTCATTTGAGAGAATATTTTGGTGGTCTAAAGGTTATGGCAATTTTCACAAAGTTACCCCAGAAATAAGTGTGTCTTAGCACAGTCATATTTTAGGGTCTTTGATGAGCCAAATTTCTTTCTTAAAAAGCTGGCTGGAATTCCAGCCATCTCCGACTTAATTCCAAAAGTAAGAAAGCCCATAAAACTGTTACTTCACTCTGACTTTTATCATTAAAAAATCTCAATGGGCAATTTTTCTTTCAGTTGTTCATTTTTAATTATAAAATTAATTGCCTCTTAATCATCCTTGCATTATCTAGCAATCTTGGTTGTTAATTCATGGGGGAACAACTGAACACTGCAGAAATTGCTCTTTCGTTGATTTATTGCTGATATTAACTCTTAGAATGCCAACACCATAATATTTTATCTTTCAAGTTGCCTTGTTTTGTGATGACTGGTTTCTACACAGGTTTTACAATACGGCTTGTACGTTTTAATATTAACTCATGCAACCAATATAATTTGATGAAGGCAGATAATTGTCCAACAATACGACCTCCAGCACCTCACAGAGCCATAGAGTCATAGAAGTTTATAGCTTGGAAACAGGCCCTTTGGCTCAACTTGTCCATGCTGCTCTTTTTTGTTAAACCCCTAAGTTAAACCCAATTGCCCATATTTGGCCCATATGCCTCTATAACCATCTTATCCATGTAACAATCTAAATGCTTTTTAAAAGACAAAATTGTACCCGCCTCTACTACTACCTCTGGCAGCTTGTTCCAGATACTCACCACCCTCTGTGTGAAAAAATTGCCCTTCTGGACACTTTTGTATCTCTCCCCCCTCACCTCAAACCTATGCCCTCTAGTTTTAGACTCCCCTACCTTTGGGAAAAGATATTGACTATCTGGCTGATCTGTGTCCCTCATTATTTTCTCAACCTCGATAAGATCACTCCTCAGCCACCTACGCTCCAGAGAAAACAGTCCCAGTCTATCCAGCCTCTCCTTATGACTCAAACCATCAAGTCCTGGTAACATCTTAGTAAATCTTTAGTGCACTACTTCTAGTTTAATAGTATCCTTTTTGTAATAGGATGACCAGAATTGCACACCGTATTCCAAGTGTGGCCTTCCCAACGTCTTGTACAACTTCAACAAGACGTCCCAACTCTTGTATTCAATATTCTGATCGATGAAACCAAGCATGCCAAATGCCTTCTTCACCATTCCGTCCACCTGTCACTCCACTTTCAAGGAGCTGTGAACTTGTACCCTTAGATCTCTTTGTTCTGTAACTCTCCCCAATGCCCTACCATTAACTGAGTAAGTCCTGCCCTATCAAATGCAACTATCTACCAAAATGCATCACCTCGCATTTGTCTAAACTAAACAGAGTAGAGCAAAGTGTCAGAATCATGGAAACATCGACAAGTTAAGGCAACCACCACCTTTTCCATGGCAAATATGGATGGAAAATAAATGCCAGTTTTGTGATCAAATCCTATAGCTCCAATTTATTTTCTTATTGAACAATACCACATGTCTAAAATGTGGGCTGGATTCTACGACCTCGCTCGCAGTTGAGATTCTCCCATTCCACTTGGCTGAGTACCAAATTCTCCATCCTCGCTGGCTGCAGTGGTGGGGCATGATTGGCCAGAGATTTTTGGCCTTTCTCTTGAATTCTTTTCAACAGATGTCAAATATATTGGAGAATAGAATCATCATAGATTGGTTACAGTATGGAAGGAGGCCATTCAACCTGTTGCATCCACGTCAGCTCTCCAAGTGCAAATCATCTTGTCCCTGTAGCCCTACAAATATTTTCTCATCAAATAATAGTACAATTCTCTTTTCAAAACCTTTATTGAATCTGCCTCCAGTTCATTCCAGACCCTCAACACTCACGATGTAAAAATGTTTTTCCTTATTTGAAATTCCTTCGTCATAGGGTGAGCAAGTCTTGCATCATTGTCACTTTAAATCTTTTCCATCAAAATGGTGAGGGGAAAGCGGCACTTGGGAAGGTAGTTAATATTTTAAATACCGTCTCTGAGATATATTCAATCATAGAAACAAAGAAACATAGAAGATGGGAGTAGGAAGAGGCCATTTGGCCCTTCAAGCCTGCTCCACCATTCATCACGATCATAGCTGAGCACTATCAATAGCCTAATCCTGCTTTCTCCCCATTCACTCCCAAGTGCTATATCCAGCTGCCTCTTGAATACATTCAATGCTTTGGCATCAACTATTTCCTGTGGTAATGAATTTTATAGGCTCACCACTCTTTGGATGAAGAAATGTCTCCTCACCTCCATCCTAAATGGTCTACCCTGAATTCTCAGACTGTGACTCCTGGTTCCAGACTCCCCCACCATCGGGGGCATCCACCCACCCTATTTAGTTCTATTAGAATTCTACAAGCCTTTATGAGATGCCCCCTCATTCATCTGAACTCGAGCGAAAACATTCCTAACCTAGTCAATCTCTCCTCATACATCAGTCCCGCTATCTTCAGAAGCAGGCTGGTAAACCTTCGCTGCACTTCCTCGAGAGCAAAAACATTTTTCCTCAGAAAAAGAGACCAAAACTACACACAATATTCTAGGTGTGGCCTCACCAAGGTCCTGTACAATTGCAACAACACATACTACTCCTGTACTCAAAATCT
Source organism: Carcharhinus amblyrhynchos (assembly GCF_965287045.1). Taxonomy (NCBI): domain Eukaryota; kingdom Metazoa; phylum Chordata; class Chondrichthyes; order Carcharhiniformes; family Carcharhinidae; genus Carcharhinus; species Carcharhinus amblyrhynchos. Next base: position 36,040,635 of record NC_137346.1, on the reverse strand, counting down.
CTTGCAATGAAGGCCAACATGCCAGTTGCCTTCTTTGCCGCCTGCTGCACCTGCACTTCAATCCCGCTGCACACTCCCCTCTCCCAATTTACAACCATTCAGATAGTAATCTGCCTTTTGTTTTTGCTTCCAAAATGAATAACCTCGCATTTATCCAAATTATACTGCATCTGCCATTGATTAGCCCACTCATCCAACCTGTCCAGATCATTCTGAAGGATCTCTGCATCCTCGTCACGGTTCACTGTGGCGGCACAGTAGCACAGTGATTAGCACTGCTGCTTCACAGCTCCAGGGTCCAGGGTTTGATTCCTGACTCAGGTCACTGTCTGTGCGGAGTTTGCACATTCTCCCCATGTCTGCGTGGGTTTTCTCTGGGTGCTCTGGTTTCCTCCCACAGTCCAAAAATGTGCAGGTTAGGTTGATTGGCCATGCTAAATTGCCCTTAGTGTCCTGAGATGTATAGGTTAGAGGGATTAATGGGTGGATATGGAGGTAGGGACTGGTGGGATTGAGGTAGGTGCAGATTCGACGGGCCGAATGGCCTCTTTCTGTACTGTAGGGATTCTAAGGTTCACCCTCCCACCCAACTTGGTGTCATCTGCAAACTTTGAGATGTTACATTTTGTTTCCTCATCCAAACCATTAATATATATTGTGAATAGCTGGTGTCCCGGCACCATTCCCTATGGCACCCCACTAGTTACTGCCTGCCAAGTTGAAAAGGACCCACTAATTCCTAATCTTTGTTTCCTCTCTGTCAACCTGGTTTCTGTCCATGTCAATACACTTCCCCCAATCCCGTGCGATTTAATCTTGCATGATAATCTCATACGTGGGATTTTATCAAACACTTTCTGGAAATCCAAATATACCGCATCTACTGGTTCCCCCTTGTCAACTCTATTAGTTATATCTTCAAAGAAATCCAACAGATTTGTCAAGCATGATTTCCCTTTCATAAATCCATGCTGACTCTGTTTGATCCTGCCACTGCTTTCTAAATGTTCTGCTATGAGGTCCTTGATAATGGATTTGAGAGTTTTCCCCTCTATTGATATTAGGCTTTCTGTTCTATAATTCCCTGTTTTCTCCCTACCTCCCTTTTTGAATATTGCAGTGACATTAGCTACCGTCCAATCTGCAGGGACTGTTCCAGAGTCTATAGAATCCTGGAAGGTGACCACCAATGCATCCATTATTTTTAGAGCCAATTCCTTAAATTCTCTGGGATGTAGATCATCAGGCCCTGGGTATATTTCCACCTTCATATCAATCTCTGACTTTAAAGAAACCACAGATGTAATCTGACTTCCCAGTTAAAGTAAATTGTCCATTCCATAATACTTTTTTTATATGGAAAGGTAAAATGTTTATTTTCCTAATATTTTTCAGGGGCATATGACATAACAGTGACAATAGGATCAGGTCTTTCTTGTACAGTAGAATAGCCTGCCAAATTTCAACACCTATTTACCTACGTACATCACATGTTCAGGACCAGGAAGTAAGTGGGATCACTTTGGATCAGCGTAGCTCAAAGACTGACAATAGAAATTCTTAATCAAGTCATCCCTCTAAGCCAAACTTAGAGAATCAAGCTGGATCCTTAGTGGAATAGGCCAGATTGACTCACTAAAGCAACACAGAGAACAGACTTTTCATTGTCATCTTGGCTTGTGCCTCCTGATATCCCTGGTAAGCTGTGATATTTTACCTGACTAAACCTGACCTAAATATTTGTGTGTGCTTGGGGGTATCAGTGAGTTTCACTTTTCTTGGCCTATACTATACCTATGTTTCTTCATACATAGCTCCGTGGGGTGAGATAGGTGTGTACATGATATCAGGCAAACTCTAGTCATAAGAATTTTGCAGCTTTTGAGAAATACATGGAATGGATAGATTTCTTGGCATGTAAGACAACAAACTGACTAAACAAAGTAATGAAGATGGATGATGTAGGATGGTGGTAGATTGTCACTGGTGCCTTTGGAACAGGTATGTGAGCTAAAGACAAGAAGAGTAATGGATTGTAGATTGGACAAGGCCCATTGCTGCTGTTTCAGTGCTGCCAGAGTCCAGCAGGCCATATAAAGGAGGGATTGCTCAGGGATTGCGACTCAGGTGAGAGGTGGCCCACAGGTGTGTGCCTTGCTTCTGTTGCTTTTGTCCAGGGACTTCAGATGAAATACAACTGCTTGTGAATATGATTAAAAGATTGGACCAAATGATAGTGAATGAGATATCCGATATGAGGCAGGCAAAGTGGGAAATTGCAACAACCTTAGTGAGGCCCCTGAGGGTGTCCTCTGGGAATAAGAGTTTCCTGATTGAGGTAATAATTGCCTGCCCAATCAGGGACCTTCACCTGTGCATATGTTGAGGAGTGTCAGTGCTACTGTCCCTCTGGATTCTGACTTTGTACCTGGAGCACTCTTAGGATTGGAATTGAATTTGCAAATAAAGGGAATCTGGAGAAGGGACATCAGCCTTTGAGGAGTTATTTCAGAAAGACTGAGAGATTTCACATGATACCCTATTTGTGTGGGATGTATCCCAAGTGCTTGTCACCCACGTAAGGCATATCTTTGTTGTATTGACTATTTAATGTGAAGTTTATTCATTTTTGAAATATCCTTCACCTGTCAATTAATGTTTGATTTGTGTTATTAGTTGGTTTGTTACAGTAAAAGTTTTTAAAAATGGAATCTTGCCCAGCTTTTTTCCATTTGTGTCATCAGCATTCCTTTCTATGATAGAGTCACATGTCATAGAGACCTACAGCACAGTAAAAGAGCCTTCGGCCAATTGCGTCTGTGCTTGTCAAAGACAAATCTCTAAAGTAATCTCTAAACTGTCTGTGCTTTATATGCTCTGTCCGAGGCCAGAACTCTCCATTCACCTGACGAAGTGGGAGTCCCCTCGAAAGCTTGTGAGTTTACTATCAAATAAATCGGTTGGACTAAAACCTGGTGTTGTCAGACTTTTTACCTTGTCAAAGACAAACCATCCAGTTATTATAATCCCATTTCCCAGCTCCTAGCCCATAGCCTTATATACTTTGGCATTGCAAGTACACATGTACAGACTTCTTAAGTGTTATGAGGGTTTCTGCCTTCTCCACCACCCTTTCATGTAGTGATTTTCAGACTCCTACCAACATTTAGTTGAAAATACATTTCCTCACATCCTCTTTAAACCTGCTGCCCCTCACCTGAAAAGTATGCTATCTGATCATTGATCCCTCCACCAAGGGGAAAAGTTTCTTCCCATCTATTCTATCTCTGTCCCTCATAATTTTATACATTGCAATCATGTCTACCCTCAGTCTCCTCTGCTCCAAGGATAATGACCCCATAACTAAAACTCTTTTTAGTCCAAGGCAACATCCTGGTAAATCTCCTCTGCACCCTTCTCAGTGCTATCACATCACTCCTTTTATATGGAGTCTAGAACTGCACACAATATTCAAGCTGTGGCCTAACCAATGTTATATAGTTCCAGAATAGCTTCCCTGCTCTTAAGCTCAAGCTTTGGCTAATAAAGGCAAGTGTGCCATCTGCCTTCTTAACTACATTGACCAGCTGTCCTGCTACGTTAAGGGACCGATGTATGTACACACCAAGGCCCCTCTGATCCTTCGTGCTTCCCAGGGTCCTACTGTTCATCATGCATTCCCTTGCCTTGTTTGTCCTACCCAAGTGCATCACCTCATACTTATCTGGATTGAATCCCATTTGCCACTGACCAACCCATCTGACCATCCCGCCTGTGCTCTCCTATCATCTAAGGCCCACAATTTACTTCCCTACTCATTTTTCCATTGTCCATGAACTTCCTGATGAACCCTCCTACATTCAAATCTAAATCATTATATAAACCACAAACAGCAAGGGCTCCAACACTGATCCCTGCGGATCCCATTGGACACAGATTTCCAGTCAGAAAATGCCCCTCGAACATCACCGTCTGCCACCTACCACTCAGCCAATTCTGGATCCAGTTTGTCATCCCATGGGTTCCTATCTCTGCCATCCACCTCTGATGTGGGAACTTTGATGTGTGTCTGATTCCTAACTGCAAATACCCAAACAGAAATCGGATATTTCAACCAAAGTTTATTAAAAGTTGATTCAATTGCAAAACATCAAAAGGTATTGGCATGACTTACAAGTACTTTAAGCAAAATATAAAATCATTCCCATTGAGATTTCTAAATAGTCAATCTTGCCATCAAATCAAGTTGGGTCATTCATAATGCTCAGGGTTTAATCTAATACAAAATCCAAACCTGGGTGAAGAATATACAAACGCCCCTTGTGCCAATGAGGCAGCTCGCACAGTAAAAGCTTTGTAAGAACCTTCCAATAGAAATTATTCTACCAAGGAATTTGGGCAAAGGCCAGCATTTGCTCTCGATTAATAGGCTTGCTAGGTCATTTCAAAGCGCAGTTAGGAGTCAACCACATTGCTGTGGGCCTGGAGTCCCAGACGCAGGTAAGGATGGTAGATAAGTAGATTTTTGCAAGCAACAATGATAGCCACAATTACTTAAATTGCAGATCTAATAAATCAATTTATATTCCCACAGCTGCTATGGTGGGATTTGACTGCATACTCCCTCTGTGCACTGACCTGGGTTTCTGGGTTACTAGTTCAGTGACAGTAATACTCTGCCACCATCATGGCAAATCAATGTCTAGCCTGTGGTAATGTTTCTGCTCATTTTGCCTTCTACATCAAAATGGTCAAGCTGTTACAGCGACTGTTTTGCATTGCTCACTGCATGTTTATACTTTGCACTATTAACACAATGGAATGATGCATCAAGATGTGGTTGTGAGATTAGGTAATACCATGAGTTGGTCATTTATACAAGGCCTCCATGAATAGGATTCCAGAAACAAGTTCAGACTCTTGAGGCAACAGTGTGCACTGCAGTTTGTAAAACCTTGCGTTGAGTCACATGGTGTGTGCACCATGACACTGAGTCACGCGATGTGTGTGCAGTGACACCGAGTCACGCAGCATGTGTGCAGTGACACTGAGTCACATGGTGTGTACACAGTGACACCGAGTCACGCGATGTGTGTGCAGTGACACCGAGTCACGCAGCATGTGTGCAGTGACACTGGGTCACATGGTGTGTACACAGTGACACCGAGTCACGCGATGTGTGTGCAGTGACACCGAGTCACGCAGCATGTGTGCAGTGACACTGAGTCACATGGTGTGTACACAGTGACACCGAGTCACGCGGTGTGTGTGCAGTGACACTGAGTCACGCAGCATGTGTGCAGTGACACTGAGTCACATGGTGTGTACACAGTGACACCAAGTCACGCGATGTGTGTGCAGTGACACCGAGTCACGCAGCATGTGTGCAGTGACACTGAGTCACATGGTGTGTACACAGTGACACCGAGTCACGCGGTGTGTGCGCAGTGACACTGAGTCACGCAGCATGTGTGCAGTGACACTGAGTCACGTGGTGTGTACACAGTGACACCGAGTCACGCGGTGTGTGCGCAGTGATACCGAGTCACGCGGTGTGTGCGTAGTGACACTGAGTCACGCGGTGTGTGCGCAGAGACACCGAGTCACGCGGTGTGTGCACAGAGACGCCGAGTCACGCGGTGTGTGCACAGAGACACCGAGTCACGCGGTGTGTGCGCAGTGACACCAAGTCACATGGTGTGTACACAGTGACACCGAGTCACGCGGTGTGTGCACAGAGACACCGAGTCACGCGGTGTGTGCACAGAGACACCGAGTCACATGGTGTGTACACAGTGACACCGAGTCACGCAGTGTGTGAGCAGAGACACCAAGTCATGCAGTGTGTGAGCAGTGACACCGAGTCAAGGGGTGTGTGCACAGAGACGCCAAGTCACAGGGTGTGTGCACAGGGACACCAAGTCACATGGTGTGTACACAGGGACGCCGAGACACGCGGTGTGTGCACAGAGACACCGAGTCACGCGGTGTGTGCACAGAGACACCGAGTCATGCGGTGTGTGCACAGGGACGCCGAGTCACGCGGTGTGTGCGCAGAGACACCGAGTCACGCGGAGTGTGCACAGAGACACCGAGTCACGCGGTGTGTGCACAGAGACACCGAGTCACGCGGAGTGTGCACAGAGACACCGAGTCACGCGGTGTGTGCACAGAGACACCGAGTCACGTGGTGTGTGCACAGAGACACCGAGCCACGTGGTGTGTGCACAGTGACACCGAGTCACGCGGAGTGTGCACAGAGACACCGAGTCACGCGGTGTGTGCACAGAGACACCGAGTCACGTGGTGTGTGCACAGAGACACCGAGTCACGCGGAGTGTGCACAGAGACACCGAGTCACGTGGTGTGTGCACAGAGACGCCGAGTCACGCGGAGTGTGCACAGAGACACCGAGTCACGTGGTGTGTGCACAGTGACGCCGAGTCACGCAGTGTGTGCGCAGTGACACCGAGTCACATGGTGTGTACACAGCGACACCGAGTCACGCGGTGTGTGCGCAGTGACACCGAGTCACGCGGAGTGTGCACAGAGACACCGAGTCACGCGGAGTGTGCACAGAGACACCGAGTCACGTGGTGTGTGCACAGTGACTCCGAGTCACGCAGTGTGTGCGCAGTGACACCGAGTCACATGGTGTGTACACAGCGACACCGAGTCACGCGGTGTGTGCGCAGTGACACCGAGTCACGCGGAGTGTGCACAGAGACACCGAGTCACGCGGTGTGTGCACAGAGACACCGAGTCACGCGGAGTGTGCACAGAGACACCGAGTCACGCGGAGTGTGCACAGAGACACCGAGTCACGCGGAGTGTGCACAGAGACACCGAGTCACGCGGTGTGTGCACAGAGACACCGAGTCACGTGGTGTGTGCACAGAGACACCGAGCCACGTGGTGTGTGCACAGTGACACCGAGTCACGCGGAGTGTGCACAGAGACACCGAGTCACGCGGTGTGTGCACAGAGACACCGAGTCACGCGGAGTGTGCACAGTGACACCGAGTCACGTGGTGTGTGCACAGAGACACCGAGTCACGCGGAGTGTGCACAGAGACACCGAGTCACGTGGTGTGTGCACAGAGACGCCGAGTCACGCGGAGTGTGCACAGAGACACCGAGTCACGTGGTGTGTGCACAGTGACTCCGAGTCACGCAGTGTGTGCGCAGTGACACCGAGTCACATGGTGTGTACACAGCGACACCGAGTCACGCGGTGTGTGCGCAGTGACACCGAGTCACGCGGAGTGTGCACAGAGACACCGAGTCACGCGGTGTGTGCACAGAGACACCGAGTCACGCGGAGTGTGCACAGAGACACCGAGTCACGCGGAGTGTGCACAGAGACACCGAGTCACGCGGTGTGTGCACAGAGACACCGAGTCACGCGGTGTGTGCACAGAGACACCGAGTCACGTGGTGTGTGCACAGAGACACCGAGTCACGCGGTGTGTACACAGTGACACCGAGTCACGTGGTGTGTGCACAGAGACACCGAGCCACGTGGTGTGTGCACAGTGACACCGAGTCACGCGGAGTGTGCACAGAGACACCGAGTCACGCGGTGTGTGCACAGAGACACCGAGTCACGTGGTGTGTGCACAGAGACACCGAGTCACGCGGAGTGTGCACAGAGACACCGAGTCACGTGGTGTGTGCACAGAGACGCCGAGTCACGCGGAGTGTGCACAGAGACACCGAGTCACGTGGTGTGTGCACAGTGACGCCGAGTCACGCAGTGTGTGCGCAGTGACACCGAGTCACATGGTGTGTACACAGCGACACCGAGTCACGCGGTGTGTGCGCAGTGACACCGAGTCACGCGGAGTGTGCACAGAGACACCGAGTCACGTGGTGTGTGCACAGTGACTCCGAGTCACGCAGTGTGTGCGCAGTGACACCGAGTCACATGGTGTGTACACAGCGACACCGAGTCACGCGGTGTGTGCGCAGTGACACCGAGTCACGCGGAGTGTGCACAGAGACACCGAGTCACGCGGTGTGTGCACAGAGACACCGAGTCACGCGGAGTGTGCACAGAGACACCGAGTCACGCGGTGTGTGCACAGAGACACCGAGTCACGCGGAGTGTGCACAGAGACACCGAGTCACGTGGTGTGTGCACAGTGACGCCGAGTCACGCAGTGTGTGCACAGAGACACCGAGTCACGCGGTGTGTGCACAGAGACACCGAGTCACGCGGAGTGTGCACAGAGACACCGAGTCACGCGGAGTGTGCACAGAGACACCGAGTCACGCGGTGTGTGCACAGAGACACCGAGTCACGCGGTGTGTGCACAGAGACACCGAGTCACGTGGTGTGTGCACAGAGACACCGAGTCACGCGGTGTGTACACAGTGACACCGAGTCACGTGGTGTGTGCACAGAGACACCGAGCCACGTGGTGTGTGCACAGTGACACCGAGTCACGCGGAGTGTGCACAGAGACACCGAGTCACGCGGTGTGTGCACAGAGACACCGAGTCACGTGGTGTGTGCACAGTGACACCGAGTCACGTGGTGTGTGCACAGAGACACCGAGTCACGCGGAGTGTGCACAGAGACACCGAGTCACGTGGTGTGTGCACAGAGACGCCGAGTCACGCGGAGTGTGCACAGAGACACCGAGTCACGTGGTGTGTGCACAGTGACACCGAGTCACGTGGTGTGTGCACAGTGACGCCGAGTCACGCGGAGTGTGCACAGTGACACTGAGTCACGCGGCGTGTGCACAGAGACACCGAGTCACGCGGTGTGTGCACAGAGACACCGAGTCACGCGGTGTGTGCACAGAGACACCGAGTCACGCGGTGTGTGCACAGAGACACCGAGTCACGTGGTGTGTGCACAGAGACACCGAGTCACGCGGTGTGTACACAGTGACACCGAGTCACGTGGTGTGTGCACAGAGACACCGAGCCACGTGGTGTGTGCACAGTGACACCGAGTCACGCGGAGTGTGCACAGAGACACCGAGTCACGCGGTGTGTGCACAGAGACACCGAGTCACGTGGTGTGTGCACAGTGACACCGAGTCACGTGGTGTGTGCACAGAGACACCGAGTCACGCGGAGTGTGCACAGAGACACCGAGTCACGTGGTGTGTGCACAGAGACGCCGAGTCACGCGGAGTGTGCACAGAGACACCGAGTCACGTGGTGTGTGCACAGTGACACCGAGTCACGTGGTGTGTGCACAGTGACGCCGAGTCACGCGGAGTGTGCACAGTGACACTGAGTCACGCGGCGTGTGCACAGAGACACCGAGTCACGCGGTGTGTGCACAGAGACACCGAGTCACGCGGTGTGTGCACAGAGACACCGAGTCACGCGGTGTGTGCACAGAGACACCGAGTCACGCGGAGTGTGCACAGAGACACCGAGTCACGCGGTGTGTGCGCAGAGACGCCGAGTCACGCGGTGTGTGCACAGAGACACCGAGTCACGCGGTGTGTGCACAGAGACACTGCAGTGCGTGGAGTTTTGGCTGTGTGTCAAATTCTCTATTGATGCTAATAGCAGCGTCGGGGTGTGAACGGACAGAAAATTCTGGGCTGAGTCTCACAGTCTGTGTGGAGTGAGTGACACAAACTATACGATGTACGTGAGTGTTCAGAAATTCTGGTTCCTTGGGTAATTTGAACTGTTTTTGAGTTTCACAGACCTGAATGAAAATCCACCTGAGCAAATATTAAATGGCATTTCCTGCTGCTGTGTTATTAACAATGCAATAATAAAATGCCTGCTTTCTTGGTTTCATTAAGCAATTTGATGAAAGTCAGTGGGAGTAGTCTTAGCTGCTTACAACCATACTGTGCTGACAGACTAATCATATCCACAAAGCCCAGTCCGTACAAACCCCTGCAATCTTTTATTTCTGTTTTAGCTCAGCAAAAATTACCTTGATCTTAAATCCACCTTTTTGAATTTGTAGAGTGTTGCTCTCGTGGAGATAAAGCTCATTCAATCAGCCCAAGATTAGAGCTTATTTGTCCTTGAATCTTCTGTAGGAACAGAGCCACATTAAGAGTTTGAGAGTGGATTTCACTGTTGGATTCAGATATATTTTATGTCTGTGCATTTTGAGATATCCATCGTCCTCCCAACCTTGAGTGAGGAAGAAAAGTATTGGGACAGTCATCTGAACCAAAATGTTAATTGAATCACCTACTCCGCAACATAACGGAGTTTCTGCAGGAATTCACAAAAATATGTTTTCCTCCACTTGTTAATTGAAACTAAAAGCTTCGAATGTAACAAAAACTTTAACCCAAAATCAATTCTGGAACATTTTTCCATTGGTTGTTCTCCCCCTCATTCGTACTTGGAATTTAAAATGGGAAATAAAGAGAGATTGAAGAATCACAATGACCAGGAACTTGTGAACAAATGTGTGAGCTGCACAGTTATGAGAGATTCTGCCAGCTTCCCCTGACTCAGTATTCCAGGCAGAACATTCCTGGAGCATTCATTTTATAATTCGTTAGCTGGCTGAAATGAACATGGCAGAGTGGGATAGCTTCCTCCCTTTCCCCCTCAGACCTCAGAATGTCCTGCCTCTTGGGAATTTCATAGTGATAACCATGCTCACCTTCACCAGGCAAATGGTGTGCACCCCACCAACATGTTCCAGGAGGTCAGTGGTGGAGAGCACGGCACATGTCTGCGTGTTTAGTGTCACTCCAATCGGATTCCATTCCAGGGAAGTTCAGGGCTGTGCAGTAAGCCCTCGCATTCTAGAGTTAACACAAAACTAACTGTGCACAGATGTGATTATTTGGGTAGGCTCCCCATTACCAAGGCGGGTAGCCAGAGTTAGGAAATTTTCCAACTCAACAGACCTGATCCAGGGAAGCAGCCTGGGATCACCAACTCCAGAGGCAGATAAGCAATTGGCTGCAGGCATGGAGCGGGTGGCTGCTGAGGAGGGTCTGGTTCACTGGGACTGTTAGGTGCACTAATCCTCACCCCTTCATTCTCATTGCCACTTCCATGCCCCTTCAGTAAGCCCCAGTACCAACTCTGTAGTCACTTACTCAGTATCCACCACAGACAGGGTTAAGAACCCTTGTGGAGATGAAAGAAAATAAACTTAGAATAATCTCCAAACACTATAGAATCTCTACAGTGCAGACAGAGGCCATTGAGTCTGCATCAACACCAATCCCACCCAAGTACTATCCCTGCCTAGATACCCTGCTAATCCCTCAAACCTATCACATCCTTGGACACTAAGGGTTAATTTAGCATCTCCATTCAACATAACCTGCACATCTTTGGATTGTGGGAGGAAACCAGAGCACCCGGAGGAAACCCACGAAAATGCGGGGAGAATGTGCAAACTCCACACAGCTCCCCTGACCCAAGCCAGGAATCAAACCCAGGTCCCTGGAGCTGTGAGGCAGCCGTGCTAACCACTGTGCCACTGTGCTGCCTGTAAATGTGTAGGTTAGCTTGATTGGCCATGCTAAATTGATCCTTAGTGTCAGGGGGATTAGCAGGGCAAAGACATGGGTTTGAAGGGATGGAGCCTGGGAGGGATTGTTGTTGGTGCAGGCTTGATGGGCCAAATGACCTCCTTCTGCTCTGTGGGGATTCTATGATTGTAATCTAAGAAGGTTTTCACTCATGCACGCTGGATATTGAATAAAATCACATTCATGAAACCTATTTAAACATTTTTAAAGCCTTCAGGTGGTCAGTCTGGTGTAAAAACAAATGCACTTCTATTCACTAGTCATGAATTCATTTAATAGCTTTTTGAAACTGTCAATCAAAATATAAACTCCAGCTAAGATAAATGCTTTCCAAACTCAGCCAAGCATTAATAATTGGCTTTCCTGGGGAAAAGTCAACAATTAAGTTATTGAAACAGCTGGAATAGGTAATTAAGAGTTTTTATTTAAGCTACACTCAATGGCCTGTCAATCAATGCACACTACTGGTTTTATTCCAGCTGAAATCTGATACCTTCTCCCCATTTTTAAAGGGATGGGGATTTAATAAATTTAGATCACCGCACATAAATGGATCTTATCTGCCCTTTGAGGGAATTTACAGCTCCACCATAAATTTGTCACTTGAAATCTGTAGTTAAGATGAGGGAGGTGCTGGCCTAGTGGCATTATCGCCAGACTATTAATCCAGAAACTCAGCTAATGCTCTGGGGACCCGGGTTCGAATCCTGCCACTGTAGATAGTGGAACTTGAATTCAATCTTAAAGATCTGGAATTAAGAATCTACTGATGACCATGAAACAATTGTCCTTTTGTCAGGGAAACCCATCTGGTTCACTAATATCCTTTAGAGAAGGAAATCTGCCATCCTTACCTGGTCTGAGCGAGTACGAGCATGTGTTTGTGTGTGTGTGCAATTTGGTTGATTCTCAACTGCCCTGCAAGGCCAATTAGGGATGGGCAGCCAGCGACACCCATGTCTCAGGAATAAATTTTTAATTGTGTTTCTGCAGTGTAATGTTTATCACATTCACCTCACACGCAGAAAGTCCCTGGTTCGAAACAAAGCAGGAGCACATCCAAGGGCTTTTCATTTCAGAATGATTCCGATTTCAGAATGATTCGCATTCGTCATTAAACGTCAACTACTCCCAACATTTCAGGGCAGCACAGTGGCATAGTTGTTAGCACTGCTGCCTCACTGTGCAAGGGATCTGGGTTCAATTCCAGCCTTGGGTCACTGTCTGTGTGGAGTTTGCACATTCACCCCGTGTCTGCGTGGGTTTCCTCCAGGTGTTCTGGTTTCCTCCCACAGTCCAAAGGTGTGTGGGTTAGTTGGTTGGCCATGCTTAATCAACCCTTTGTGTCAGAGGGATTGGAAGGGTAAATACGTGGGGTTATGGGGAAAGGACCTAGGTGGGATTGTTGTCGATGCAGGCTAAATAGCCTCCTTTTGTACAGTAGGAATTCTAGGAAGACCCTTGGAATAGTGAAAATGGGGTCTGTTTGAATTCAGTGTCACTTTCAAATGTTCCTGCTGAGTTTGTGTTCCCCGCCACTGTGATACATGCATCAACCCCTTTCCCCCACTGGTAAAAATTATCTCTGCCAAAAATACATATGATTCCTGCCCACTATTTCTAAAGGCCTCTGAGGTTGTTGAATTCCTTCTACATCCATCCCGTAGTGTCAATACGTGGAAAAAACCTGCAAAGATATCACCAAAATTCTTTGACAATCACATAAGTAATGGCTGGAATTCTCTGCCATTCACACTGGTGGGATTCTCCAGTCCCACCAGCAGTGCATCCCTGCCCAGGGGTTTCCCGCAGTCACAGAGTGATGTCAGTGGAATTTCCATTGTCAGCGGCAGGAACAGAAAATCCTGCTGCTAGCAAACAATGCGCCATCTCCTGTCAGCGGGAAACACACTGGGCTGAGAGGCCGGAGAATCTCGTCTATATGTGTTTGCACAACTACTTTGAATGTGAAGTATTGACTAAACAGCAATTTACAGGCAAAGATGCATTTTACTTGATGTTCACATTTTGTGTGCTGTCAAATGTTTCCTCACTGGGTCTCACCTGGGAAAGAAGCATTTTATTTATATCGTGTCTAATGTCTCCCCAAATTAGGCCTCAACCTCCTCCATGGTTGCTGGCTCCTGTATGCCCAGGATTGTGCTTTGTTCAAAGGGTAAGGCAGTGTACTGAAGTGTACCTGGTAGCTCTGGATCCATTCTCTTGTTTACAAGACATGGCATCACTGTCACAGCCCCGTAGCTTCATAAAGGTAGGACCTGCTGTCTTTTGTCGTAGCTCACAAACATTCCTTTCAATTCTATTGACAGTGAAAGTCATTGCGAGTGAATGTTTTCCAAATAACATGACACAGAACAGGAACACCACTGACTGCACAAGCTTCAATATTGCTCAGGTTCCCATCTCCAACCCCATGGTTTTCACGCTGGCCTCTTATTAATGGATACAGAGTGCTCCTTTGCCTAATCACAGACAAATATGGAGATATCTGTATTTATCTTATGTGACGCCCATTGGGTTAAATCCAATTTAAAAATAGCTCCAGTCAGCTTGGTCTCCGGATAGGTCCCATTGATTGGTGATGCTGCTGTATGGTGATGAACACTGACAGTAATTTGCACGGAATGAGACCTCACAGTCACATTCCACAGGGAGGTCTACCATTAAAGAGATTTCTTCAGGCTTTCACTGGTTTTGTTCACAAACCATCTATGCCAGAAAATTACTTAGTGGCTCGGAATGATGAATGGAAATATATGAACCTAGTGGCAAAACTCAAATACCAATAGCTTGCGAAACCTAATTTCCCAAGCTGTTTACATCAAGGAAACGCAAGTACCATTAAAATCCTACACTTAGCTAATTATCCCAATTCCTGCTGGCAGTTCAATAGTTCACTGTCACTCATAATATACTTCCATTTGACAATTTTTCTTGGGAATAAATTTACTTCATTAATAATTACGCTAATGAAGTCAAATTAAATACTACACCGCAGCAGGAAATGAAATTAACTACAATTCAAGTTACAGTAAATCTTAACTATATACAGGGGAATGCTAATTCCAGAACAAAGGTTAATTGTGAGAAATTAACTCAACATCTCTTCGCTTAGACTAGGGTAGAATTATCCTCCCCAAAAAGTTGGCACAAATAATGAGTGATTCACAAAAGTCTCTTCAACACACGCAACACGTCCTCACCGCAATTCACCGATACTTAGTGCACTGACAGAGCTGTCGTGTGGATAACACCGTGATGGAGGCTGCAGCCTGGTGACTCACCCAAAATGGCCGCAGCTGTGTGCCGTTAACAAGGGGGAGCCCCCTTGTTAACACCCCCACCCTCCCAGCCCTCACAGCCAATCACAGCAGGAAGATGGCAGCACAGAGACCAGCCTCATGGTTCACGGAGGGAGAGCTGTGACAGCTGCTGGACACTGTGGAGGAGAGACGGGCCATCCTGAAGGGAAGACAACCTAGGTGCAGCAGCCTGGGAAACGGTGGCCATGGCAGTCAGCGCCTGCGGCCCGACCCGCAGGATTGGCACCCAGTGCCGGAAGAAAATGAACAACCTCATTCTGGCTGCCAGGGTGAGTGTCCATCCGTCTGGTCCTGGCATCTGTCCCATCGGTCACACCTGGAGTGTCCACCCTGACCCACCGCGCCCCCCCGCCCCCCCCCAGACACCCCATGGCCATCTACCAGCTGTTCCCTAGCATCCTCCTCTGGCAACCCCCCCTCCCCCCCTCCCCCCCAGCCCTTCTGAATTCCCCCTTCCTGTCAATGGTGCATCTATGGGCTGAACGAGGTTGGGAATTGGAATTGTTTTTGAAAATCGTGCCCTATGGGTGGTATTTTACCATTTTTAGTCTAAGTGCTGGGTGGAAGTTTTACTTCCACTTTGAGTGTGTATTTAGTCCCCACCATTCGTATTCTGGCTGCAAACTTCTGAGTGAGCCTTGCAGAAGCCTGTGGCGGGGTTTAATGTGCCGAAAGCCTGCAGAGGGAGATAGTGCACGTGTGCATTAGCAGTAGCAGGGGTCTGACAGACAAAGAGGAAGCTGTCAGGCCCTCGCTACTGCAGGCAGCTTGAAGCAGGTCCCTCCCTGCCGTAGGTGCAGCCCCTGCCAACCCCCCCTGCTGCCCAGACCAATCGCGGACCCTCTCCGTCCCCCACCCATCATGGCCCCACTGCCTGCCCCCAACAATCGCTGCAGAGTGGCAGTGGGCTCGCCCCTCCTCTCACCCATCATGGCCCCTCTGCCCTCCTCCCACCAAACACTGCAGAGTGGAAATGGGCCCCCTCACCCTCTCCCCTCACCCCCCCAAAAACAGACCATGGCCCTGCTGCTCTCCTCCCATCGCTCGCTGCAGAGTGGCAGTGGCCCCCCTCCCCCAATTAACTCCTCCCCCCACTGGCCCCTCCCCCATTGACCCCATCTCCTGGCACTGCCCAATGAGGATTGCCCAGGTGGCCAATGAGCATTGCCCATTTGATTTTTGATTTGATTTATTATTGTCACATGTATTAACATGCAGTGAAAAGTATTGTTTCTTGCACGCGATACAGATGAAGCATACCGTTCATAGAGAAGGATACGAGCGAATGCAGAATGTAGTGTTACAATCATAGCTAGGCTGTAGAGAAAGATCAATTTAATGCAAGTTAGGTCCATTCAAAAGTCTGACAGCAGCAGGGAAGAAGCTGTCCTTGAGTCGGCTGATACATGACCTCAGATTTTTGTATCTTTTTCCTGAAGGAAGACGATGGAAGAGAGAATGTCTGGGGTGCATGGGGTCCTTAATTATGCTGGCTGCTTTTCCCCGAGGCAGCGGGAAGTGTAGACAGAGTCAATGGATGTGAGCCTAGGTGCCAGTCTTGCACTGCCCAAAGGGCAGCCCCCTTGTCCTCAGCATCTCTGGGGTGGGGGGGGAAGGTGGGGAGAGGCGTTTGATGGCTTCTGGTTCCATTGGTAAGGCCAAGTCAACTGCTCCCCATTCATAGGGAGCATGTCAACTCCTCACCAGTGAGAACCTTTCCCGGCAAGGTCACGAAGCCGGACAATTGAGTGCCGAGCTCGCTAATGACATTTAAATGTTTATTTCAACACATTTCAATAAATTAACCCATTTCCAGTGAGAAGCTGACCACACTGGAAATCCTCTTGTCATAAAATGGTGCCGATTGTGAGAACCGGCATCAATCATGTTAATCGTTTTATGTCCCACTTTACAATCATGTCGTGCCAAAAATGGGTGCAACGCAGCAGTAAAATCCTGGTCTAGGTGTCTGACCAGGTTTGTAAACATAATTATTTGTTTATTAGCATTAAAACTTTTTGCTCTTTGGCCTCTTCAATGTTGCCTTTGATTTATTACAGCCAGGGTAAGGCACCGACTGCTCATTAGCCAGTGACATTTATAAGGGCACCAGGCAGAGTAAATGTGCAAGTTCAGAGGGATATCAGGCAGGAATCAGAGGAGTTCATGTTAAGACTCCCCAGCAGATGGGACATCTTCACCAGGTGTTGGCCAAGCACGATATTATCTCAATTTTCTGACAATTGCAGGACATCCTGCTTCGTAATCATTGGACAATTAAAGCGGACCAGCAAAGTGGAAATGGATTTGCTCCTGATATTTACATTGGAGTGCAGGATCTTGCCCTCAGAGTCTTATCCAAGCCTAATCCTACCCTTCTGCACTTTACCAGCTTGGTGGCAATCAGTGGCACTGAAGGCCATGGATAAAGTCTCTGTCAACCTACTGCAGGGGCAGGTAATTAGGAAATCAAAGCCTACCTGAGTTGATGTGAGTCACATTTGAAGTTCCATGGAGGGAGCCCCTCTCAATATGGCTGCCATTCTCTACATCATCAATCCAACAATGTTTGATTTGGTCTCTTCATTCTCATAGAATCCTTGCACTGCAAAAGGAGGCCATTCATCTCACACTGACGACAATCCCATTTAGGCCCCATAACCCCAGATATTTATCCTAGCTAATCCCCCTGATACTAAGGGGCAATTTAGTATGGCCAATCAACCTAACCCACACATCTTTGGACTGTGGGAGAAAACTGGAGCACCTGAAGGAAACCCACACAGACACGGAGAGAATGTGCACACTCCACACACACAGTGACCCAAGGGCGGGATTGAACCTGGGTCCCTGGCGCTGCGAGGCAGCAGTGCTAACCACTGTCCCACCATGCCACCTGACAGTTCTCTGCACAGCTTGTGTGTGTGTCTGCCCTGTGAATACTTGGCCAAGTTACTGATGCCTCTCTCGGATTCTCCCTGAGGACAGCCCTGTGACCAGCTCAGCAGAGCTTAGGCAGCATTGCAGTCTGATAAGGATTCACGCCATCACCACAGTCTGCTCCAGCTGATTGGGAATCATCTTTCTGCTTTATACACCCTGGCTCTAACACTCACTTTTGCAATTTCATACAGAAATACTGGTCTGATTACAGTTATTTGTGTAATTCTGACAAAAAAAACTATTTATTGAGAAGCTTGCGTCACACACAGTCGATCTTGGAAAAATTAGCAGATTTATCTGCTAATCAGCAGGTGGTCAGGAAGGTGAATGGGATGCTGGCCTTCATAGTGAGGGGGATTGAATATAAAAGTAGGGAGGTCTTGCTGCAGCTGTATAGGGCATTGGTGAGGCCGCAGCTGGAGTACTGTGTGCAGTTTTGGGCGCCGCACCTGTGCAAGGATATTTTGGCCCTGGAGGGAGTGCAGAGGAGGTTTACTAGGCTGATACCGGAGTTGAGGGGATTGAGCTATGAGGAGAGGCTGAATAAACTAGGCTTGTACTCGTTAGAGTTTAGAAGAATGAGGGGAGATCTCATTGAGACGTATAAGATGATGAATGGGATGGATAGGATAGAGGTGGAGAGACTCTTCCCGCTCAAAAAAGACAGCAGGACTAGGGGGCACAGCCTCAAGATAAAGGGGAGGCGGTTTAGAACGGAGTTGAGGAGGAACTTCTTCACTCAAAGGGTGGTGAATCTCTGGAATTCTCTGCCCATTGAAGTGGTGGAGGCTGCCTCGCTAAATATTTTTAAGAAGCGGGTTGATGGGTTTTTGATAAGAGAGGGGATTAAGGGTTATGGGGAGAGGGCGGGAAAGTGGAACTGATCCACTTCAGATCAGCCATGATCTTATTGAATGGCGGGGCAGGCTCGAAGGGCTAGATGGCCTACTCCTGCTCCTATTTCTTATGTTCTTATGTTCTTATCCTGATATCATAAAACCCAAAAAGATTTTGGGAGTTGGATATTATAAATGTTAAATAATGATGTTGCATAAAAATACACCTAGACCACAATATCCCAGCTGACTATGTTGGCGAGATTCCCTAATCCCGCTGTAACATATACAGATTTGGCTGAGTGCTAAATTCTCTACCTGCAGAGGCAGCAGGGTGTGAATGGTTAAAAAATTCTGGCAATTATTTCTTAAAGTCCCATCAAGTATTTAAATTACGCCTATCGTCACCTAGTTACGAACCCCATAATATCATAGTTCACACAACATACTCCCCACCCTCACCTACACTCCCCGCCCTCATCTGCACTCCTCAAACTTCCCACCCACAGCCTCGCTCTTCACCCTCACCCCACTGCCCACCTTCTCCCACACTACTCACCCTCATCTACAGCATTACTCACACTCCCCTCTGTCACCCACAGCATTACCCACTCTCGCTCACCCTCCCCTCCCTCAACCACACTCCCCAGCTGCACTCAGTGCACAAACTCCTCCTGGCCCACAGCAGCACCTCATCCCCCAGTGTCCAGCACAGCCACTTCTCACTGAAAACTCACACTTCTTCATTCCTCACTATATAATCCCTCAAACACAACAGGTGCCACCCTCAGTCTGCCCTACAGTACTCTCCCTTACACACAGCGCCGACCAGGGACCTGATTTTACCATCGTGTTGCACTCATTTTCGGGCCTGAAAACTTGGTAATGTTGGGCGTGAGGTGAGTAGCGAGATCCGCGGCCGTCTCCACGCCAGACCCCCCTTTACCAAGGCCCGAAAATAGCCACGATCGGGATCGTGCCCGAAATGGGTGCGACGGCCATTTAAATGTATTTCCAAGCATTTAAGTTGATTTAATGGGCTGCATGCCCAACCTTTCCGGCACTTGCTCTTTACCACTGCATTCGCCCATCTAGAATCGGCGTGAAATAGACATGCTCCACAAAAGCCAGATTCAGGCATTCCAGTTAGTGAGGAGGTAAATACCTAGCATCCAACAGCTCTCTGCCTGAGATCAGTGGGCGGTGGGGGAGAGGGACCCTCTGCCTGAGATCAGTGGGGGGAGCGGTGAAGAGGGAGGGGGGGCCACGATCGGTTTGGGTGTCGGAGGGGCTGGGAGGGATAAGGGGTGGTCAGTAATACTGTGGGGATGGGGCACTGTCTGTGAGGGTTAGGGGAAGGCATTATCCAGCCCTGCGTGTGCACAGTTGGAGGCTTTGATCGGACTTGAGGATTTTGGGTGTATTAAGCCCCGTCCACAGGCTTGTGCAGCACGATTCGGAATCACTGATATATTTTCAGACAGAGCGTGTATGGGAGGTGCCTGAGAATGGGCCTAAAAGTCAGATCTGAAACATTCCCAGTTTAAAGTCTGCCCAGCACTTAGAATCAAAATGGTAAAATAGGGCCCCATAAGTCTTAACACTCCTCAAAATTTACTGAAGGAAAGATGTTAAAATAAGTGATTCATAGCCCTTCTATGGGGCAGCTATCAGTTGACCATGATGTTGCTGGTCAGTGTAATGCTGACTGTTGTGTTTTCAGAGGGACTATCTTTCTGATAAGTTGCTAAACTGAGACACTCTGGGCCTCTTCAACTGAGTCCTAAAGATTTATAACGGTAGTAAGAGAATAGTAGTAACCAACAGCCAGCACCATTAAAATACTGGCTCTTCATTGCATTGTTTTGAAGTACAAAGCCGTGTATAGTCTGTCGGTATTACAATTTACTGCACCTCCATAGTAACACTTCATGGCCCATAAATTTGTGTGCTAACCAAACTACTGAAACCCAGTGTGGCAGTAGGAAACACATATCACACTGAGAAAAGAAATGGGCATTGTCATTTCTTGAGGAAATGCCCCTGGCATTGATATACTTAACATTTGACAGTGGGGTTCATTATTAGGGATGCAGAGATTGTGGCTGCCCCCCCACCAGAGATCCATCTGACTTGTCTCCCTCCTCCTCCTCCCCCCCCAACCAGACAGCAATCTGACCTCACTCCCCTCCTCCCCCCCCAAACCAGAGAGTGATCTGACCCGCCTCCATCTCCACCCCCACCGCTGATCTGAGTCGGAGAGCCATTGGAAACAACGAAGGCCCCCTTCAGAGGCTGGAGCACCCGACTCAGACTTTTATTCAGCAGGTCTGTAACAGCACACGAACACAGCGGTAAAGGGGCAAATACTGATAGGGTTGGACGGGCAGTTCATTAACACAGTTTAAATGCATTCAAATGCATTTAAATCGTCGTTGCGCCCGATTTGGGCGCGGAACGGATCTGCGCCATTCCCGAATTTCGGTAAAGAGGTGATCTACTCGGACTCGGGTGCAGATCGTGATAAAGGCTTCACACTCGATTTTACCATGATTTCGCGCCTGAAAACGGGCGCAAATTGTTGGTAAAATCGGGCCCATGATGTTGCTTTCAGGTGAAATTGACTGATTCTTTAGTGGGTTTATAAAACTGAAACAGTCAAACTGACTGTCAGTGACATCCTGACTGACCCTCAATTTCATGGTGAATTTTATGGTTTCAGTGGCATTCTATAACTTTGAATGTTTCTGAGGAAAATAGGAAATTGAAAAATGCTTTGAATAATTCAAGCCTCCTACACGGCAGGAGCTTCAGAAAGAAAAATTAGATTTGCCAATTACAACAGTGCAGTTCAAGCATGTAGTGGATTGTCGAGTTATCAGTGCAGCTTTTTGGCATTGTCGTGGAAGTGGAATTGTTTTTGTTTTATACACAGGGTGTGTGAATCACAGCAAGATTAGAGTTTATTGCCCATACTTAACCCCAAGGAGGTGGTGCCGAGCCATTTACTTCAATTGTTACAGTCCGGTACTCCCGCAGGGAGTTCCAGAATTTTAACCCAGTGATAGTGAAGGAGCAGCAACACGTTTCCATTCAGGATGTTGTGTGATTTGGAGGAAACTCGCAGGTGGTGATGTTCCCATCTATCTGCTGCCCTTGTCCTGCTAGATGCTGGTATGGGAGGTGCTATTAAAGAAGGCCTGGCAAGTTGCTGCAAAAGCCTTGCAGATATTATAAACCACATCCACATTGTGCTGATGATGGAGAATGTTTAAGCTGATAGATAAGGGGAGCGATTCTCCCACCCCGTCGCACTACTTTTCTAGGGCAGCGGGGTGGGAGAATCTCATGCTGGGCACGCGTGGGATTTTCATGTGATCTCACCATCCACGCATCTCCCAGCTTCAGATTTCTGGGGCCATCGGACCCAGACCCGGTGGGAAGAGCAGGTAAGTAATTTACATCTTATTTGAATCTATTTATCATATTATGAGCGGGCTTGGGATTGAATTCTCTGGGCTCGCTAGCCTCTCGCCGCCCCACCCCACACCCCCCGCCAGAGTGTTTCACTCCAGCGGGGACACTTTCAGGGGAGCTAGCAGCCTGACCCCGTTGGAGTGAAGAGGGTGGGCAGTCGGGGCCTCCCAGTGGGTCAGGCAATGGAAGGTGTGCCTGGGCATGGGCACCCTCTGACAGCGCCAGCCTGTGCCCCCCAGAGCATCCCAAGAGGCAAAGTGCCAGTGCCCAGGGAGCACCTTGGCACTGTCCATCAGGCATGGATGGGGCAGTGCTGGGGGGAGGGGCCTAGGGAAGAGCCTGATGGGGCAGGGCCTAGGGGGGTGATCTGTGGGGGTGGGGAGGGGGTCCCACTTCCACTCTGCCATTGGGATCAATGGGGATAGGAGGGTGGCCAGCGATTGGGGCAGGCTTGGGGGACGGATGGGACAGGATCTGCCGGGGGGGGGGGGGGGGGGGTAGGCGTGCCTGCAGGGGTATTGCACTGCAGGGTGGGGGGGGGTGGTGGTGGTGGAGGGAGGGGAGTGGGTGGGAGGTTTGGCACCACAGGGACTGGGGTTTGGGGACTGGAGATCGGGGTGGTCCAGGATGGAATGGGGTCAAGGCTGGCTCGAGAATGGCTGGGAGGCCCTCAACTGGGCCATGTAAGGATGGAGGGGCAGCATTGTGGGAATTGCAGGTCTGGCCAGCAAACAGGAGGCTGACAGTTCGGGGCCACTGCGTATGCCCTGGAGATCTAATAATATCAAACTGGTGACTTCTGCAGTGCACAGAGTGAGGGAGATTCTAGTGTAAATTCCCACTGGAAAAAACAGCATGAATTACTCCAGTTTCCCCATGAATTCAACACTTAGAATTTTTTTGGGATAATTCCAGCTGGGATGTTGATCAGCAGATGGACGATTCTTAGCTTCTAAGGTATAGTTACAACTGCATCTTCGAAGGAAGTGGAAAATTCCCAATTCCTTTTTATGTTGAGTTTTGGAGGAGAGCGCCTGGGGAGTGAGGAGGTGAGTCACTTGCCGAAGAATCCCAAGTCTCTGAGCTGCTTTAGTGGCCACAGCATTAACATGGATGCTGCCAGGGTGCCCATGTTCTCGAAGGGGTGGCACAGCGGCACAATGGTTAGCAAAGGTGCCTCACAGCACCAGGGACCTGGGTTTAATTCTAGCCTCGAGTCACTGTCTGTGTGGAGTTTGGATGTTCTCCCC
Source organism: Carcharhinus amblyrhynchos (assembly GCF_965287045.1). Taxonomy (NCBI): domain Eukaryota; kingdom Metazoa; phylum Chordata; class Chondrichthyes; order Carcharhiniformes; family Carcharhinidae; genus Carcharhinus; species Carcharhinus amblyrhynchos. Next base: position 36,017,290 of record NC_137346.1, on the reverse strand, counting down.
GTGTTTGCGTGGGTGTCCTCTGGGTTGATTGGCTATGCTAAACTGGAATGTCTGTCTTTACAATTAATCAAGTCTTAAAGGTACAGACAATGTGAGTGGAGAGAGATTTAAGCAAAGGTTAAAGAGATGTGTAAGGTCTCCAGACAGGACAGTTAATGAAATTTTGCAAGTCCAGGGAAGTTGTGGGGTTATAGATAGGGTGACATGAACCCTAGATGTGTAAATTGAGGGGATTAGCAGGGTGAATACATAGGGTTGAGGGGATAGGGGCTGAGTGTTGTTGGTGTGGGCTCAATGGGCAGAATGGCCTTCTTCTGAACTGTAGTGATTCAATGTTTCTCATCAGTGACAATCACAAGGTGATGATGTTTGGGATTCGGTGGGTGGAATACCACTCAACGCCAAGGAGAGATGGCTATGTTCACTCATTGGATATGCTTATTCCCTGGCACTTTTTGGGAAGGAAGATGTTTGCTACTTTTCTGCCCTAGGCCTGAATGTCATGCAGGTCTTGCTGTATGTGCTAATTATCTAAGAAATTGTGAGAGGAGATGAACTCCATCAGTAAGAAAACAGATGATGGCCCCAACTTTGATCTTTTAATGGAAGAAAGGTCACTGATAAAGATAGTTTGCGTCTAGAATGCTACCATATATCTCACTAGCACTGATGTACTGTGGCTGAGGTGATTAACCTCCAAAAGAATTAACTTCTGTATGGGAGTCAACATAGGAGAAGGCTGTGTCTCATATGGAATTATAGAGATTGAGTTTCAAACGGTTACAGTATTACAGGAATTGCGTTTCAGATGGTTACAGTATTAGATGTTTTAGAGGGTTACAATATTATTAGTTTCAGGGGTTACAGTATTAGTGGGATTGAGTTTCTGAGGGTTACAGTTTTCGTGGGATAGGTTTTGGAGGGTTATAGTATTACAGGAATTGGCTGTCAGAGGGTTATGTATTATAAGGATAAGTTTTAGAGGATTAGATTATTACAGGATTGAGTGTCAGAGGGTTATGTTTTATAAGGATACGTTTTGTAAAGTTACCGTATTACAGGTTTGATTTTGAGAGGATTATAGTATTAGAGGGATGAGTGTTGGAGGGGGGAATTGGGGTAGAGAAGAGATGCACAAAGCATGAGGGAGTGATACAGTACTGTACTGTGGATGTCCATTAGTGTTGACACTGTTGATGGATCAGTTTTACCTGAAAATTGGCAGTAATATAGTGTAAGATTTTGTATATCGAAGTTATCTAAATGCAAGTCAATACTTTGCATCACCTTTATTTGATATATTCAGGCTGAATTCTTCCTGTTTCAAACTGGCTGTACGGTCATCTGTGATCACTAATTAATATTAATACACATTAATGGCCAATTCTTGCTCAGCAAGATCCCACAAACAATAATGTGATATAAACTTGCGATACATATTTGTCTGCAGACTGAGAGGAAATATCTTGTTCTCCTTCAAAATAGAGCCATGGGATCGTTCATATTTACGTTCATAGCATACCAGAATTCAGTGTAATATCTCACTTAAAAAATAGCCCCTCAGATAGTATAGCATTCCCACAATGCAGCATTGAGAGTAAGTCTATATTTTGTACTTCAGCTCTGGAGTGGGCTTTGAACCCACAAGCTTCACACAGAGGTTGGAGTGCTACCAGCTGAGCCATGGCTGAGTACAGGCAATGTACTTTATTTGGTAAGAGAACATTGAGATACTGTCAAGCAGTCAGTAAAAAGCAAAAGATAGCAGCTAACAATCTCAGCATCATCTTACACATTTCCTTGCAGAATAGCTTTCACCTGAATTGAGGTCAAAAGGACATTAATATAATGTTCTAACTATGTTAGAAGTTGTGGGTTTTAACAGAGAGAAAAACATGGTCTGCACATGTGGATTCAGAGTAACAATAACAGGTTTATTCTAGGAGATGTTTCTGCACTGCTCTGAGTACAAACTGAAAGTAAAATAGCAGCGTGGGGCAACATCCTAATGACATCACCAATAAATCATGTGATCAACTCTTAAAGCAACCTGCAATCCTTTCATATATATAAGTTGGCCATTCACTTCTGGATCTGACCAGATCATCCTGGATTGCAAATGTAACACAGTGCGTTTTCTTTATTGCAAATGATCTCTTTGCCTTTCTCCTCCAGCATCACCTCCAACAGCAACTGCTGAGGAGCTATTGGGGGGTGGGAGTTTTACACCTCCCCCACCAGTGAAATGGAGACAGCACATAAAATAAAGCAAGTGGCTAACCCACCACTTACCCAATACCTTCATTCTGTCCCCTATATTACAGTATGCAGGAGAGGCATCAGCCAGCCAACCCACCCTTAGGCCTATTAGGCCTGTGACTGCTAAAGTGTTCCCCAACAGGAAGAGAACAGTCTTGCCTGGTGATTGTTGAGTGGTGTTCATTCATCCATTGTCGTAGCGTCTGCATTGTCTCCCCAATGTACCATGCTTCGGGTCATTCTTTCCCGCAGCATATTAGGTAGACAACGTTGGCCAAGTTGCAAGAGTATGTACTATGTACCTGGTGGATGATCTTCTCTCGTTTGCTACCAACTAAACCTATTGGACTTTAACCTGGTGTTGTGAGATTTCTTGCTGTGTTTACCCCATTCCAATGCCCGCATCTCCATATCATGACTAAGATTGAGACCATCTGATCAGCTGCTTTTGTCATGCCCCTCCTTTCCACTAGCTGTCTGAACTAAACTTGCTCTAAGGTTTCTCCTCTAGGCCTGCACTTACATCATTCTCTCCTTTCTCTCCTATCTTCTCTAATGCTCTCTCCAAGCTCACCTTGTCCATGAGACTCACTTCTTGCCCCTTTTCCCTAAGCTCAGTAAAATGCTGAATGCCCAATCTCCCTTCCTAGCTCCTCTGTTAGCTGATATTTTTAATAATTTCAGGTGCTGCCACCCACTCCTTCAAATATGTTGTTATCACTTCTCTCCTCAAAAGTACCAATTCTTGGTCCCTCCACCCTTACATACTGCTGCTTCACCTCCCTTTCCTTTCTAAAAACAATGAAGGTGTTGCCATTGCACCTAAATCACTGCTGGCTTTCCCAGAACTCCATCTGTGAACCCTTAAATGAGGTTCTTCCCTGGCATAATACTACATCTCTTCTTAGCACATGTCACAGTCTATGTGACTGTGATATAATGTAATTATCTCTTTGAACCCTAATGGGTCCACAGTTGCCTTGGCCCATTCTTATTTTTACAGTCCGAGCTAGAGATTGATCTGCAATTTATTGCACCCCAACACCATTACCTCGGGATCGACCCTTGTCCCCCTCCCCATCTCTGTGTTTCAACCACAAACACCCAAATGTACAGCCTGCTCTATCTCACCACTCCTATCTTTCTCATTCCATCTGTTGTCTCGGACCGTTTATCCAGCATCCAATACTGGATGGGCCAAAATTTCCTTCATTTAAATATTGGGATCACTGAAGGCAATAGAATACTGCGTTTTATTAATAAAGATGTCTTTGGCATTAAGAGCCTTGGTGTCTTTTGCATTCCTCTTCAGCTGTTAGAGCCAAGATTCTCAAAGGCATTATTATTTGGCTGTGGGTCCTCAGTGATTTATAAGGTTTACAATGGATCCCCAGAGATGTTGTTAGCTGGGTGCCCACCCTCAGTATGGTGTTAATCTTTATTGTGGGTCCTTCGAGATACATTGGTGTTTGCAGAATTCCCTGGGTGTGCGTTAAGCTGCCTATTATCAGAAGTACAGATAATAAAATTGAATTTTCCTGCAGTTTGGGAGCTGGATATCTCTCTGGTGGAAATATATGAACTGTAGATGCAGAGATGCTGTGACCGCTCCAGGTTGGAGCTGCACCATGTTACCCCTAGAGGAGGAGTTGCTCCCTTGTCAATACATTAAATGAACTCAGTGGCACAATCTACCTGCCTCAGTGCTCTCCGACACTCTGCTGTTGTCTTTTTTCTCAACAAGTAACTGTAATTGATTTAGACTTGTGCCCCTCAGCAACCAACAATCACCATTAAGGCTGACAAGCACCTTCCTACTCTAACTCTCATTAACCGACTCTTGACATATTCACACTTTACTCCCCAGTGATCCATCCTCCACCTCTTCAGCAGCGATAGTCCCATCTCTCACCAAAGCCTATTGCTCAAACCTGACAATAAATCGCACCAGGTTGTAAAAGAATATTATCAATATCATTTAGCCAGTATGTGAAAAATCAACTGTGTTTCAAGTGGGAAATGGTCTAAAATTCAATTGTGCTGAGTGTGTCTGTAAGCCACATTTGAGCAGTCAAGAAAATCGAATATTTTGTGAAATTAATATCCTGACAGTGGTGTACGGTTGTCTGACTCTGAGAAAGTAATTAATGGCTTTGCACAGGAGGATGAAAGAAATCGCTTTACGTCATTGATTAACCTGTTGAAAGGCTGAAGAACGTGGAAAAGTTCTTTCTGGTTCAGTGGAGTGGACACATACATCATCGCAACAGATATCATCACTTATACAAACCGTTCAATCCCTTAGCTCCAGGAGACGAGTATCCTGCGCTCTGTCTCCCTCTCTCTCTCTTTCAATACAACCCGGTGAAGATGGATAGAGTAGCTTCCCACTCACTCATTTGGTTATCACAAAACTTTTGAATTTTAAAAAAATGATGTTATGGTGCCAATTCAATTTGTACTTGACCGTGTGAAGTTTGTAAGGACTAATGCCAAACAGGTATTCTTGAGTTAAACCCCAAGAAAAGTTAGCTTTATTGCACTAAATCCCACCCAGAAAATAAATACATCCCAATTCCAACTAACGTGTGCAAGCACACACTCAATCCCCATTCATACAGAAAAAAATACAACCTTTCAGAGTATCAGATGTTAAACTTGGCTAAGTTAAACAGTAGATTTGTAAAAGGGAAAATCATTAAAAATTCACTGACTGTATCCAGAGGCATTGTTTCTTCAGCTGAGGTAGTTGGTTTAAAGTCGTGGTTGGTATGTTCCTTTTCTCTTAGAAACACTGTTGTAGAATCCAGTGACTTCAAGTGAAGTGCCTCAGTCTACTGTTGGAATGTGGGTACGTTTTTACTTTAACAGGGTTCAAAACTTAGATGGAATAATGTAGAAAAATAAAGAGAGACAGAGGGCAAGAAAGCAGCCAATCACACCAGCAGCCAGAATACCTTTGAGAAATCCAAATTCCAGCATCTGTCCATAACCTCTCTCCACGTCGACTGTATAAACTAAAAGGAAGTTGCTCAGCTCATGTCTGGCACAACTCCTCTTAATGTGGAGATGCCAGCATTGGACTGGGGTAAACACAGTAAGAAGCCTCACAACATCAGGTTAAAGTCCGACAGGTTTATTTAGTGGTGTTTGCTACCAAATAAACCTGCTGGACTTTAACCTGGTGTTGTGAGACTTCTTATTGTGTTTACAACTCACCTTAGCCATTGCGAGAGCTGAGGTGATTGTTTTTAAATGTTCCAGCAGTGAAATCCTGAAGAGTTCATTCTTCCAACTGGATGAGATAGGAAGGAAGATTTTCACATTTCTGCGCACGTTATTGTTAACTGGGGCTTCCACTGACCCCACATCTCCAAGAAATGTGCCGTAAAGTTTATTTATTAGTCACAAGTAAGGCTTACATTAACACTGCAATGAAGTTACTGTGAAATTCCCCTAGTCACCACGGTCTGGCACCTGTTCGGGTCAATGCACCTAACCAGCATGTGTTTCAGAATGTGAGAGCAAACCAGAGCACCCAGAGGAAATCCACTCAGACACAAGGAAAACAAGCAAACTCCACACAGACAGTGACCCAAGCCAGATCCCTGGCACTGTGGGGCAGCAGTGCTAACCACTGCATTACCATGCTACCCCAAAAGGATAGCACCTGTCCCGGGTTTCAACATAGATGCTACCCTTTTTGGAGTGGCACATAGCTACACTGATGCAAATTGGCAACCATTTGAAGTCAGTTCTTGCAGTGAAATGTCCCTTTCGTAAAGTTCAATATGCCGATGAAATATCAAATTGATTTCATATAGCACACTCTTGTGACACAGTAAGCACGCATCAAATTCTTTTCATTTATCTATGGAATATTAAAATTAATCAATTATTAATGTTGCAATGGATTATTGAGATCAATGGTTAATATTGTAATACTGAAAAAATGCTTGTTATTTCACATGTTCCACTGAACAGCTAAAAGGAATCAAAGAACTGTTATTTTGACTTGTTCTGGATGTGGCATGGTAACCCCACTCCATCTATCACAAGACCACTTCAGCATCAAAACTGCTGGTATTTGTATAGCTTTAATGTCATAAGATGCGCCAAGGTGAGAACATTATAAAATGAAGTATGACCCTGAGCTGTGTTAGGCCAGATGATTAAACGTTTAGTCAAAGCTTTTAAGGAGGGAAAGTGAGTTCCTGAGTCACATTTGTACCCGGTCACATTTAGCTCTGCCACACTTGCCCTGCCATATTTCCTGAATTATATCTCTCTCCACCAGCAACGCTCTTGGCAACTTAAATCGAATGCTAATTTATAAATGGAACATTACCCCATGCAGAATCTTTTTCTGAAGTCAATGGTAAAATAGTAGACTGGGCTAGACTCCCAGGTGATCTCCCATCACCAGATCACACTTTTCTTTGGGTGTGTATGGGGTTATTCTGGACATTGGAGCAGTGATTACCCCATTTGGAGTATTGTGAGCAGTTTTGGGCCCCGTAGCTAAGGAATGATGTGCTGGCCTTGGAAAGGTCCAGCGGAGGTTCAGAAGAATGACCCATGGAATGAAGAGCTTGTCTTAGAAGGAACGGTTGAGGACTCTGGGTCTGTACTCGTTGGAGTTTAGAAGGATGAGGGCAGATCTTATTGAAACTTACAGGATATACTGTGAGGCTTGGATAGAGTGGACGTGGAGAGGATGTTTCCACTAATGGGAAAAACTGGAACCAGAGGTCACAACTTCAGGCTAAAAGGACAATCCTTTAAAACAGAGATGAGGAGGAATTTCTTCAACCAGAGAGTGGTGAATCTATGGAATTCTTTGCTGCAGAAAGCTGTTGAGGCCAGATCAGTGAGTGTCTTTAAGACAGAGATAGGTAGGTTCTTGATGAATAAGGGGGTCAAGGTTACGGGAAAAAGGCAGGAGAATGGGGATGAAAAAAATATAAAGAACAAAGAACAACACAGCACGGGAAACAGGCCCTTTGGCCCAAGGAGCCCGTGCTGCCATCTTAACATTGTGAGTGCCCTCTTCTACCTATGACCTTTGTCTACACCTATTGGACTCCACAATAAAGGAACCATAACCAGATTGAGGGATGACTAATTTAGGGACAATTTGTTAACACCAATCAGCCTAAGAGCATGTTTTTGGGGTGTGGGAGGAAACTGGAGCGCCCGGAGAAAACCCACGCAAGTACGGGGGGAATGTGCAAACTCCCACAGACACCGGCCCAAATCCATGTATCTGCACAGCAATCAGTGATAGTCACTGAGCTGTCATGTTGCCCATCAGCTGGTCCAGTTTAAGCGCACACTAACGACATGAAGCACTAGGCAACTCTCAAAGCAACATCCAAGAGCAGCCCTCGCACGACCCACTGCATGTATGCCCCTTGTTGGACAACAAGGCGGACTAAATCACCTGTGGATTAAAAGAAAAGACATCAATAAACATGCACAACTTATACAGACATTCACGGAATCCCCAGAAGCTCAGAAGTAAGACAAGTGAACCATAAAATATGTTGGAAGGTCCATTGGAATCAATTGATTCCCAGGAATGTCCCAAGGCTCTTGATCCTTATTTAGAACAGTCTCCTGTATCCCTCCATCTCTAGTCCACTTATGTGCCTATCTAAGTAAACCTTAAACAACTCTAAGAACATAAGAAATAGGAGCAGGAGTAGGCCATCTAGCCCTTCGAGCCTGCCCCGCCATTCAATAAGATCATAGCTGATCTGTCGTGGCTCAGTTCCACATTCCCGCCCTCTCCCCATAACCCTTAATCCCCTCTCTTATCAAAAACCCATCAACCCGCGTCTTAAAAATATTTAGCGAGGTAGCCTCCACTACTTCAACGGGCAGAGAATTCCAGAGATTCACCACCCTTTGAGTGATGAAGTTCCTCCTCAACTCCGTTCTAAACCGCCCCCCCCTTTATCTTGAGGCTGTGCCCCCTAGTCCTACTGTCCTTTCTGAGCGGGAAGAGCCTCTCCACCTCTATCCTATCCATCCCATTCATCATCTTATACGTCTCAATGAGATCTCCCCTCATTCTTCTAAACTCTAACGAGTACAAGCCTAGTTTATTCAGCCTCTCCTCATAGCTCAACCCCCTCAACTCCGGTATCAGCCTAGTGAACCTCCTCTGCACTCCCTCCAAGGCCAAAATATCCTTGTGTAAGTACGGCGACCAAAACTGCACACAGTACTCCAGCTGCGGCCTCACCAATGCCCTATACAGCTGCAGCAAGACCTCCCTACTTTTATATTCAATCCCCCTCGCTATGAAGGCCAGCATCCCATTCGTCTTCCTGACCACCTGCTGCACCTGCAGGCTGGGTGCCTGCCTCCACCACCCTACTTGGCAGTGCATTCCAGGCTCCCACAAATCTCTGTGTGAAAAATCTCCCTCTAACATCCGAATTATACCTCGCCCCCCTCACCCTAAGCCCGTGGCCCCTCGTAATTTTTGTATCCAACCTAGGAAAAAGCTTACCACTGTTCACTCTGTCTATACCCTTCATAATCTTATACACCTCTATTAGATCTCCCCTCATTCTCCGTCTTTCTAAGGAGAACAGCCCCAATTTCCCAATCTCTCCTCATAGCTCAGGTTTACCAGGCAGCATCCTGGTAAACCTCCTCTGCACTCTCTCCAGGGTCTCCACGTCCTTCCGGTAGTAAGGTGACCAGAACTGGGTGCAGTACTGCAAATGCGGTCTAACCAACGTTCTATACAACTGCAACATTAGACGCCTGATTTTATACTCTATACCCCTTCCTACAAAGGCAAGCATACCATAAGCATATCAGCCATGATTGAATGGCAGAGCAGACTCGATGGGCTGAGTGGCCTAATTCTATTCCTATGTCTTTTGGCCTTATGGTCTTATTAGTGAGTTTGTAGGGCAGGGCTTTGTAGAGCCAGAATATTACTCCTGTCTGGATCTCTTCCCCAGGGCAGGGTAGAGCTCAGGAGAGCTGGCAGCAGTTGAAGGTCTGTTGAAATGGCCACGAGAACGGCAAATGACTCCAAAGCTGCAGGAGAGAGAGAGGGAGCTGGAGCTTCAACACTCAGTGGTAATGGCAGAAGGAGTAGCACCATCTGGGGGCAGAAACTGCAATGACCGCAGCCCCAAGAATCTCACAAGCTGCGATGGAGGTCATGCTGGAAGCAGGAGGCATTCCTCTTTGCAATCAAGAAATTCTGCCTCAGATAAAGGACGTGCAGACATGAGGGAGGTGTCATTAACCAATCCACCCATAACAGCTACTTAATATCTGAAATGTCTTAGTGACTCTTACCAGGCATATGCAGATACTCAGATAGTGTTGGAAGTTTGATTTACCTCTATTCTATCTAAAAACAAATGGTGGGCACTAAAAATTAACAAGATCCTTGATAGCCACACAAGCCCCTCAGTATTCCTCTCATTCCCTGCCATTGTTCCATTGCATTTCCTGCAAGCTTTGAGGGAGAAATGAAGAGGTGGACTGGATTTCCTGTAGCTTACAGCATGTTGATCAGGGTATATCTGCAGACAATTAACTCACAACATATTGAGGATCATATTAACCTAATCCAGTGAGAAACAGGTGCGATCAGATCGACCAGCCAGTTAACTTCCTCCATAATCTTCACCAGAAATAGGAGCCGTAATTCTCCCATCGTGATCCCCAACTTTTCTGTTGGCTCGGGGTGGGAGATTTGCCAGCCTTGAACAGGGATTTACACATGCGCATCTCCCAGAGCCGGCAAACAGTCAGAGCACACTGGAAATTGGAGGGACAGCGGGTAAATTATTTAAATCTTTTTAAAGTATGTTTTAAATATGTTAATTAGTTCATTATTGGAAACTTTCAGGTCCTGATTGAATCTCCCATCCTGTCAGGAGTACTTCATTCCAGCAGGGTTTAGAGTAGCTCCCCATGTTCAGGGAATGAGCAGGAGACCCTGCCGGAATGAAGGGGGGCAATCGGCAACCACCGCCCCCCCCAGGGTCGGGTGGTGCCCCCGGCACTGCCCAAAGAGCAAAGTGCCCATGCCCAGAGGGCATCTTGGCACTGCCCACCAGGCATTGGGCAGTGCCAAGAGGGTAGGGCTTACTGTGGGTAAGACTTTGGGCAATCGGTGGGGATGGAGGGGTCCTGCTGCCACTCTGCAGACAGGGTCAGTCTGGGATGGGGCGAGGGCAGTGATTGGGGCAGGCTGGTGGTGGGGCTCTGCGGGGGAGGTCTACCTCCAAGGGGAACTGACCCCAGGGGTGGGTCAGCGGTGAGGGGGTGTCTGCCGGGTGAGGGGGGTGGAGGCGATCGCCACTGCTGGGTGGGGCGGTTAGTTGGGCTGTGCATTGCGGCGTTTGGGGATGGAGGGGATGTGGTCAGGGCTGGCCTGGGAATTGTTGTGGGGGTTGTGATCGGGCTCGAGTGAGCGGGGAGTCTGACAGATCAGAGCCACTGCGCATGCACAGAGTTCTAGAGCTGTCTAACTCCAGCACCAATAGCTTCCCCCCCCAGGCTTTTAAGATTCATGATTGGGAATTCAGAGATTCAGGTGAGGAGCTGAACTGACAAAACAGTTGGGATTTAGAACAGTTTTCCCACCAATTCAGTACTTTAGGAGAATTGCCCCCAGGATTTGAGAAGTTTGATGAAATATACTGCATAATATTCTGCTTGTGTTTAAAGCCTGTTTCTTGTATTCCAAAGGACCCTAAGACCATAAGATGTTAGAGCAGGTGTAGACCATTTGACCCATTGTGTCTGCCCCATCTGATAAGCCTCAACTCCATTATCCTGCCTTATCCCCACAACACTTGACTCCCTTACCAATTAAACATCTATCTATCTCAACCTTGAACATATACTTAATGATCCAACCTCTACAGCCTAGTGCTGTTGCCACCTTCAGAGCCACAAACAAGGCAATGGTTCTGGTAAGAAGAGTTTGCATATTGTGGGGAAGCACAGCTTTCAATGAGAAAAAGACAGAGAGATTCTGTAGACACAGTGCCGCCCATAGCTGTGGCTCAGCTGATATCTCCAGAAGGAAATCCATATTCATTCACAATGCAGAGCTCCCGTTAAATCCTCAGCAAACTTCACAATGTGTTGTTATATACTCAATAACACCAGCTTTAGTGATGGAATCACACTCTTGTGTGAACTTCCACCTTCTCTATTTTCTTCCACCTGTGGCCCTAACCAACAAGTTCGCTGCTGACAGTTTTGCATTTTGTCGTGCTTTTCATACACAATAAGAGTGCAGAAATAGGCACAAATCCTGCGGGGGCGGGGGCACACTTCCACTTTATTTAAATAGGGTGGGTTGTGCTGTCACTGAGCGGACCAGGATCCCAGCAAAATCCAAACAGAAAATCATGTTCTCCAGTTTGAAGAGCAAAGTTAGAAAGGGGAGCCATCTGTGTCCCATTTACCACCTCTTACACAGCCCAAATCTTTCCAAACTCATTGGAGGGGGGAGGGGATTTTTCACTGCCATTTTTATCAGAGAGGTGTGGAAAATCCAGCAGGGTGTCCCAATTATGTTTCACACTGACGAAAGAATGACCCAATTGTCCCCCCACCTCCCCCACCAGTGATGTAACAGGATTCCCAATGTTCAAATGTGGCCACATCATTTCCAAACATTTACTTCTCATTGTCAGGCCTCTACACCTGTGTAATACCACCAACCCCCACCCCAAAGAAAGTCCATTCACATCAGCGTGAGCGCAGACTGGTGTGAATTACAACTGATTTCCTGAGGCATGCACTGGCCGGCAGACCTCCCAGAGGAGCTCAGGTGATGTATTGCTCAGGGGGGAGAGGGTCACTCCCTGGCACTACCCAGGCATTGCCCCTTGGCATTGGGGGGTTGCATGATGGTGGGTTGGGTGGTTGCATGGTGCAGGAAAGTTCATATGAACTGTCATGCGTTGGGCAGTCCTTTGCAAATGATGCCTTAATCTTCAAAAAACAAAGTTGCTGGTGGGGCAGGACCTGATTGATCCACCCTGCCAGCGTGATGTCATTTAACCCGCCCCTTTACATTATGTGCAGTAGGTTCCAAACAAAATGGCGGAGAAAGCCACTTTTCCCATCTGCTATTGGCCTTTGCTGACATTCAGGAAAGATCCTTCCGTTGAGTGAGATGGGTCTAAGCTAATTTTGTCCTGCCCCATTCATCATAGAATCCCTAAGGTGCAAAAGGAGGCCATTTGGCCAATCAAGTCTGCATCAACCACCATCCACCAGACCCTATCCCCCTAACCCCACACATTTACCCTGCTTGTCCCCCTGACACTATGGGGCAATTTGCCATGGCCAATCAGCCTAACTTGCTCATCTTTGGATTGTGGGAGAAAACCGGAGCACCCAGAGAAAATCTACACAGTTAAGGGGAGGACATACAGGCTCCTCACAGTCAGTCACCTGAGGCTGGAATTGAACCCAGGTCCCTAGCGCTGTTAGACAGCAGTGCTAACCGTTGTGCCACCATGCCGCCCACACAGTATAATTGCAGTACATTAGTCTAATCTGAAGTCAATTACGGTTCAATTGCTATTAGTGAGGGATTTTTTGCAGATTGTCAAATGCTTGTATACTTCCCACTCTGAATCCATCTGCAAACATCCTTCAGCAATTATAATTAACCTCCGCATGAATTCACCATGTTTTAAATATCGTTTTAGTGCTTTGAATTGTCACATCCGAGCTGTGACAGACATGACCAAGCCTATTACGGTGTATGATTGGAATATGGGTGCAGGGATGAAATCATCTAAAACAGAGGTAAACAGAAGTAACTAAGTTCAATTCTAAAACATTTAAAAAATGTTGACATAGGGTGGGATTTTCCCAAGCCCCTGCGGCCTGTTTGTTTGCCAGCAGAGGCAGATTGTCATTGGCCACTGGTGGGATCTCCCTGTCCTGCCAATATTTATGGCGTTTTGTGTGGCTTGTCTGTCCTGCTGCCGGGGTAGGTGGGTGGGGTGGGGGCGGTCACCCTGGGGGTGCCAACTTTGGCAGGATGGAGAGATCCCACCATTGGGAAGATCTGGAGAATTCCTCCCAGTGAAAGAAAGTGTCACAGTTGGAGTCTTCACCTCTGCACCAACAGGAGAGTTGATCCGAATAAAAACTGAATGAGATAAACTGGGGTGGCACAGTGGTTAGCATTGCTGCTTCATAGCGCCAGAAACCTGGATTTGATTCCTGGCTTGGGTGACAGTCTGTGTGGAATTTGCACATTCTCCCCATGTCTGCATGGGTTTCCTCCGGGTGCTCTGATTTTCTCCCACAGTCCAAAGATGTGCAGGTTAGGTTGGTCACGTTAAATTGTGCCTTAGTATTAGGGGTTTTGGCTAGGGTAAATGCATGGAGTTATGGAGACAGGGCCTGGATGGGATTGTGATTGGTGCAGACTCAATGGCTTGAATGGCCTCCTTCTGCACAGTAGGATTCTATAAAATGTTATTTAACAATTAATAATGCTCTTTCCTAATGAATTGTAAATGTGTTGGTGAAATAATTGCAAAATATTTTAATCTTTTTTTGGTGCAAAGGGGAGAACTGGGAGCCTGCAATTCCTGTGCCATACGGAAATTCCAGGATTCTCCATATTTCCTGGATAATCCCATTTGTAGGAAGTGCCTCCAATCTCTTGAATTTGAGTTCAGGATTTCTGAATTGGAGGTTGATTAGAGACAAAATTATATTGGAAATTCTGGGTATGCTTTCCATGAACAAAGTAGATTGAGGGGAGCTTTGAAAAGGTGAACAAGATTGAGAGGTTTGGATAAGATGGACAAGAAAAATCTCTTCTGATGAGTTGATGGTACAAGGAGAAGACGGCACACATTTAAGACTTTGACCTTAAGAGATGCAGACGCAATGTGGGGAAAGAACATTTTTACAAAGTGAGTGCCCACCAGGGTGATGGATGTAGAGACAGTCAATGATTTCAAAAGGAAATTGGATGGGCATTTGAGTGAAATAAACTTGCAGGGACAGGGACTGATTGGGGGAAGAATACTGGCCAGATTGCTCTGCCAGGTACTGGCATGGAACAGATGGGCTGAATGGCTTCACACTGCCAGGGATGACTCTATGGTTATGGTAGGTCATTGGATATGGTGAGAAAAGGCAGGCACGATGAGAAGTCTCTAAGGGTGTGACACATTCAGGCCAGTTTTTGGCATGGATTCCAGTGAGGCAAAGGCATCTTGGTGGGCTGCAGTGAGCAGATCACTGCACTGGGGGAGAAAAATGACTACAGAAGGACACAACAGAGACCCATCTTTATTGTTCCTGTCTGGGAATCCTGCACCCTCCAGACTCTTCACTGCTATCTCTCTCTGTGAAATCCTGCAGCCTCCAAACAGACCCTTCACTGCTATCTCTGTCTGAAGAGAGCTCCCCCACACAAAACTGACATCGGGACCCCCCTCCTCAGCAACACTGACATCAGGGTGACCCCCCCACACACAACACTGATAATAGAACTCCCCACAATACCAGCGTCAGGACCCTTCCCACCTCATAATACCGACATGATCTTTCCCCCACGCACCACAATGCCAACATTACAGCCCCATCCCCTCACAGGCATTGAGGCTCTCAACCCCCATCCACTCCTGGATGGCACTGCCAAGTTGATACTGTCAGCACAATGCCAGATCCAGCCCAGCCATGTCCCTTACCACCCATGGGCTATAACTCTCTCCGTAGCCTTAATTTGTCATGATGACAGGTTATCACCAGCAGTGGCATCATGCTGGCTGGGCAGATGTTACGACCATAAGGCTGATAAATAGATATTACATCATTAAAATGTTTGGAAATCAGGTTCACGCCCTTTCTTACCCCATAACCAACGGAGGTTGATCTCAAACTGTCACCAAACTCTCACCAATTTTTACAGATGCACCATAGAAGGCATTCTTTCTGGTTGTATCCCAGTTTGGTATACCTCCTGCTCTGTCCAAGACAGCAAGAAACTACAAAGGGTCATGAACAAAGCCCAGTCCATCGTTCAAACCAGCCTCCCATCCATTGACTCTGTCTACACTTCTTGCTGTCTCAGAAAAACAGCCAGCATAATTAAGGATCCCATCCTCCCTCGACATTCTCTCTTCCATTTTCTTCCATCAGGCAAAAGATACAGAAGTCTGAGGTCACGTACCAACCGACCGCTTCTTTCCTGCTGCCATCAGAATTTTGAATGGACTTACCTCGCGTTAAGTTGATCTTCCTCCACACTCCACTAGAAGTGTCACACTTATCCTGCGCTCCATCCTTTCCTTCTCCCCTCTGTGCTCTGTGAACGGTATGGTTTGTCTGCATAGCACGCAAAACACAATAATTTTTACTGTATCTCATTTCATATGACAATAATAAATCAAATCAAATCAGATTCTAACCATATACAAATCAAATCAAAAACTGAGACCTTGCCACTGCAAATTTTTGGCCATTCGCAAGATTTAACGACCATGATGGGATTTGCAGCTACGATCAACAGGTCCACTAAATTGCGGTGTGTATGTTAAAACTGTCAAGGAAAATATTATATACATGATCATCTATGTACACACTGCTGATGTTGAGGTAACACTAACAATCTATTGCCAATGCCTATTTGACATTGAATGCTGGCACTAGGTATCCTGGATACTTCCATCTGCAAGCTTAACAAGGTGCTACTGATTTCCTAAGCCTTCTCCTTGTCTGCAGCTATCTGTTGTGAGATGATTGGAAGGCCATCTCTGTTTTTCTGTCTCTCCCTCAGGTTCTGTACTCTCTTCCATTGAAAAGATGGAAAGAAAAAAAATATGAATGGAGGTAAATCATGTGCCCATTCAATTGATGGGGAATACATGTTGATAGTAACTATCAGCAAAAGGTGTAACCTTACACCAAGGTGATAGTGTGATATGGATGGAGATGTGGGCTAGGAGGAAGTGTATAAGCGGGGAGAAATGGGTCCACCTGCGAGCTATGACTCTGAGAGGTGTGACATGCTGAAGTAGCTTTGAGAAGAAATTTTAAGCAGGGGTGTTATAATACACACATTAGAATTTAGTTATATAGCCACTGTACTTACCTTACCTGCCCTGATTAGGTCAAGAAATTGCTTTTGACACTGGACCCACAAGCATGGCACCACCACACTCCTGTTGCTGATTCCATGTGTGACCTTCAGTTACAGTTTCTTTGCTTCAACTTCCATCATTAGCATCCAGAGAGGTTCAGCTAAAATGAGGAGCAGACTTTGAACATGTGGGCTCCATCCTGCTAATGCCTCCTGTCCCTTTTCCAACTCCACAGTGCACAATTGGACTGTCTCTTTAAATACTGGAGGTGAAGTTGACTCATTCAGGTCATCATCACGCCTGCTCACTCTAGTTGAAATCACCTGGCAATACAATGTCTCGGTCACAAAGCCACTGATATGCTGCACTTGTTCTGGATTTCACATCATTATTTGTCAAAGTGGACTGCCCTTTAAGGTTCTGGTTTTATTCCCTGCCCCCACCCCACCCCACCCCTATGCTGGCCATTTCAATCTTTGGTTACCCAGTGTTCAGGGCAACTGGAGTCACGGGAACTTGTTGTTCAGTCTGCATCTGGACTTGGAGGAATCCATTATGTACAGCTGCAGGATTGCTTGCCCCTGGTCTGATCTCAGTTGGACTGGGAAGCAAGAAGAATGTCAACAACATGTCTGATATTTGCTTGATACCTTCCACACACAAATTGAAGTCTATTACAGGAGGGTGATACTTCACTTTGTTTTGACGGTCTATACGGTGTACAGGAGGAATCATAGATTGCCGAGTGTAATGTGACAATGATACATCGAGTATTTGCATTTCCTGTTGCATTACAGCCCATCTGTCATTCATGAACCAATTTGCTTTGCTGCTCCAGATATCCACAAATGCCATTTATCTCCTACACATTTGGCACTTTACCACAAAGCTTGGTGTTGTCAGCGAGCGTTATAATACCATTATCATATTCCAGTAGCAAACATGCTCTCATTCATCAGCAATGTGCACTACAAGAGATACAAAACCATTACATTTATAACACGACGAGATGAATTTTAACATAGTGCAGAGGATGGGGAACTGTTGGAATTGTTTGGCTATTTTACTTCCCACACAATTTCCCTTTCCGAGGCAGGCAGTGTCAAACCAGCAGATAATTCGATCCAATGAGTTGCCCTTCAGGTGGGTTAGTTTAAAATTACCAACCTGCCCCTTGACTAGTCCACTCCTATTCCATCAATGCTTCTTCTGTTTCTGTCTTGTTCCAAGTCTAGCAAGTGATACTGCACAAAGTCTAGTTATATAGCAAAGCTTCCAGAAGGCAAAGGCCTACCTGAATTTTCAACAAGCACAGGCCACTATTATTTCCCACACAATGTTGCTAAAATAAGAGTGGTGGGCACAGGTTCAAGGCCCCTGCATACGGCCAAAATCATTGAGTGAGCTATATTGTGATGACTGTCATACAAATGTGCTGATGTAAGGAGCAAGTTACCAAATTAGGTCAACACATGTGCAGGCAACATTTTTGTTAATCACTACTGATGTAACCAGTGTTTGCAGTGAGTGGCTGGAGGAGTTTGGAGGCTTGTGATACTGATTGCAGAACACCAGGGAATATTTTCTCTGTTCTTCTTGAATCTTGGAGTGGGAAATCAGTATGTTACATATGTGACTGAAGAGAGAACAATGGGGCTATAGCAGTGGTAACTTCACAATGGAGAGATAAGGAAATTGACATGTGCTGTAAAAAGTCGACTTCATGGGGAAATAAAATGAAAGGGAAAGAAATGGTATCACTGCAGAAACCTAGGGAAACAAGAGAGAGAGACAATTAAACATAAGAGCTGAAGAAAGCTGCAGCTATAGTCCCCTGAGAGAAGCAGCCATTTCCTGCCTTCAATGAACCAGAAGATTATTTCCCAGATGTGGCCACTTTAACCTGGTTGCGGTAATTATTTGCTGGATTTAATTCCTAGAGTTACTTAATATTGGATGCTGTTTGGGAAAAGCAGTGTATCAGAGTTCAAGTAAAACATGGATAGTGGGGACAAAGGAATAGTTTCATATAAAATTATATGTGTATAGCCATCAGTATCCTTAATTATTGTAGAGTATTATAGACATTCTTGTCATGTGTGTTTTTGTGTTCCTTTTGAGTTAATCAATCTTCTTTATAAATTGTTCACACACAATGACAGGACTATTTCTTTACTGAGCTGCACATTGTTCCTCACATAATACAAAAAAAAACACATTCACTACTATGAACCAATGTTTCAAGGTTACCCAAGGTTTGGGATATGCTTGCATATGGCTCATAATGCTTATGAAATTGGTGTACCTCTAAGAGTTTTTTTCATATCATGCTCTCTTCAGCTCACAGCCTTAGCTGATGTCGCTGTTGCCAAGCTGTCTATGTGAAGTCCTTTTATTGCTCCTTAAGTGGCTTAAATAGGAGTTGTTTATTTTTACTTTGGGAATTAGCTTTATGACCCTGAATTGCCAGGAGGAAGAATGTTTGCAACTCAGGTGACGCAAGATCTTCCATTTTCAGTTCTGAGCTGCAGGTTTTAGTTTTAGAAGGGACATCAAACTGGAAAGAAGCATTTCTCTCTATCTCTCCCTGATTTTGGAAATTCTGCTGATTAGCTGGAAATCTTCCTGGAGTAGAATCTCTGCTGTTGGTACTTTGACCAGAGTCTTTCCCTAACCTCCTGGGAAGCTGTTCTGACTTCAAACTGTCTTGAGTATATGAGAAGAACTGCAGCATCCATCCAAAGAACTCAGTTCCAGTGTCTCGTAAGCATTAATCTTTGCTGTGTTAGACCTGTGGAAGGGTTTTGTTTATAGGATTGGTTTGATTAGAACATCTGAGATACATTTGTAGAGGATTATACATTATTGTGGGGCATTTCTGTTTATAATTGGTAACAGTTATTGCTAGTATTCTTAATATACATGTTAACTATATTCTTAAATAAACTTTGTTTAATAAAATCTCCCCAATGGGTATTTGAATCAAATCTGAGGTGAAACATGTCATGCTTATCCTAGCCAAATTCAAGGTACAAAACTTATGATCCAGGCGGGCTTCATAAAACACTTTGGAGTTGTTGACCTGAATCATAATACACTTGTGATGCAGAGACAAGAATGCTACTAATCAAGCCATAGCATTAGTGTCTGATGGCTCATCACATACGGATCTAGACTCAATATAGCCTCAAAGATATGCACAGTGCATACCTGAACTGGTGGCTCTGAGTGTAAGGTTAAATGATGATTCTTCTATATTAGAGGTTTTGTGCTGTTCTCAACCTTCCTCACAACGCTGCAGTGACTGGTCAGGTGCAAACTCTTGACTATCTTAAAGCACAAAAGCATAAGGAGGAGTGGAGGGGAGGGGTCAATGGAGAGACGGGGTGGGGAGAAAATTAAGAATTTCATGATCACTCCAGCTCCACGTTGTGGCTTTGTACAGGATAAGGGTGAGGAATGAGTGAATAATTTGCGTAAGGCAGCACCTCGTCATCATCCTCAGTGGCTTCAGCAAGTTCCACTGGCTCTGAGGCACCTGATCCAATGATTCTTTGCACCATCTCCAAGAGGGAGATGAGGAGGATCAAGCCTCATTGGTCTTCCACTGATGTGGGTTTCCTGCCTGTTGATGACTTTGCCTTCTCCTGCAAGACAGAGGGCAGGACGTCAGTGACAGTGCTCCAGTGTGGATGTGCCTACAATAGCTGAATAGCTATGGCTTCAGGAGACATGTAGAGATGCATGTGCAGCTGGCCTTGTTCAAAGGGTAAATGGGGTAAGCTTTAGTACAAGGATGTTGGGATGAGTCTTAAGTAATAGTGAGTATAGCTGGTGAATGATAGAAATGTGATGCATTACACAGTTGGAGAAGTGTGTATGTTGTGTAATATACAGATGTGTTCATGTACCTTGACCAGGTATGTGAGATCACTAAACTCTTCTGAGCACTGCTGCCATATCCTGATTGTGGAGGTCTCTGTATCAACAGCCCTTGCCATTTGCTCCAATCCATTCTAAAGCTCATTGTTCTATCCCCAACTGTGAAAACATGACCTCTTTCTTGGCCTCCACCTGCCTGACCCCTGCCTTCAGAGCCCTGACACTGAAGAAGAGACTCCTTTCCTTGTTGATATATTTCTTGTTCCTGAGTGTTTGTAAGTGATCATCCTACAGCCTGCTCTACATTACTCCAGCTTTCTTTTACAAGGGTTCTAACAGTCACCCAGGGCCATAATCCTGGAGATGAGGCAGATACACAAATTTTTGATGCTGCCTACCTTGTTTTGAAACAGCTTGTGCTTTAATTATAATGTATAATGTTAGCAAGTGTGAGGTTATCCGCTTTGGCAGAAATAATAGTAGGAGGGGTTACTACTTAAAGGGCGAAAAGCTGCAGCAGGCTACGGTGCAGAGGAACCAGGGGGTCCTTGTGCATGAGTCGCAAAAACCCAGTCTGCAGGTGCAGCAGGTGATCAAGAAGGCGAATGGGATGCTGGCCTTTATAGCAAAGGGGATAGAATATAAAAGCAGGGAGGTCTTGCTGCAACTGTACAGGGTACTGGTGAGGCCGCAGCTGGAGTACTGTGTGCAGTTTTGGTCACCGCACTTGCGCAAGGATATATTGGCCTTGGAGGGAGTGCAGAGGAGGTTCACTAGGTTGATACTGGAGATGAGGGGGTTGGACTATGAAGTGAGACTAAATAGACTGGGTCTGTACTCGTTGGAGTTTAGAAGGATGAGGGGGGATATTGTAGAGACGTATAAGATAATGAAAGGGATGGATAGGGTAGAGGTAGAGAGATTCTTCCCACTTAGAAAGTATAGCAGGACTAGAGGGCACAGCCTCAAGATAAGGGGTGGTGCAGTTTAGATCGGAGTTGAGGAGGAACTTCTTTACTCAAAGGGTGATGCATCTCTGGAATTCTCTGCCCGTTGAAGTGGTGGACGCTACCTTGCTGAATATATTTAAGTCATGGGTAGCTAGGTTTTTGATAGACAAGGGAATTAAGAGTTATGGGAGAAAGCGGGAAAGTGGAACTGATCCACTTCAGATCAGCCATGATCTTATTGAATGATGGAGCAGGCTTGAAGGGCTAGATGGCCTACTCCTGCTCCTATTTCTTATGTTCTTATGTTCTTATAACCCCTCTCCCACGCCCAACAAAATGGAACTAGCCACAAGACATTTATTCCCATTTAAAAGTCTCACATGTGGAACTTTATCAAATGCCTTCTGAAAATTGAAATAAATTATGCCAACAGAAGTGTTGTCATCCTCTAGAGCTAAAAGATGACAGTAGATCAGTGAACTCTGGCATATTGGTACTGTGTTAATTCCCTTCTGAATGACAGTTTTTACGTTAGACATTGTCATCGGTGTTAATGCTCTCAAGTATCTCCTTTGTTGCCAATATTAAGCTGATGACTCCTAATTTCCAGGTTTATAGCTCATCCCATTTTTTAATACCAATATAATATTCACTGTCTTCCAGTCCCGTAGTTTCAATTTCCAATATTTATGGAGCCCTACAAATTCAGATGAGCTTTATTAGAGTCCCATATAATTACAGTAAATTAATTGGAACTATTTAAATTTATAGCCACAGTGGAATCTCTTTTTGCTCTCCATATCTAATATGTGATAAATGTTTCTTTTCACATTGGCTACTCTTCACTTTCTCTAAAGCTGAAGTTCAACCGCAATTGAAATTCTGCCCCTTTATCTTCCTTCCCAAGGCAAGATGGAGGAAAGACACTTGTCATTTGATTTACTTAGCTGTGCACCTCTCAGCTACAATCTCCCTCTCAGTTTCTTCACTTTGTTGGCGTTAGTGTTCCTCTCAAAGTGGAATTCTTTCTGTAATTTTGACTTCTTACCTACTCTTTGCTTTCCATTGTTGCCTATTCTGTCAAATCATCAATGAATGATTTTGGCTTACTTTTCTCAAAATTATAGTATGCCCTCGCTACTCAATTATCCCTCTGAGTTGCAATTCCCAGGCTTTTAATAACCATGAGTGGGATCACATAATAATCATTTACTCCTCTCCTCTTCAATTCATTCAACATTGGAGGCACCCTGCCCTTCAAATGTTTATATCAATGAAAATAAGACAAGAATTCCAAATAGCTTCCTATCCTAACCAGGAAAAGATAGTCCAATTCTTCGCACTCTTACTTTGTGTTTTGTTAATGTTTCTGCGTGCTATTAATGATTTTGTGTGTTACTCATCTTTGTGTGTGTTATTAACATTTGTGTCTTATTAATCTTTGTGTGTGTTACTAATGCTTTTGTGTTATTAATGTTTTTATGTGTTCTTAATGCTTGTGTGTCTTCTTAACATTTGTGTCTTATTAATGCTTTTGTTATTAATGTTTTTATGTGTCATGAATGCTTTTGCGTGTTACTAATCTTTGTACATACTGCTGATTTGTGTGCATGTTATTAATGTTTATGTGTGTTTGTGTGCGTAAAGATGTACACCTGGGGGCTTCTTAAGCTGAAAAATTGACTTTATTTACAAGGTTGCTTTATTAACTGTATGCTGCAAACTAGTCCATTGTACACTCTCTCTCTGACAAGGAAAACACCTCCCCTTTGAGAGATTCCTCACACGAAGTATTGATTGGTTATTGAGACCACACAGACCTTATTCAGTAAGGTTGGCCTAAAAGTCACGATTATCATAGTCTGTTACGTTTCCAAATATTACTAATCTTTGTAAGTTTTGATGTTTGTGCGCGTAACAACTTTAATCAGACAATTGAAGTTCGCCTGTTAGAATGTGAGTTCCCTGATTAAGGGCCAAATTGATGAGCCAATCAGGGAGCCGCTGGTATAGACTACTAACTGAAAGCACGTTGTCAGACTTGTAAAGGGATTTTGGTGAAGGGATTTCTGCCCCTGCAGACTTATTACAGTGTGGATTGCTAATGTTAGTGTGTTATTAATGTTTGTGTGTGTTATTTTTCTCTGTGTGTATTGCTAATCTTTGTGTGTTTTATTTCCTGTTAAAAATACCTGAGTCAAATATTGGTTAAAAATCACCTTTAAGCTGTCTTATTTGAATTGACTTGAATGGTTCAATGAACAGAGGAAAATGAGCAAAAAGTGAACTTTTGTTTCAATTCTTTCTGTTTCCATCCTTTCCTGCTGTTTTATACATGGCAGCACTCCCGTGAACATTGCCTATCCCAAAAGCTCAACAAATGGTCATTGATCACGTATGAGCCTCACACAGTCAGTGCCAGAGAAAATTGCCCATCTCCTATCTTCCCTCTACACAGTGCAAAATTGCTGTTCAGGAGTTCAAAGTTTCTGTGGCATGGAAGCATTTGACATATGGGGTGGAATTTTAAACATCGATCGTGATTTGATTTGATTTACTATTGTCATATATATTAGCATACCGTGAAAAGTATTGTTTCTAGTGCACTGTACAGACAAAGCATACCATACACAGAAAAGGAGACAAGAGACTGCAGAATATAGTGTTACTGCAGAATATAACCAGGGTATAGAGAATAATCAACTTAATGCAAGGTAGGTCCATTCAAAAATCTGATGGCAGCAGGGAAGAAGCTGTTTTTGAGCAGGTTGATAAGTGATCTCAGGCTTTTGTATCTTTTTTCCAATGGAAGAAGGTGGTAGAGAGTATGTCCAAGATGCATGGGACTCTTGATCATGCTGATTGCTTTTCCAGGCAGCGTCAATGGATGGGAGGCTGGTTTGAGTGATGGACTGGGCTTTCTTTATTCACATGTCTTTGTAGTTTCTTGCAGCCTTGGACAGAGCAGGAGCCATATCAAGCTGTGAAAAAACCAGAAAGAATGTTTTCTATTGTGCATCTGTAGATGTTGATGAGAACTGTAGTGGACATGCCAAATTCCCTTAGTCTCCTAAGAAAGTAGAAATATTGGTGGGCTTTCTTAACTATAGTATTAGCATGGAGGGACCAGGACAGGTTGTTGATGATCTGGACACCTAAGAACTTAAAACTCCTGACCATTTCTACTTCGCCCCCATTGATGTAGATAGGGACATGTTCTCCATTACGTTTCCTGAAGTCGATGACTATCTCCTTCGTTTTGTTGACATTGAGGGAGAGATTATCGTCGTTGCACCAATTTACCAGATTCTCTATCTCTTTCCTGTACTCTGTCTCATTATTGTTTGAGAACTGACCAACAACTGTCATCAGCAAATTGGAGGGGAATTTGGCCATTCAGTCAGAGGTGTATAAGGAGTACAGTAAGGGGCTGAGGACACAGCCTTGTGGGACACCGGTGTTGAGGGTGATCGTGGAAGAGATGTTGATGTCTACTTACTGACTGCAGTCTGTGGGTTAGGAAGTCTAGGATCCAGTTGTAGAGGGAGGAGCCAAGCCCCAGGCCACAAAGTTTGGACTTGAATCTTGTAGGAATAATGGTGTTAGGGGCTGAGCTATAGTCAATAAATAGGAGTCTGACATGTGTCTTTGTTATCTAGATATCCCAGAGTTGAATGCAGGGTCAGGGAGATGGCGTCTGCTGTGGACCTGTTGTGAACGTAATTGGTCCAGGCAATCTGTGAGGCTGGAATTGATTTGTGCCATGAATAACCTTTCTAAACACTTCATAATGATGGATGTCAGAGCTACTGGCCATATTCATTAAAGCACGTTGCCTGACTTTTCTTTGGTACCGAGATGATCGTTGTCTTCGTGAAGCAGATGGAGACCTCAGATTATTGTAAAGAGAGGCTGAAGATGTTCGCGAATACTCCCGCCTGCTGATCCATGCAGGATCTGAGTGCTCATCTGGGTACCCCATCCAGGCCAGTCGCTTTCCGTGGGTTGACCTTCGAGAAAGCTGCCCTGACATCTGTAATAGTGACCTCGGATACAGGTTCAGCCATGACTTTAGGGGTGGAGGGTATGATCAAAACAGTTGTGAGGTTGAATTGTTGCCGATGCAGTTTTTAAGTATGAGTCAGCTGTTTTCTCTCTCTCACTTTGGATACCATGCCTTGAAAGGACATTAGTGACCATGGACTCTATGTCAGTCGATGATTATGGACTATACTTGCCACTATAGTGCACTGACTTGCCATAGCCTTCTGCAGATAACGATCAGGAATCTCTAGCACTCGTCCCTTCTTTCACTAGCATATATTGGAAGATTTATAAGTTGTTAAGTGTTTGGTCATACTGTGAACACACTGTCCTTGGCCATCAAGTCTTGGAATGGGACCTGAACATAGAACTTTTGACTCAGAGGCAGGGACACTATCCATTGCACTGCGAAACCTCCCATGCAAACTGTTCTACATTTTACAATTCACAGGAATACATATTGCAAAGTTACTGTGGCAACTTACACAGGACAGGTACCCAGTATCTGGCAGAACCACTTCAAACAGAAGAATGGATGAATATGTCTGTGGTTGATAAGCACCTAATGTTCATAACAACTACACACTATCTGTTACAACAGATGGAACTGGAGTGTGGCTTTAACAGGACTGGAGCAAATTCACTTTCCTGACCTCCTGTGGAATATTTATGACTTTGGATGGGACTGGAGGTGAAGTAAAGAAATTATTCATCAGTTTTATTAACTTAATGTTAATGTATTTTAATTAAACCATCTGATCAGGCATCATACAGCAACAGCCAGTTATGTTTAGTCCCTGAGGTGGATAATGTTTAAACTAATCTAACCCTTTCAGCCCATTTCTCAAACACACCCCGTTCTATAAATTTTACCCTTCAAATAACTCACCATTCTGAACTGGAAATAGGTCACAGTTCCTTTACAGTCACTGGATCCAATCCTATAACTCTGTCCCTAACAGCACTGTTAGTGTACCTACACCACATGGACTGCAGCAGGTCAAGGCAGATATTCACTACCATCTTCTCAAGGAAATTTGGGATGGGCAATTAAAATGCTGACCTCGTCAGCAACACTCATATCCCATTAAAAAGAACTTTAAAGAGATAAGAAAAGCCTGGAGTCAATTGAAGACTAATTGTCAAGACTCATGAGTATTTGCCTCCACACTTGGATCCCAAATCTGGAAGAGGCAGCTGAAAAGAGTCTGCCAAATCCAGCAGAAAACGATTACATCTCTTTTTCAAAATACCTTTTTCAAAGTTTGTTTGCAGTTATAATTTACTGCTATCAGTTTGACTTTCATGCACATTACATGAATGACATTTTTTTTTAGGAATGACATGCGACAAAACTAGCACCCAGCGAATTGTCTCCAAACTCCTTTTTAGGATAAACAGATCAATTTAGTTGTTAAAGTGGACCAATCCTCCCATTTCACCTTTCACTACACCATTGACTGATTGCCAGGGAGTGCAAGAACCTTTCCACTCTTTAGATCTGAACACTGGAGCTGAGTGTGAGGTAAGCTGCAATCATCTTGTATGTTCACATTAGCACAGAGGACACAAATCTTTGTTTGGCTGTAACATTGCTTCTGTGAGTAAAAATCTAGAGACATGCTAATGCAGTGGTCCAGCATTATCAGCTGTTTGCTTGCTCAGGCCTTGTTAATAGGTAATTAACAGACAGTATGCCAAAAGTATGCATCATTAATAATGCCATTGTAAACAATGGGATCAAAGCAGTGGAAAGAACTGGAGGGAATCAAGCTGGAATCATTTCTGTTGATGTTATAGTCAACTTTGCTCGACAGGTTGGAAGGGAAGGTATGTAGATGGAAAATCACCAGCACTTGTCACTGTCCCAGCCTGTATGTCTGCTGCAGTTAACAGAATTACTTTGGCCTCATAAGTATGAATACAATGCTCCAATTTCACCTGTAAAGAAATGGGGAAAGACATCTATCTTAAAACATACACGCTGATTACATACAGAAGGAAAAGGAACTGAAGGTTTTGGGTGATCTCTCCCTGACATTAAGAACATAGGAGCAGGAGTAGACCGTAGGGAACCTCAAACCTGCTCCGCAATTCAGTATAAAAATGGCTGATCTTCTGCCTTAACTCTACTTTCCCACCTGTGTCCCAGGTCCCTTCAAAAAACTCTGTTTATCTCAGCCTCAAATATCTTCAGTGATGAAGCATACACTTGCCTCTTCGCTAGTACTTACAAAGATTCTCAACCCTGCTGGTGATGAAATCTCTCCTCATCTCAGTCTCAAATAGTTGATTCCTTTATCCTGGTTCTCTGCTTCCAGACTCTTCAGCCAAGAGAGAAACCTCAGTGCCTACCCTGTCAAGCCCCTTTGGAATCTCACATGGGTCAATGAGATCATCTCTCATTCTTCAAAATGCTAGAGAATATTGATCCAATTTACCAACACCCTAGGAACTAATCTGGCAAACTTTATTATACTACCTCCAATGTAAATATATTCTTCCTTAATATGGAGACTAAAACTGAACCCAATACTCCAAGTGTGGTGTCATCAAATACCCACACAAGACTTCCTTACTCTTGTACACCAATCCCAGTAAGACAGTAGTGACAAAGCAATGGTGAGCTTAGTTCACTTGGTGAAGCAACTAATAGCTGAATATATTGAACCAAGAAGGATTTATATTCAATATCTAGCTGAGCCACTGCAAAAGGCACCTAGATTAAGGGAGGGATCGATTATCTGAGTTTTACCCCTATTTCTCATTGGCGAATGAAATTCTTTTAGTTGATTATTTTCAAAGTTAATCTTTCAAGGAAAAGAAAATGCCATCAGACTATTATTTCTTCACCCCAACCATAGGTGATTTCAATCTCGTGCATTAATCTGATGAGGCAAGTTTCAGGAGTTCTAAACATACTAATGAGATGATACTGTGCCTTTAAGGAATGGATTTATATCTTGTTTCTTGTGAGGGGCAAGTTTAAAATTCAATTTCTGGTTTACCTGGTGCTAATTTGTCTCTGAACCAAGCAGCTCCATGCAAAAATACAGGAGACTAATTGTTCCTAGGTAATGAGGTTGTTTTAATCTGAGTAATGCATTTTTGTTCATTTTTATTTTTCCTCTGAGGTTTCAGAGTAGGGTTTGATTAAGTTGATTGACAAGAGGCAAAGTAATGTGAATGGGCAGAGCTGAGCTTACAGAGAAAAACAGTTTAGTTCTGCTTGATCCTAAAAGAATCAAGAGGTATTTCTCTCTCCCTCTCTCCCTCTTTGGAGGCTGCTGCTTGTGCATTGGAAGACGGGTATCTCTCTCCAGAAGTGTTAAAAAACCTCTAAGACTGCGAATGAGTAAACACACATAAGCCTATGTTGTTCGCTAACTGATTTTTGAAACTGGACGGCATGTGGCACAGTGGTTAGCACTGTTGCCTCACATTGCCAGGGACCTGGGTTCAATTCCAGCCTCGGATGACAGTCTGTGTGGAGTTTACGCATTCTCCTCTTGTCTGCGTGGTTTTTCTCCGGATGCTCTGATTCCCTCCTACTGTCCAAAGATGTATGGGTTAGGTTGATTGGTCGTGCTAAACTGCCCCTTGATGTCAGGGGGACTTGCAGGGTAAATACATGTGGTTACGGGGATAGAACCTGGGTGGGATTGTTGTTGGTGCTGACTCAATTGCCTGATGGCTCATTTTTACACTGTAAAGATTCTATGATTCGCCAGGGGTTTGAGTCTATGGGGAATATTGCTTAAACAGGAACTGATGGAGATTGGTTAGCACTTAAGAATTGAATCTTGTCATGTTTAAGGATTTCAATTGATAAAAGTTAAGTTAATTCATTTTGGAATAGTTGCGCTGTATTGTTAAATGAAGTTTGTTTTGATCAAAGCTTCCTAGTGGGTTAATAGAATTACATCTAGAATGATCCTCACATGAATATCAAAATAAAAAGAAATGGTTGGAGTCTAGCCTAACTTCATAATATACCATGGTGTTTCTGATCTGATTCCTAACATTAGTTATCTAGAATATTATACCATCCACGTGCAGTAAGTGTCCCTTTAATCCTTTGATTGCCTTCGTGAAGGGCAATAGAGAATCCTCCTATCCTAACTTCTCTGTCACCATGAACACAAAACAGAATTTTAATTGCCCTGGGAAAAGGCCTTCCATCCTGAACGAGAGGTGGTCAGGCTTGGTGAGCTGCTTCTCTGTACCATAACAGTTCAGCACTGACTGTTGAGACTCCCATGAAGAATGCTTCGGCAAGAGATGGTCATAGAAAGGCATTGTAGACTGAGTTAACATAAGTGATTAAGACCAGCAAATAAAAGTTGAAGGGGAGAAACTGATTGGAGAATGGGAAGGTTAATTAATGTAAAAAAAAAGGGTGCTCTTAGAGTTACGGCCTGCTCCTGGGGTCAGGTACAACCAATCTGACTGTGACCATGCATACTGTCTTAGATCTATCAGTAGTTGATATCAGAACTGCTGTTTAAAATGGGAAAACATTTCTTTCTGCGGCACATTTATTTGATGAAGCCATCAATCACTGTGACAGGCAGATTAATTTGCCAAAAGTATAAATTATTTTGAAAAAAAACATATCCTGTGTGCTTTTTTCATGTATTAATGAAGCATGATAATTAAATCTCATTTGCACATTCAAGTTTGGTCAGAACAGAAATTCTCAAAGTAATCTAAGCTGAATGAGAATGTGAGGAGTGCTATTCACAAGAAATTGAGTTACTTTAGTAGTTTATTAACACTTTCTATCCCAATCAGCAAAAAATTAATTAAGTATCTGTGTTGGGTTAAAAGATTCACAAGTGCTGGCTAAACTGAACTCCGTTAGTAAATGTTGCATCGTACCATTGATTTGTCTCACTAATTGTTTGAGGTCCAGTACTGGATGAGTACAAATCTCCTCCAACTAAATATTAGGTAGACCAAAGACTTGGTTCCAGCCACAAACCCAATGCATTAACTACTGACTCCATCCTGCTACTAGGGCACTGTCTGAAGCCTAACCAAACCATTCAAAACCTTAGCATCCTTATAACCTTGAAATGAACTTTGGACCGCTTACCCACTCTGCCACCAAAACCATCTAATTCCTCTTCCATAACATTGCCTGTCTCTGACCCTACTCACCTTGTCTGCTGTTGAAACACTCACATGTGCCTTTATTACCTTCTCAGTTCTCCTGACTGGCCTCCCATTTTCCACCAGTCATAAATTTAAGCTCATTCAAAATTCAGTGGCCTGTATCCTAACTTGCCCTAAATCCCATCCACTCCTGCGACCTACGTTGTCTCCCAGCTCATGATTGTAGATTTCTCCTCCTTGTTTTTAATCCCACCATGGTCTCATTCCCATCTCTCTAAATCTCTTCCAAGGTCACAAATTGTCAAGATATTTGCATCCCTCCAATTGTGCCATCAACTGCTAGGCCCAATAGCTCTGGAATTACTTCCATAAACATATCCATCTTTACCTCTCCCTCCTCCTTTAAGACACTCTACTGCATTGACCTTTTATGGACTGGTGTGAAGTTTTGTTTGATAGCCTTCATGTGAGATGTCTTTGGATGTTTTATGTTAAAAGTGCTATATAAATGGGTAAGTTGTTGTACCCCGGTAGAGGCAAAATAGAAGGAAGCTTTAAGAGTGGGAGGGTTTCAGTGGTTCAATTCGCTTAATCTTTTCAAATAATTTTTCAATCATTAGATCTGTTCTTGGAAGGACATAGCAGCCCAGGCTGTGATTACTAAAATTACAGCAGGTACCTGAGACTGTCCAGCGGGGAAACTGTGCTTCCAGGTGCCCATGACAGGAAATCTCAGGCATGCTTCTACCATTGAAAATAATGGGTGGAAAATGTGTTACCATTCATTGGTCCAGGGCAAACCATTCAGAAAGCCTGCCCTATAAATTTGAAGCAACATGGTGGGATTATTGTATCGCATTAATAACTTGATGGTCACAAAATTGAAAGCAGATATTAAGACACTGCAACGAGGAACCCACAAAAGATTTAAAGGAGATAATTGATCTATGTGTATGATGGCCAAACTAGTTAATAAAAAAGATAGCATCTCTTCAGATTGGCAAGTGTGATAGGCAGTGTTTAAAAAAAAGACAGTATAAAATGACTATTCATTATGCTTTCTGAAAACAGGTTGTAAACAGCAATAAACAGTCTTGTATCTAACTCCAGCTGCTGCAGTTAACTACATCAGTTGATATATGTCTGACTGGTATATGGAGTAGACTTCCTGCATTTCAGTTCCGATGTGTAGATACAACTTTTTTTCTGTATCTAACAGGTTATTCATTATAATAATGGATTTATGTCCTAACCTGACAGGATTGTGACATATTTTCTGTTTAGAAATACTTCTTTGTTCTTACTTTAGTGGAGTTAGGAGAACTTTGCACAGTGACTCAGCAGTTAAACTTGGGTGAGTGCCAGTAATGCAATTACTTATTTCTTGCCATACTATAGCTCCAGCAGAGGAAGGTGGAATGAGTCCCGAGTCATCTGTAGCAGCATTCGTACATCTTGTATTAGGTTCCCGGAGGGTCCCATTATAGAAGGTTCACTTGAATCTTTGCTGGAATGAGGGGCTTATCTTGTAAAGAAAAATAGAGCAGGTTGGGCCTGTACCCATTGGAGTTTAGGAGAATGATAGGTGACCACATTTAAGCTTATAAGGTCCTGAGGAGATTTAACAGAGTGGATAATGGAAGGATCTTGCAAATTGTGGGGGGGACTAGAACTAAGGGTTCTAAGAAGGATTTTAGCTTAGGATGCAGATGCAAAAATAGAATTGAGACCACAACTAGATCAAGCATGATCTCATTGGAGCAAGCTGGAGGGACCGAATGGCTTACTCCTGTTCCAAATTCATAATTTCCTAGAACTGAAAAGACACTTGGATTATTAGAGGCAATGCTCTATCACAGTTTGATAGTTGATATCAGTCTGACTGCTTTATGATCCCTGCACAGGATCTGACTGGCTGTAACTCTGAATGGGCCCTCCTTATGGACCTACCCTCATTGAGTACACCAACAAACCAATTGTTGAGGTTTTCAAAATTGGGTTTCCCAGACTCTAGGAAAGAAGATTTTCATTTTGTTTTATTTTTCTGCCTCTTCATTGCTGGCAGCAATAATAATGTTTTTTGTTATGGTCTCACTGTGTCCTTTGGGGAACTTGCATTGGTTGTTGGAAATGAAAAACAACAAACACAGAGCAGTGGTTGAAGAGTTCTGACCTGGAAATACATCACCGTTCTTTCACAGTTGCTTGATCAAAATCCTGGAATTCCCTCCCTAACGGCATTGTGGGTCAACCCACAGCACGTGGACTGCAATAATTCAAGAAGGCAGCTCACCACCACCACCTTCTCAAGGGCAACTAAAGATGGGCAATAAATGCTGATGTGGATATGCCGGCGTTGGACTGGGGTAAACACAGAGTTTACCCCAGAGTTACCCCAGAATGGAGAGTTCTGGAACTCTCCATTCACCTGAAGAAGAGGGAAACCTTGAAAGCTAGTGAGTTTACTATCAAATAAATCGGTTGGACTTAAACCTGGTGTTGTCAGACTTTTACAATAAATGCTGGCCAGCTAGTGACGCCCATGTCCCACGAATCAATGGAAAAAAGTAGAAACTAAAACAGAAATGCTGGAAGATCTCAACAGGTCTGACAGCATCTATAGAGAGAGATCAAAGCCAACATTTAGACATTAACTCTATTCTCTGTCCATAGATGCTGTCAGATCTGCTGAGATTTTCCAGCATTTTCTGGTTTTATTTCAGATTCCAACATCCATAGTAATTTGCCCTTATCAGCAGTGGAATCATTGGGTGGGATTTTACAGCCTTGCTCGAGTGAGACCAAAAATTCCTGCCCAAGCTCAGTGGACATTTCTGTTGTTGGCTCCTTGTCTGTTCCAATTCCATGGTGGGTGGGGCGACAGAATTCCAGTAATTGTGTTAAGTTCCAGGGTACAGTGCAGGAAATGTTGGGATAACCTAATCAAATCAGGAATGATAAATACAATCAAACATCTATCCAGATGTTCCTTGCCAGCTCCCCATCCTTCTCTTCCTCTGCACTTCCCCACATTGCTATTTGTCCATCTACCACTGCCATCTTCATCCTTATGTAATCTCATACGTGTCCCCAGTGGGTGTACTGATGCCATTGATAGAACCATAGAATCCCTGCAGTACAGGAAGAGACCATTCAGCCCATTGTGTCTGCATCAACTATCCAAGAGAATATCCCACTAACGCCCTCCCCTCCCCCTATCCCATAACCCCATGTATTTACCATGGTCAATCCACCTAACCTGCACATCTTTGGGCTGTGAGAGGGAACTAGAGCACCCAGAGAAAACCCACACAGACACAGGGAGAATGTGCAAACTCCGCACAGTCACCCCCGGCTGGAATTGAACCTGGGTCCCTGGCGCTGTGAGACAGCAGTGCTAACCACAGTGCCACATTATGATCACTCATCAGTCTATTCTCAGAGAAGAGAGAACAGAACTGATTTCCCAGTTGACAAATACAGAGGAGAAAGTGTTGGAGATCAATATAATTGGTGTCTCCCCTAGTCATTGAAGATGTGATTTGGTGAGCTCCAAGCTAGCTGATGACACAGTTAAAAGTGAACCTGTCTCTGCCAGGGTCTTCATATATATACAGCAGCAGTCAGTGGACTTCCTGAATGCAGGAGAACTGACCCCTTCAGAAGTCACATAATTACAGGCCTGGTGCTGACCATACACCAACTCAGATACTTGTACTCTGATGGGTCCAGGAAGACAGATGTTGGGTTTCCATAAAGTGACTTACACTTACGCTCAAAAAAGACAGTAGGACTAGGGGGCACAGCCTCAAGATAAAAGGGGGGCGGTTTAGAACAGAGTTGAGGAGGAACTTCTTCACTCAAAGGGTGGTGAATCTCTGGAATTCTCTGCCCGTTGAAGTGGTGGAGGCTGCCTCGCTAAATATTTTTAAGTCGCGGGTTGATGGGTTTTTGATAGGAGAGGGGATTAAGGGTTATGGGGAGAGGGCGGGAAAGTGGAACTGAGCAGCGACAGATCAGCCATGATCTTATTGAACGGCGGGGCAGGCTCAAAGGGCTGGATGGCCTACTCCTGCTCCTATTTCTTATGTTCTTATGTTCACAAACAGTCAGTTGGCGTTTGGGATAGCTGGGGAGAGTGTTTCAGAGGTTTCTCTCAGCTTTCTTCACTGGACACAGATTGCTGTAACTTCAAGGGCTCTTGGTGAAAAGGATAATCATTAAGGTTCAGCAGGAAATGGACAAGGTATTGGCATTGCCTTCCACGCATACTGGCCACAATTGTGGAGACAATGGAGGAATCCAACTTAATCACGTGTGGATTGATCTTACAAAGCATTGTGAGGGTGTCTTCTTCAAAGCATAGAGTGGCCAATTATATTAAATAATCAATCAAAGAAACCAAATAAGTCTATGGAGGGGATAGACGTTGGGTACCAACATGTCTAGTGCCCTATTTATGATGATACACTTGATCTTAGTCTTGTAGCACAATACTGAACCATTACAAGGTAGCAGTGAATTGTAACTGGACCATGGGAGTGACTGTGGCAAAAGAGGATTTTGAAATGGGAATTCTACTCAAAACTTCTCACTCCATCAACCAATGCTCAACATGCTGCCCAGAGCAGTGACTGAATCTGCCCCTGCACAGGTACATGGGAAGCAGTCTTTGGAAGGACACTCCCCAGTTCCAAAAGCCAGAGCACATTGTCAAAGAGCAGGCATGTGAGCAGGCTGCCTCTATCCCTGCTGAAACCACATAGGAACAATAGGAAAAGGAAGAATAAAGCTTCATAATTCCATAAGGAAATTCACATGAGAAAATGTTACTTTGTAAGTTTCCATTGTTTAGTACAATCACATAAAATGTATTAGTCTCAATGTTTGATCACGTTGCAGGTTTTTGACTGTTGGGTGGCAAGTTGCTTTTCAATGGTTTGTTGAGAATGGAAAAATGGCAGGGACCAATTGAGGGGGACATAGAAAATGGATAGACATTTAGTTGCAGGTCTGTTTTGTGTCAGTACGATGAGATGAGTCCATTCACGGATGTTCTGTGCTCAGTATCTGATTTCTCTACAACTCAATTCCTTGCTAGTGAGCCATGTTAACAAGCAGGCAAAATTTGAAATGGCCATGTTAACGTCAAAGAAAGTCATGCAATGTTGGTCTGAGGAATCAAACGATCTCCTATGGGACTGCTTAAAGTCAGTAGACTGGTCAGTATTTAAAAACTCTGCAATCCAGCCTGAACAAGTACCCATTACAGTAACTGACTTCATTAGTAAGAGTGTGGAAGACTGTGTGCCAAAGAAACAAATCAGTGTGTTCTCCAACCGGAAACCACGGATGAACAAAGATATCCACTGCTTGCTGAAGGCCAGGTCTGAGGCGCTCAACTCAGACAACCCTGACCTATACAGGAAAGCCAGATATGATCTATGGAAATCCATCAAAGATGCCAAAAGACAGTACTGGACCAAGCTAGGATCCCAGGCTAGCCACATGGACTCCCGTCAACTATGAAAAGGGCTGTAAGAGTTAACAGGCTACAAGATGAAGGCAGGTAAAATTGCTGGCTCCAAAGCAACCCTCCTTGATGAGCTCAACACATTCTATGCTTATTTTGAGCAAGAGGTCAATGAGAACACGCCCTCCATCCTGGAAGCTCAGACAAATCTATATCCGAGGTCACCACTGCCAATGTCAGAGCAGCTTTCTCAAAGGTCAACTCACGGAAAGCGACTGACTCAGATGGGGTACCCGGACAAGCATTCAGATCCTGTGCAGATCAGCTGGCAGGGGTATTCGCAGACATCTCCAACCTCTCTTTACAACAGTCTGAGATCCCTATCTGCTTCAAGAAGATGACCATCATCACGTACCAATGAGAAGCCAGGCAACGTGTCTTAATAACTATCGGCCAGTGGCTCTGACATCCATCATTATGAAGTTCTTCGAAAGGTTAGTCATGGCACAAATCAATTCCATCCTCACAGACTGCCTGGATACATTACAGTTCACTTACCACCACAACATGTCCACAGTAGACACCATCTCCTTGGCCCTACACTTGGAGCACCTAGAAAACAAAGAGACCTGTGTTAGACTCCTATTCATATATTGCAGCTCACGTTCAATGCCAGTATTCTTATGATACTCATCTCTAAACCCTGTGGCCAGGGGCTGGGCTCCTCCCACTGCAAATAGATCCTAGATTTCCTAACTCGCAGACCACAATCAGTAAGAATAGGCAACAAAACCTCCTCCACAATCATCCTCAACACCGGTTCCCCACAAGGCTGTGTTCTCATCCCCCTACTATACTCCTATACACCTATGACTATGTGGTCAAGTTCCCCTCCAACTTGATTTTCAAGTTTATTGATGACACCACCATAGTGGATGGGATCTCAAACAATGACAAGACACAGTACAGGAATGAGATAGAGAATCTGGTGAACTGGTGCGGCAACAAAATGGAGATAGTCATTGACGTCAGGAAACGTAGTGGAAAACATGCCCATGTCTACAGGGACAAAGTAGAAATGGTCAAAAGCTTCAAGTTTTTAGATGCCCAGATCACTAACAACCTGTCCTGATCCCTCCATGTGGACGTTACAGTTAAGAAAGCTCACCAATGCCTCTATTTTCTCAGGAGACTAAGGAAATTTGGCATGTCAGCTATGACTCTCACCAATGTTTACAGGTGCACCTGTCGTCATTCTTTCTGGTTGTATCACAGCTGCTGCTCTGCCCAAGACCAAATAAAGGGTTGTGAACTAAGCCCAGTCCATCACTCAAACCAGCCTCCCACCTATTGTTGCTGTCTACACTTCCCGCTTTTCCTTGGAAAAGCAGCCAATATAGTTAAGGACCTCACGCACCCCGGACATACTCTCTTTTTCCATCTGGAAAAAGATACAAAAGTCTGAGGACACGTACAAACAAATTCAAGAACAACTTCTTCCCTGTTGCCATCAGACTTTTGATGAATTTATCTTGTGTTAAGTTGATCTTTCTCCACACCCTAGCTGGAACTGTAATACTACATTCTGCACCCCCTCCTTTCCTTCTCTATGTACGGTACGCTGTGTCTGTATAGCGTGCAAGAAACAATACTTTTTACTGTATACTAAAACATGTGACAATAATCAAATCAAATCAAACATTATGCAAAGAGCAGCACACCACAATCATACTGGAGATCCTGGCTGGTGACCACCGAATGACCCCTTCACATCTGTCCAGGCATTATGCTGAGTGACACTTCTGGCTGCCTAATGACTTTTGTTATATGGAGCTGGGGATCACTGAGTAGAGTATCTCCTGGGTGTCATCAACCAGGTATGGGAAATGATTTTTTTCCTCCTGGGAACAATGTTTAAATCAGCTTGCTCGTCCAAAGAAGCTGGGGAGCTTGAACTACTCCAGGGTGCAAGCTTCACAACAGCCCCACAAAAATCTACCTCACATCTGCAAAAAACCTTTCATTCGTTTGCACACCGGATGAACATTGATGGAATGAACCATCTTGCAGTCCACAATAGCTACATGCACACTGCACCTGTTGGAAGCCAGCCAAAGAAATAGAAGCGCCGTGAAAATATTGTTGCGATTCAGTGACTTAAATATCCAATAGCCTATCTCAAGGGGTTTATGTGCACACAGCCGAATGTGCCCAATCTCTGAAACCGGCACAGTTTAATCAACTTCTGTTTACGTTGCAATTTTCATTAACTTTAACCTGCGCCTAGATCCACATACTCCTTAATGTTAAAATTCCTCCTCTGGCTTCGGTCAGGGATAGGAGGACATAATTAACAGACGCTGCAATTAACTTGCAGCTTCATACAATGTTGGGCTGTTTATCAGCTTCTATGTTGCCAGGCGTGGAAACATAAAGCGCGCAATAAAAAAAGTAATTAAGCATTCAAGAAAGATGGCAACTTATTTTCAGGACAACTGCTGTGGTGTTATTGCAGATTTTTGGCTGCATCATAAAAATAAATGAACTGCTCTGAGCATTTAGCTTTCTCAAAACTTCTTTCAAGCAACTTTTGAAACTGTGGATGGGATTTTCCAGACCCCCCGCGGCATGTTTTCTGGTGGCAGTGGTGGCTTGTCATTGGCGGTATCTTGCTGTCCCGCCAATGTCTGTGCCGTTTTGTGGGGCTCACTTGTCCCATCACCTGAGAACCCGCCATGGCGGGGCTAGGGGTGTGGGAGAGATCACCTTCGACAGGACAGGAAGATCTCGTCAGTGGGAAAGGCTGGAAAATCCCGCGCTGAGTTTCTTTACTGCAGTCAGAAGTAGGGAGATGGAGGGAGATCCACTTTGGGAAAAACAGCTGGTGGGTACAAACGTTAAAACAAAGTATTGAATCTTTGTAACAATCAAGTTAAGTGCACAAAATACAGTGACAAAGATCCAACAAGCAAAAGCTGAAAGAGATGAACACTGCAATTAGTAAACAAAAATGGATTAGCGGAAACACCTAAGGACCAATAAGAAGGTAAACTTTGTAATAAGCAGAGATATTTAGAACTTAAATAGGGTATTAGAGAAGCTAAAAAAGAATGCTTTGGATTTTATTTAAGAGTGTGGATATGTAACAAATTGAGGAAACTGTAGACAGGTTAGCTTAACATCAGAGACAGGAAAGATAATGGAATACTTATTCAAATATGTATGAAAAAACACTGAGAAGTTGAAAATATAATAAAGATTAGTCAGCGCAGATTTCCAATGGGAAGATCATGCTTGATCAGATGTATCGGATTTTTGGAAGAGGTTGCATTCATCATGGTCACGGCTGATCATTAAATTCACCTTGACTTTTGCATTAAATTTACCTTGCATTAAGTTGATCTACACACTGGCTATGACTGTAACGCTACATTCTGCACTCTCTCCTTTCCTTCTCTATGAAAGGTATGCTTTGTATAGCGCACAAGAAGCAATACTTTTCACTGTATGTTAATACACGTAACTATAATAAATCAAATTAAATCAATATCCTGATCCCGCCTTCTCCCTTATATCCCTTGATCCCTTTGGCCCCAAGAGCTATATCTGGTTTCTTCTTGAAATCAGACAATATTTTGGTTTCAACTGCTTCCTGTGGTTGTGAATGGCACAGATGCACCTCTCTATGGATGAAGAAATTTTTCCTTACCTCAGTCTAAAAGTTTACCCCTTATTCTCAAACTCTGACCCCTTGTTCCAGACTTCCCCACCATTAGCAACATTTTTTTTTAACCTATCCTGTCTAATCCTGTTAGAATTTCTATGAGTTCCTATCTCACTTTTCTGAATTCCAATGACTATAATCCTAACTGACTTGGCCTCTCCTTATATGACAGGTCTGCCATCCCAGGAACCAGCCTGGCAAACTTTTGCTCTACTCCCTCTGTATTCAGAATGTCCTTCCTCAGATAGTGACACCAAAACTGCATACAATACTCCAGGTGTGACCTCACCAATGCCTTATTCAAATTCTCTCACTGCAACGGCCAACATACCATTTTCCTTTACTGCTTGCTTTATCTGTGCACTTACTTTCAGCGACTGATGCACGAGGACAACAAGGTCTCATTGAGTATCCAACTCCCTGAATTTACACCCATTCAAATAATAGTCTGCCTTCTTATTTTTTACTGAAGTTGATATCTTCACATTTATCCACATTATAGTGCACCCACCATGCATATGCCCAATCACACTGAAGCATCACCGCATCTATGATTATGTGGTTCATAATTGTTATGCTTTGGGACTGTTTATTTTTAAAGTAAAGTGAAAGGAATCATGTTTACTATTCCACAGTCTGCCTGAGAATAAGCCTGAGTGGTTTGATTGTTAAAGATCAAAGGAACATTTAGATTGTATTATTGGGAAGAACATGCAAGGCATTTGGAAATAATAACAGCAGCCTGTTGTAAGTCTCTGAAGTCCCAGAAAAGTGTTAGGATCATTGGGTTGTGCTTTAAACTGTCCATTTAGTTACTATGTAAAAGAAATTTGAACTCTCAAGTATAGATAATTAGCATTTCTACCTAGATACAAGGCCTATGTGATTCATGTTGCCATGAGGAAGACTGCAAAGGAAGCCATTGCAAAGACCATGTTACAGGCTTTGCTAGACTATCACTGAATGTCACAAACAGTCTTTTAGTCTGACTAGATCTGGGAGTGAGGGTACAGTTAGAAACCACAACATATCTGCGGTTCTTTATGCAGGAATGCATGTGGGAGCTCATGCTTGAATGGAAGCAACCACAGGAGTGATGCTCCCATCCCGACCCACAATTTTTGTGGTGGGTCGGAATGGGGGATGTGCATTGCTGGCCTTATTTCAGGATTTGCGCGTATGCCAGGAACGCATACGCATCTCCCAGAACCGGAGAACGGTTGGAAACCAGACCACACTGTCGAGAAGACAGGTAAGTCAATTGAATCTTTTTTAGATGTATTTTAAATGTCATTATTGGGAACTTGCCGGTCTCGATTGAATCTGCCACCTTGCCAGGAATATTCCATTCCGGTAGGGTTTAGAGAAGGCCCCCACGTTCGGGGAATTAGTGGGAGACTGTCAGGGAGAGCAATCGGGGGCCCCCCAAGGGATTGGATGGTGGGGTGTGCTGCCCCCTAGGCATGGGCACCTTAGCAATGCCATCCTCTTCCCTCAGCACTGCCCAAGGGGCAAAGTGCCAAGGTTTAGTGTCTATTGTGGGCTGGGCCTAGGAATGATTGGTTGAGGTGGGGGGGGGGGTCAGTCCTACTGCTACTGTGCATGGCGATCGGTTTGGGATGGATGGAAGGCAGCGATTGGAGGGGAGGGGAGGGGGGGGTGCCGTGCTGGTGGGGGGGGAAAGCCTCCCGGGAAGGGTGGGGGGGGGTCTGACCATGGAGCAGTCAGCGGGTGGGGTGTCTGCTGGGGTGAGGGGAATGGGGGATTCATCACTGCTGAGGGGTAGGCTAGCCATCGGGCAGTCTGGAGTGGGGGGGAGAGGAATGGTCAGGGCTGGCCCGGGATTTGTTGTGGGGGCCACATTGAGGCTGTGAGGGGTGCTGGAGGGGCAGCATTGCGGGGGTCAGATCGGGGCCACTGCGCATGCGCAGAGCTGTCAG
This sequence comes from Carcharhinus amblyrhynchos, assembly GCF_965287045.1. Taxonomy (NCBI): domain Eukaryota; kingdom Metazoa; phylum Chordata; class Chondrichthyes; order Carcharhiniformes; family Carcharhinidae; genus Carcharhinus; species Carcharhinus amblyrhynchos. The sequence continues at coordinate 35,975,780 of NC_137346.1, read as the reverse complement.
ACTCCAGCGCGAATAGGTCCCTCCCACCATGGGTTTTTAATGAGATTCACAACTAGGACCTCTGCATGGCACAGAGTGCGGAGATCCAGGTGAGAAGCTGAACTGACAAAACAGTTGGGATTTAGAACAGTTTTCCCGCCAATTCAGAACTTTTGGGAGAATCGCCCTCCACACTTGTGAGATAATAGAATATCTACATAAAGGACAATATTCATTGTACCAGTGAAGGGTGTTGCCCAGTCTGGCCTATATGTGATTCTAGACCCACAGCATGTCCTTGGCTCTTAACTGCCCTCTGAAATGGCTGAGCAAGTATAATTCAAGGGCAATTAGAGATGGGCAACCTTGCCCGTGATGCCCACATCCCGTGAAAGGGCAAATACAAAAAAGAATCCTCTATTGGTGCATTTAACAGCTCTGGAGAAAGAAAATGCATTCTTTTGATGCCTGGAATTTTGTCCTGAGGCTTTGAATTAGAAACTTCAATATGAATAAGATATAACATATAAAAAGAAGACATCTTAATTGATCAGTGTAATTCTGTTGCTGTGGAATATGCAGATCATTTTATTTGTTCAATGCCTCATTTTGCATGTTAAAAAGCTTAGCCACTAAGAAACAGAGACAAGTATTTGGAGTGATTCTGTTGGTTCACTATCTCTTTTACTGGAACCATTCAGTAAGTTGATTCCTCTGCCTCCTGCCCCTTCATTTCCAATTTCCTGCTGTTTTACTGTGAGTCAATGAACAGCAAAACTGTGACAGTTTTAAGAACTAATTGCACTGCTCCAGGAGATTACTTGTAGGTGGAAGATTCATAATGAAGAATTTGATACATTCAGAATTTGCATTTCTGATCATTCACTTGACTTCAGGGAAAGGTCTGTTGATACACCAGAGAAGTGTCATGAATAGCATTTCTCTGCGGCTTCTGTCGATCTTTACAGGAAAGCTCCCATGGAAATGTAACGCCTTTGTGTTCAACACAGATCCACCCAGCAGGTAGATTTGGACAGATGGTAATAAATGAACAAGATAAAGACAAAATACTGCGCATGCTGGAATCTGAAATGAAAGCAGAAAATGCTGGAAAATCTCAGCAGATCTGACAGCATCCTTGGAGAGAGAATAGAACCCAAAGTTTCAAGTCTGGATGACCCTTCATCAGAGCCACATACATTTTGAGCCTGGGTGACTGTTAGGGTCACTTTCCGCTGCCTCGGAAAAGCAGTCAGTATAATCAAAGACCCCACGCACCCCGGACATACTCTCTTCCATCTTCTTCTGTTGGGAAAAGGTTACAAAAGTCTGAGGTCACATACCAACCGATTCAAGAACAGCTTCTTTCCTGTTGCCATCAGACTTTTGAATGGACCTACCTCACATTCAGTTGTTAAGTTTCTCTGCATCCTAGCTATGAGTGTAACATTACATTCTTTATACTCTCCTTTCCTTCTCCCCTATGTATTCTATGAACGGTATGCTTTGTCTGCATAGCGCGCAAGAAACAATACTTTTCACTCTGTATCAATATGTGATAATAACAAATCAAATCAAATCAATTCAAAATGTTGGTTCTTTTCTCTCTCTGCAAATGCTGTCAGACCGGCTGAGATTTTCCAGTGTTTCCTGTTATTGTAAACCAGCAGCTCATCTTTCCTGATTTTTGTCCAATGGAAATAAAGATAGTCAGCGATTTGAACTGATCGAGCAGGCTGCTGATTCACTCTCACCTGCTTTACATAACCCCCAGATACCACACTTCAAAACAGCACACTTTGTTACAGCTGCAAAACAATCAGACAAAGACAGGAGAAATCCAATCATTGGCTGCAAAATTTAGACGTGTGACTCTTGTGTTCTTGGCTCAATTTATTCTATTTCAGGACCCGTGCTGTAGTCCATGCCCCATATGCACAGTTCTGGAACTGAGTATAATTTGAAGTTTCTCCTGCCTATTTATGTATAAGGGACCTCGCTCTCTTCCTCCCACGTACCAAGACCTTCAGTGCAGTGTTGGAGAACCTTGAAACCTTCTCTCTACAAGGCTCTGCCATTCTTATGTCCACCAGATCAAACTCATTTCTAGAATGATTTTCAACAACCTGCTGCAGTCAAAATACACTCTTTAAAGAGGCGCAGGTTGGCTCAAGCAGTAGGGGCTACTTAATCTAGTGCTATCCCTTTTGGATGTTGTGGCGCTCGCTCAGTAGTGCATTTAGCACTGGCTGCACACTACAATCATGTAAATAAGTAAGCAGTTTGGTCTTTTGGAATGAAATATTAAATGCCTGCCCTCTCAGATGGAAATAAAAATCCCATGGAATGATTTCAAAAACGAACAGGGGAGTTCTCCAATCAGTGTTGTGACCACTATATAAGCTCAATCTTGCCAAACAAATGGCAGGGTGTTGTTTCTAGTGAGATTACCAGCATGTTTTTCTTCAGATTCTACCACACTGCCAAAAAAAATCAAAGGGGTCTGATTCAAAGCACCATAGAGGATGTGGCAAAAGTTAAAGTTAGATTAAAGTTAAAGTTTATTTATGAGTCACAAGTAGTCTTACATTAACGCTGTAATGAAGTTACTGTGAAAATCCCCTAGTTGTCATACTCTGGTGCCTGTTCGGGTACATTGAGGGGGAATTTAACACGGCCAATGTCCCTAAAACTTGGCTGCACAGAGATCGGGGCACCATCTTTAAAGGACACATCAATCAAATCTCCAATAAACCTCATCCCAACCATAGAGGCCTCAGGGGCTCCTCTCATCACCCCTGATCGGAGCCAGCATTCATTGGCCTCTTTTCTTCCACTTCCATCGATGCGATCATTTTGCCAGTACACCTGCTCCTCTGCCCACTCTTGGCTCATAAGCACAGTGGTACAATCTGCACAAAAGCCCATGCACCCCCAAGAGAATCCTGTTGGATAAAAGAGGCTAGAACAACAAAAGTAGAATCCTTCATTAGAGGGGTGTGTTCTTTTAAGTCTAATTCCTCTTTCTCCAAGGTTTATAATTTTCATTTTGATTACTGGGAGAATAGTCATGGGCCCCTTGGTATAGGGTAGCATTACCAACCTGTCAGTGCCAATCTGTGTCAAGGGGCAGTGCCAGGGAACATTGCCAGGGCACTGCCTGGTCATATCCCTCATCCCCCGCTTCTGGAGAGAGCCCCCGTGACAGGTTCACATCTGTGTGAATCTGTTGTAAACCGTGCTGGCGTGATTTCATGTCAATACAGCTTGAAGATGTAGCAGACAGTCACATCTGGCGAGGTGTGGGTTAATAATATTGAAATCCATGTAAATCAGGTTCACATCCATTATGGGTGCATCAGTGAGGGGTGGGGAAGATCCAAAATCACAGTCTCACTCTGACTTCTGGTGAGGCCGCAGCTGGAGTACTGTGTGCAGTTTTGGGCGCTGTACTTACGCAAGGATATTTTGGCCTTGGAGGGAGTGCAGAGGAGGTTTACTAGGCTGATGCCAGAGTTGAGGGGGTTGAGCTATGAGGAAAGGCTGAATAAACTAGGCTTGTACTCGTTAGAGTTTAGAAGAATGAGGGGAGATCTCATTGAGACATATAAGATGATGAATGGGATGGATAGGATAGAGGTGGAGAGACTCTTCCCGCTCAGGATAGTAGGACTAGGGGGCACAGCCTCAAGATAAAGGGGAGGCGGTTTAGAACGGAGTTGAGGAAGAACTTCTTCACTCAAAGGGTGGTGAATCTCTGGAATTCTCTGCCCGTTGAAGTGGTGGAGGCTACCTCGCTAAATATTTTTAAGACGCGGGTTGATGGGTTTTTGATAAGAGAGGGGATTAAGGGTTATGGGGAGAGGGCGGGAATGTGGAACTGAGCCACGACAGATCAGCCATGATCTTATTGAATGGCGGGGCAGGCTCGAAGGGCTAGATGGCCTACTCCTGCTCCTATTTCCTATGTTCTTATGTCTTGAGACCCTGCTGGCAATCTCACAAATGGCAAATGCGGGCTCATGATACCGCCCTACATCTCCTAATGGACATCATGATCAATATCAATGAAACAAATGATCTGGTCACAATCACATTGCTGAGTGTAAATGTGCTGCTGTGCTTCATACATTACAACTGTGACTACTTTTCAAATGTATGTAATTTGTTGTTAAGCACCATAGAAATAGAATCATAGAAACTCTACAGTACAGAAAAAGGGCATTCAGCCCACAATCCCACCCAGGCCCTACCCCCATTTCCCCACATATTTACCCACTAATCCCTCAAACCTAGGCATCTCAGGCCACTAAGGGCAATTGTTAACATGGCCAATCAACCTAACCCATACATCTTTAGACTGTGGGAGGAAACCCGTGCAGACACAGGGAGAATGTGCAACCTCCACACAGAGAGTAACCCAAGCCAGGAATTGAATCTTGGCACACCCTAAAGTCATGAAAGGTGCTACATAAATGCAAGCTTTTTTTTCATCAATTGTAATACCTAGGTGCACGTAGGAAGAGGTACCTAATCCAGGCAACCAGAGGTCTATTAAATTAACTTCCATACCTGGGAAAATAATGGAAACCTTTCTGAAGGAGAACGTGCAGAATTGATTCTACAAGAAGCTCGAAGTGGAACAATCACTTCAATCCAAAATGTGAAGCACACTGAGACACTTCCATGCTGTGATAAACTGCTACATAAATTGGAACTATTTACTGTTTCTTTCCAAATATCCTGCCAGCAAAATCTCCTCTAACTTCGCTGAGAATGTTACAGATAAAGCAGACTGTCAAATGATATAATTTACTTCAGACTTTCTGAAGGCTTTTGATAAAGTTCTGCATGAAAGACTTATAATTAAACCGAAAGCCATGGGACTCAAAGATAGAGTACATTAGAAATTAAAGAACAGAGAATATGATGAGAGATCTTGAGTTGAATTCCACGGGGGCTAATGCTTAGATTCCCATTTCTCGTTTACATAAATGACCTAGATTCTGTATTCAAATACACGATTATAAAATTTGTAGATCATACCACGATAAGGAGGGCAGTGATCCCTGGAATGTAGCTGAGGATTGGGAGAGAGATTTGCATCATTTATGCAATTAGATGGACAAGCAAAATGTAATTCCAACATTGACAGAATAATGTGCAACATAAATATGAAATCAATGAGCTGGAATGAGTACAAGGTAACTCAGAACAAAAACATGGAAAATGCTGTAAATACACAGGAAGCCTATAAACATCATTAAAGAACAAGACAAATCAACGTTTGAAGTGAGGACTTTAATCAGTTTATTTTGACTGTGTTAAGGGACCTTTGAGTGACAGTGTACTTGTCTTTGATAAAGGTTTAAAGATGTGGTGAAGTAGATAAATACAGACTAGCAAAATGCTTGAGTGTACGGCCAAATAATGAAACACGCAGTTTATTAAGGCAATTTGAGGCCATGTTGGTCAGAGTGCTGCATGCTATTCTGGTCAGCCCTCCATTAAAGAGACATGAAAGCATTGGAAACAGTGCACTATAAAGCAACTAGAGTGACTCAAAGTGTAAGAAAGATAAGATTTCAGAAAGCTTAGTCTTTACACCCTGGAGACAGCAAAGAAAGGACTTCACAGAATTATATAAAAGCTTACAGTCAGTTCCAGCTGGGGATACCACTAAGTGTTGTCTATACAAAGGTCCCTAATCTGTGTGGTTTTATACCAGCAGCAGTTAGGGTTGCCAACACTCCAAGGTAGGTCTGGAACTTCCACATTGAAGGTCAACCTCCATGGCTCTACTGTGTGCAATTGGGGAAAAGCCATTGTCACATTCAAGAGGATTGTTTTTTCCTTATTTTCTTTGAACATTTCTCTTTACCAAGTATTGAAACTGGAAAATAAAGGCAGTATGGCTGACAGCTACGCATCATCCCATTGGGTAATGTGCTTTCCAATTGGCGAAGGAAGGCAGTGCGTCATGGTGATGGATGTGTTGCTGACTAATTGCTGAAAGGTTGGGGCAAATCATGTGATGGAGCAGCATAATTTGTATTAATTTGAATTTCCATGTCATTTCAAAGCTATCAGCAGGCCTAGGACTGAAATCTCCAGACCCACAAATATCTCCCCCCAGCCCCGCCAGGACTATGTCTCCCCGGCGGGGTTTACTGTAGCTCTCCATTAATGGGGACCTGGTGGAATGAAAGGTTGTTGCAATTGGGCCCCCTCAGAGGGTTAGGCGCCCTGGGCATTGGCACCTTAGCAGTGCCAGCCTGGGCCTCTTGGCACTGCCCAAGGGGCAAAGTGCAAATGCCAGCAGGCACTTTGGCACTGCCCACCAGGCAGCACCCAGGGAGCGGGCCCTAATGGGGATTGGGCCTGATGGGGGCAAGGCCTAATAGGAGGGAAAGTGGGGGTGGGGATGTCCCATGCCACTCTGCACTTTGGGATTTTGAGCAGGGGGAAGGAGTGATTGGGGTTGGGCACCAGAGGGGTGAGGGGGGTGGGGGGCGGGGGGCGGTGGGTACTGCTGGGGGAGTTGTGACCAAGGCAGGCTGGAAATGGGAAGGGTTGGGTTGGGGCTGGGCCCAGACATGATTTGGGGGTGGCAACGATCAGAACGTGGAAGGGTAGGAGGGGGTTGCATGGCTGGCGACGTGGGAATAGCAGAGCTGGCCAGCGATCAGGAGGCAGGCAAACAGGGACCACTGTGCATATGCCAATCTCAGTGCTGACAGATTGTTGCATGCGCAGTGACCCACTCAGCGCTATGCTGTCGGCCTCTCCGACAGGGATCGGCCACTCCTAGTGGTTTTTTACATGATTTGCGTTGGTGCACTCTACAGTGCACAATATGGGAGAAATCAATGGGATTTACTACATTTTTTATGCAAATTCGACACTTAGGATCTTTTTCAGGAGGATCCTGGCCCAGATTAGCATGGAGCTGTAGGCATTCATGCGACTAACCTGTGTGTGCCAATTGAGGATGGAGGTTCCAGAACCTTTATCCATCTGCAAAAGTTCTTGGTCCCCCACATCCAGGAAGGAATTAGTTACTGGCCCCTTTTCCTAACAGGGTTGATTCAAAGAAAAACATAAAAATAAATGTTACTTATTCTACAGGAAGACAGGTTGCTTTCCTGGCCTGCACATGAAGCTTTTGTGAGGCTGATATACCACAGCTTATTGGATAGATCAGTCTTCATATTGCAATAGGTCCCACTGAAAGGGAAAGTTCCCAATGCTAGGAGCCTCTGTGCACCTGTATTTATTGGTTTGGCATGTATTAAGGTTCTGTGGCAGACAATAAAGGCCAGTGTAACTGGGTTCCAGTCAACTTCCTAAGCCTCCCACTGAATTTTAACCTGGCACATATGGGAATTTTCCTGCAAGTCCCACACTATATTTGATACCAGGTGTCCAACCCCTTCAACTAAGGACCTTGCTTTATTTACCACCGGTTTACCAATAATGCAATCTTTGAAGATAAGACCCATCGTAGTTGAGCTGATTTGTTATGGTGCTGTACCAGCACCATGATAATAAAGTCATCCTATGAGCCCAGATTGAGCTTTAAGGCCAATGCTTCCCAATTGTATAAATACTCTTGTTTAAATAGGGTCAATGTGCTTCTGCTGGTTTAATTAGTTTACACTCTCCAAGAATCTGGGCAAAAACATGTACAAAGGTGTTCTCTGAGTATGACTGATTATTGATCCATGTTCCTCTGTTGGCGGGGCAGGCTCGAAGGGCTAGATGGCCTACTCCTGCTCCTATTTCTTATGTTCTTATGTGCTGGAAATAAAGGGGTCTGCTATCTTTGGAGACATTGTCCTTGTGACCTATTTCAAATCAATTCTACCAGAGTCAGCTGTGAGAATCCTACATTCAATTACTTTAAAGAGTTTACGAGCACTTAGTCACCACACTTTTTGTGTGCTATTCCTGGCCATATGTAATTTAGAACTTGTTTACAGGCAACACTTCAATAAGAACAGAAAATGCTGAAAACCTCAGCTGGTCCAGCAGCATCTGAGAGAGAAAAGAAAAACAGAATTAACATTCTGTGTCCATGTCTCTCTTCTTTAGAGAGAGGGAGAAATGGGATGGATCTGATACTGTTTAAGTAAATGTAACAGCCCCATTTTGCACCAAGTAGAATAATGAAATTGGTGACCAATCTGCTCTGATGGTGTTGGTCGAGGGAGATAAGAATGTAGGGTTGTGAGTTCAAATAGTAGTGTAAGCCCTCTTGTGCACATTAGAACAGAGAGGGAGAGCTCAGTTTAATAGCCTAATGAAATAGAGCACCTCCAACAATCCATCTTTCCCCCAGTACAACACTAATGTGTCACCTAGATTATATGTTCAAGTCTCAGCTAGGCTCAAGCCCACATATTGCTGACTCATAAAAGTGTGACAGCTGGGTGAGCTTTTAAATTATTTGAATTGTCTCCCAGCAGTGAATCACTTCTGCAATTATGCTGGAACTCCTACTTATTTCTTACTTGGCCAAAGCAGATGCTCTGGCTGCAGGAACAGAATATTCAGCAACTCTTGTATGTGTTTCAAAGAGGCACATGTATAAAAAGCAGATTTCAGCCCCTATTGGTCTTCTGCAGAGAGCCAGGCAATGAAGAATAGAACTGGAATGAATCTTTACCTTTAGAAGTGTTTATTTATAGGTATGCACATAACAATGCAATGAGCCCTGATAATATCCCAGCAATAGTACCGAAGACTTGTGCTCCAGAACTTGCTGCTCTCCTACCCAAAGATCTGCCAGTACAGTTACAACACTGGCATCTCCCCAGCAATGTGGAAAATTGCCCAGGTATGTCCTGTACACAAAAAGCAGGAAAAATCCAACCTGGCAAATTACCACCCAATCAGTCTACTCTCGATCATCAGTAAAGTGATGGAAGGAGTCACTGACAGTGCTACCAAACAGCACCTGCTCAGTGACGCCCAGTTTGGGTTTTGCCAGGGTCACTCAGCTCCTGACCTTGGTGCAAACATGGACAAAAAAGCTGAATTCCAGAGGTGAAGTGAGGGTGACAGCCCTTGATACTAAAGTCACATTCGACTGAGTGTGGTATCAAGGAACATGAGCAAAACTGGAATCAATAGATACTGGGGGCAAACACTCTGCTGCTTTGCGTCATATCTGGTTAAAAGGATCATGTGGAGGGTCAGTCATCTCAACTCCAGGATATCTCTGCAGGAGTCCCTCAGGGTACTGTCCTAGGCCCAATCATCTTCAGCTGTTTCATTAATGACCTTCCCTCCATCATAAGGTCAGAAGTTCGCTAATGATTGCACAACGTTGAGCACCATTCGCGACTCTTCAGATACTGAAGCAATCCAGGATCAGATGCAACATGATCTGGACAATATTCAGGCTTGGGCTGATAAGTGACCAGTAACATTTGCACCACACAAATGCTAGGCAATGATCATCACCAATAAGAGACACTCTAACCACCGCCTCTTAACATTCAGTGGTGTTACTATCACTGACTCCCCCACTGCCAACATCCTTGGATTTAGCATCGACCCGAAACTCAACTGGACTCTCCGCATAAAAACAATGGCTACAATAGCAGATCAGAGCTAGGAATATTGTGGCGAGTGAGTCAACTCCTGACTCCCAAATGCCTATCCACCATCCATGGGGCACAAGTCAGGAATGTGATGGAAAACTGCCCACGTGCCTGGATGGGTGCAGCTCCAACAACATCCTGGACAAAGCAGTCTGATTAATTGGCACCACATCCATTTCCTCTACCACTGACACTCAATAGTAGCAGCGAGTACTATCTACAAGATGCACTGCAGCAATTCAACAAAGATCCTTAGACATCACCTCCCAAACCCATAACCTCTTCCATCTAGAAAGACAAGACCAGCAGATACATGAGACCACCACTACCTGAAAGTTCCTCTCCAGCGTTCACCATCCTGACTTGGAAATACATCGCTGGGTCAAAATCCTGGAATTCCCTCCCTAACGGCATTGTGGGTCAACCTACACAGCGATTCAAGAAGGCAGCTCACCACCACCTTCTCAAGGGCAACTAGCGATGGGCAATAAATGCTGGTCAGCCAGCAATGCCCATGTCCCATGAATGAGTTAAAAAAAAAAATGCTCTTCATAACCCAACCACTGCAGTTTCAGTCTGCTACTACATTTCGGACTAAAAGAGAATTCCTGTTTAATGTCCACTACCTGAACACAGTTAAATCCACAATTAATGTGTAACTAATATATATCACACAAGCTATCTGTTGTCCAGTCATGATTGGGCGTCTACACTGCAATAACCTCCCAATTCAGAGCCAACACATGATTTCCGGCTTTTGATGTTTCACAGCAAGACCCAACCTCCCTCACTGTAGCCCTGATTATTCCTTCTCTGGACTAATGATTGATTTCTTTGTAACCAATCTTATTGTGACATTAGATTTTATTTGAATCATCCATATGTATACCACTGTGCTTCATTGTCAAAGCTCACAGCGTGACAGCTGATCATCCAGTTGGCGAATTGCCTGAAAGACAATCAGGGTGAGGCCTTTGACTTACCACCTTCTTAAAGGCTTCCAAGCTCCTGCAAGACCTTCAAAACAATTGGTTCATTTTGTTATGTGACTTAGAGTTCTAAGCTCTAGGTTAAACATGAATACACTTAAATACCTTTGTTTTAATTCATCTGTGGGATGTAGGAGTCACTGGCAAACCAACGTTTATGAATCTCCCCTGGTTGACATTGAGAAGTGGTGATGGGTTGTCCTGCTGTAGTCTATGTGATAACTGTGTTTCCACGAGGCTGTTACGGATTTCCAGGATTGTGATCCAGAGACAATGAAGAAACTTCAATAGATGTCCAAGAATGGTGTGTAATTTGGAGGGAAACCTGAAGCTGATGGTGAAAACCATATATTTGGGAGATGCTGCTGAGGAAACTGTGATATGCTATGGACTCACTGCAACCATATTGCACTATTGGTGGAAGGATTGGAGGTTTAAGCTGGAACCAAAGTTTGGAGTGGCGCAATGGTTAGCACTGCTGCCTCACATCGCTTGGGATCTAAGTTCAATTCCAGCCTTGGATGACTGTTTGTGTAGAGTTTGCATGTACTCCAGTATCTGAGGGTTTCCTCCAGGTGCTCTGGTTTCCACCCACAGTCCAAATCCGTATGAGTTAGGTGGATTGGCCATGATAAATTGCCCTTTAGTGTCAGAGGGACTAGCAGGGTAAATATGTGGGGTTACAGGGATAGGGCCTATGTGGGATTGTTGTCAGTGAAGGTTCAATGGGTCAAATGGACTCTTTCTGCACTTAGGGCTTCTATGATCCTTTAACATTGATTTGTAGATTTTGTTGCAAGATTACATTTATCTACATAAACCACAGCATCTATAAAATATTGCCTTCTATTTCCATTCTCTGTAAATCTGGGCTTGAGTTTTCCATAACATTTTAAGCTTGCAGTGATACATTTGCAACATCAGATTAAAACCAGCCAAAAATTGTTTTATTCCATGATAATCCAAGTTATACATCAATCAAATCATGAAAACACAACAAGGATTTTGCATTTGGTACCACTACTCCTAATAGAATTATTGATGCATTGAAATTGCAAGCACTAAAGGAGACCATTTGACCCATCGTATCTATGCTGGCTATACAAAGAACTACCCAGCCTTAGCCCAGATCCAGCCATTGGTCCAAAGCCTTGTAGGTTATAGCACTTTTAATAAATGTGCAAGAATTTTATTAAAGGTGTTATTTCTGTACTTGCACTGTCTCACTTTAAGCTGGCTGAATGCTTCTGCATGTGGGTGCTGACACTCCTTTTCCCCTCTTCCTGGAAGAAGGGACATTCTTTTACTTCCTCCTCATCCATGTGTCACCTCTCCTCCTCTCTTACCAGTCTCATCATTAATGCAGCACAGTGGGATGTTAGCTCTTCATGCGGTTCATGAACCAATTCTAGCTGTCTGCCCGTGTCATTCTGCGAGCTTGAACTTATAGTCATTTACATTTGCTATTGGTAATGCCTTCATTTAAACTTTAAATAGCCTGGATGATTTGCCAGTGATTTTGATCTCACCTTAGCAGTCACGACTTAAAGATTAAAAGTTTATTCATTAGTGTCATAAGTTGGCTTATATTAACACTGCAATGAAGTTACTGTGAAAATTCCCTAGTTGCCACACTCCAGTGTCTGTTCAGGTACACTTAGGAAGAGTTTGGCATGGTCAATGCACCTAACCAGTATGTCTTTCAGACTGTGGGAGGGAACTGGAGCACCCAGAGGAAATGCACGCAGACACTGGGAGAATGTGCAGACTCCACACAGACAGTGACCCAAGGCAGAAATCAAACCCAGGCCCCTGGCACTGTAAGGCAGCAGTGCTAACCACTGTGCCACCACGGCTTGTTAAGATTCAGGCAGTCTCACGACACTTTTGGGATATTTGCAGCAAAAAGATAGTCTCCTGAAGTATACTGAGTCCTTTATGGACTGAGATTTGAGTCCTTATATGTGCTAGAAATGGGATAATGTACCGCAACACTAAGAATCACACTTTACCAAGTCATTACTCGTCACTGGCCATCTGTTCAGCCAGATTGGTGTTAAATATCACAATCAAACCATTCTTTTCAGGATAAAACGAATAGCTGTTTTTATCTTAACAAGTGAGACAATCTCCACAGGCTCAGAAACCACAGTGAACTATTGACAGTGCAGATACTTAGAAGGCAGTAAAAACTGAAAAGTAATATTACTGGCAGGATCTGAGAAAGCATGAGCCAGAAACTCATGCCTCCCTCCTCGATTCAGACAAGGCATAAACTTCCATTCCCCATTTCCTATCTACTTTCTTTAGATACCAAAGGCCCAGTTTTCCAGTCATGCCTCTTCTTCCTGTCTGAGGTCAATGAGTCTTTAAATCATCCGTCAATTTGTCTGTTCTATCCGTGATGACTCCTGCTGTGGGCAGGACTGGAATGAGAAAGAGGACATTATCCTCTGTCCTGTTGTCACCTGTCACCAAGTCTACCCCATGGGGTTTTCCGGACACTGTGGTTATCAGCTGTCAGCTGGAAATGTTTTCAGGAATGCTATCATTTTGTTTTTACCAGCAATTTCTGCTGAAAGATTTGAGAGTTTTATAAAATCATTTCAGAGCAAAAATGTAGACAAGACGACAGGAATGAAAAAAGACATCTTTTTATTTATTCTTTCATGGGATGTGGGTGTCCCTGACAGGGCCATCTTTTATTGCCTATCCCTAATTGCCCTTGAGTGTGGTTGTCACTCCCACCAACACTGTTGTGGACAGAAGCATTTGCAGCAGGCAGGTTGGTGAGGGTGAGGTCAGGCATGGTTTTCCCTCTTGTTGGTTGCCCCACCGCCTGCCACAGTCCCTGCCTGGCAGATATGTCCTTTAGTGTCTGGCTGCCTTGCTCAGTAGGGGTGCAACTGAGCCACTCTTGGTGATTCAGGTTGAAGTCCCCAATCCAGGGTATACTCTGTGCCCTTGCCACACTCACTGCTTCCTCCAAGTTGTGTTCAACGTGGAGGGGTACTAATTCATCAGCTGATGGAGGAGAGGAGGGTTGGGGTTGATAAGTATTAACCGAAGGGATCCATGGCGTTCAGAGTTGATGTTGAGAACTGCTCAGGCAATGTGGCACCACCTCTGGTGGGACAAGACCTACTTAGGTTTGGTGATGGTGGTGCCTGGGACATTATCTAAAAGGTATGATTCCATGAATATGACTACGTAAGGCTGTTGCTGGACTAGCCTGTGAGACAGTTCTCCCAATTTTGGCACAAGCCGCCACATGTTGGTATGGAGGATCTTGCAGGGCTGTGTTTGTCGTTGTCGTTTCCAGGTTGATGCCAAGTGATCCTTCTGGTTTCTTTCATTTTTGATCTATTTGTAGCAGTTTGATAGAACTGAAGGTCTTGTTAAGCCATTTTCAGAGGACATTTAAGAGTCAACCTTTGGATCTGGAGTCACATCTGACCAGGTTAGGACAGCAAATTTCTTTCCCCTAAGGGGCATCAGATGGGTTTTTTTGACAATCAACAATGGTTTCATAGTCACTACTACTGAGCTAGCATTTAGTTAAATTTCTGATTTATTGACTAAATGTTCATTTCCACCAACAGCCATATTGAGATTTGAACACTTGTTGCCAGAACCATTGCTTGGGCTGCATTACTAGGCTAGTGGTTTTACCACTACACCACCTCATCCCCTCATAGAAATCTTCTCACTAAGGAGATCAGATGACAATGGAGATTGGCTGTCAGCAATCATTATTATGTCACCAAGCAAACAAATCTGAAAGCTTGTACTGTACCAGTGTGGCAGAACAACCACCACAGGCCCAAATTATTCCAGGATGACAGATGCCAAGCTGAGTCTTCTGTGCAAACAGTCCTGTTGCCAACTGGGATGGTACTAATCGTGAACGTCAACTCCTTCTCCTCAGCTCCACTGATTTAGGTTCTGCCAGAATACATAAAGGTTAACTGTCAGCCAACATGCTGCACACTGATGTATCAAACTAATATTTAACACACTGCTGAGCATCGATAACACTTTCATTCCTTTCCCCATTGACCGGATACAGCAGCTTGATAAGGCTAACACTTTCAGCATACTGTCTAAAGTAGACAGGTGATCATTGGTCACATCATTACTGAAAGGATAGTGGGATGGGGAAGGAAGGGATGTAAGCAGGTTCAGGTACACCTGTCTAACATTGGAAAACTTTGAACATTTCCACTTAAAGTAGGTGGGGAGGATCCACTCACCTGCTTATTTTAACAAGAATGGCTTTTATTGGACTGTTTCATATCCCCACATGTTATCAAGGAAGAGATTTGTATATTGACTTGGAAGTGGGATAGGGTAGGGTGGAGTGGGATGGAGTGTGGTGTGGTGAGATAGAGTGGGGTGGGATGGGATAATATCTGGCACATACTCCTTATTCGAAGACAGCTTAGAATTTCCACTTAAGGCAGCATTGTGTTTCAAAAATAGGAAGAAAGAGAATTACAGTCCAAACAGGAGTAACTTGAGGCAGCAGAGAGAGGTGAAGGGATATGAGCAAAAATCTCCCACTTTTTACCTTATTATAAGCCTGTTTAGCAGAAATGTGCTAATGTTTGATACATGCTTATCTGCTTTGTTGAGGGGTGGTGGCACATTGGTGAATTTGGAATAGCATGTCACAGTTTTCAAATTATAGAAAACAAGTTGTTATGGTGACAGTGTCCCTTTAAGAAGACATAATGTCGCAGACATTTTTTACTCTTGATATCTACAAACACAGATAAAATCAGTGTCCTGTCTCATCCCATTCCTCACGTTAATCTATTTCTGGCAACATACAATTATATTCACTGTGAGCAAAAATTGTTCTTTTCACTCCCCCTCCTGTATATTTTGATTTGCTGTTATTATTCATTCATAGATGGTCTACTCAATCAAGGGAAACTTCTTTCTCAGAAGTTTGAACAGATGGTTGTCGGCACATCCTGCCAGCATGTTAAAAAGGCTTTTGTCTTCCAGAACCAGATCGCTCATTGCATCTGAGACAATCTAGCCCTTGAAGGTTTTTAATTAAAATACTTCCAACCCTGAATATGATAACAGAGTCAAATAGTAGGAATTGGAACTTGACAAGGAATTCCTAAACAGCCCTTGTCATGTGCTGACAATCTCTCATAGCATATATAGTGGATAGTTTCTTAAGCAGTAAAGAGTGCATAAGACTGGAACATTAATTTCTCCTCTTACAATCCATCCTTAAACAGAAAGATACTCTGATTTGTTTCCCTCTTTATAAGGAGTGGCAAGTTTCCCAACCCACCAGTTTCTATTAATAATCCCACAGCAAACTCAAGATAGCATGAACTCAGAGGGTTAGTTTATTTGCACACACTAAAACATGAGAAGGAGAGTTCCCAACATCACCTCCAAACTCAAAGACTAAAGAAAGGGATAGAGAAAACAAGATTTTGCGGTGCAGAGGCTGCAGAGAAAATAAATACTAGTTCACATAGGTTCCAAAGTTAAGAATCAATGTCCAGTGACGTATTCCTTTGTGGAGGCCAGGGGACTGGAAACGTTTGCAGAACTTACTTTTCTGATGGTGTAGAATTCACACAATGATGTAGGCAAGAAGAGATGAAGCAATCTTGTAGGTCATGACACAGCTTCCAATTTGTGTGGCCAGCACAGCAGATGGAGCTATTCAGTTCAACAAGGCAATACTGACTTGTTTGAAAACCCAGAGGCTGAGGTCACGTGATCCTCATCTGTCTACCAGGTCTACTACAAAGGCTGTGTATCCATCATTAAGAATTCAGCAGGCTCTGAAAGACTGCTAAACATCCCAGCCATTAGGCGTTGAAAGGAATGTTTGAGGGGCCTTAGTCTTTGCAGACCCTCATGCCAGAGCTCTACCAGCTCTCTGTCATGGAATTGGAGCAGACGAGGATCCAACAACAGAAACCTCCGTTGACCTGGAGCAGGAATTTCCGGTCTCTAAAATCCCACTGTAAAATCCCGCCCTCTGGCTCCTTCCAGCAAGTATAGTTATCAAACGCAAATGGGTTTTGTGTAGCTTTCTTTAAAGTTGAGCTATGCAGTCAACATGCAAATTGTGGTTCCTCAGAGATCACGAGGTGTCAGTTTTCCGAAACTGCAAAGTGGCTTCTTTTCTGGGGTTGCAAATCAACAAAGTTTCAGGATCTTGTACAGCTAAGTCCAGTTTTAAAATTTAGAGACAGCAATGAATAAATAAACATTTTACAAAAATAAACAGCGTGACACCTTAGTCCATCGTGCATGGGTTATGAGCGCTGCTGGCTAGGTCAATACTTATTACGTGTGCCTCATTGCTCATCAGAGGTCATGGTTTGCTGTCTTCTTGAACCACTGCAGTGCATACGGTGTAGGTACCCATATAGTGCTGTTAGGAAGAAAATACTAGATGTTGACCTAGTGATAGTGAAGGAGCGGTATGTAGGGCAGGATTTTATGGCCTCCCTCGACCTAAACCCAGAAAATCCCACCCGAGGTCAATGGACATTCCCATTAACAGCCTTTCGCCCATTCTGATTCCCATGGGGCAGTAGAATTCCAGCAATAGTTCCAAGTCAGAATGGTGTAAGGCCTAGAGGGGAATTGTTCCCATTGCACCTGCTGTCTATGGTCTTCTAGGCAGTAGAGTTTGTGGGTTTGGAAGGTACTATTGAAGGAGCCTTGGAGAGTTCCTGCAGTGCGTCTTGTAAATGGTGCACACTCTTTCTGTGATGTCCTGGGACTGAGATGCTTGACCTCCAACCAGAAAACCTTCTTCCTTTGCGCCAGGTATGACTCCAACCAGTGGAAAGTTTTGCCCTGATACCCATTGACTCCAGTTTTGCTATGGCTCCTTGTAACATGTTTAGTCAAATGCTGCCTTGATGTCAAGGGCAATCACTCTCACCTCAACACTTCAGTTAAGTTGATTTGTCCATTTTAAGGTAAAGGCTGCAATACTTTCAGGAGCTGAGTGGCCCTGACAGAAGGCAGTGTGTCTTCCAAGTGGTGTTCAACATGGAGGAGTACTGATTCATCAGCTGTAAAGGGTTGGTACGTGGTAACCAGCAGGAGGTTTCCTTGCCCCTGTTTGACCTAATGCCATGAGACTTCAGGGGGTCTAGAGTCAATGTTATGGATTCCCAGGACTAGAAGCAGATACTATAGTGACTTTTAAGGGGCATCTTGACAATTACATGAATGGGATGGGAATAGAGGGATTTGGTCCCCAGAAGAGTAGTTAGTTCGGTCAGGCAGCATAGCCGGTGCAAACTTACAGGGCCAAAGAGCCTGTTCCTGTGCTGTAATTTTCTTTATTCTTTGCTCTTTGACTACCCCCTCCTGACTGTATACCACTGTGCCAACACCCCTGTTGGATGTCTTATCAATGGGACAGGTAAAACCCAGGAATACTGATGGTGATGTTTGCGACATTGTTTGTAAGGGATCTGTGAGTATGACTACCTCAGGCAGTTGACTAGTCTGTGAGACATCTCTCCGAATGTTGGCACAAATCCCCTGGAGTTAGTGAGGAGGTCTTTGCAGGTCGATCTATATTTGTCATTACCGTTTTTTGCACCTATGTTTACTCTGAGTGGTCTGTCCAGTTTCATTCCTTTTCGACAGCACAGTGGTTTGATACAACTGATTGGTTTGCTAGACCATTTTAGAGGGCACTTCAGAGTCAATCACTGTTTAGTTAAGCCATGTGCCTCCAGTAACTATTTAGTAGTGGAGTCTGCAATTATTTAAGGGGTAAGAGCTAAAACTACCCACTCTGACAGAATTTGAGCAGTGAATTTGAGAAGTAATTACCTGCATTTACTGTCCCCCCATTGTTATGATTAATACTTCCCCGCGTGGTAATTGCCAACACTGATAGACTATTAAATAGAACATTAGGTGTAATCATGCAAACTGAACAGCTAAATGACAGGAAGTAAACTCTTGACCTTTGCATGACTGATTTCATCTTCCACTTCTGGTAATTGTAGGGAAATAGAGTTGGAGAGTCCGGAGCATTGTTAGGCATGACGGAGAATCGGCAACAGTACTCAATTAAAAGAATTCATAAACAAAAATCTCTCAACCTTGGTTTCAAAATCTATTTACCTTCACTGATGACTGAATTGCTGGCAACTGGCCATAGCTTAGCTAAGCTCTGAGGAGTAGACATTTAGTTAAGCTTTGTACAGGTGTTACCAGTAAGCAGCAATCTATATGTGCTCTGCTTTGCATGAATTCTGATTTTTCAAGGCAGCTTCCGTTTGTTTATGTTAATATTTATAATCTAGCATGTTTCTGAGGTTGTCGGGAAATTTGGCATAAATTACCTCCAGAAAAGGAATGTAACAATGGAGGAAAGTGCGCCATAACTTGCTAATTGTAATCCCCACAAAAGTTATAGGCCTGTGATCAATATGAAGCATGGCAGCCATTCAGATTGGATACAGAGCGTATAACTAACAAAGTGATTGATCATTAAGATGCCATAATGTTACTAACCTGCGCATCCATGGATACTAAGGGACAATTTAGCATGGCCAATCCACCTAACCTGCACACCTATGGTCACTAAGGGACAATTTAGCATGGCCAATCCACCTAACCCGCATATCCATGGATACTAAGGGGCAATTTAGCATGGCCAGCCCACCTAACCTACACATTTTTGGATACCTTAGGCAATTTAGCATGGCCAATACACCTAACCCACAGAGCTATGGACACAAAGGGGCAATTTAGCATGGCTAATCACCTGACCCACACTGCTATATAAACTAATGTGCAATTTAGCAAGGCCAATCCACCTAACCTGCACATTTTTGGGTACCTTAGGCAATTTAGCATGGCCAATACATCTAACCCACACATTAATGGATACAAAGGGGCAATTTAGCATGGCTAATCACCTAATCCCTGCATCTATGGACACTAAGGGGCAATTTAGCATGGCCAATTCATCTAATCTGCACATCAATGGACATGAAGGGGCAATTTAGCATGGCCAATCCACTTAACATTCCTTCTCTAAACCCATTTATTGGCTACCACTATCATTTGATTTTTCAATGAGAAGAGATTTGACTTCCAGCTCCTCTGGATAGCCAAAGGGAGCAGGTCTCTGGGGGTGAGCCTATTGGCAAGCCTCAGGTGGTTAGGGGTAAGAGATTGGGCCTCGTGATTGGGGACTCCACAGTTATGGGGACGGATAGGAGAGTTGGAGGTAAGGGTAGGGACTCTGGGCTGGTGTGTTGCCTACCAGGGGCTGGGGTCCAGGATGTATCGGACAGAGTATTCAGGACTCTTAGGGGAGAGGGAGATCAACCCCAAGTTATAGTTCATGTGGGGACACATGACATAGGGAGATTAAGGGAAGGGGATATTAAGCAAAGATTTATGGAGTTGGGGTGGAAACTAAAGGCGAAGTCAGAAAGAGTAGTTATATCTGGACTCTTGCCTGTGCCACGGGATAGTTTAGAGGGGAATAGGGAGAGGGAAAGTTTGAACTCGTGGCTGAGGGGATGGTGCAGGAGGGAGGGGTTCAGGTACTTGAGCAATTGGGGCTCATTCTGGGGAAGGTGGGACCTCTATAAGAGGGATGGTCTACACCTGAACCAGAGGGGAATCAATATCCTGGGGGGTAAATTTGCAAAAGCGATGCAGGAAGGTTTAAACTGATTCGGAGGGGGGGAGGGATAGTGAGGAAAGGGGGTGAAAGTGAGGGGGGCATAGTTGGGGAATGCAAGGCACGGCATAGTGGGGGTGGGGCGGAGCAGGGTTTGAAATGCGTGTACTTTAATGCGAGGAGTATTCGCAATAAAGTGGATGAACTTGCAGCGTGGATCAGTACCTGGGACTTTGATGTTGTGGCCATTTCTGAGACATGGATAGAGCAGGGTCAGGAATGGATGTTGCAGGTTCCGGGGTACAAATGCTTTAGTCGGAGTAGAGAAGAAGGTAGAAGGGGGGGTGGGGTAGCATTGCTAGTCAAGGACTGTATCACAGTGTCGGAGAGAAAGTTTGATGAGGACTTGTCAGTTGAGGTAGTATGGGCGGAGATTAGAAATAGGAGAGGAGAGGTCACCCTGTTGGGAGTCTTTTATAGACCTCCTAAAAGTTCTAGAGAGGTTGAGGAAAGGATTGCGGAGACAATCCTGGTTAGGAGTGAAAGTAATAGGGTAATTGTTATGGGGGACTTTAACTTTACGAATATTGATTGGAGTTGCTATAGTTCTAGCTCGCTAGAGGGGTCAGTGTTTGTACAAAGCGTGCAGGAAGGTTTTTTGTCTCAGTATGTAGACAGGCCAACTAGAGGTGAGGCTATATTGGATTTGGTGCTGGGAAATGAGCCAGACCAGGTTCTAGACTTGGAAGTTGGTGTGCATTTTGGTGATAGTGACCACAATTCGGTTACGTTCACCTTAGTGATGGGAAGAGATAGGCATGAACCTCGGGTCAGCAATTTTAGCTGGGGTAAGGGCGATTATGAGGCTATCAGGAGTGAATTAGGAAGCATGGATTGGATTAGGGGATTACAGGGACTGGGAACGTCTGAAATGTGGAGTTTTTTCAAGGAGCAGCTACTGCGAGTCCTTGATAGGTATGTCCCTGTCAGGCATGGTGGATTTGGTAGATCTAGGGAACCGTGGTGCACTAAAAGAGTTGAGTCGATGGTTAAAAAGAAAAAGGAGGCTTATGTTCGGATGAGATTGGAGGGCTCAGATAGTGCACTAGAAAGCTTTAGATTGGCTAGGAGGGAGTTGAAGAGTGAGTTGAGAAGGGCTAAAAGAGGACATGAGAAGACTTTGGCTGATAGGATTAAGGAGAATCCTAAGGCGTTCTATAGGTATGTCAAGAACAGAAGGTTGGTCAGGGCAAGATTAGGGCCAGTTACAGACAGCAGGGGGAAGTTGTGTGTGGAACCCGAGGAGATTGGAGAAGTATTGAACCAATATTTCTCTTCGGTGTTCACGCAGGGGGACATGAATATAGCTGAGGAGGACATTGGGTTGCAGGGGTGTAAAATAGACAGTATTACGGTTGATAAAGAGGATGTGCTGGAAATTCTTGAGG
This sequence comes from Carcharhinus amblyrhynchos, assembly GCF_965287045.1. NCBI lineage: Eukaryota > Metazoa > Chordata > Chondrichthyes > Carcharhiniformes > Carcharhinidae > Carcharhinus > Carcharhinus amblyrhynchos. Next base: position 35,954,098 of record NC_137346.1, on the reverse strand, counting down.
GGCTGAAAATAGATAAGTCCCCTGGTCCGGATGGGATCTACCCTAGGATTCTCTGGGAGGCTAGAGAGGTGATTGCAGAGCCTCTGGCTCAGATCTTCAGGTCGTCATTGGTCTCTGGTGTAGTCCCGGAGGATTGGAGGATAGCGAATGTTGTCCCATTGTTTAAGAAGGGGAACAGAGACTTTGCCGGGAATTATAGACCGGTGAGTCTTACTTCTGTTGTGGGCAAGGTTTTAGAAAAAATTATTAGGGATAGGATTTACAGTTATTTGGAGTGTAATGAATTGATTAGAAATAGTCAGCATGGTTTTGTAGCGGGTAGGTCGTGCCTTACTAACCTTATTGAGTTTTTTGAGAAGGTGACCAAAGAGGTGGATGGGGGTAAGGCAGTTGACGTGGTATACATGGATTTTAGTAAGGCGTTCGATAAGGTTCACCATGGTAGGCTTCTGCAGAAAATGCAGATGTATGGGATTGTGGGTAATCTAGGAAGTTGGATCAGGAATTGGCTATCAGATAGGAGACAGAGGGTGGTGGTGGATGGTAAATATTCATCATGGAGTGCAGTTACGAGTGGTGTGCCTCAGGGATCTGTTTTGGGGCCACTGTTGTTTGTAATTTTTATTAATGATCTGGATGAGGGTATAGTTGGGTGGATTAGTAAATTTGCTGATGACACCAAAGTTGGAGGTGTGGTAGATTGTGAGGAAGGGTGTCATAGTCTGCAGGGAGACTTAGATAGGTTGCAGAGCTGGGCCGAGAGGTGGCGGATGGAATTTAATGCGGAGAAGTGTGAGGTAATTCACTTTGGTAGGAGCAACAGATGTGTCGAGTATAGGGCTAATGGGAGGACTTTGAATAGTGTGGATGAACAGAGGGATCTAGGTGTGTGTGTACATAGATCCCTGAAAGTTGGGAATCAAGTAGATAAGGTTGTCAAGAAGGCGTACGGTGTCTTGGCGTTTATTGGTAGGGGGATTGAATTTAGGAGTCGCAGTGTAATGTTGCAACTGTACACTACTCTAGTGCGGCCGCACTTGGAGTACTGTGTGCAGTTCTGGTCCCCGCATTACAAGAAGGATGTGGAGGCGTTGGAGAGGGTGCAGAGGAGGTTTACTAGGATGTTGCCTGGTATGGTGGGGAGGTCCTATGAGGAGAGACTGAGGGATCTAGGGTTGTTTTCGTTGGAAAGAAGGCGGCTAAGAGGGGATCTTATTGAAACATATAAGATAATTAGAGGTTTAGATAGGGTGGATAGTGATAGCCTTTTTCCTCGGATGGAGAAAGCTAGCACGAGGGGGCATGGCTTTAAATTAAGGGGGGGTAGCTACAGGACGGATGTCAGGGGTAGGTTCTTTACCCAGCGGGTGGTGAGGGATTGGAATGCCCTGCCTGCTGCAGTTGTAAATGCGTCTAGTTTGGGGGCGTTTAAGAGATCTCTGGATAGGTTTATGGACGAAAAGGGATTGGTATAGGCTAGTGGGTCATTGTTTTTGTAACTGGTCGGCGCAACATCGTGGGCCGAAGGGCCTGTTCTGCGCTGTAATGTTCTATGTTCTATGTTCTATGTTCTGTTTATGGCTCGCTGATCTAAAACCTGGAATGATTTCTGTATCTGCACCTTTCAGTACTAAGATGAACCTATTCATTGGGTGGTGACAGTCTGGGACGCATTGCCTGGGATGGTGATAGAGGCAAGTTGGCTCACGTCCTTTAAAAAGTATTTGGATGAACACTTGGCATGTCATAACATTCCGTGTTATGGGCCAAGTGCTGGGATTAGATAGGTGGTCAGGTGTTTCGTAAGTGTTGCTGCAGACTCAATGGGCTGAAGGGCCTCTTCTGCACCGTGTGATTCTATAATTCTATTTAGGTCACTGTCCTCAGAGAAGGTAAATGCAACTATCAGTCAAAGCTGGGGATGTTTCTGCAGAGAGAGGAGATTAAGATATAAAGGTGAGAGGATAGACAGGTTGAGTTAATGTAAGAAAAGAGTGGAAGCTTGCTGAGCCTTGTCCCCTGGAGCTGGTGCTAATATTTTTATTCTCTTATCTAGTCAGTGTTTATAAGGCAGAAGTACCTGATCAGTTTGGATCGAGCAGACAAGTACAAATTACAGCACTGCAAGCTTGGGCTGCTAAGTTCCATGGTCCAATAAGCTTATCTTACAACAGATGTTATTTTGACATACTGCGTTTTCTTTCCAGAGAATGAAAGAAAGACATAGAAATCATTCCAGGTTTTAGATCAGCGAGCCATAAAAAGAGGAACTGGAAGTCAAATCCTTTCTCATTGAAAAATAAAATGATAAATGGATTTAGAAAGGGAATTTTAGGTGGAATGGCCATGCTAAATTGCCTCTTAGCGTCAAAAGAAGTGTAGGTTAGGGGGATTGGCCATGCTAAATTGCCCCTTAGCGTCCAAAGATGTGCAGGTTAGATGGATTGGTCATGTTAAATTGCCCGAATGTGTCCAAAGATGTGCAGTTAATTGGATTGACCATGCTAAATTGTCCCCGAGTGTCCATAGATGTGCAGGTTAGGTGGATTGGCCATGCTGAATTGCCCAAAAGTATCCAAAGATGTGCAGTTAGGTGGATTGGCCATGCTAAATTGTCCCTTAGTATCCATTGGTGTTCAGGTTAGGCAGATTGACCATGCTGAAATGGCCTAATGTGTCTAAAGATGTGCAGTTAAATGGATTGACCATGCTAAAATGCCCCTTAGTTTCCATAGATGCGCAGGTTAGGTGGATTGGCCGTGTCAAATTGTCCCTTAGTGTCCATAGATGTATGGGTTAGATGGATTGGCCATGCTAATTTACCACTTAATGCCCACATATGTGCAGGTTAGGTGGATTGGCCATACTAAATCTCCCCTTAGGGTTTATAGATGTGTGGATTAAGTGGATTAGCGATACTAAATTGTGCCTTAGTAGCCATACATTTGCAGGTGAGGTGGATTGGTCATGCTAAGTTACTTCTCAGTGTCCGTAGATGTGTGGGTTTGGTGGATTGGCCATGCTAAATTACTGCTTAGTGTCCATAGATATGCAGGTTAAGTAGATTGGTCGTGCTAAATTGCCCCTTAGTGTCCAAAAATGTACAGGTAGGTGGATTGGCCATCCTAAATTACCCTTAGTGTCTAAAGATGTTCAGGGTTGTTGGATTGGCTATGCTAAATGTATGGGGTAATGGGGATGGGACAGGGCATGCCCTTTTGGAGAGTTGGTGTAGACATTTTGGGCCAAATGGCCTCCTTCTGCATTGTAGGTGTTCCATAGATTCTATAAAAAAGGGAAACTTGAAAGTTGAGTGGATAAAGGAAGCAGTGTTCTGATAAAGCTGAGATATCTGCAGCTAACTTCATTTCGAATCATTGGCTCATGCTGTAGTGGTTGGTTTTATGATAGGCTGCACCTGAAGCAGTGAATGCTGATTCACTGCTGGAAAGTGAATTTTCAATCAGGCCCAAGCAGCAGTGATTAAATGGAGCATAGGTCAGAACACTGACAGCCTCGGATTTCTCATCCACTTAATGGGATTCGCAGAGAATGAGAAAACCAGGAATACCTGCCTTTGATTCCTGATCAACCAGCCATTCCTGTGAATGTCGTACCTCTCCAGTTGTGCCTGATCTGGGAACTAACTTGGGTATTTCCTACTCCAGGAAAGGGTACAGGTGTCAGGTACAAGGATTCCAGATGTTCACCATGGCCCAGTTATATCTGAGTCAGAAGGTTATGGGTATAAGCTGCACTATTAAAACTGTGGTCCTATCTCCTCTCCAAAGTGAGCATAACAAATTAATGTCACTGTTTGAACAAGGGCTGCAAGTTCTTCCCTGAGTCTTAGTCAGTTTATCCCTCAATCAACGTGACTAAATCAGATTACCTGCTCTTCATCGCACCATTGCTTGTCAGAGTTTGCTGGGTGTGAAATTGCTGTCACGCTTTCTACATTGCAAAACCATTTCATTGGCTGTAAAACACTTTGGGATGTCTTGAGGTTGGGAAAGGTGCCATACAAATGCAAGTTTCTCTTTTCCTTTAGAAGATGGTCAGATCGTGTTCCAAGCCTACAAACGAGAGAAACTTGCTGCTACCAATCTCCATCTGCATGGGGAGCATAGCTGTTGAATAAGGATAGAACGGAGTTATTTACAGCAACATAGTTGGTTGGCTTGTGGGGCTCACATATGGTGATGTAGCTGAGGGCAGCAATGCTTTTGGACAGGACGCACAGGCGAAAGAAAACACACATGTTGATAAAGGAGCTGGATAGTAGACAACAAGGGGCTGACCAATCTTTTCTCATTGTTAAGATTACTCATCCTGCACTGTCAGCTGGGAGCAAAGCTTAAAAAGAATCAACACTGATCCTATCTTATTCATTCCCTGTGATTTCAGCAACCAGTGGAACTGAATTATCCTCTTCGAAATATCAATAAATTACAGCATAGTTGAGGCCATTCAGCCCATTTTGTCTATGCTGGCTGGAAAAGAGCTTTCTAACCTATAATTCATCTTTCCGACTCTTTGCACAGCCCTATAGGTTACAACACAAGTATCTTTTACATGCGATGAGGGTTTCTACCTCAGCCCTTCAGACAGTGAGTTCCAGACCCCACTACCTCCCGGTACAACATTTTCTTCTCCCCTTCAATCCCAATTATTTGTATAACTATACTCATTCATTCTCGACTACCCTGCTAATGGAAATAGTTCCTTCCTCTCCACCATACAGGTCCTTTAAATCATTTTATATATCTCAATTAAATCTCCCTTCAGCCTCCTCTGCTCCAAAGAAAAGCCTTTCCTCATCAATTAAATTCTCCAGCTCACCTCAACGTCCTTATGAATCACCTCAGTACCCTCTCTCATATCATTCCAATAATATGGGGACCCTGCAGAACTGTATGCATTACTCTATCCGCAGTCTAATTAATATTTTATAGTTACATCATAGTGTTTCCTTGCTCTTATATTCAACGCCTTGGCCAATAAAGGGAAGTATCCAATATACCTTCCTAAATCACCTCATCTACCTGTTCTGCTACTTTGAGTTCCCTTTGTTCTTCTACATTTTTCAGTATACTATCATTATTCTGTATTCCTTGCCTATTTGCCCTCCCCAAGTGCATTACCTCACACTTGCCAATTCCATTTGCCAATTTTCTGCCTTCCTGACTAGTCCATTGATATCTTGCTGCATTTTATTGCTTTCTTCCTCACTATCAACCACAGGAGCAAATTACATGTCACCTGAGAACTACTTTATCTACTAACTTATTGAAGTATCCTATAAAAAGCTAGGGACTTGGTACTGAACTTTCTGTGACCCCCACCGGAAATGGCCTTCCAGTCACAAATACACATGTCGAGCATTACCCTTTGCTTCCTGCCGCTCAGCAAGTTTTGGATCCAATTTGCCCTTGGATCACAAAAGCTTTTAGTTTTGTTACCACTCTGCCAAGTAGAACCTTTCCAAAAGTCACACTACAATCTACGTAGACTACATCAGCACCTTTCATGTAGGATTCAATCAAATTATTTAGACATGATCTTCACTTTAAATCCATACTGATGTGTGCTTTTTGAACTGATAATTTATACTGTCCCTCAAAATGCGACCCCTTAATTTGCTACCACCAAGATTAGACTGACTGACTTTATATTTACTCAGACTATTCCTTTATAAACAACAGTACAATGTTAGCAGTCCTCCAGAACCTCCCCTGCAACTAAACCAGATTTGTATAGGATAGTCAGGACTTTTCTTACATCATCCCTTTTTTTTTAGCGCTTCCGTGAGCCTGGAGATTTATTTACTTTCTAGAATGCTGTATCCTTCCCACCTTCATATTTCTTTTGCTTATTTTGATTATCACATTCACTATTTCACACTCCTCCTTAACTACAATGATTACAGCATCACCCTCCTTTGTGAAAAGCAGTGCAAAGTATTCATTAAGAACCATGCCTATGTCTTTTTCCTCCACATGCATGCTACACTGAGTGTGTGTCTACCCTACGTTGCTCGGCGTGGGTAACCCATTGAACCCCGTTCATGATAGACCCGTTCTGGTCTCTAATAGGCCTAATCTTTCCTTAGCTTTTTATAAATTTATAAAACATCATTGGGTTTTTCATGATTTTACTTGCCAATGTGTTTTCACGCCTTCTTTTTGCTTTCCTAATTTCCTTTCTAATTCCACTCTTGCACCTACTGGGCTTTCTGGAACATTGAGTTGTTGGCACCTGGCATATAATTCCCTTTGTTAGTTCTGACTTATTCAGTATGCTTTGTAACATCCAGAGAGCTTAGATTTTGAAGTCCCACCCTTCAATAGTGGAAGCACATTAGTTCTTAGGTTGATGTTCTTAATCTTACATTTCTATGTTCTCTTGAATACTTTGCTACAAAATAGGCTAGTTTAAATATATTGAAAAGACTGCAAACAAAATCTTTTAGTCAGGGAAAGAAAAATGACACCTTTTAGTATTAAATCATATCCTTCAGTGAAAAGAATTTCTTTTCATTGCTCCATGAAATTACTGAAATATTCCCAGTTTCCTCAGATCACAAATCAGATGAACAGGCTCCAATTAAACAAGCATAGTGCAGAACCAAAAATCAGCAGTCCTTCAGAAGCACTCCTACAAGAATACTTTGCACGGGCTAAAAATAATGCCAGGGCTGATTTACACTCATCCTAAACATTCTGAACCCTTTGGGAACACAGCTCCTGCCCTTCTCAAACAAGGCAAGCGAAGGTGGAAGGGTTTGTTCTTAGAGAAAGTGATTTCCCCGTTCCCAGAGTTTTTATATCCCCATGTCCTTGCCAGGTCCAGAGGGAATTGCACCTTCATTAATTGGGTAGATCCAAAGGAGGACAGCCAGCTTTCCAGTTTCTTCATTGGGAGGACGCCTTCATGAAAAACCCATTGTTCAGGACACAACACCAGCGAGGGCTCACAAGAATAAAAGGGATGAGGAAATTAAACAGGTAGTTGTACCTCGGTGTTATCAAGTTTTGTTTTAATTATAAGAGGAAGGCTTAGTTGAGAGGGATAAAAGCAGCGGGGGCGATTCTTCCATCCCGAAGAACTAGCAGGAGGCACTGTTGGAATGAAGGAGGCAATCGGGGCCTCCCGGAGGGCCGGGCATGGGGTTGGTGGTGCCCATGGGCATAGGCACCCTGGCAGTGGCACCCTGTGCCCCCAGCACTGTCCATCAAGTATCGGCAGTGCCAATGGGATAGGGCCAAGGAGACAGAGCCAGGGCAGCAGGGCCTATTGCAGGCAGGGCCAAGGAGCAGAACCTATTTGGGAAGGGCCTCGGGGGGGTGATCGGTGTGGGTGGGGGTCCCACTGCCACTCGACATTGGGATCAATGGGGCTGGAGAGATGCCAGCATTCAGGATGGTCTGGCAGGAGGGGGGGGACCTGCCTCCTCAGGGTGTAGGGGGAAGACCAGGGTGGGGGACCTGCCTCCTCAGGGTGTAGGGGGAAGACCAGGGTGGGGGATCTGCCTCCTCAGGGTGTAGGGGGAAGACCAGGGTGGGGGATCTGCCTCCTCAGGGTGTAGGGGGAAGACCAGGGTGGGGGGAACTGCCTCCTCAGGGTGTAGGGGGAAGACCAGGGTGGGGGACCTGCCTCCTCAGGGTGGGGGACCTGCCTCCTCAGGGTGTAGGGGGAAGACCAGGGTGGGGGGAACTGCCTCCTCAGGGTGTAGGGGGAAGACCAGGGTGGGGGATCTGCCTCCTCAGGGTGTAGGGGGAAGACCAGGGTGGGGGACCTGCCTCCTCAGGGTGTAGGGGGAAGACCAGGGTGGGGGATCTGCCTCCTCAGGGTGTAGGGGGAAGACCAGGGTGGGGGATCTGCCTCCTCAGGGTGTAGGGGGAAGACCAGGGTGGGGGAACTGCCTCCTCAGGGTGTAGGGGGAAGACCAGGGTGGGGGATCTGCCTCCTCAGGGTGTAGGGGGAAGACCAGGGTGGGGGATCTGCCTCCTCAGGGTGTAGGGGGAAGACCAGGGTGGGGGACCTGCCTCCTCAGGGTGTAGGGGGAAGACCAGGGTGGGGGACCTGCCTCCTCAGGGTGTAGGGGGAAGACCAGGGTGGGGGATCTGCCTCCTCAGGGTGTAGGGGGAAGACCAGGGTGGGGGACCTGCCTCCTCAGGGTGTAGGGGGAAGACCAGGGTGGGGGACCTGCCTCCTCAGGGTGTAGGGGGAAGACCAGGGTGGGGGATCTGCCTCCTCAGGGTGTAGGGGGAAGACCAGGGTGGGGGATCTGCCTCCTCAGGGTGTAGGGGGAAGACCAGGGTGGGGGACCTGCCTCCTCAGGGTGTAGGGGGAAGACCAGGGTGGGGGACCTGCCTCCTCAGGGTGTAGGGGGAAGACCAGGGTGGGGGACCTGCCTCCTCAGGGTGTAGGGGGAAGACCAGGGTGGGGGACCTGCCTCCTCAGGGTGTAGGGGGAAGACCAGGGTGGGGGATCTGCCTCCTCAGGGTGTAGGGGGAAGACCAGGGTGGGGGACCTGCCTCCTCAGGGTGTAGGGGGAAGACCAGGGTGGGGGACCTGCCTCCTCAGGGTGTAGGGGGAAGACCAGGGTGGGGGACCTGCCTCCTCAGGGTGTAGGGGGAAGACCAGGGTGGGGGACCTGCCTCCTCAGGGTGTAGGGGGAAGACCAGGGTGGGGGATCTGCCTCCTCAGGGTGTAGGGGGAAGACCAGGGTGGGGGACCTGCCTCCTCAGGGTGTAGGGGGAAGACCAGGGTGGGGGACCTGCCTCCTCAGGGTGTAGGGGGAAGACCAGGGTGGGGGAACTGCCTCCTCAGGGTGTAGGGGGAAGACCAGGGTGGGGGATCTGCCTCCTCAGGGTGTAGGGGGAAGACCAGGGTGGGGGACCTGCCTCCTCAGGGTGTAGGGGGAAGACCAGGGTGGGGGACCTGCCTCCTCAGGGTGTAGGGGGAAGACCAGGGTGGGGGATCTGCCTCCTCAGGGTGTAGGGGGAAGACCAGGGTGGGGGACCTGCCTCCTCAGGGTGTAGGGGGAAGACCAGGGTGGGGGACCTGCCTCCTCAGGGTGTAGGGGGAAGACCAGGGTGGGGGACCTGCCTCCTCAGGGTGTAGGGGGAAGACCAGGGTGGGGGATCTGCCTCCTCAGGGTGTAGGGGGAAGACCAGGGTGGGGGATCTGCCTCCTCAGGGTGTAGGGGGAAGACCAGGGTGGGGGATCTGCCTCCTCAGGGTGTAGGGGGAAGACCAGGGTGGGGGATCTGCCTCCTCAGGGTGTAGGGGGAAGACCAGGGTGGGGGATCTGCCTCCTCAGGGTGTAGGGGGAAGACCAGGGTGGGGGATCTGCCTCCTCAGGGTGTAGGGGGAAGACCAGGGTGGGGGACCTGCCTCCTCAGGGTGTAGGGGGAAGACCAGGGTGGGGGACCTGCCTCCTCAGGGTGTAGGGGGAAGACCAGGGTGGGGGACCTGCCTCCTCAGGGTGTAGGGGGAAGACCAGGGTGGGGGACCTGCCTCCTCAGGGTGGGGGGAACTGCCTCCTCAGGGTGTAGGGGGAAGACCAGGGTGGGGGATCTGCCTCCTCAGGGTGTAGGGGGAAGACCAGGGTGGGGGATCTGCCTCCTCAGGGTGTAGGGGGAAGACCAGGGTGGGGGATCTGCCTCCTCAGGGTGTAGGGGGAAGACCAGGGTGGGGGGACCTGCCTCCTCAGGGTGTAGGGGGAAGACCAGGGTGGGGGACCTGCCTCCTCAGGGTGGGGGACCTGCCTCCTCAGGGTGTAGGGGGAAGACCAGGGTGGGGGACCTGCCTCCTCAGGGTGTAGGGGGAAGACCAGGGTGGGGGATCTGCCTCCTCAGGGTGTAGGGGGAAGACCAGGGTGGGGGATCTGCCTCCTCAGGGTGTAGGGGGAAGACCAGGGTGGGGGATCTGCCTCCTCAGGGTGTAGGGGGAAGACCAGGGTGGGGGACCTGCCTCCTCAGGGTGGGGGACCTGCCTCCTCAGGGTGTAGGGGGAAGACCAGGGTGGGGGACCTGCCTCCTCAGGGTGTAGGGGGAAGACCAGGGTGGGGGATCTGCCTCCTCAGGGTGTAGGGGGAAGACCAGGGTGGGGGATCTGCCTCCTCAGGGTGTAGGGGGAAGACCAGGGTGGGGGATCTGCCTCCTCAGGGTGTAGGGGGAAGACCAGGGTGGGGGACCTGCCTCCTCAGGGTGTAGGGGGAAGACCAGGGTGGGGGATCTGCCTCCTCAGGGTGTAGGGGGAAGACCAGGGTGGGGGATCTGCCTCCTCAGGGTGTAGGGGGAAGACCAGGGTGGGGGGAACTGGCCAGCGAACAGACAGACTGACAGATCAGGACCACTGTGCATGCGCAGAGTTCCAGAACTGTCAGAGTCTGGCGCAAATAGCCCCTACCCCCACAGCCCAGGACTTTGGTCAGATTCCTGATTGTGACTTCGGTATTGCACAGAGTTGGGAGATTCGGATCTGAAGTTGAACTGACAAAACAGTGGTTCAGCATTTTTGGGAGAATCGCCCCACCCCCGCCACCCTTTTTGATGTTCTGTGAAGGTATGAATTTAAGGGATGGTGCTAAAATTAATCACAGATTTTTGATACATTCCTGGTCCTAAGAAAAGCCTCCAGTGATAATAAATGAATATTATCGAGATTACGAACCACTTTTAAAATATTCATTTCTGAGATAGATCAACTAGATAGTCAATAGCTTTTCCCAAAGGTAGGGGACTCTAAAACTAGAGGGCATAGGTTTAAGGTGAGATACCAAAGTGTCCAGAGGGGCAATTTTTTCACTCTGAGGGTGGTGAGTGTCTGGAACAAGCTGCCAGACGTGGTAGTAGAGGCGATACAATTTTGTCTTTTAAAAAGAATTTAGACAATTACATGGGTAAGAACATAAGAACATAAGAAATAGGAGCAGGAGTAGGCCATCTGGCCCTTCGAGCCTGCCCCGCCATTCAATAAGATCATGGCTGATCTGTCGTGGCTCAGTTCCACATTCCCGCCCTCTCCCCATAACCCTTAATCCCCTCTCTTATCAAAAACCCATCAACCCGCGTCTTAAAAATATTTAGCGAGGTAGCCTCCACCACTTCAACGGGCAGAGAATTCCAGAGATTCACCACCCTTTGAGTGAAGAAGTTCTTCCTCAACTCCGTTCTAAACCGCCCCCCCTTTATCTTGAGGCTGTGCCCCCTAGTCCAACTGTCCTTTCTGAGCGGGAAGAGTCTCTCCACCTCTATCCTATCCATCCCATTCATCATCTTATACGTCTCAATGAGATCTCCCCTCATTCTTCTAAACTCTAACGAGTACAAGCCTATTTTATTCAGCCTCTCCTCATAGCTCAACCCCCTCAACTCCGGTATCAGCCTAGTAAACCTCCTCTGTACTCCCTCCAAGGCCAAAATATCCTTGCGTAAGTACGGCGCCCAAAACTGCACACAGTACTCCAGCTGCAGCCTCACCAATGCCCTATACAGCTGCAGCAAGACCTCCCTACTTTTATATTCAATCCCCCTTGCTATGAAGGCCAGCATCCCATTCGCCTTCCTGACCACCTGCTGCACCTGCAAGCTGGGTTTTTGCGACTCATGCACAAGGACCCCGAGGTCCCTCTGCACCGTCGCCTGCTGCAGTTTTTCGCCACGCAAGTAATAGTCCTTCCTACCATTATTCCTACCAAAGTGGACCACCTCGCACTTGCCAACATTAAATTCCATTTGCCAGTTCCTGGCCCATTCACCCAGCCTATCTAGATCCTTCTGCAGACTCTCCACACCCTCCGCACAATTTGCCGTTCCACCAATCTTGGTGTCATCAGCAAATTTCGACACCCTACACTCGGTTCCCTCCTCCAGATCATCTATATAAATGGTAAAAAGCTGAGGCCCCAGCACCGACCCCTGGGGCACTCCACTAGTCACCATCCGCCAATCCGAATAGCACCCGTTGGCCCCCACTCTCTGCCTCCTATTTACAACTAGTCCTCTATCCACGCTAACACCCTACCCCCAATTCCATGTCCCCTGACCTTCTGCAATAACCTCTTGTGAGGTACCTTGTCAAACACCTTCTGAAAATCAAGAAAGACCACATCCACCAGCTCTCCTCTATCCACCGCCCTAGACACATCCTCATAGAACTCCAGTAAATTTGTCAGACACGACTTCCCTTTAAGATGGGTATAGAGGGACATGGTCTAAATGCAAGCAATTGGGACTAGCTTAGGAGTTTTAGAAAAGGGTGGCATGGGCAAGTTGGGCCAAAGGGCCTGTTTCCATGCTGTAAACCTCTATGACTCTATGTGGGTGCTGCTGACTTGGCCAGTATGTGTTGCCCATCCCCATTTTCCCTTTAGAATGTGGTGGTAAACTGCCTTCTTAAGTTGCTGCACTTCCTGAGGGGTAGACACACCCCTAATGCCGTTAGGAAGGGAATTCCTGAATTTTGACACATTGACTGTGAAGGAATGGCGATATATTCCCAAATCACGATGGCGAGTGACTGGAGGGGAATCTCCAGGTGGTGATGTTCCCAAGTATTACTGTTCTTGTCCTTCTTGATGATAGTGGTTGTGGGTCTGGAAGGTGTTGTCTAAGGCACCTCAGCGAGTTCTCTCAATGCATCTTGTAGATGGTACACACTTGTAATTGTGGTGCACTTACTGCCGTGGGTCTTGGAACATCCAAAGCTCACTGTGGCGCATGTAGAGAATTATTATGACAAATTATTCATTCTTTGCTAAAAAGAATGCCATTCACAAACAGTAGGCGATCTTTAGCTCCTGTAACGATCCTTCCTTCAAATTTTCAGTAAGATCTGGATTGAGTGATTCAATACATAATTGGCTGCAGGATTATTAATGAGTCAAGACGTTTATGTAACTCAGCCATAAGCCAAACACAAAGAAACACAGCCAAAAGCTCATGTGGAATATCAATATAGGAAATGTGACCTACAACAGAAGTGACAACCTTATGGAGAAACAGAAGGTTCCTTACTAACTAGCTGCATTTTATGTATTGTTCTACACAATGTGACAGCAACAGGGTACAGATGGAGGCGATTGCTACAAGGAATGATGTAGCAATTGTCTGCTAGTTAGCCCAAGGGCTTAGTGTATTTGCAAACCTCAGGAATCAGGAAGATCCCAGCAAAATACTGGGGCCGCTGGAGATCTGAAATAATAACAGAAAATGTTGGAAATACTCGGCAGAACCGACTGCCTCTGGGGAGACAAAAGCAGTGTTAATGCTTCAAATTTGTGACCTTTCACAAAACCCTGACACTGCCTGACCTGCTGACCAGTGTTGGTGGGCGGTGGCCCTTGTGGAGATGGCGGTGTAATGGTCATGTAATCCTGAGGCTCAGCCTAATGCTATGGTGACAAGGGTTCAAATCCCACCACAGCAGTGATGAAATTTAAAATTCAATTACCAAATCTGAATATAAAACTAGCAACAATAACGGTGACCATGGTAACTATTGTCAGTTGTCACAAAGATCCATCCAATTCGTTAGTGTCCTTTAGGGAAGGAAATCTGCTGTTCTACCTGGTCTGGCTGGCATGTGACTCAGTCCCACAGCAATGGGGTTGTCTCTTAACTGCTGTCTGAAATGATGAACTGCATCAGATGCTTTGTGGATTCAGCATGTAGCAGCATTCAGCCCCAGTATTCATACTGCTTGGCCTTATTTACACAAGAAACTATAAATAACTAACTAACTGGCTGTGTTCTGCTGTTCAGCAGAAGAATTAATGTTAAAGTATTCAATCTGAGATTGAGATTGTGCTATTTCATACACTTTGACATTGTTAACTCCTGCTAAGAACTTATCCCCAGCCCCTGATCTTGTGTTCTCAGGCATTCCCTGGAACTGAAGAAGTAAAGCATGTAAAAGAAGTGTGGGCTTTGATCTCATGTGGACTCATTTGGCAGTGAGTGTATGGTGGGCTCACACAGCTCCCTCACACTCGGGACCAAACCAGTGGAGCTCTCTCACACTTAGGCAGTGGCCTGCCCCCAAAGTAGTGGCTTCTTATTATTGAATTATATGACTTGAACTGAACACCACTGTACTGTGTGATTTAGTTGGACTGATTCTGGACTTCAGTACCCTTCCCTTATGAAATGATGTGTCCTCAGTTGGGAAACTTGGCTCCACAGATGTGCCACCATTACTTATGGATTCAAACCACATTGTGGCAGGCTTCGGAACAGACACCACCATCATGGGAATTTAACAAGGCCACTATTGCAACTCACCATGAATCACAGGAACCACTGGGGACAGTGCAGCTTCACTGAGGCAGATTCTCCTCAAGCACCATAGCAAAAGCTTGATTTGTTTTTACTTTGAAAGATGGTTCTGGAGTTGTTAGCCTCTAGTTCTTGAAATTTAACTCATTTTAAAAGTTCTGGATCTCATTTCAATTCTGCCAGCCAAGTGCTCACTTGTTCCAGGCCAGTGAATGTTGGACAGTTGATTGGAATAGAGGCAATTCAGTGAGAGCAGCGAAATGATAGAATTGGCTACCTGACCATCCCATGGGGTCCGGTGATGAAAGTGAGGGGGGGGGTTGATGTGTGAACATGGTGAAATGGTTTACACTTTCCTTGTGGAGCCTGGAGGAGCACTCAAGCTTCACAGTCTGACCTTACGTCCTCTTCATGTGGAGTCTGTGCCTATATGAATTTAAATGTGAAGGTGGTTGGAGGTGTGGTGAGGTATATTCTAGTTGCAGGCAGCAGAGATACAATTAGCAATGTCTGAAATGGCTGAGAGAGATGCAGCAAGGGCATTCACGTTCATAGATGCACTGTTAAAAGCCCTGATCTGACATTTTAAAAAAGGCAGACAACCTGTTTCTGTTTCCACAATTGTGCAGGAACCTCTCCAAATAGCACTCCTGCCAGCAGAGAGTAGAGAACGCTGAGAGGCTCCTTTTTCTGTGCTTGGACAAGTGCTAAAAAGAAGTTCAATGACTTCACCAGAATTGTCTTAGTAAAAATACTGCTTTCATTCTTTCTTCACACATGTACCACTTGCAGATTCACCATTCACAGCACACTTAATCCTCCCCCCCCGCCCCCCACCACCCTCACCCCCTAGCTTCCTTTGATTCTCTTACAGTTTGAATGTTGCTGAAGAGAGAGATGTTGTCAAAACATCACAACAATTTCTGTTACCTTGTGATGGTTTGAAATTTGGCATTTGTCCAGGTATGTGCAAGACGAGTGGGCCAACCGTGTTTTGGGACAAGCTGATCCTCATTGCCAGGTAGTTGGCCAGTCCTAGCTGTAAAACAGCTAACACTGTTTGTTGACTGGGTGTCTATTACCAGTTGAACCAGCCTTTGCCAGCTGACTTTTCTGGTCACATGAGTCAGTTACTGCCTATTGTTTTGTTCACTTATCCCGTTTGATTCTGAAAGGTAATTAGTGAATCGACTCTTAAAGATCTATCACATCAGCATGGTGATATATATAATTATGAAAAGCTGGCGAAGAAACTGACCCTAGCTGTAAATCTCATATTTTTATTGGTTAAACACAATTAAACTAAATGCTACACAAATCACATAAATTAAGACTTTGTTTCCAAAATGCGCATCAGAGATATATTTGTTGATCTTCTGGGCTTTTTTCCTTATCTTGTTGCGGAGGTGGTAGATGAAGCCTGCTGGAGAGAAGAAAAGGATTAAGCGAGGATTTATTTAAACCTTTAGTCACACCATAAAATGGATATCCAGCAATAGGCATGTGATGCTGAGGCGAAAAAGTAGATCAGGGACACGGGGCAAGTAAGGTGACAGCAATTCAACTTTATTGATAATAGTTCTAGCTTTGCAGCACACCCCACTGTTCACAAACTGCTGGTGTGCTCAGAATCATAGACTCATAAAACCCTACAGTGCGGAAGGAGGCCATTTGACCCATCGAGTCCGCACCGACCACAATCCTACCCAGGCCCTATTCCCATAACCCCGTGCATTCACCCTTGTTAGACCCCCTGACACTAAGAGGCAATTTGGCATGGCCAATCAACCTAACCCACTCATCTTTGGACTGTGGGAGGAAACCAGAGCACCCGGAGGAAATCCATGAAGGGGAGAAAATGCAAACTCCACAAAGACAGTGACCTGGGGCCAGAATTGAACCTGGGCCCCTGGTGCTGTGAGGCAGCAGTGCTAATCACTGTGCCACTGTGCCTCCCATTGTGCCACTGAGCAACCTTCCCCAGTGCGTCTGGAAGCCACTGACGCCAACAGCCAGGCACTTGCCAAATAAAGGATTCATTCTTAGGTCATGGACAGAATTCCAAAATCGGTCCATAACCTTAATTGCACACAACAAATTCACCTGCAAGCAAAATCAGGGACAGATCAGTGCACTATATCAAAAAAAATACCACATATTTCAGCTGATCAGTTCTGAAGGTAAGTTCACAGTGGATGAGTTTCACACTGCAGTCAGTATTGTCTGATATACAAACCATTGTAACCGCAATTCAGGTGCTACTTTGAGAATCATTTTGGATGAATTATCAATTCAGGTGTACAGGTGATTGTTGTGTCTCCAAGGCATTGGTAACATTTGAGGGTGACTCTGCCTCAATGTTATCGGGGCTCCAGCTCTTGCTGCCACTGAGACTTTGGTGCAATGATAAAAACTCATTAAGTGCCACTCTGAAAGGTTACTGAGGCAGCAAATTTCTGTTACCCATTCAATGGTGCTCCAGTCACAGCAGAAGAAGGGCAATAAATGCTGGCTGAGACAGCAAGACATACAGGAATAATTTTTGAAATGAATAAGTTAGCCAATTCTGAGAATGCCACAATTTGATTTGACATTCTGAGTCTCCAGCAACACCCATCTTTGGCACAGAGCTACATTCTATCCCAATACGCTCCTAACGTTCTGACACTGGGATGCACACTCCCCCCCCTTCTCTTAGCCTCCTGATCTTTTTATCCCTCTTATGAAGCTGTCATTGGGTAGAGGAGTGGCTCTGGTCTCTTTTGCAACCGGGGGGGGATGCCCACTCTGTCCACCTGCTCCCAGGGCCAGGAAACTGATGCTGGTGCCTGTGTCACATGCACCTTTCACCTGACCACCATTCACTTGGTGGCGAGCTGACTGTCGTGGGCTCCCTTCAGTCAAACAAAAAATTTCTTCTAGCAAGAAGAAAAATAGACATTGAAGGAATAAGAGGCCACAGCCACCACATGCTTCCCATTTTCGCTTTGAAAGACTATTTGCAAATGAGAATCAAGACTCTGAACATCATTTACAACCTTCAATGTCCTCTTCACTCTCATCAGATCTGGCAGGAACATCATCACCGCAGCTGTCTGCCTCGACAGTGCTGTCAATAATCCTCAGTACCTATCACTCTCACACAACCAGACAACTTTTCAACACTTGACGGGTCCCTGTGACCAAAACAAGAAACCCAATTCAATTCCCTTTTACAGAATGCATTTTAGATTCGTTCATCCAATCGCTCAGGGTGTCACATTTCCAGACAAGTGGACAACCTGCTTTTAACACAAGAACAAGTGCTCAGATTTAAGAAAAACTACTCTGCCCTTTCAAGGAATCCAAATTCTCATCTTTGAGATTTATCTGTGATCATTAGAATCTGGGCTTCAGAATCTCAGCATTCTTTGATCCCTGATTCTCCTTTCTGAAGGTGTAATCAGTTGATTTACTCATCAACATCCACTGCACAAAGTAGATGTTCCCAGTCTCATACACTTGGTGTGTCTCAAGGTGTCAACGATTTGGCTGACCACATCATGAGGAATGGTACATAGGTGAACTTCAGCAGCCATGATGTAAAAGACCAATGTAAATATTAGACTAGAGCAAAGAAAAATATAGACTATCACATTTGTCCAACAAGAAAGAAAGACCGATGTTCTAATACAATTACAATGCAATCCCAGAGCCACATTGTCCCATTATTGAACAGCTCTCATAAGAAAAAAGAATTAGGAGCAAGAGTAGGCCATCTGGCCCCTCGAGCCTGCTCTGCCATTTATGGCTGATCTTTTTGTGAACTCAACTCCACATACCCGCCTGCTCAACCATAATCCTTAATTCCTTTACTGTTCAAACATTTATCTATCCTATCCTTAAAAACATTCAATGATGTAGCCTCAATTGCTTCACTGGGCAGGGAATTCCACAGATTCATAACCCTTTGTGTGAAGAAGTTCCTCCTCAACTCAGTCCTAAATCTGCTCCCCCTTATTTTGAGGCAATGCCCCCTAGTTCCAGTTTCACCCGCCAGTGGAAACAACTTGCCTGCTTCTATCTTACCTATTCCCTTCACAATCTTATATGTTTCTATAAAATCTCCTCTCATTCTTCTGAATACCAATGAGTACAGCCCCAGTCTACTCAGTCTTTCCTCATAAGCCAACCTCCTCAACTCCGGAATCAATGTAGTGAACCTCCTCTGCACCCCCTCCAGTGCCAGTATATCTTTTCTCAAGTAAGGAGACCAAAACTGTACACAGTACTCCAGGTGTGGCCTCACCAGCACCTTATACAGCTGCAACATTACCTCGCTGTTTTTAAATTCCATCCCTCTAGCAATGAAGGACAAAATTCCATTTGCCTTCTTAATTACCTGCTGCACCTGCAAATCAGCTTCTTGAGATTTCTGCACAAGGACACCCAGCTCTGCATAGCAGCATGCTGCAATTTTTTACCATTTAAATAATAGTCCATTTTGCTGTTATTCCTATCATAATGGATGACCTCACATTTACCAACATTGTACTCCATCTGCCAGACCCTTGCCCACTCATCTAGACTATCTATATCTCTTTGCAGATTTTCAGCATCCCCTGTACACTCTGCTCTACCACTCATCTTAGTGTCATCTGCAAATTTTGATACACTACTCCAAATCATCTATGTAAATTGTAAACAATTGTGGTCCCAACATTGATCCCCGAGGCACACCACTAGTCATTGATCACCAACCAGAAAAACAACGACTTACCCCATTTTTTGCTTTCTGTTAGTCAACCAATCCTCTATCCATGCTAATACATTACCTGTAACACTGTGCACCTTTATCTTATGTAGCAGTCTTTGGTGCGGCACCTTGTCAGATGCCTTCTGGAAATCCAGATACACCACATCCACAGGTTCCCCACTGTCCACTGCACATGTAATGTTCTCAAAGAATTCCACCAAATTAGTCAAACATGACCTTCCCTTCATGAACCCATGCTGCATCTTATCAATGGGTCAATAGACCCTCTCACAAAATCTCTTCATCGTGGAATTTTTGGGTGGGTTTGGAGTCTGGAGCAGAAAATGTCACGAGAGGCTGGAATGACATTCCATTTCGCATTGATATAAAAATGTGGCGGGATTGTCCCTGCCCCCAATAAATGACATAGCAGAGTTTCTGAAATCAACATTGTCAGTATAATCTCCATACATTAACATCTCATTATCAGGCCTTGAGGCCTCAATCATCAGCCGCACCACTCTGTAAGAAAGTCAGCGTGAGGGCAGCCTGGCAAGAATCATGACTGTTCTCCCAAGGTGCGCACCCGGTGAGCAGACCTCCCAGAGGAGTTCAGGTGAATGCATCGCTCAAGGAGGAACACACACACACATACACACACACGCTCACGCGCACAACACATAAACACACACAGAAGACATACACACACACAGAGCACACACACACAATACACAAATGCACATACACAGACACAGAACACACACAAACACACATAAACACACACGCAGGCACACACACACAATACATACAGCCAGGACACACACACACAAACTGACATACATATACATACACACACACAAGACGCACACACTACATACCAGTTCACCCAGTTACATACAGTTGCAATCTTGAACTAGTTTTAATGCATCCCTCCTTCATGCTGCTGTAGGATTCGGTGCACCCTCAGGCACCCATTGTGCTCCTGTATAATGGATGTCGCCCCATCCAACTCCTCGGCCTCATGTTTTAATTCCGATTTCCAGTTTCTAGTTCATATTTTAGATATTTCGGAAAATGCCAGCTGAAAGTTAACCAGGCTCTGGTCATCAGGAGGAGTACTTTGTGAGTCAACTGCAAAGCGAGCAGTCGCTGTAATTGCAGCTGCGAACAGTCTTCTAGTGTTAGCTGTTGGAATCGAGCAAGCAGCCTTTGCTCACTGCTGTCAAACTGTCTCATTACTGCAACTTTGATAAATACACTCAGGTTATTTTGACATTTTGTGCATGTGGTTGTGTTTGAATTATCAACCAGTGTGTTAACTGAGAGCTGTAATGTGTCAAAAAGTGTAGACTGAAAGGAAGGAGGTGCTAAAGCCTCAAGAAGAGGAAATTTTTTAAAAAATCAATAATCGTGGTAATATTCATTTCTTTTTCAGATATTGATGCCTGAGGGTCACAGTTAAGGAAGCTGATTAGGGAAAGGAGTTGTTTAATGAATTCATTAAATGAGGGCGTAACGTCACATATATGTACAATGGCAGTCAAATATACCATAATACATGTACAAAATGGAAGGTTACTGTAATATGTAACAAATGAAGTGCTGATATACATGCATACAAAGACTATCATAAAATCCCGACACTGTAAAAGAAAACCATTCGGCCTACTGAGCCTGCACTGATAACAATCCTACCCAGGTCCTAACCTCTTCACCTGCCATATTCTCCTGTTCTTACTCTCACAAGCACATGGCAGTGGAAAGTAATCCAGAGATTTCCAGAGACACGCAGGGCAGGGTAGGTGTAGGAGGATGCGGCGGCGCAGGCTCATTGGGCCGAAGGGCCTGTTTCCCGTGCTGGGTTCTCTTTGTTCTTATTACCACCTCGAGGTCCTGCTTCTTAACCTTTCTCCTAGCTCTCTGTAATCACTCCTCAGAACCTCATCCCTATTTTTCTTCACGTCATTTGTGTACAACGACTTCTGGCTCCCCTTGAGAGTTTTCTGCAGCCGCTCTGACATATCCTTGACCCTAAATGTTTTATGTTAGACAAATATATTGTGAAAATGAATGATTGAATAAAATGAGGAAAGATGTCAGTAAAAAGGAAATGAAGGAAAAGAAAAAGAAAACAGTATGATTCAAACACACCAGGTGAAGAGACAGTGCACAAAACTAGATTTGTAATTTTAATGCTTATGCTTAAATAGGTTTTTGAAATCTTTTCTAAAATATGGCATAGCAAACATGGAGATTCTAGTAACTTAGAGTTACATCCAATTACGTAGGGCCAGATTTGTGAATGGCCACAGGGCGTGCAATTTTGTGTCACTGGCCGATGTGATGATTTGCTCAGATGATCCTGTCTCGATGCCATTTTTGATGAGCCTGTCTGGGAGGGGTGGGGGGAATTGAATGTAAAAGTAGGGAGGTCTTGCTGCAGCTGTATAGGGCATTGGTGAGGTCGCAGCTGGAGTACTGTGTGCAGTTTTGGGCACCGCACCTGCGCAAAGATATTTTGGCCTTGGAGGGAGTGCAGAGGAGGTTTACTAGGCTGATACCGGAGTTGAGGGGGTTGAGCTATGAGGAGAGGCTGAATAAACTAGGCTTGTACTCGTTAGAGTTTAGAAGAATGAGGGGAGACCTCATTGAGATGTATAAGATGATGAATGGGATGGATAGGATAGAGGCGGAGAGACTCTTCCTGCTCAGAAAGGACAGTAGGACTAGGGGGCACACCCTCAAGATAAAGGGCGGGGGGCGGTGTAGAACAGAGTTGAGGAGGAACTTCTTCACTCAAAGGGTGGAGAATCTCTGGAATTCTCTGCCCGTTGAAGTGGTGGAGGCTGCCTCGCTAAATATTTTTAAGACGCGGGTTGATGGGTTTTTGATAAGCGAGGGGATTAAGGGTTATGGGGAGAGGGTGGGAATGTGGAACTGAGCCACGACAGATCAGCCATGATCTTATTGAATGGCGGGGCAGGCTCGAAGGGCTAGATGGCCTACTCCTGCACCTATTTCTTATGTTCTTATGTTCTTAACCCCACTTATTTACCCTACTAATCCCCCTGACATTAAGGGGCAAATTAGCATGGTCAATCCACTAACCTGCATATCATTAGAGTGTGGGAAGAAATCCAGGCGAACAACAGGAGAACATACAAACTCCGCACAGATAGTCAACCTCAAAGCCGGAATTGAGCCTGGACTTTGGTGCTGTGAGGCAGCAGTGTTAACCGTTGTGCCACCATGCCACCCATAATGTGGCAAAATCCCCACACATAATGGAGAGCTGAACAACTGGAAACTCAGACCCATTGGCTTTTTTGTTGACTATTTAAATGTTCGATTTAGCCATCTATTCATATATTTAGCCCTGGTGTGAATGCTACAGAATATGAAAGGATAAGTTTAGCCACAACAAAATGGGAAGTCTTGCTTCCATTTTGGCCCATTTATATTTTCGGTATCCATCTTATTTGTAATAAATGCGTTCTGTCGATGAACCGGAGCCCTCGTCAGAATTTAAAGCTCTCAGCTTCCCAATACATGAAGCTTTCCTTTTTATGACAGCTGTTATAGACTTGATGCTCTTAACCAATCTGACTCCTGAAAGATAATGTTAGGCAGATCCGCTCAAGATCAAAGTTTCATAAATTAAGTGGAATACTTTTAAGGAACAGGTACATAAATCTCATTGTCAGTGCAGAGCCTGAAGCAGAGATGTGGCTGTAAAACTGCAACTGTGATTCTCTGACCCAGAGTCACTGGCAACAAGACTGAGTAGCTGCACAGAGTGTGAATCAGAGACAGGATTATAGCAAAGGCAATTCTCTAATCAACAGGCACTGACTGTGAGGATCATCAATGGCCCAGGAGACAGTCCGAGACAGGGTTATAAAACCACAAACATAATTCTCTCATCCACAGCCATGATTAGCAAGAATCTTCAGAGATACAGAGCATGAATCAGAAGCAGGGCGATAAACGAGGCCATTATCTGACCCACAGGTACCAGTAGTAAGAGTATTTCCAGTATTTTCCTTTTATTAAGAAAATCTACGTCACAAAGTCCATGGATTGAGTGATGTAAGCCAGAAAGACTCCTTTACAAAATCATTCATTTCAATTCACATCTGAAGGTTGGTGTTAGGTACAAATTGTATACTAATCATTAACATTCAATAATGACTATCACACCAGTTCCACTTCCTGCATTATATCAGGTATTCTTCCTGAATTTTCTGTAGCATTGATGGATGTTTTCCGTGTGTAACAAACATCATGAAGCATGACGAACACATGGTGTGTGACTTCACCTCTAGCCTGATCTGGAATGTTCCAAAAAAATGACATTCAGTGATAAAAATATATTTCTGCTAGAGAGGCAAGAGGTTTTGCTGGTTCATTCAGCTGTGGGTTCTGATGGTATTTCCTTGACAAAGGGAAGCAGTTTGGGAATTAGAATTAGAAAGTGTTGGCTTTGTCTTTTGAACAAAGTTTCAATGGCGCTCATACATAACGACAGTATAACTCAAGTCCTTTCTGACAGTTAATAGAATCTGTCATAACTGAGGGGAAGGTTTGGTACCTGGAGTTACATTCTGATGATAGCAAAATGACTTTCTACTGAGCATCATTCAGGGATTAAAGTTCCTCATTGCTTCACAGAATCTGAGAGTATGTAAGGAGACCATTTGGCCCATTATGCCTGTGCTTGCCCTTTGAACACGCCATCCAATTAGTCCCATTTCTCCCTTCTTTCCTTATAGCCTTGCAAATTTTGCCCTTTCAAACACAAGTCAAATTCTCTTCAGAAAGTTAATATTGAAACCTCTATTACAATTCTCTTAGGTAATGTGTTTGCTACATATAAAAAAGATTTCTCATCTCAACTCTGCTGCAATATGCCTTTAAGGGATATCAGCATGGCAGAATGTGATCCAGTCTTAGTTTCACTTTTGCTTTGAGCAGAACACATACACACAACTGTGATGTTTTCAAGCTGTTTACCTATGTATAACTAATCCCCTGAGCCTAGTCTTAATAAATGAATATTATGAGTGATTGAGGACGGTCTTATACAGTAAATAAGCCCAAGATATTATTTCATTATGATAATAAGACACGGTGATCGGTGATGGTAAGACAGGTGGTGGCAGGATTCAGTACAGGTGCGAAATGATGAATAGCCTTAGACTGTAGGATTATACTCATTGGAATTCAGAAGAATGAGGGACAATCTCATAGAAACATATAAGATTATGAAGGAAATAGTTAAGATAGAAGCAGGGAGATTATTTGGCAGGTGAAACTAGAATTAGGGGGAGATGCCTCAAAATAATGGGGAGCAGATTTAGGACTGAGTTGAGGAGGAACGTCTTCACCCAAAGGGCTGTGAATCTACGGAGTTCCCTGTCCGGTGAAGCAGTTGAGGCTACCTCGCTGAATGTTTTTAAGGCATGGGTAGATAAATTTTTGAACAGTAAAGGAATTAAGGGTTACGGTGAGTGAGCGGGTAAGTGGAGCTGAGTCCATGAAAAGATCAGCTATGATCTTATTGAATGGCGGAATAGGCTTGAGAAGGCAAATAGCCTCCTCCTGCTCCTAGTTTTTATGTTCTAAATGACATGAGAAGACCCTTTACAGTGTTGAAAACGTGTGTGGTGACTGTGAAGACAAGCTTTCAACACTGTTCAACAATTTTGCAAAGCATGTGGCAAAAAGGCCATTGGCAGCAGCACTTTATTTGAGCAAAGACCAATACAGCTACTGAGAGGAGTGATATGCTGATGAAAACAGACCATACACAATGGGTAGCACCCAGCTATCAGAATGACCATCTGGTATCCCATCAGAAACAAGTACACATGGTGACTGACAAACCAAAAAGTGAAAATGAGGTGAAGAGAGTTAAAAAGATCCTACCACATGAGCAGCTGGAAAATTCTAAACTTTTCCTTCCAGGTTGAACATGCTTAATGTTCAGAGTACAGTACAGAACCACATATTAGACCCAGAGGTCAGTGAGAGTATAGTACAAAACTACACATTAGACCCAGCGGTCAGTGAGAGTATAGTACAAAACTATACATTAGACCCAGAGGTCAGTGAGAGTATAGTACAAAACTACACATTAGACCCAGAGGTCAGTGAGAGTATAGTACAAAACTACACATTAGACCCAGAGGTCAGTGAGAGTATAGTACAAAACTACACATTAGACCCAGAGGTCAGTGAGAGTATAGTACAAAACTATACATTAGACCCAGAGGTCAGTGAGAGTATAGTACAAAACTACACATTAGACCCAGAGGTCAGTGAGAGTATAGTACAAAACTATACATTAGACCCAGAGGTCAGTGAGAGTATAGTACAAAACTACACATTAGACCCAGAGGTCAGTGAGAGTATAGTACAAAACTACACATTAGACCCAGAGGTCAGTGAGAGTATAGTACAAAACTATACATTAGACCCAGAGGTCAGTGAGAGTATAGTACAAAACTATACATTAGACCCAGAGGTCAGTGAGAGTATAGTACAAAACTATACATTAGACCCAGAGGTCAGTGAGAGTATAGTACAAAACTATACATTAGACCCAGAGGTCAGTGAGAGTATAGTACAAAACTACACATTAGACCCAGAGGTCAGTGAGAGTATAGTACAAAACTATACATTAGACCCAGAGGTCAGTGAGAGTATAGTACAAAACTATACATTAGACCCAGAGGTCAGTGAGAGTGTAGTACAAAACTACACATTAGACCCAGCGGTCAGTGAGAGTATAGTACAAAACTATACATTAGACCCAGCAGTCAGTGAGAGTATAGTACAAAACTATACATTAGACCCAGCGGTCAGTGAGAGTACAGCATAGAAACACCATTAGACCCAGCGGTCAGTGAGAGTACAGTATAGAAACACCATTAGACCCAGCGGTCAGTGAGAGTACAGTATAGAAACACCATTAGACCCAGCGGTCAGTGAGAGTACAGTATAGAAACACCATTAGACCCAGCGGTCAGTGAGAGTACAGTATAGAAACACCATTAGACCCAGCGGTCAGTGAGAGTACAGTATAGAAACACCATTAGACCCAGCGGTCAGTGAGAGTACAGTATAGAAACACCATTAGACCCAGCGGTCAGTGAGAGTACAGGAAGAACAATGATTGAGGTTGAACTTCCTTTCATTTCTCTTATAGCTTTATGAGAAGATCAATGGAAACTTGGGAGCAATGGTGTAAAACTATTCCTCCAATCTTTCAAAAGATTTCCCACCAAAGTTGCTTTGATCAGGAATAGCCCTGCAGAAATTTAAGTAGTGTTTACCTTTAAATACTGTCCATTTAATGTGTTTAGTTTGAGTTTACTCCCCAGCCTGAAACTTTCTCTAAACAACACAAAAACAACATTAGCTTTGACCTTTCTTGTCTCACTCCAGCCTCGCAAATTGGAAATATTTCACATCTCTCATGTAAAGCATACATTATATGATAAGAGTTAATTGAAGTTGGATTGAAACAGTCAGAGCCAAGGGAGTGTGATGCAGTTTACTTGCTGCAAAGCATCTCAAAGGTGCCAAGTTGCTAATTATTTTATGAGAGCAGGATTTCTAAAGGGGCTTCAAATTGAACCAAGTCTGATCCATCAGATGGCAGCAGAGTGCGTGATCACCAATCTGTAATAATAATTTGGTCGAAAGACCTCGGTTAAAAAACACACAAACTGAAAACTTCTGTAAACTGGCCTATGCAGAGACTCAGCGATAGGAATGTGGTAAAAATATAACGGCATTCACAGTAATGTCTCTGCTGAAGTAACGATGGTAGATATGGAATCACAGAATCCTACAGTACAGAAACAGGCCATTCGGCCCATCAAGTCTGCACCAACTACAATCCCACCCAGGCCCTATCCCATAACCCTATGTGTTTACCCAAGCTAGCCTCCCTGACACTAAGGGGTGATTTAGCATGGCCAATCCACCTAACGCACACATCTTTGGACTGTGGGAGGAAACCGGAGCACCTGGAGGAAACCCACACAGACACGTAGAGAATGCGCAGACTCCACATACCTTGCTGATGACAGCTTGACTTCTTCTAAGCTTCATCCAATCACTTTTCACCCCATTCCCAACAATAAGTATTCTATTTCAGAAATCCAGTTGGTGAAGGATAGTACTGGATTCATTTTGACCGAGTCTTGCATTTATTTACAGTGCAAAACATTACAAGCATATACCTTCTAATTCAACTACTGTTTCATTACGGGTCTCTTTTTATGTTCTCATGCCCTCCAGCGCATGTTAAATACAACTGATATCCAACTTAAAATGAGAACTCTTCAGTTGGAATTTGTCAACTTGAGGGATGGCAGTGCAATTTCAGGTATCCATTGCCAGCAGCAAGAATCCTGGGTCAGATAAACTCCAGGTGAAAGGGAAAGGTCTGTGGTACAAAGAAACCAATCAGGTCAGAAACGAGTGACGCTGAGGCAAATCAGAAAGTTCTGATTGTCTCTCTAATGTTTCCACTGATCAGAATGATGCTGAATTATATTGACCAGAGTTTTTTCAGTTTCTGCTCTGTGATCTGAACTAGGATGGTATCCAATAAGATCACTGAGCTAAGGTGGGAAATACTAGTCAGGAATCCACCCAAATTACTATCCACTGGCCTCTGTTTGAACATGTGTGTATGAGTGTGCGTTTCTGGGTCTATGTATGCAATTGCTTGTGTGTATGTTTGTGTCTGTGTGCTGTTTGTGTGTGCCTAAGTCTATGTGTGTGATTGCATGTGTGTGTGAGTTTATGTGCTGTGTATGAGTTGTGGACTGTGTGTAACGTGTGTGAGTGTGTGTGTGTATGTTAAGGGTGTGTGTTTGTGTATCTGATATGCATGTATGTGTGTTTGTGTATGGTTTATTGGTGTGTGTGTCAGTGTGTTTGTGTGTTTGATTTGTTCTGATTTGTTATTGTCACATGTATTAACATACAGTGAAAAGTGTTGTTTCTTCTGCGCCATACAGAAAAAAACATATCATTCATAGAGAAGGAAAGGAAAGAGAGCAGAATGTAGTGTTACAGTCATAGTGTAGACAGAGTGCTGAGTGAGCCACTGTGTATGTGCTGATCTGTCAGTACCGAGGTTGGCACACGTGCAATGGACCGATTGTGGGCCAGCTCGACAGCTGGCCAGTTCCACAACCCCCACACAGCCTGAGCGCTGGCCCCGTGACCATTCCCGGACCAGCCCTGAAACCCTAGCCTGGCCCACCCCATCTCCAGCCACCCCCCCCCCCCCCCCCCCCCCCCAATTCCCCTCACACACAGTCCCAAACATCGCCCTGCCCTGCTGACCCCTCCCCCAACAGGCTGATGCCCCCTAGCTGCCTTTGCTCCCTTCTTCACCAATCATTATGCAGAGTTTCAGCAGGACCCCTCACCCACACCGAGTGTCCCTACCCCGGCATTGGCACTTTGCCCCTTTGTCAGTGCTGGGGACACAGATTGACGCTGCCAGAATGCCAATGCCCAGGGGGCACCCCTCCCACTGTCCGACCCCCTAGGGGACTCCAATTGCCCCCTCCTTCACTCCAGCAGGGTCAGGCTACTTGTTCCCCATTATTAGGGAGCTATTTAAACACTGCTGGAGTGAAGAACTCTAAGAAATCTCACAACGCCAGGTTAAAGCCTAACAGGTTTATTTGGCAGCAGTAGCTTTCAGAGTCTCAGCCTCCTTCTTCAGGTGAGTGAAGATTTGTATTCACAACTCTTCACTCATCTGAAGAAGGAGCCTGAGATTCTGAAAGCTTGTGCTGCCAAATAAACCTGTTAGGCTTTAACCTGGCGTTGTGAGATTTCTCACTGTGCTTCCCCCAGTCCAACACTGACATCTCCACATCATGAACAATTCTGGCAGGGGGAGATGCCTGGAGACTTCAGTCCCAGGCCTGCTAAAGACATTTAAATGATATGCAAATTACCATTTAAACGCTCTTTGTGCCTCCCCACTGATTTCTGGCACACATCTGATGCCACCAGGAATCCGGTAGGTTGCGAACGTGCGCGTAAACCCTGCGAATCAGCCGAAGGGAGAATCTCCCGGCCCGCTGCGGGAATGTTTTAGCGCAGAGGGATGGGAGAATAGTGGCCAATGACATGGGTTGAAGACAGGAATATAGAAATCAGTGTTTGACTCATTACTAACATGCATTGCCAAGTGTCAGACACAGAACATTCACACTCGGGCAAGGGCTTGGTTGGTAACAAAGTCAAAGACTTCAGAAGAGGAGGAAGGAGGAATGCTGCTGAATCGGTGAGACTATGGTTGGATAGTGAGCTTTGGATTTTAAAATCAATGAAACCAGTAAATGAAACTCCTTGTCCATTCACTTCTGCTGTATAAAATGCAACTGACTCAACCCATTTCTATTCGTTCCCATTTTACAGAATCAAGTAAACAAAACCTTTTGTCATGCGTTACCCCTAGATCACAGAGGATCCCAGCGATATATAGCCTCTGGCCACTTGATCACCAGGGATTTATTATGTTCCACACACCATCACTGGATCATCAGAAAGTTCTATAAGGCTGCGTTTACAACTCAGCCAATACATTCCCCTTCATATAATGTCTTCTCTTACTGAGAAAGGCCAGTTGGTACACAAAGAAAAGGCCAACATCAAGACAGAAAGAGATGTGACAAATTCAATATTACTAAAGGAGAGCACAGCATGGTGGCACAGCAGTTAACACTGCTGTCTCACAGCACCAGGGACCCGGATTCAATTCCAGCCTTGGGTCACGACCCGAAAATGGAGAATGTTTATGAACAGATGTAACATTTTAAATTGTTTTGTTGTATTTGGGTCACTATATGTAGAATTTGCACGTTCTCCCCGTGTCTGCATGGGCATCTTCCACGTACTCTGGTTTCCTCCCACACTTCAAAGATATGCAGGTTATTTGGATTGATAATGCTAGATTGTCCACTGGGGGGAAGAGGGGGGATTTCTCCCATCCCACCCACTATGGGAATCGCAATGGATGGACACAGATCATGCAAGGTCTGTTGACCTCGGGGAGGGTTTTCCACTCTTGGGGCGAGCATAGCCGGAAAATCCCACCCTTAGTGTCCTAGGATGTGTGGACAATTAGTGGGGGGGATATGTGGGGTTTCATTAGGATGCTCTGTCAAAGAGCTGGGATAGCCTCAATGGGCCGGATTCTAAGAGTAACACTAAGATAGGGTTTTAAAAGCAAGTCAATTGTAGGAGGAAAGCAGTGGTTATAAAGGAGCGGTAGCGACCCCTATTCTCTATTATCTTTGATCCTGCCAAAAATCTGTTCCCCCTGTCATACAGCCTTAGTAAAAGCCAAAGTGGCAAAAAAGTTCTGAAAATTAGTTATATTGTTCACTTAGCTTTATTGCTGCGGTACTTGCAATTATTAACTTACAACAAAACAATTTAAAATGTTACAAAATGTAACATCTGTTCATTAACATTCTCCATTTTCGGGTGAAAGTTACAATCAGCACGATTCCCTTAACCACTTAACAAGCTTGTATTAAATCCCTCCAAGCATCTAAATGCCTGAATTAAAATGAGGACGTGTTTAGCCAATAATTGCTTTGTTGACATAACACAGTGAGGAATTGGCCGAGTCTGTTAAGTCTTTGACTACAATGGACATAACAATCAGGACAGATATAAAGCAACCTATGAGGCTTTTTACATTCTCGTACAAAGCCAGTCATACTCCAATGTTTTATTTGATAACTCAACCAATTGTAACTTTGACTGTTCAAATGCGCAGGAGATGTCATTTTTAATATTGTTTCTAAGCTCATCTTTAAGGGCAGTAAATAATGTCTTTTAGAACATTCTGGAGATACTGATGGTGAACACACATTGACTCATGAAATATTTGACACATCATCTCCTCAGCTGCTTTTTTATCCTCTTGTGTTGCAGACTGGCGACAATATTGTCTACTTAGATTTTCTTCACTCCTCAGGTACAGGGTGTAGAAAACCAGTCTGCCTCCTGCTGGTGGGAAGTCCATGGCTTACTGTGTCTGAATATATATATTATACACAAATATTTTCTGATTCAGTTTTCACCATTTGTTTCTGCTCCCTTTGTTGCGTTTTCCTTGTTCAAAGAGTTAGAGATTCTTTTAATGCTGTTATAATGCAAGTTATACAAAAGAGATCATCTCAGTTGTGGCACAGTGAGTAACACTCTCATCACTGAGCCACAAGGTTCATTCCAGACCCTCTCCAGAGACTCATGCAGTACTGAGGGAGTGCTACACTGTCAGAGGTGCTGTCCTTCAGATGAAATGTCCCATCTGCCCTGCCCGATGAATGTAGAAGATCCCACAGCCCTCAGTGAAACCGGGAATCCTGGATATTCTTGCCCACACCCCTACCAAAAACATAGAAATATAGAGAACAGAAGCAGGAATCGACCAATGGAAGCAGGCATAGGTCAATCAGACCTCTTTTGCCATTCTGTATTATCATGGCTGATCCTCTATTAGCACCATACTCCAGTACTTACCAGGATGTTGCCTGGTATGGACAGCATTAGCTATGAGGAGAGGTTGGAAAAACTTGGCTTGTTGTCTCTGGAGCAATGGAGGTTGAGGGGTGGCCTACTAGAAGTCTACAAGATTATGAGGGGCATGGACACAGTGGATAGTCAGAAACTTTTTCCCGGGGGGAAGAGTCAATTACTCAGGGGGCATAGGTTTAATGTGTGAGGTGCAAGGTTTAAAGGAGATGTACGAGGCAGATTTTTTACACAGAGAGTGGTGGGTGCCTGGAATTCGTTGCCTGGGGAGGTAGTGGAAGCAGATACAATAGTGACTTCTAAAGGGTGTCTTGACAAGTACATGAATAGGATGGGAATAGTAGGATATGGTCCCCGGAAGTGTAGAAGGTTTTAATTCAGTTGGGCAGCATGGTCGGTGCAGGCTTGGAGGGCCAAAGGGCCTGTTCCTGTGCTGTAATTTTCTTTATTCTTTGTTCTTTGTTCACTCTCCCATATCCCTTGACATCTTTAGAGTGCAATAGGGTGGCACACTGGTTAGCACTGCTGCCTCACAGTACCAATGACTCAGACTTGATTCTGGCCTTGGGTGACCCTTTGTGTGGAATTTGCATGTTCTCCCCATATCTTTGTGGGTTTCCTCCGAGTGCTCAGGTTTCCTCCCACAGTCCAAAGATGTGTCAGTTAGGTTGATTGGCCATGGTAAAATTGCCTCTTAGTGTACAAAAATGCATAGGTTAGGTGGATTAGCCATGGTAAATGTATGTGGTTACAGGGATAGACTGGGAGTGGGAAGGAGTGGTAAGCCTGGGTAAAGCTTTCTGTCAGAGAGTCTGTGCAGACTTGATGGGCTGAATGGCCTCCTTCTGCACTGTAGGGATTCTATTCTGTGGAGTTTTAAGGGTGACTTATACTGTCTCATCCCCACGGGGATTGAAGTGGGTGAGAGGTGGACCTTTGATCTTGGGCAGAATTTTCTGGCTTTGGAGTGGGCAAGGCAAGAAAATCCTGCCCTAGCAGTCTATCCACTTCCTTTTTAAACACTTCCAGTGAGTAGGCCTTCCAAGTCTTCTGTGGTAGAGAATTTCAGGAGTTCACCAACCTCTGAGTGAAGAAATTTCTCTTCACCTCAGCTCTAAATGGCCTACTCCATATCCTGAGACTGTGACCCCTTATTCTAGATCCTCCAGAGAAAATAAGACCCCTACAGACAGTCTGTCCAGCCCTGTCAAAATGTTATACACTTCATTTGTGCCTCTTATTCATCTTATTGATCAATGATATTATTGAATGGCGGGGCAGGCTCGAAGGGCTAGATGGCCTACTCCTGTTCCTATTTCTTATGTTTCTATGTTCTTATGTTCAATTAGATCCTGTCTCATTCTTCTAAACTCCAGTGAATACAGGCCTAGACAACCCAATCTCTGCTCCTATGACAATCCTGCCACCCCAGGAATCAGTCTGGTGAACCTTCTCTGCACTCCCTCCATGGTAAGTATATCCTTTCTTAGATAAGGAGAGCAAAATTGCACACAATACTCCCACCAAGGCCCTGTACAACTGCAGTAAGACATTTTAGCTCTTGTGCTCAAGTCCTCTTGAAATGAAGGCCATCGTTTGCCTTCAGATGATCATTGTAGTGCACCACAATATGGCCCCACTACATACACATATGGGCTCACTGCAAGCAGCCATGATCATTGACTTATTTGAATCTCCCAATAGGGGAGGCAGGCAGTAGGATCAGTATTACAAAATACTGCTCTCCCCTTCAGGAAGAAACATTTATACATTAAAATATAAAATGACGTGAGATGTAATTTTCCAGAATATTTTATAACTAAATCAACATCAACAATATGTGAAAATTTAACAGGTTGGGTTGAATGTTTGTTGTTACTGTAATCACAACCAAAACATGTAGAACTGATGCTGCCAGAGTAATTTAGATGTAAAAAGAATGTTTTTCCTTAACATCAGTATGTTTAACAAGAAATATTTGACGAGAAATAACAAAAAGAACAACCTTTTCCTTCTTCCTTCCTAAATATTTTTAATTAACCAATCTGGCTTCGCTCTCCTTCTGCCCGAATACCTTCTTTCATTTCCATTCGCTGGAACCTGCTCTTTCAACAACTCTGACTGCATCAAACCTGAACTTTGACGGCTGACTCTGCTTAACGGTTGGGACTGTGTCAATGATTGATTTGTCTCAATCAAAGGCCCTGACTCACATCACTCATTTCATTACTGGTTGTGCTGGCTCCCACATTTCCGACATGGTACCAGGGACTGGCTAGGATTTTGTACTGTTGCACGTGAGGGAATTTTATTTGGTGTGATTGAAAAGGTCAGTTTGGAATATTGGTCTCCTGATTTTGATGGCAGGTTAAAGGCAGGTCAAGTTTCCTGATGACCAACATCGGAAACCCCATCACATTCATTAGCATTTCATGCACGCTCTAAAAAACACTCCAACCACCTGTCTGGTATCAGGTTTATCCCCCAAACTAACTTTCCTGTTGGCAAGGATTTAGACAATTCAGTTATGTGACTTGGAGGTCAATAGACTTTGCTTTCCCCTTCTTAATCTCCAGGTTACACTTAACCCCTACAGTTCAATCCCCAGTTTACACACAATTCCTACAGTTTAATCCGCAGGTTACACACAATCCCTACAGTTAAATTTCAACGTTCCACGCAATCCCTACAGTTAAATCCCCAGTTTACACACAATTCCTACAGTTTAATCCTCAGGATACACACAACTCCTACAGTTTAATCCCCAGTTTACACATAATACTTACAGTTTAATCCCCAGGTTACACACAATTCCTACAGTTTAATCCCCAGGTTACACACAATCCCTACAGTTTAATCTCCAGGTTACACACAACTCCTACAGTTGAATCCACAGTTTACACACAATTCCTACTGTTTAATCCCCAGGTTATACACTATTCCTACAGTTTAATCTCCAGTTTGCACAGAATCCCTACAGTTTAATCTCCAGTTTGCACACAATCTCTACAGTTTAATCTCCAGTTTGCACACAATCCCTACAATTTAATCCCCAGTTTACACACAATCCCTACAGTTTAATCTCCAGGTTACACCCAACTCCTACAGTTGAATTCCCAGTTTACACACAATCCCTACAGTTTAATCTCCAGGTTACACAGAACTCTTACAGTTGAATCTCCGGTTTACATGCAATCCCTATAGTTTAATCCCTAAATTACATACAATCCCAACAGTTTAATCCCCAGTTTACACTGAATCGCTACAGTTTAATTCCAGTTTACACACAATCCCTACAGTTTAATCCCCAGGTTACATTCTGTCCCTACAGTTTAATCCCCAATTTACAACAATCCCTACAGTTTAATCCCTAGGTTACAACTATCCCTACAGTTTAATCCCCCGTTTACAACAATCCCTACAGTTTAATCCCTGGGTTACATTCTGTCCCTACGGTTTAATCCCCAGTTTACAACAGTCCCTACAGTTTAATCCCTAGGTTACAACTATCCCTACAGTTTAATCCCCAGTTTACAACAATCCCTACAGTTTAATCCCTGGGTTACAACTATCCCTACAGTTTAATCCCCAGTTTACAACAATCCCTACAGTTTATTCCCTGGGTTATATGCTATGCCATCTATTATGGAGTCTGTAGATGTTGCAAGGAAGAGAGTTTGGCTTTCTATCAGAATGCGGCAAACTAAATTGATGTTAGTAGAAAGAACATCCTTCTATCCTTTTTTGTTATGTCAGACATTTCCTTAATGTTCCAACGTGGTTTGCAGGGAAAAGGAGATTGCTGATTTGTGAATATGATTTTACAGTGAACAAACATTCAGTGTAATGGGATCGATGGAACTGTAATCATTCCAGGAGCGGATGAGTGGCTGAGTGGAATGAGTACTCCATGCATTTCATTCACATTATAAAATAAGCATAGATTTTTTTAAAAGATGCAGTCACGTTGATATTGATCAAGAATGGTATAAATGTTAACATAAAGCACATAGAGGATGTACCAGTGTATGCAATCCTGCTTGTCAGTGTGGTTGAGAGCATCATGTGAGCTCAATTTATACTTAATTAGATTAAGGTTAAATATCAAAAGGATTGTTAGAGTAGATTTCAGTTTATAAAATTCAAGCACGAAATTCAGTGTATCCTCAGTTTCCTGTCAGTGTAAGCTGTCAAAACAGAGTGTAGTTCAACCACCTTTACATTAGTCGATAGAGCTGTAAAGGTGCAACGATATCTCTGCTCCCATTTTGTACTTGTCAGCATGAGTGATGCAAAGAAGACCCTTGCCCCTCTCAGGAATAATGAACTAGGATAGTAACAGGGGTGTGGTTTGAAAGAAAAACTCAAATGAAGGGCTTAGTTTCCCTAGAGGAAAACAATGCCAGGCCTTGAGAGGGTTAAGCACATAGAAATGGCTAACAAGCCACTAACAAGGAGCAATATCGACTCATGATCATCGAGAGATAAATGAATGAAGAGGTTGGAGAAGAATTTTCTCACAGAGGATTGTCGGTATACAGAACGTGTTACCACAAATGTTACTGAAGTGAGGCTGCAACCTCACTTAATGAGGTTTGGATAAGTATATGAGAATGTATAATGAAAGACAGGAAAATGGCAGAGAGGTCATTGGATCATAGAGGAATGGGTGACAAATGCTGACCTTGCCAGCAATGCCCACACCCCGTGAACGATTATAAATGATACAATATAGGTGAAGGCCATTCAGGCCAATGGGCTGGTGCCGGCTCTTTGAAAGAGCAAATTAGTTAAGTGCCTCATACACATACGATCACACAGCCATGCACAGATTTCATTCTCAATGACATTTAACACTATCCAATCTGCTCACACCACTTTCACAGACAGTGCATTGAAGATCACAGCAACTCAATGCATTTAAAAAAGTATCCACATCTCCACACACCAACCACGACTCCAGTTCTTTTGTAAATTATCATTATTGTGTTACCTCTGGTTACTGATCCCCTCCTGCCTTTGGAAACAACAGGCTGAATTTTGCACTCCCGTGGGGGAGAGTTAGCAGGTGGGTGATGGACATGAAATTGGGCACAATCTCTGGGCGCCGATCCATCGCCCACCCACCCACACTGTTGCAGTTTTACCCATGATGGGAGGGGGGTCTCGAATGGCCCACCTGCTCATAGGTCAATTAAGACTTCTAGGTGTCCAATTAAGGAGGCAGAGGCTGGCGCCAAGTGGGAAGATGGATTCCTCTCTCCCCACCCCACAACCCCCTATCCAGCCCATCCACTCACACCCCTTTTGACGAGCCTTGCCCCCATTCTGCCAGCCTGGCCCTGGTGACACTTCCCCACCCTTACCGTCCAGCTCCATTCTCGATCTCTGCTAGGATTGATTGCAGTCCCAGCATTGGCCACCACTCCTGGTGGCGCTGCCAGGACTAGTGGGCTACCCAATTTGACTGGGGAAGGAACTTCTGCCTCAAGGTAATTTAGGATCCTCCCGATTGGACAAGATACCAGAGTAGGCACAGGTCTGACCATGGCCCTTACACAAGGGGGTTCAGGGACCCTTGTACAAGATAAAATTCCACTCAATTAAAACCTTCAGCATCTTGAATCTTCCCTTAATCCCTCTGCTCCAAAGAGGACAATCCCAGTTCGCTAGTCTCCCCACATCACTGAAACCACATCACAAAGACATCAATTGAAGTAGATAGCACTGGTTAAAGAGTCAGCCTTTCCATGGATGCAATGATCTTAATTTCAGTGAATCGCTAAATTCCTATGCAATGTGGCAGAAGAATGCAAAATAAAACTGAACAATAATGCTCCACCAGCCTCTGTAATTTGGAAAGAAACATCCTACAGATGTTAGCCTGTAATCTTGCTCTGTGGGATGTGGAGGTGGAGGATACAGAGATCAATGCGCACTTTACACGATCATCAACCCTTCCAGCACATGCCTCTGCGTGTTGACAAAGATTGTAAGGACTGGGTTAAGGCGGGTACAGTCAGTTCATGGGAAGCTTGTACCATTGCTTGAAGAGGATATTGATTGAATAGGCTGAATTGTTAAGAGTTGCATTTAGTGAGTCAGGAGGTAGAACAATTAACTAATGAAGCTTCAGATAAATGACTGGATTTTAAACACTAAGGATTATAGAGCTGAGAGAAGTTTTGTAACTTTGGATCATCACTCTATTTATGCATTGAGTACTTCAGCAGAGATCAGGGTGCGTTAATAAGTAAAGCTGTAAAAAAGTAATTACCATGCCTAGATGCTGGGTTACAATTCAAGCGACTCGCCTGTGACTGAGTTGTTCACTCTGGCAGAGCAAGCATTGAAAATATATTTTTAGTAAGGGTCCATTTCAAATTAGCTGATCGTGTTAGAGGCTGTGCCTCTTAATGAGAATCGGTTTTAATTCATTTTTCATCTGGATGAACAGTGGGTCTGAACTGGGATTGAAATGTCCTTGAACAGAGAGGAGAGCTGATCCAATTAGAGATTAATTCTCTGTCCTGGAACATGCATGGACAAGGAGCTGACCAAGAACAATGAGAAATTGTAGTCAGGGTTCCCCCTCATGGCTGGATGGGTAAACACAAACAACCTTTTTATTTGCTGGGAGGCCAAAATGGTGGGATGGTTCAAAGCCCTCGGTGCAGGGCACCACCATGGGTGAGAAGTGGACGAGTTCATCAAGTCAATCAATAAGTCAGAATATGTCACGCTTGGATTTTAGACAAACAAAGATTAAACTGAAGAAGCTGAGCTTCTAGGCAAAAACGAGGGGGATCGTTTTAACTATTGCTATGCTGTGAAGGGGGCAACATTAATCAGACATTGTACACCAATCCTGCTTTCACTGCCATTCATTTCAAATCAACAGTAGCTAACTATACAAAACGGCCATTTGGTGTCTTCCTGGTTTGTCCTACTCAGTATTCTCAGAAGACGAAGGAAATTTGGCATGTCTGCTCCGACTCTCACCAACTTTTGCAGATGCACCATAGAAAGCATTCTTTCTGGTTGGATCATAGCTTGGTCTGGCTCCTGCTCTGCCCAAGACCGCAAGAAACTACAAAAGGTCATGAATGTAGCCCAATCCATCACACAAACCAGCCTCCCATCCATTGAGTCTGTCCACATTTCCTGCTGCCTCAGCAAAGCAGCTGGCTTAATTAAAGACATTTTCTCTTCCACCTTCTTCTGTTGGGAAGAAGATACAAGTCTCTGAGGTCACATACCAACCAACTCAAGAACAGCTTCTTCTCTGCTGCCATCAGACTTTTGAATGGACCTATTTTGCATTAAGTTGATCTTTCTCTATATCCTAGCTATAACTATAACACTACATCCTGCACTCTCTCATTTCCTTCTCTATGAGTGGTATGCTCTGTCTGTGTAGCACGCAAGAAACAATACTTTTCACTGTATACTAATACATGTGACAATAATAAATTAAATCAAATCAAAAATATTAAGCGTGATGTAACTAGTAATCCAGAGACTAAAACTTTGGGGACACTCTAGTCTGTTGTGGGTAAAATGTTAGAATCCGTCGTCAAGGAGGAAATAGCGAGGCATCTTGAGGGGAATTGCTTGATAGAGCAGACGCAGCACGGTTTCGTTAAGGGGAAGTCGTGTCTGACAAATTCATTGGAGCTCTATGAGGATGTGTCTAGGGCGGTGGATAGAGGAGAGCCGGTGGATGTGGTCTTTCTTGATTTTCAGAAGGCGTTTGACAAGGTACCTCACAAGAGGTTATTGCAGAAGGTAAGGGGGCATGGAGTTGGGGGTAGGGTGTTAGCGTGGATAGAGGATTGGTTGTCAAATAGGAGGCAGAGAGTGGGGGTCAATGGGTGCTATTCGGATTGGCGGATGGTGACTAGTGGAGTGCCCCAGGGGTCGGTGCTGGGGCCTCAGCTATTTACCATTTATATAGATGATCTGGAAGAGGGAACCGAGTGTATGGTGTCGAAATTTGCTGATGACACCAAGATTGGTGGAACGGCAAATTGTGCGGAGGGTGTGGAGAGTCTGCAGAAGGATCTAGATAGGCTGGGCGAATGGGCCAGGAACTGGCAAATGGAATTTAATGTTGGCAAGTGCGAGGTGGTCCACTTTGGCAGGAATAATGGTAGGAAGGACTATTACTTAAATGGCGAAAAACTGCAGCAGGCGACAGTGCAGAGGGACCTCGGGGTCCTTGTGCATGAGTCGCAAAAACCCAGCCTGCAGGTGCAGCAGGTGGTCAGGAAGGCGAATGGGATGCTGGCCTTCATAGCGAGGGGGATTGAATATAAAAGTAGGGAGGTCTTGCTGCGGCTGTACAGGGCATTGGTGAGGCTGCAGCTGGCTTACTGTGTGCAGTTTTGGGCGCCGTACTTACGCAAGGATATTTTGGCCTTGGAGGGAGTGCAGAGGAGGTTTACTAGGCTGATACCGGAGTTGAGGGGGTTGAGCTATGAGGAGAGGCTGAATAAACTAGGCTTGTACTCGTTAGAGTTTAGAAGAATGAGGGGAGATCTCATTGAGACGTATAAGATGATGAATGGGGTGGATAGGATAGAGGTGGAGAGGCTCTTCCCACTCAGAAAGGACAGTAGGACTAGGGGGCACAGCCTCAAGATAAAGGGGGGGCAGTTTAGAACAGAGTTGAGGAGGAACTTCTTCACTCAAAGGGTGGTGAATCTCTGGAATTCTCTGCCCGTTGAGGTGGTGGAGGCTGCCTCACTAAATATATTTAAGACGCGGGTTGATGGGTTTTTGATAAGAGAGGGAATTAAGGGTTATGGGGAGAGGGCGGGAATGTGGAACTGAGACACGACAGATCAGCCATGATCTTATTGTATGGCGGGGCAGGCTCGAAGGGCCAGATGGCCTACTCCTGCTCCTATTTCTTATGTTCTTATGTTCTTATATTCTTATGACACACATTCAAATCCCACTATGGCAGCCGGTGGAATTTAAATTCAATTAATAAAACTCTGGAATAGTCACGATAATGGTGAATATGAAACTACTTTCAATTATTGTAAAAACCCACTCGGTTCATTAATGTCCCTTAGGGAAGGAAATCTACTGTCCTTACCTGGTCTGGTCTACATGTGACTCCAGAACCATAACAATGTGGTTGACTCTTAACTGGTAGTGAGTAAGCCACTCAGTACATGGGCAATTAGGGATGGGCTACAATACTGGTTTTGGCAACAGTGCCCACAATCCAGGAAAGAATAAAGAAACAAAAAGCAGTAGGACGCCAAGTTGAACAAAAACTGGATGATCTACCCGGTCTTCTCCAGAGGTCCCCAGTGTCACAGATACCAGTCTTCAGTAATCTAACTCACTCCACGTTAATTTAAAAAATTGGTAGCTCACCAAATGCAGCAAGACAACAGCCTGGCTCTAAGATTTGAAGATTTTTCTCCAGCGTTAAGCGAACCTCTAGTCAAGCAGTGCCAGGCATTGACCCGGCCTAGCGGAAAATTGTCCAGGTATGTCCCATTCACAAAAAGCAGGACAGACCTAATCCAGCCAATCATCACCGCAGTCTACTCTCAATCATAAAGTATTTTTAACAGTGTTACTAAGCGACACATATTCAGCAATAACATGTGCGACACAATTCAATTTGGAGTCTGCCAGAGCCACTCAGCTCCTGACCTCCTTACAGTCTTGATCCAAGCATGGGTCAAAGAGCCAAGTTCCACAGGTGAGGTGAGACTGACTGCCCTTGGCAACAAGGCCACAATTGACTAAACACAACTTCAAGGAGCCTGAGAAAACTGAAGTCAAGGAACTCAGGAAAACACTTGTCACTTGCTGGGTTATTACCAGCACAAAGGAAAATGATTATGTTTGTTGCAGGTGAATCCTCTCAACGCTGGGACATCAATTCCTTAGGGTAATGTCCTCGACTCAACCATCTTCAGCTGCTTCGTCAATATTCTACTCCATATCAAGAGGTCAGAAGTGGACGTGTTCACTGATGATTGCACTGTGTTCAGTTCCATTTGTGACAAGTAACACTCATGCAACACAAGTGCTAAAAAGTGGCTATCTCCAATGAGACAAGCTCTAGACACCTTCTTTTGACAGTCAGTGGCAGTACCATCACTGAATTTCTCATCGTCAACACCCTGTAAGTTAACATTGACCAGAAGCTTAGCTGGACCAGTTACCTAAATACAGTGCCTACAGAAAAAGGTAGAGACTGAATTCTGCAATGAGTAACTCACCTCCCGACTCCCCAAAACCTGTTCACCATCTTCAAGGCATAAGTCAAGAGTGTGATGGAATAATCTCAATTTGACTGGCTGAGTGCAGTTCCAGCAACATTGAAGAAGCACGACACCATCCACAACAAAGCAGCTCCCTTGACTGGCACCCCTTCCACCATCTTAAGCATTCAGTCCCTCCACTGTGCTGCAGCAACTTGCCAAGGCTTCTGTGACAGCACCATTCAAATCCATGATCTACACCACCTAGAAGGACAAAGGCAGCTGATACAATGGAAGGCTACCATCTGCAAGCTTGTTCCTGAGCCAAACATCGTCCTGACTTGGAACTATTTCACCGTTCCTTCTTTGTTGCTGGGTCAAAATCCTGGAACTCCCTTCCTAACAATACCTTAGGTATCTGTCCACCAGATGGTCTACAGGAGTTAAACAAGGTGGTTCGCTACCACCTTCTCAAGGACAATTGAGTATGGGTGACAGATCCTGCCCTGCTAGCAACACCCACACCCCATGAATGAATTTTAGAAAAACATTGATCGATGTTTTGTTTTGAACAATATTGATGCTGAAAATGGAGAAAAGCAATTGGGTAATTGATGATGTGAAATGGGAAGATTTGAAGAAAAAAGATCAAAGGAGAGAAATGTTGATCAGCATAGCATTGAGCAAGTAGACATCAGCACAGATCATCTAAGAGCAGAGATAATACACATGGCAACATAAATACACAACAGTTTACATCAGCAAAGCTACAATGATGCCATGCCACACCATGCAGTGCTGGATAGTCTTTACTGTTAGTTTTGTAGATCTTAGACAACCCATGTGTCCAATGTGTCACTTGTGTGGACACTTGTTTGAGTTGGCCAATGCAAAGAGAGTTGGGAGCCTAAAGATAAAATATACATGGGGCATGAATGTGTTGTACAATGACTCCTAGTTTAATGTTGCCTTATTTCATTTTAATGTCAGTAAGTTAATGGGTTTGTAATCTGGCTGAGTGTCGCAAAATATGTTTTAATGTTGCTTCCTGCTTGACCCGATTGGCATTATTTCAGAATCTCCCTGCTCTCCAATCCACCCTCTCGTCAAACCTCCCACTTGTTGCCTCACCCTTTTGAGGCTTTCCTCTCCCAGTCTTCCATTTCTGTTGAAGATCCAGATCCGATCTGAAGTCAGGGCTCCGATGTTGTGGAAGTACGAGAACTGGTAGTGCAGATGTGCTGAGCTGGGACTACTACAATCCATTTGTTTTTTTTTAGATGCTCCAGGATAATCTTAAATTGGATGTCGGAATAATTCTTAGCGCAATCAGGATTGTTTCACAAGTGCTGTCCAATCACCGAATCACATTTAATATTGGAATGATTGGTGGAATTTTACAGTCCTGCTGGCTGGTGAGATTTACCAGTGACATCAAAGTTAATGGACTTTTGGCTGGCTCACCATGGCCAGAAAATTCTATCATATATTTTATGTTTTGTCAAGCACGGGTTAGTTGGATATGATCGGTAATTTGTCTGTTGTAAAAAGCCAAAGAGATATGCTGTTTGATACAATCCACCAATCATTGGGATGTATGGCCAACATACCTGGCATCAGACTGGCACTGAACACATTCCTCATTTGGGTGATAGGCTGAATGTGTTGGATTGACAGCAGCATCCTGCCGTGGAGAATATACTCGAATTGCTACCGCATAGTAACAGCGTGAAACAATTAGCTTCACCTTCAAGGCTTCTCTTAATTTCTAGAATCATTCCTTTAGATTGGAAAATTATGCATGTCACTCCACTATTTAAGAAAGATGAGAGAGGAAAACCAGGGTATTATGGACTGGTTAGCATGATATCTGTTGCTGGGAAGATACTAGATTCTATAATTAGTTTAGGGCGACTGTACACGTTGACAATTTTCAGTTGGTAGGAGAGTGAGCGAATTTGCAAAGGCTACTCTAATGTGTCAAATTTAATTGATTTCCTTTTAAAACTGACTGAAGTCGTTGGCAGGGGAATATCAATGGATGTTATTTATGTGGACTTCAAGAAGGCAGTTGATAAAGTGCCTTGTGAGAGACTTAGCTACTGTTGAAGCTGATGAAATAGAAGGTATATTCCTGATGTGGTTAGGAAACTGACTGAGCAGCAGGAACAAAGCACATAGTTAACAGCCTGGATATAACAACCAGCAGTGTCCTCCTCCCTTCAAAAATCTCTGTTAGAGCTTTAATTTTTCCCTTATTTATTAACAATGGGGATGCTGGAACTGAAAGGAATATATCCCAGATTGCTGATAGGTAGCATTGTAAGCAGTGCAGACAGCACATAAGAGATAATGAT
The DNA here is from genome assembly GCF_965287045.1 of Carcharhinus amblyrhynchos. Taxonomy (NCBI): domain Eukaryota; kingdom Metazoa; phylum Chordata; class Chondrichthyes; order Carcharhiniformes; family Carcharhinidae; genus Carcharhinus; species Carcharhinus amblyrhynchos. Next base: position 35,909,893 of record NC_137346.1, on the reverse strand, counting down.
GGAGTAAGTGAATGAGCAAATGGATTTTAGTGTCCGCCAACATGAAGTCTTCCACTTTGAAAGGAGAAAGCAGAGCAGGGGATTTTCTAAATGGTGAAAAGCCAGATACAGTGGAGGTTCAAACAGACCCATGTCCTGGTACGTGGATCACTAAAATGTCACAGATAAAGAGAAGAATCAAAAGGCTAATGGGATATCTAACTGACTGTAATACAAAAAGGTAGGAGTCTTGCCTCAGCTACACAAGCACAGGGAGCAGGTCTGGACCACTGCCTCAGGAAGGAAATATTGGTTTTGGATGGAGTACAGCATTGATTTACCAGAATAATACCTGGATTGTATGGGTTAGTTTAATTGCAAGGAGAGATTACACAAACTTTACATTCCCCAGAATTTGGAAGGTTACGGGGTGAAGGGGAATGGATAGGACTGAGAGAGGAGTTTATGGACAGTGATACAGGGGGCATTGTCTAAAACTTAGAGCCAGACCTTTCCTGGGTGAAATTAGGAATCATCTGTGAATGGCAATTGATACTTAATCAACTGTTAATGTTAAGTCAAAGAATGGTAGATCATTGTTTGGCAAAGGTATAGAGAGATATGGGAGAAAGGTGGCTTTACGGAGTTAGTTTGCAGATCAGCAATGATCTCAATAAGTGACAGAACAGGTTGAAAGGGCGGAATGATCTGCCCTTATCCTATTAGTAGGGCATTGCTTAGTGTTATCCAGCCACCAGTAACCTCACTGCATTCACCATCAATTCCTCTCCCTGATCACCAACCACGTTGGAAGGGCAGTATTTCAAAGGGAATTTACAGGTAATCAGTTGCCCCCAGATAAAGCTGTGGAGAATGCTTTGAGACATATTTCTTCAGTAAGCTGTGCGTTCTGTCATCCTCAAAGGGTTCAGAAAAGGCTTGTATTTGTGACTGTAGGTTGTGACCTCATGTCACTCCCTGCTGCCAAACACACACACACACACACACACACACACACACACACACACACACACACACACACACACACACACACACACACACACACACACACACACACACACCACCTCTCAGCCCCTTCAGCTGCTGTGTAGGCCTCTGAGAAATTGATCCACTCCCAGGGACCCATCTTCAAATAGGGGAGCTGTCTGGAGAAAAACATGTTTCATACCATCTCCATTAATGTAAGGAGGTAAGCCTAGGGTCTCCTGCTGGCTCCCCTGCGGAGGGGCGGGGGGGTGATCACCACTCTCCCTATCCTACCACCTACCTGTTTGTCACTGAACAGGGCAGTCGTTCCCAGGGAAACATGACAGCACTGACCGAGAGGCAGAGAAGCAGCCAGAGAGGGAGGTAACAACAGAGACAAAAAGAGGCAATAATTCAGAATCTATCTCAGCACAGATACATGGATACAGAACCTGCAAAGTGAGAATCATTTTCATACCAAACACACGCTAATTAAAACAAGAAGAACCAACAGGTTGGGGAGTGCCTGTAGAGAAACTGATGTTTCCCTTCACCTAACCAGGCAAATGTGAACTCAATTGTACTGCGCTTTGGAGTGATTGGATGACAGCTTCAATGCTCCAGTGTGGGCTGCCACCAAGTATCAGCTACATAGAGAATGGAGGAATCAATGTCACCCTTACCCTCCTGTCATCACCTCCATCTCAACCCTGCCTCCCAACCTGCTTTCACTCCTCCCCATTTCCACAACACCACCCCCCATCTTACATCCACCCCACATCACCTCTGCCCCCACTACAACCACTCTGACTGGCACCCTCATCCCCAACCTCATCATCACTCCCACTGTCATCTGCATCATCACATCTACCATTGCGCTCACCCTCACCCCCATTCTCATGCACACTGCCATGTTCACCCCCAGCTTCAGTCCCGCCCCCAGCTTTGCCCCCACCGCCATGTTCACCCCCAGCCTCGCACCCACTCCCATGTTCATCCCTAACTTCACACCCAGCCTCAAGACCACCCTGAGCCTCACCCCCCCACTCCCACAATCATCCCCAATCTCACACCCATTCCCATGGCCTCCCTCAACCTCAGCCCCAGCCTAATGATCACCCTGGGTCTCAGCCCCACCCCAATCTCCCACTCTCCCCTGCGGCCGTTTTAACCTCCACCCCCTTAACATCTCCAATTTACCCTAACCCAGCTACTCTCACCTCCCCTGGTAGCCTACGCCCAGCAACATCCAACTATTACCATCACCCTGCCATCACCCCCACTTCAAAGTGACCCTCAACTCCATATTCAACATCAGTCCCACTTCCACCATCACAGTCATTCCCACCATCACCGTCACTCCCACCATCATCGCGAAGGATAAAAATATGTATTCATTCTTTTAATGATGATTAAACCACATTTAATTCATATGAATCAAGATTATAAGGAAAAATTAACAGACAAGAGCCAGCTAGTAACCTCGGAGAAATCTCTGATTGCTGTAGAAACAGTAAGAAGTCTGACAATACCAGGTTAAAGTCCAACAGATTTATTTGGTAGCACAAGTCACAAGCTTTTGGAGCGCTGCCCCTTAATCAGGTGAGTGGGAGTTCTGTTCATAAACAGGACATATAAAAACCCAAACTCAATTTACATTCCAACCATTATTTTGGAAATTGAGTTTGTATCTTTATATGTCCTGTTTGTGAACAGAACTCCCACTTCAGGCCCTTCAGCCTTTAAATGGGGTGCAGCCATGAGTGAGTTGCTGAGGAGATGGCAGATGGGTAAGTCAGAGCCTGGCCACTATGGAGCTGGTGAATCCCATGGAGACATTTTTTTCTAACTATACCAACCATCTCTGTCTGCAGGCTAAACACTGCTTTTCCCACCCACCATCAGATTCTACCAAATATTAAGAACATAAGAAATAGGAGCAGAAGTAGGCCATCTGGCCCTTCGAGCCTGCCCCGCCATTCAATAAGATCATGGCTGATCTGTCGTGGCTCAGTTCCACTTTCCCGCCCTCTCCCCATAACCCTTAATCCCTTCTCTTATCAAAAACCCATCAACCCGCTTCTTAAAAATATTTAGCGAGGCAGCCTCCACCACTTCAACGGGCAGAGAATTCCAGAGATTCACCACCCTTTGAGTGAAGAAGTTCCTCCTCAACTCCGTTCTGAACCGCCCCCCCTTTATCTTGAGGCTGTGCCCCCTAGTCCTACTGTCTTTTTTGAGCGGGAAGAGTCTTTCCACCTCTATCCTATCCATCCCATTCATCATCTTATACGTCTCAATGAGATCTCCCCTCATTCTTCTAAACTCTAACGAGTACAAGCCTAGTTTATTCAGCCTCTCCTCATAGCTCAACCCCCTCAACTCCGGTATCAGCCTAGTAAACCTCCTCTGCACTCCCTCCAAGGCCAAAATATCCTTGCGCAGGTGCGGCGCCCAAAACTGCACACAGTACTCCAGCTGCGGCCTCACCAATGCCCTATACAGCTGCAGCAAGACCTCCCTACTTTTATATTCAATCCCCCTCGCTATGAAGGCCAGCATCCCATTCGCCTTCCTGACCACCTGCTGCACCTGCAGGCTGGGTTTTTGCGACTCATGCACAAGGACCCCGAGGTCCCTCTGCACCGTCGCCTGCTGCAGTTTTTCGCCACGTAAGTAATAGTCCTTCCTACCATTCTTCCTACCAAAGTGGACCACCTCACACTTGCCAACATTAAATTCCATTTGCCATTTCCTGGCCCATTCGCCCAGCCTATCTAGATCCTTCTGCAGACTCTCCACACCCTCCGCACAATTTGCCTTCCCCCCAATCTTGGTGTCATCAGCAAATTTCGACACCCTACACTCGGTTCCCTCCTCCAGATCATCTATATAAATGGTAAATAGCTGAGGCCCCAGCACCGACCCCTGGGGCACCCCACTAGTCACCAACCGCCAATCCGAATAGCACCCATTGACCCCCACTCTCTGCCTCCTATTTGACAACCAATCCTCTATCCACGCTAACACCCTACCCCCAACTCCATGTCCTCTGACCTTCTGCAGTAACCTCTTGTGAGGTACCTTATCAAACGCCTTCTGAAAATCCAGAAAGACCATATCCACCGGCTCTCCTCTATCCACCGCCCTAGACACATCCTCATAGAACTCCAGTAAATTTGTCAGACACGACTTCCCTTTAATGAAACCGTGTTGCGTCTGCCCTATCAAGCAATTCCCTTCAAGATGCCTCGCAATTTCCTCCTTAATGACGGATTCTAACATTTCACCTACCACAGACGTTAAACTAACCGGCCTGTAATTCCCCGCCTTTTGCCTGGCACCCTTCTTAAACAACGGCGTAACATTAGCCGTTTTCCAATCCTCCGGCACTTCCCCGGAATCCAGCGACGTCTGGAAAATAACCACCAAGGCATCCACTATCACCTCCGCCATTTCTTTCAGAACCCTCGGATGCATTCCATCCGGTCCTGGGGACTTGTCCACAATCAGCCCCTCCAGTCTGTTGCGCACCACCTCTCTAGTAACAGTAATGTCATTAAGACCCTCCAGTCCTACCACCTTTCCATCGCTAACACCCGGCAAATTATTCACGTCCTCCTCCGTGAAGACAGAAACAAAAAAGTTATTCAAGACCTTAGCCATATCCCCATCCCCTACCACTAGGTCCCCTTTCTCATCCGCTAAGGGACCAACGTTCACCCTAGCCAGCCTCTTCCTTTTTATATATTTATAAAAACTCTTGCTATCCTTTTTTATATTAAGCGCTAGCCCAGCTTCATAGCTTCTCCTACCCTCCTTTATCAACTTTTTTGTCAATCTTTGTTGACATTTAAACCTCTCCCAATCCTCTTCTCGCCCACTGCTCTTAGCTACTCTAAATTCCTCCGCTTTTAATTTAACACTTTCCTTCACCTCCTTCGTTATCCACGGCTTATTACCTCTCTTCCTACTGTCCTTTTTAACCAAATATTGGGAAACGTCCACCCATAATATCAAAATATAATTACTCATTAATTTTGCAGATCATGAAACATACATTACATATGAATGCAAAGTCCAAACAGTAATAATAATCATTTCTTAAGTCATGTGGTTGTATTTTATGGGCTTTATAGTCCAGGAATAATCCCTGGACATCTGCTATTTTGTGTGTACACAACACAAAAGAAAACATGCTATCTTGTAGTCAATCTGCTTTCACCTCTACCCTTCAACACAACTTTCCTCATGTATGTCTGTTTCTTCAGCATGCCATGCTCATTACTCCTCTGACCTTTCCCTGCTCTGCACACTCTTCCTTCTCTCTGCTCCTTATTATTGTCAAAATAATACTTCCTTATTCTTTCAGACCTCTGCGGAGTGGAATTACTCATTTCTTCTCCTCCTACAACATTGAAATTCCAAATTCAGAGATGTCACATTTCGACTTTACAATATGTTTGGTCTTCTCTTCTACTCTTCCCAACCTCCCTGCTCTCCTGCACTGCAGATACTTTTCCAATGTCAGTAAGGTGTAGACAGGATGCAGTTTGTTGATGTGGATCAAACTGGAATGATCAAACGCCCCATATGACACAATGCAGGGAGTAATTCCACATTAGAGAATATCAAGGATCTGGATCAATAGTTGGCTTGTTGATGATGGATTTGTTCTCAGGAAGTGAAGACCAGAATTTATTGATTATTCGAAGTTGACCTTGAAAAGGTCATGGAGATTTGCCTTTGCGAAAGTCTTTTATCTGCCATGGCACCTTTTTGATCCAACAGAGTGGCTCGTTACTGGTCATTTCAGAGTGTAGTTAAGAACTAGTTGTGCTGCCGCTGGCGTGGGTAAGAATGCTGAGTTTCCTTCCCTGAAGTACATCAATGAACCAGTTGAGCCTATGTGAGAGCTCAGTAGTTTCACAGTCACCTAGCTTTTTTTTGTTCCAGGTGTACTCCATCAGTTGAATTTAAATTCCTTAACTGCCATAATAGAATGCTTGGAAGAACATCCCTTCATAGACAATGTATCTAGAACATGATGGGATAGGTGGGGTGAAGGAAGGGGGACACTCCAGGTTAACTTGAAAAGATGTGTTGCAAATAGAGAATTGCTGCAAATGGACTGGTAATAAACACAGCAGCATTAAAGATCTTTGGCTCCCAGATTTATAAATCAAATTTAATATCAGTAAGTGGACCCAAAGTGAAGTTACACTGAATGAATTTGCATCTCATTGTTCTGTGTCAATCCATATTAAGAGCCTAAATAAGCCCAGTGCCTTGCTGAGAAGGGTGACAGGGAGAGAATTAGCATTGCTAACAACACACTGCAATTTATAACTTTAAAATGACTGTTGTCGCAGTAAACTGCCCTTGGAAGTGATTAATCATTCCCATATTTGTCATTTTCATAACAACAGATAAATTCATCAATACATCTAACTTTACTGGGGTTGGAGGCATAGTGTTGCTCTGAAATAAATTACACACTGCCACGTTTTGATAGAAGGGAATTTGTCACTGTACGCACCGGCCTTGCAAACCACTGAAGTTTATTCAGGCAGAATGAGGGGTCTGTGATAACTCCAAAACACGTGGAAGAAAATGTGTCTTCAGGATGATAAAACCTGCAGCTACTAAAGCCTGAGGGACAGCCAATGGAAATCATTGCAAGTGGGCAGAGGGTTTGTGGGAGGTTTCTGTTGGAACACTCGTAATTCTGTTTTTTTAAGGTGATGATGACTGGGGAGATTTTCTTAGTACATTAGTTTACTAATAACTAATTTTCCAACCCTGCTGAAGTCCATCTGTGATCTCTGTATCCAAAGAGATAGCAGTTCGACAGAAATAATCTTGTGAAGCAGGGAATAATTTCTCTTTCAATTTACAGCCTACATTTTAAGAGCTGTGAGTATGTAAATGATATTCAAACTCTTACCACAATAAAGCAAAGAGTCCCATAACTTAGACTAGAATGAATACTTAATGCAGGAAGCTTCCCAACAATATCACATACAGGATATCAGTGGAAAATCTTCATCTCTCATCATTCTTGGAGTTGAACTGCTCTAAGGCTTCGCAGTCATCAATACAGGGCAATGCTTCTCAGTAAAAGTTTCAAGGGGAAGAATGGGAAAAGAGAGAGTCTCAGAGATAATGAGAGATAGAAATAGGAAGGGAAAAGGGATATCAAGAAATTAAAGGGCACCATCAAGAGAAAGAACAATGTATCCTAACATTGGAGTCAGGATTGTGAGGTATGTGCCCGAATGCATAAAGTATTCAAAAACAAAATTGGAGTGCTAGGCTCATAAATAACTATGGCGGGATATGATATATCAACGGTAAATGGAAATGTGGTATAAATTTGGAGAGGACTGGCAATTTAATATCCCTGGTTTCATTTTCAGGATAGATTGAGATGGAATAAAGAGAGTGCAGTAACAGCGTTAGTAAAGGATTCCATTATAGACTAGAATGTAAAGATGTCCTAAGGGATTACACTAGTAAAGAATCTATGTGCATAACCAAAAAGATTAATAATGAATTGAAATTTGGAAGGGTTATATATGATAAAATTAGTTACAAAATACCAGAGATAATTAGACAGGTACAAAATATAACTGGAAAGTGAAAATAACAAATAAAAAGTGTGCATTTATATCATATTTTTAATTTGCAAACATTACAAAATGTCATAATCAGATACAGGTGGATGCAATGCCAAGGAGATTTGACCAAAAACTAATTTTAAGCCCAATTTAAAGGAGCAGAAGAAGATGGAGAAGCAGAAGTGTTAGGCAGGGGTTTTTATGTATGCGACCTGGGCAGCTAGCTGCCCATAGTGGAGCAAAGGAAAGGGTGGGGAGGACAAAGAGTCAGAGTTAGAGGAAACCATAGATATGGAGAGCTGTTGAACTGGAGAGAGTCACAAACAGAGGGAGGCAAAAGGCCATGGAAAGATTGACAAGTAAGGATAAGAATTTCAAACTGGAGGTGTCAGGGAATCAGGAGCAGGAATGATGGGTGACTTGGTACAGAATAGGACATAGGCAGTAGAGCTTTGGATGCAGCAAAATTGAATGAGGAGGAGAGCCCAGTGAATATTGGGATAAAAAGAATGCTGGAAAATCACAGCAGGTCTGAAGCATCTGTGGAGAGAGAATGTAGCTAACATTTCGAGTCTGGATGGCCCTTCATCAGAGCTAAGAAAATCAGAAAAGATGTATAGTATGGGGGAGAGGGGAGTGGTGCTGTAGAAGGACAAAGGGAATGTAAATTAGGATAAAGATGGCTGGGAGAGATGCTAAAAGTATCCATTAAGAGATCAGAGTGTGTGAATGGCAGAACGGAAGTACAGATGGTTAAGGCAGTTGGCCTGAAGGCGGAGGGGTGGGTATGGGGGCAAGAAGGAGAGCAGGAACAGATAAGTGGAAAAATGGTAATGAGAAAGGATGATGATAAAAATGGATGACTAAGATGAAAAGAAGAAACAGAATGAAACAAAATAAATGGAAATGGGTTCAAGATGGAGGGGAGAGTTCATGCACTGAAGTTGTTGAACTCAATGTTCAGTCCAGAAGGCTGTAAAGTGCCCAATCGGAAGATAAGATGCTGTTCGTCTAGTTTGTGTTGGGATTCATTAGAACATTGTAAAAGGCCAAGAATAGACATGTGGACAGAAGAGCAGGGTGGTGTGTTGAAGTGGCAAGTGACAGGAAGGTTTGGGTTCTGCTTGCGGTTGGGCCGAAGGTGTAGAGCAAAGCGGTAACCAGTCTGTGTTTGGTCTCTCCGATGTAGAATAGACTGCATTGGGAACAGAGAATGCAACAGACCAGATTGAAGGAGGTGCACGTGAAATGCTGCTTCACCTGAAAGGGGTGTTTAGGACCTGGGATGGTGTGTGGGGAGGGGGCAGAGGGACAGGTGTTGCACCTTCTACGGTTGCATGGGAAGGTGTTGTGGGCAGGGGGTGAAGTGTTGGGTGTGATGGAGGAATATACCAGGGTGTCCCAGAGAGAACTGTCCCTGTAGAATGCTGGTGGGTGGGTGAGGAGAAGTTGTATTGAGTAATGGCATCATGCTGGGGTTGGCGGAAATGGTGGAGGATGATCCTTTAAATGCAAAGACTGGCGGGGTGAAAAGTGAGGACAAGGGGGACCCTATCCTGGTTCTGGGAAGGAGGGGAGTGGGAGAGAGCGGAGGCGCAGGGGATGCGGTGGGAATAGCAGTCTGAGGAACATTGTATGTCCTGGAGATAACTGTAATCCTGGGTGGATTCATTTGAATTCCACATGGAATGAATTGGAGATGAAGACAGTCAGTGAGGAAGGGAATATAGCTCTGAAAGTGAGTTTGGTAAACACCAGCAGGGAAATGGAAAGCAGTGATGATGCACAGGGTGAAAGAGACAAATGGAAGTTCTGTTGGAGAGAAAAGCAGTACTTCTTCAGGGAAGACACTCCTGGAAGAGAAGTAACAGTGAGTTAAACACTAAGATAAAAGCAAAATATGCAGATGCTGGAATCTGAAACAAAAACAAAAAATGTTGAAAACTCTCAGCAGATCTGACAGCATCTGTGGAGAGGGAATAAAGCCAACGCTTGGGATAGCAGGGTTCTGAGTTGGTAAATATATGAATAAGAGTTTATGCAGGATACATGAGAAACCAGTTCCTCAGTGATAATGTGCCATGGATGGGTCATCAATTAAAAACTGACCCCAAGAAAATGAGGTGAGAGGTTGCCGAAACATTTTGTTGGCCCCAGAGTGTAGTTGAAGTAGTGACCTCTGAAACGTTTAAAGGCAAATGACTACTCAAATGATTTTGCGGCTGGGGAGAGAGCTGTGGGCAGTAGGATCAGTCCTCGGCTTACAGCTCAGATTTAGTAGATTTTAGTTTCTTAAGAACTGCATAGTTACATGAAGAAAAAAATTGCCTCCAGATACAAGAAGCTCAATTTGACTATCTCAAATAGACCACATGTGACCCAGAACTAGTTAACAGAAGCTGTCTTCTGACTGTACAATACACATTATGACTGAGGTGAATAATAAAACCTGCAGGATAGCTCTAGCAACACCTCATTTGGGAAATGCTTTGTCCTGTGCACAAATGTACCAAATGGCATTTGATTGCCCCGGGTTTGATCCCAGGTCTGCGGTGAATAGCTTATATTAATCAATACAGAAGCAAGGTATCCAGAGCAGCCTCTTGTAACTATCTACTGGTAACCTTATCCCAGGCAAAGCATCTTTCACTTATCATCACTCCTATCTTCTGTTGTTAAGCCAATTCACAATGCAGTTCACTAATCTGGCAACTGTGCTATAGGGCTTAAACTTTCTTATTTGTCTCACATGAGGACCTTATCCAAAACAGTTGAAAATCTAAGTAAACTGAATTCTCTGCAGAATTATCCCTGACAACAAATATTTCAAAAATATGTTCCTATTACATATAAACCATGCTAACAGATCCAGGTGATATCTGTACATCTTGAACATTAATTTGTAACATTCAGTGAGATTCCATTCAGCATTTTGCCTGATGGAGGGAAATTTCCTTGGAGCTGCTCCGGTTTTACTGAAGTATGGCTGGAAGCCCATTTATCTGGAGAAACTTCTGCAGCATTTCTGGCAGAAAGGCAGTGACTGAGTGGGAGCAACCTCGCCACCATTGGTTACCTTACTTGAGTTTTGATTTGCACTCACCATCCTTCAGTTTTTGGGAACCATTCCATTACTTATGCAGCTTTGAACATCACTAATTCCTCTAATCCCAGGATGATTCATGATTGCATCCTAACGGTTCCAGGAACCTCATGAATGGTTAATCCTCCCAGTTTCTGTAGCAGTCTCTATAGATATGAGCCATGAATTATTTAGTCCCATTAATTTTGACTGAAATTTCTCAACATTACTCCTGCGAAGGATAATATGGTGAATCCGTTCCATTTATCGACCATCGCTCTCCATGTCCATCTCAATAGAATTGTCCTGAAATTTATCTGGGACATCTCTTTCCTCCCCTGCTCCATCACTTCCAGGATTTCTTCTTCATCAGAGGATTGTGATTTTCTGAAACTCTCTCCTTCAAAAAGTAGTGAAAGAAGAGTCCTCGAATATGTTTAATGCAGAGGTAGATAGATTCTTGATAAGCGAAGGGTGAAAGGTTATCAGGGTGGGCGGGAATGTGGAATTAAGGTTGCAATCAGATGAGCCATGGTCTGACTGAATGGCGGAGGAGGCTCGAGGGACTTGCTCTTACTCTGACAGTTCCTATGTTCTGTGTGAATCACTGAGATTGTTGTTGCTGCCATTGATTGTCCCAAATAAGCCATTGATAATTATATTATTGAACAGGAATAGCCTGGCATCAATGGAAGCTAGCTGCATGAATTCTAGTTCTTTCAATCTTGTTTCATTGTGAATATTGAAAGTACCTCTTGGCGTTTTCCCTACAGCTCTGCTCATCAAACAGTTCCCTCTCTGCCTGTTCACCTTGAGCAATTGGTCAATTGTTACAAATGAATAGCTTACCAACCTTATCATTGCAGTGTCTCATCCATATTGTTCCAATCTTGGTATCTTTTTAGCGTCCACACTGTCTATTGCTAACCGAACAACGTTATCATTGCCCTATCTGTCTCTATAGGTTCTCTTTATAGATTGTTCAACACTCTCAGTTCCAACTGTTGACCATTCTTTGGACCTTATTTTACCATTTTGATTCTTAGTGCTGGGCGGACTTGAAACTGGGAGTGTTTCAGATCTGCTCTCAGGTTACCCCATACACACTCTGCCTGTGAAAATACCAGCAATTCCAAATCACTCTGCAGAACCCGAAATCCTGCAGCTCCAATTGACGCCTCCAACTGCACACACGCAGAAAAAAAAGATAGAATGAGGCTCCCCTGCCACATCCCTCCCAAGACGGATAATGCTTCCCCTGGGCCCCACAGACATTGCCCCATCCTCATAACATTACTGACCCCCTTATCTTCCACCCCCAGCCCCAGACCAATCACGGGCCCCTCCCCCCACATTCCCCCTCACTGATGACAGGCAGAGTGACAGCAGACCCCACTTTACACCTCACTGATGACAGGCAGAGTGGCAGGAGAACCCCCCTTCTCTCCCCTGACCCATTTCAAGCAGAGAGCCGTCAAACCCACTTTCCCTCCCCCTGTCCCCACCCCCACCACCACTGATCACAAGCCCGTACCTTCTCACTAACTGGAGTGCCCAATCAGACTTTTATGGAGCCTGTCTGTTTTGCTCTGAATCTGAATGGATGAACACGGTATAAAGGGGGAAGTGCTGGTAAGGTTGGGTGTGCAGCCCATTAAGTCAGCTTAAATGCATGTATGGCTGTTACAGCTGTTTCAGGTGTGGTCCCGATCACACATTTTCAGGCCTTGGTAAAGGGGGAACCGGTGTAAAGACGGGCACAGATCATGCTACTCACCTCACACCTGACTTTACCAAGTTTTCACGCCCAGAAACACGCACAACTTGATGGTAAAATCAGGCCCATTGTGTTCAACTACATTGCTAATGCACCAAACATATCCTTCTCATTTCTAACATGAAAATTTGGCCTTGAGAGAATTCCTTTAGCTATTTGATCTTTCTGTTAACGTTACTGTCAATTTCCTTCTTTTCCACATTGTCTCCTGATTGTTTTCCCTCCTTTTGAAGGAATTTTTCACCAGATGCAAAATGCTCTTATCCTTTAAGAGGAATGCCTGCAGGGGACTCCTAGTCATAGCTATAGATTAGACTGTCTCTCCCCCGAATTACCTAAAGATAGAGTTACCATTCTCCCTCCAGGTAATCCCCTGTCCCACTGTCTCTCTTGATTACCCTCCCCTTGCTTCTCTACCATTGTTCTCCAGGGATGTTAGTGAGAGGGAAGTGGGGTGAGAGGAGGGGTGTATCGAGGACAGAAAGCTCAGGAAAACGAGCTTCCCTCAGATTGGGCCAATTTAATGGTACAAGCTAATTAACAGTTTCCACTCCTATTTCCCAGCTTCAGCCAATCAGATTGAAAGATTTGCTGGTTGGCATCATTCAGCATCAGGCCACAGCTGGGGAGTGGCGAGGCAAGAGTGAGGGACCCAAAGCGCAGTGCTAGAGGAGATGTAAGGTTTGGATCAGTGTGCCAGAAGATCCAAAGGACCTTGGTGGAGTGGATCATAGGTTGGAGGGATGGTGGGGGGGGGTGAAGAGATCAAAAGTTCTGAAGAATTTGGGGGTGGGGGGAACTTGACTGGCTTCCTGGAGCAGTTGGACAGGTTGGGGTCAGGAAGGACTCCTGAAGAGCCAGGAGAGAGGTCAGATGTTGGAGGGTGGCCAATCACACGGGGGGAGGAGCGTGGGTGATGAAGTAGTAAACCTGCAGGAGGGTGGAAAGACACTGAACTCTTGGATCCAGCAGTCCTTACCTCACATTCACCATCTGCTGTCCTGCAGCTTAAGAAAGCTAGTCGGACAGGGTTGAGTTGAAAATGGTGTTTAATTCTGTGATATTTAAATGACATGAGTGAGAATTACTTACCAACTCCACCTCCCATCCTTACCCAGTGAAAAAACAGAAGTGTGCAGATTGCAGGTGGGCTGGGGGTCAGGTTTCAGATTCTTAACATTTTTACACACCAGCCAAAACAAACTCTTCCATTTTTAAAATTCCTGCACTATTACTTTGGAAAACTGTTGATCTTGTCAACAAGTTCAGGCCTATGAATTTCCCTGCACTGGTTCACCTTGTCTAACCAGCTACCCTGCAGATAGTCACCCAACCTTTCACTGCTCCTCCATATCCACTCATTTGATTTGTGGATAAGACAGGAGCTCTGATAGTTAAATACGTACTCTCGCTTTGGTCTCACAAATACAACGTGCAGGATAGCAATAAGAATGGAGGACTCGAAGTAAATCATTCAGGCCTTTGAGCCTGTTCCACAATGCAATTAGATCATGGATGATCTGTGTCCTAACTTTATCTGTATACCTTGGTTCAGTGACCCTTAATCCGCTGCCTAACAAAAAATTGCATGTTCCAATGAAGCCCAACACCAGATTGAGGAATGACACCTCATCTTTCGATCAGGTACTTTACAGCTTACTGGGCTAATGTTGAGTTCAGATCACAATTCTGTCCCCCTACTTTGTTTCTGTTTTTTTGGCACGTGTTGGTCTTAATCTTTCTTTTCATGTCCAGGATTTTATAGGATAAATGGTATTTAAATGGTCTGCTGCAATGGCCTGGGGGTAGGGGGTGGGAGGGGTGGTAAAGCACACCAGTACTAGGCTGCAAAACCCTGGCCCATTCTATTGCTCTCCAACAGGGTTACTCATCTTCCTGTCATTGTCCACTCAGGACAAATCTCTTGTTTCTTTACTCCAACTATTACCACTTCTTTTGCCTTTCGTGCCAAGAAACCTTTTATTTAATCTCCACCTGATCGCAGACCTTCCCTTTTGCTCTTCCTCCTCTCTCCTGTTTGACTTGTTCAAAGTCTATTTACATTTCTATCTTCTTTCTCCTCTGAAGAAAGATCCTCAAACCTGAAGCGCTAATGTGGCCTCTCTCTCCGCAGACACTGCCGGGTACTTCCAGCATTTTCATTTACTTTATTACTGCCACATGTATTGGTACACAGCGAAAGGTATCGTTTCTTGCGCACTGCACAGATAAAGCATACCATTCACAGAGTACATAGGGGAGAAGGAGTGAGTGCAGAATGTAGTGTTACAATCTGAGATAGGGTGTAAAGAATATCTTACATTAAAAATCTGTGGATTGCAGCTTCGAAATTTCCAGTTGACTTACCTCAAAATCTTTTTATAGTCAGAGTGATCCAGATTTCCCATTGTTGGACTGGCATTTTCTATCATTAAACTGGGCTAGCTCTAATGTTAAGGCCATGCCCTCCCTCACTGTTAGGAGCTGTCCAGGCTGGTACCCACATCATAATGTCAGTGCTTTTAGGCAGAAGAATAGAAAATTGGAGAGAAGAAAATACTGTGGAGTAAATGAGAAATCACAGTATTTCAATCAGTGCCAATATCAAAACTAAAATGTGAATGCCATCGAGAGAATCTTTCAGACGTAAGCATGACTACTCTCACTACCAGAGTATCTGGGCCATCAATTACCATGGCAACAGCTAATCCTGAGTAAAACACAGCACAGCCAGACTGAGTGCTGGGTGTACTCATGTGTAATGTTACAATTATCTTGATAATTACCCTGAATTCATCAATAGGCTCACTATTTGTTATCCGTTACGTTGTGTTTCTGAGTTTATATTGTATTGCAGCAATAAATTTGCTTTGTTGCCTGAAATCTTTTTTATATTGCAATCATTGGAGATCCATCGCGGATCGGTGCAAGATGTGCCATTCCCGTCAAGCACCAACCTCTGTGTAAAACCAGTTCAATTAAATCAAGAGGTAATTGCAAGTCATTTAATTAAATTAAAATATAATGCATAAATCATTCAAATAAAAAATGCAAAATGCAAACAGTTGTTGGAGCATGAAAATATTTAGAAACAGACTAATACCATTAAGCAAAACATGACTTGAGAGCAACCTTATTTTCCTGAGTTAATGATTCCACTATTCCATTACGTTGTGTGTGAAAACATATCCATTAATTCCCCTCCTTGCTCCTCATTTCCCTTTTTCTAATTTGATCAGGATTTATTCCCCTCACCAGTCACCACCAAATACATCAATCTTCTTCATTTGTTTCATAAGTTAAATTAGGTCCCATTTTCAAACCAGACAAGATATTTCAATGCTTTTTCCTCACAATTGAAATTCATGTCAACTAGAATCAAGTGACTATTCACCCAAACCAACACAGGCTCAATGAATTGAATAGCCTTTCTATGTTCTGGAACTCTGTGTTGCCCCTTCCGTCTCTTCTCAGATTCAAGGGTGGGAATTTACCAGCTTTTTAGCGCCAGATTGGCAAAATGGCAATGAGTAGAAAGTGGCTGGAAAAGGCACTGAGGACTTCCTGATGCCATGGTGGACAGCATTTTCCAGCATCAGAATGGGGCAGCTGCCACGTGAAGAGACCATCACGTAAACCCTTCAGCTTTGCCACTGGGGAGAATCTCTTTGCAGTTGCTCCATGGACGATGGAGGCACCTGTGCAACTTTGCACCATTGATGGAAGAAGCCCACTCTACAATCACCAGAACATACTTGCCTTGCTGTTAAACTGCAGCTAGTTATTTGGCAAAGGAAGAAACTGGAGACAGTCTTTATTTGGAAGATATTTATTCACTGAGTGAAACATTACGCATACATTTCTCTTGATATTGGTCTACTCTTCTGCCATGGAGTATGGGCAAACTTTACAAATTGTGCACCCAGATGGCATGTCAGTCCTCTGACACCTCTGTGAAGGGTAGGGAATTTTAAAGGAAGGACAGTAAGGTAGAGAGGTGTGGGGAACTGGGAACTACACTCCTTCAATTAACTTGCTGTAAAGGCTCACTGAAGAACTTTTTAACAGACTGGAGAAGGAGAGAATCAAATTTTCAATGTTAATAATGGGATGAGTGCCTTAGTGAACAGCTGCCGGGAGCACAACAGAGAGCCATTATTCATCGTGATTGCTGCTGAAAAATAAAGAGAAATAGTCAAATTGAACTACACAAGCAGTGACACAAAGATCCATCGTTTTAGCTGTCTTTAGTATTTGAGCAGTTAGCATTCAGGTACTTGTGTAGACCATTGAGGCTGGTGGTCAACTGCCCTCCTGCTCTCTTCCTCCAGGCAACAGCATGACCAGTAATGGCCGGAGTTTGAGTTTTTGAATCGCCCACGGTCTCAAGGTTCCGCCAGGGGCACCGAATGTGTCTCCAGATCAGTTCCGGGTTTTTGCCTCTGAAAGTTGCTTTGGCATCATTGACACTAATGTGACGTGACATTGAAACTAGCAGTGATCCAGCTGCTGAGTTCCCTTCCCTGGAACTGACAATCCATCCCATGGTGTCACCATACACAATCAAGCAAAAACAAAGCCTATTTAATCTGACACAGCAGTATAATACCTCGGCCTGGCCTGATGACCATTACTGACTTTGAGCTCAGCTAAATGGCAGGACCAGTGTAATGTTGCATGATGGTTTCATTACACCTTTTTAAAATTCCTCATGATGAATTAAGGATAGATAGACAGATTCAGGATCAGCAAAGTTTCACTTTTATCCCCAGTCCCTCCGGTATGACACTTTGTTACTACAACCTCGCTGGCCATGGTTCAAAGCTGAACTCCTGCAAAAGTCTTCTTTTCTCCAATAAGCCCCTTTAATGTTATGCATCTACGATCTACCTTAACATTCGTAGACTGACAGCGAGGTTTGCTGATCAAATAAAGTGTGACAGTATTGATTTCAGGAAGCAATTAATAATGGACATTTTTGACGCAGAATGGAACAACGCCCACACAAATAATTAATGAATGCCTGACTATATTTCTATGCTATCTTCCAAGACAGAACCTGACTGATCTGATCAAAACATCTTTGGTGCCTGAACATTTCCTGCCTAACAGTGAGTTGTCCTGATAACATTATGATCAAACATACAATGCCTTCTTGTCTGCAGGAATAGGAACATCAGAATGAAGAAGTTATTTCATTTACATGGACTGACACCCAGATGCTTCACTTAGCATTTCAAAGCTAAGCTCTATCTCCTGCTGTGGTAATATTGGGCCCGATTTTCCTGCCAAAGCCATCGCGAGGCTAACAGCACACACTATTATCTCTCCAAAACCACCGTGGAAATTTCAGACAAGGGTCAGATGAACTGTGAACTTTCTCCAAAGGTTCCAATCTAAGTTGAGCAACTTTTGTCATTGGCTTTACAAAAATAGCATCTCACATTTTATCTCAACATTGACACGTATCGAACAGTGTGAGGTTGCTGTATTTGCACAGAAGCTACAAACTAAACTAGCCACACAAAACAGAGTTGCGTCATCACAAGCGTATGTATCTTTCAGGTGAGGTGAAAATTGTTATCCGCTGCCAATCAACCTCGCTGGTCTGAATTGGGTTCCCCCCATGGCCTAATGGTATAGGTCACTGAACTGGTGATCCACATACCTAGACAAATGCTCTTGGGGAGTGGGGGGTCCCAGAATTGAATCCCATTATGGTGGATGGTTACATTTGAATTTGAATTCAGAAATAATCCTCCTAGTGGCATCGATCACTGAACCAGGAATCCACAAAGCTAGACTAATGCCTTGGGGTTCCAAATCTCACCATGGTAGATGGTAAATCATCCTGTGGCAGGCATGGATGAGCTGAAAAGTTTTACCCCCTTTAGGGGCTGCTCTTTTACTCTGTCCCTCAGTCTGTTTGATTTAGTTTACTTGGTTACTTGACCTATCTCAAAATAGGCTATTGGTCACTGAACCAGTAAACAACATACCTAGAGCAATGCTTTGGCGGGAGCTGTGGTAGACGTTAAATTTGAATTCTACTACAAACCTCCTGTGGCAGGCGAGGCTCATCTTATTATTTTTCTCATTGAAGATTGATGAAAGTTTTCAACAATAGCAACATGTTGGGTCATCGGCTGCTGTGCAAGGGTCACCACATAGAATGGATGGGCACTGTGTTCCTCATCTGCCAGGCCACCATGGTGGAGTACCTGACTGCTGAGATCCTCAAGTTAGCCAGCAATACAGCCCAGGACAACAACAAGACCCATACCATTCCTCCCCCCCTTTCTCCCCCTCCACCTGCAGTGTGCTGTCTGCAACAGCAAGGAGCTCAACAAGCTGCTGGGAGGGGTCAGCATCGCTCAGGGTGGGGTCCTGCTCAATATCCCGCTGTGTTGCTGCCTAAGAAAACTGGACACCCCGGCCCAGCAAGGTCTGTGCTTGAAGGGGCAAGACAAGAAAAAGAAAATCAACTGTTATAAATGTGGGGTTTACAGGTATGGTGTTTGGGATGGGGTTGGGGGGAATCAATGGCCTCCCCTGAACTGCGTGCACTGAGGTAACCTGCACTTCATTCTTTGTGTAAAAATAGAATTAAATAGCCTTTGAATTAAATAGTCCTCTCTTCCCAAGAACTGAATCACTCAATGTCAGCCATTGAGTCTGGCTGATTGACTGTGGTCAGGTCAATTTATTGGTGTTGATTCTTGGTCCATTAATACCAAGACACGTGAGTTGATAATAATATAAATGAAAGGTCTGTCATTCCCAGTGGATGCCAGTGAAATGTTGTGAAACTGGGAGGTATGTGTGGTCTTACAACAATGCAGTGGGACTGAAATTCAATCTGACAGAAATCATTTGTACCTAATCATTTCCCATGTTCAGCAAGGACAGGTGTATAAGCAGAACTGTTCTGAAGCAAAATGATTTTATTCCAATGGATATAATCCTAATCACATCCAAAACTGTGTCGCAAATGGAATTACTCTTGGCCGTCATTCCAACTGCTATTTGCTGATCAAGTTTTGCAATGAGGCTTTTACAAAGCCCTGCACAGTAACAAAAGGACAAGTTATGTCAAAACCATCAGGGAGATATTTGTTAACCTTTCCCCTCATTCCCACCCTGCCCCATATGCCCTCAACCCACATATCTGTATCCCCCTATTCAGTGTTCTTCCTTTTGCAGAAGGCTGGCTGCAGCAAATGATTCTTCTGATTGCCTCATATCTACAGCACCTTCTACAACTGCGCAAAGCGCAATTGGCAAGAGGTCAAAAAACAGTCAAGCATAAAATAACTCTCTGAGGTGGACCAAAATGCCCCGACACTGTGGTGTCGCCTGAGAAAACACTGACGATGAAACAAAAGCAAACCTTCATCAAATCAACCTTCATCAACTCTTCTGGCAGGAAAAGAAAGTTTTAATAAAGATTGTCACACAGCTGCTCTGAGACCCATTCACCACAAAACAAGACCAATGGACCATGAAGGAAAGTTATAAATGGTGCATCCAGCAAGTTTGCACAGTGTGTGGACAACAATGGGAAGATACAGTGCACTTCACTACTGGCCTTACACATTACAAAGAAGATGAGAGCACCTGATTTCAACACAATGGGGTCAATTCCTTGAAAGCAGAAAGAGAGCCCATGAAAAAATAAAGGGAAATTTTGCCATGGGAATCAGAGTGGGCGAGGGGCAGATCGTGGAAAGGTCTGTTGATCTCGGGCAGGATTTTTTTGGTTTTGGGGCAGAAAATCCTGCCCATAGTTTTTTTATACTTTCGTAGGATGTGGGTGGCACTGGCTAGGTCAACATTTATTGCCCATCCCTAATTGCCCTTCAGAAGGCAGTGGTGAGCTGCCTTTTTGAACTACTGCAGTCTCTGAGATGTAGGTACTCCCAGAGTGCTGTTAGAGAGTGTGTTCCAGGATTTTGACCAACAACAATGAAGGAATGGCGATATATTTCCAAGTCAGGATGGTGTATGGCTTGGAGGGGTACTTCCAGGTTGTGGTATTTCCATATGTCTGCTGCCTTTATCCTTCTTCGTACTAGTGGTCATTGGTTTGATGGGTATCGAGGGAATCTTGGTGAGTCTTCAGTGGTGTAGGAAGTGAATGTTTGTGGAAGGGAGAAACAAGTGAGAAAAGTAGTAAACATTCCAAAATACTTCACTGGAGGGCCATCAAACAAATATTGACATTGTATGAAGAGACAATCGACTAAAACATTGGTCATAAAGATAGATTCTAAGAAGTATCTTAAAGGAGATCAGTGAGATGGAGAGACAGGGAGATCAAGGGAATACTTGAGCTTTGACCTTGAAGACATGGAATGATTAAAGTCAGGGATATTTCAGAGGCTGGATTTGAGGCAGCACAGAGTTCTCAGAGAATTGCAGGGCAGAAGGAGATTAGAGAGATAGGGTTGGGGAGGACTGGGAAATTACACAGTATGATATTATCAAATCAATGTTGAACATGTTTACCTCAGATTCCTCACCTGAAATTTCCTCTATAGGGTATTGGAAGTGCAACAGGGAGGTGTATTCTGGCTCTTTAATCTGTTGATCTTATCTCAACTGCTGGGGATACAGGTAGCAAGCACCCTCATCTACAGTGCTACACTGAGGTGAGTTGATTCCCTTTGGGCTCTATAACAGGATCACTTGAAATGAGATTCCACCGGGACAACTGGAACAGAGTGAGTAGGACTGTTTGCAATAGGTTAGGGTAGGAATGGTTCTCAAAGAGGTTTCCCGATGTCATGAGGAATGGGAAGAAGAGTATATCTGGATTCTGTCCCAAATTTTCATACACTCTAAGAATTAGATGAGTGAGGAAAAGTAGATTCCTATTCATGTGCCTCCTCCAGCCTTCAAATCCAGAGAAGTGCAATGGTGACTGTTTCAGACTCACTCTTACTAGCTTCCCATTTACCATGGTCAAGCTTGCCAGCAAAAGAGGATCCCTCAGGAATTCCCCTGACATACAATAAATTTTCCACTGTTTGAGGGGACAACCTACGATGGAAAAAGTTATAAGGAAATTCAAAGTGAATATATTTAAGATAGGTCAGCTAGGGTGCTTTGAACATAATTCTTGTGATGATCTGCTAAGAAATAAAGTGAAAGGTTGAGTTTATCTTCTAGGGAAGGGAAGAAGGAGCAAACCCATCCAGTCCTCTGCAGTGTGAGAACTGCTCAGGAGATGTTAACTCTGTGATTTCTGTTGTGTAGCTTCCCCACTGATTGCAGTGGACGGTGTTACCAGCCAATGGGTGAGTAAGGGAATTTGGGTCACAGAATCACTCCAAAGAGGATATCAATGAACAGTGGGTGGTCGGGGACTATGGCTGAGGGTACCTCTTGCCCCATTCACCCACCCAGCCTCAGATTAAAATTACAGTCGGACATTCCGATTGCATCGGAGCCCGATTTACCTGCCCTGAGACAGAGGCTGAAATGACAGGAAAGCAGCAGGAACCATAGAATCATAGAAACCCTGCAGTGCAAAAAGAGGCCATTCGGCCCATCGAGTCTGCACTGACCACAATCCCACCCAGACCCTATTCCCATAACCCCAAATATTTACCTTACTAATCCCCTGACATGAAGGTTGCCGAATGTCTGTGGCCATTCTAACTGCTCAGCCTATCCTGCTGGAGGGTTAAAATTGGCCTTTGAATGTCTTATGTGGCTTTGCATAAAGTGAAACTGTCAACAGTCCCCGGAGTCAGACTGTACATCATCATTGTGTCTGTGGATTTACACATGCTGTCCACAGTGCCAGGCAAGCAAGAGAGTTTGCAGATTACTGTTACAGATATCAGCGAACAAACACTGAATGCACTCATAAAACCTTGTTCTGCCCCTTATTATAATGGAGGTGTTAAACATTCACAATAAATGGGCTAAAGTTTTGAATATTGTAATAGTCCAGAGGTTAGAGGGACATGCAGAAGGGTTTGATGAAGCAGGGAGTAAGGAGGCATGGCAAAGTGGTTAGCACTGATGCCTCATAGCGTCAGAGACCTGGGTTCAATTCCAGCCTTGGGTCACTGTCTGTGTGGAGTTCGTATGTTCTCCCTCTGTCTGTGTGGGTTTCCTTTGGATGCTCCGGTTTCTTCCCAGAGTCCAAAGATGTGCAGATTAGATGGTTTGTCCATGCTAAGTTGCCCCTAAGTTGTCAGCAGCACTAGTTAGGGGAAATGCATGGGATTGTGGGGATAGGGCCTGGGTGGGATTATGGTCAGTGCAGACTCGATGGGCTGAATGGCCTCCTTCTGCACTGTAGGGATTCTGTGATTCACACCAGCATGGGCCATTTAGGCTGGCTTGGCTGTTTGTGTGCCATAAATACTTAGCATTTCTATGAGTATGTCAACCGTCTGTCCATTAATATATCCAACAAGAATGAACCATTTCTGATCTTGCAGGATATTATCACGCAGTCACGTCTGGCGTTCACACAGTGCCCACTGTGGAAGTGAATCAGACCTGGGAAATCCCAAAATAAAAGCAAATTACTACAGACGCTGGAATCTGAAACAAACTCACCCTGACTCAAAACACTGGCTTTATTCTCAGGACGGACGCTGTCAGACTTGCTGAGATCTTTCAGCTTTTGTTTTGCTTTTGTGTCTGGGAGGTTGGATTCTCAGTCTGGGCTGAGTTAGTTGATTTCAGTTGGGGTGGGGAATGGATTGCAGTGTTTAATCCCAGCCCATGAGGGTCAGGACGAAGAATGTTAGCTGGGCTTCCACTGTTTTGCTGTCACGCTTTCCCGAGTGTGTTATGATTGAGGCAAGGGCAGCATCAAACCAGCCGCACTGTCCCTCACAGTCAAACAGCCGATGAGATTTGCTGAAAGGCTCACAAGGGATGCTGGTGTGGAGTATCAGAGGGAACCTACCACACCTGAAAAGTTGGCATGTTAGGGAAAGAAGTGGGATTGGAGGTGGGGGTAAGAGGGAATGGGGAGGGGGTTGAAAAAATAATTTGGAGCCGAGTTTCAGTGGTAGGTTTTTTAATTGTGTCTACCTGCTTAGAAAAAGTACACCAGAAATCATGTCAGTGTTCAGGGGAACTCAGTCACGTCTTTTGTTTCTTATAGTGCTGTGTGTGAGTAATTCCTAAAGGAATATATTGGCTATGTGATGCCAATCAGTTGCTATGTTAATGTAATAAAGCAGGCAGTGCAGGAGGCACTTGACTCCAGAGCAGCTATATAATATATCTGTCATAATAATATATGCACAAACTCACTTCACATTACTCATCTGTATCAAATGTCAGGCTCAGGCACTGCACCAGTCTCCTGTGCCCCTGTGGCACTATTGTTTTCCACACTCTCTGCTGCCTAAGCCAAGCTGAGTACAAAAAGCAGCCGGGAGGCTTGTTGGCTCTGCACATTGTACCACAGAGTATTGTGACTCTCGTATTGATAGCCCCATCCTGCAGTATGGATAAATAATTCAAGCAGCTAATCTGTTCAATAGGCTGCATAAATCTCAAAGATTTTGCAGCCCGGCTCAGATACTTCTTGTTTCAAATTGTGATTCAATGAAACTGATGATTCAGACTTGTTTAAGTACAGATTGCCCCAGTTTTAAGTCCAGTTCAGTGCATGTGTAGCTGGGCAGTGAGTGATCAGTGTGTGGGCAGCAGGTGGTCAGTATGTAGGTCATGTGTGGGTAGTTTGTGGTCAGTGTGTATCATGGATGGAGAGCTCATGGTCAGTTTGTAAGCCATGGGTGGAAAGCAAGTGGCCAGTGTATGGGCCATGGGTGGGCAGCTCAATGGCAGCTCATGGGCAGTCTGTAAACCATGGATAAGCAATGCATGGACAGAATGTGGTTAGTGTGAAGGTCTTTGGCATCGAGGACATTGTCTTCCCACTTGATACTTAGACTATGGCTAAGAGTATGTGTGCGCGAAGTCTTTTCTCATGCTTTGTGTAAACACTCCAGCACTCATTGTAATACAGCATAGAACATAGAACACTACAGCACAAACTGGCCCTTCAGCCCACAAGTTGCACCGATCGCATCCGTACCTACCAAGCCGTAGAACTATCTGTAATTCCCAACCCCATTAAATACCATATACTCATCCAGAAGCCTTTTAAAAGACCCCAGTGAGTTCGCCTCTACCACCACTGACGGCAGCCGATTCCACTCACTCACCACCCTCTGAGTGAAAAACCTACCCCTAACTTCTCCTCTGTACTTGCTTCCCAACACCTTAAACCGGTGTCCTCTTGTAGCGACCATTTCAGCCCTGAGAAATAGCCTCCGAGAATCCACCCTATTTATTCCTCTCAACATTTTATAAACCTCTATCAGGTCACCTCTTAACCTTCGTCTGTCCAGGGAGAAGAGACCTAGCTCCCTCAACCTATCTTCATAAGGCATGCCTCCCAATCCAGGCAACATCCTTGTAAATCTCCTCTGCACTCTCTCAATAGCTTCCACATCCTTCCTGTAGTGAGGCAACCAGAACTGCGCACAGTACTCCAACTGGGGTCTGACAAGGGTCTTATAAAGTTGCAGCATTACCTCCCGACTCCTAAACTCAATCCCTCGATTAATGAAGGCCAGTACACCATATGCCTTCTTGACCACATCCTCCACCTGCGAGGCCATGTGCAGTGTGCTCAGAAAGCTCATTTAGTTCACCCAGACTTGCTGCTAAAAGTTAATTTCCTATTACTTGAAATCTGGCTCCCACACATTGGCCACTACTGAATTGGGAAAGTTATTAGTAATGGACAAAAACTCCAGGCAGTTTGTACTTAATGTGCATTACAATACTCACTCCAAAGACCTCACCGATGGAAGGGTTCACAGTGACAGCCCAGATCTGATCTCTGACACTAACTAGATTTAATTATCATCTGCAGAAAGCACAATATGTGTTCATACTCATTTTCACAGGGCAGCTTGTAACCCAGATCACACATTACTGTCAAATACGTCTTTTGTTGCATATAAGTTTAACAGATGGGATATGTTAATGTGTGACAATGATGATGATGATGTGCCACCAACATTAGTCAGTCACGCTTTAGACTCTCAAGAACAGAGACTGAGTGTGTCTATAGACTGAAGGACTCAATCTCAGAACATGGCAACAGTGATAGAGATAGCAATGCAAAATAAACATTGATGTAATCGAAGGAACAACAAAGTGAAGAATCTTTGAAAGGAACTTGAGGGATTTTGGCAGTAGCTGGAGGCACACTGGAGAGAGGTAATGTTAACTGTACCTGGGGAGCAGTCTCTTCTTTCACCCCACCCATTAGCTACCTCAAGGACCTGCAAAGTGACCAGTAGTGGTAAATATAGACACATCATTTTCCCTAGTGCCAAGTTACATCAGGTCTTCTTGAAAAGGAGCCAAGGCTTCATACTGGGGGCAATTCTCCCAGTCCGCTGTGCTGCCTAGTAACACAACGGGCCAGGAGACATCAGCAGGGGCCATTTTGTGGGTTTCTTGCTGGGCGCCATGGCTTCCACACATCTCCAGGACCTAGTTTTTCAGCATTATCAATGCTTTCATTATGCAGTAGGTCCCATAGTGGATAATGTTCCTTCAGTGCAGCGTGTATGGGATTCCATCACAAATTTTCATTCCATTATTAAAGTCTTTGAAAATTCCGCTATTGGAAGAGCAATAAATAAGCTTGCAATGCTCTGGGGCATCGACTGCATCAGTTATAAGAACATAAGAAATAGGAGCAGGAGTAGGCCATCTGGCCCTTTGAGCCTGCCCCGCCATTCAATAAGATCATGGCTGATCTGGCGTGGCTCAGTTCCACATTCCCGCCCTCTCCCCATAACCCTTAATCCCCTCTCTTATCAAAAACCCATCAACCCGCGTCTTAAAAATATTTAGCGAGGCAGCCTCCACTACTTCAACGGGCAGATAATTCCAGAGATTCACCACCCTTTGAGTGAAGAAGTTCTTCCTCAACTCCGTTCTAAACCGCCCCCCCTTTATCTTGAGGCTGTGCCCCCTAGTCCTACTGTCCTTTCTGAGCGGGAAGAGTCTCTCCACCTCTATCCTATCCATCCCATTCATCATCTTATACGTCTCAATGAGATCTCCCCTCATTCTTCTAAACTCTAACGAGTACAAGCCTAGTTTATTCAGCCTCTCCTCATAGCTCAACCCCCTCAACTCCGGCATCAGCCTAGTAAACCTCCTCTGCACTCCCTCCAAGGCCAAAATATCCTTGTGTAAGTACGGCGCCCAAAACTGCACACAATACTCCAGCTGCAGCCTCACCAATGTCCTATATAGCCGCAGCAAGACCTCCCTACTTTTATATTCAATCCCCCTCGCTATGAAGGCCAGCATCCCATTTGCCTTCCTGACCACCTGCTGCACCTGCAGGCTGGGTTTTTGCGACTCATGCACAAGGACCCCGAAGTCCCTCTGCACCGTCGCATGCTGCAGTTTTTCGCCAAGTAAGTAATAATCCTTCCTACTATTATACCTACCAAAGTGGACCACCTCGCACTTGCCAACATTAAATTCCATTTGCTGGAATGAAAAGCAATGACTCCATTACTCCACGGTGCACTCTCACCACAACTTGTCTTCATGGGCGGAGCTTCAGAAAAACATGCTAAAATGGCTACAGGAGCATATATCCCAGATACTACAGAAAAAGGTCAAAGGGATACTGTCAGCATGAACACAAAATTCCCCAGTTTAAGCCATGGTGCAGCTGATTTACAACCCAAATCCAGAATGTTTAAACTGCATACAGAGTTACGGTTTCTTAATTCAGGTGTGTCTGAACCAAGACAAGCAAGCCATAAAAATTCATCTAGTGATTGTGAATGGACATGTCAGGATTAACAGAAAGAGAGCAAAAGGATTGCGAACTGATATGAACTACACTGGAAGACCATTTCAAAATCAAGATAAACTTCCACATTCATCAATTAAAGTTAATCTCTTTTCGACAGCAGTCTACACAATCTATAGACCACTTCATCAGATGCAGAAAAAAATGTACGTGCTGTGTTTTTACAAATGCGGAGCTAGCAAACAGAAATGTTGTGTTGGCGATGACATCCACTCCAATGAAAGAATTCCAGAAGGACTTGCTTGACAAGCCCAAAACGTATAGCTAGTCAAGGAGAGTATGAAACAATCATCACAGGTAGATAGTGCTTACAGGGCCTAAGTGCAACCCCAATTGTTGATGCACTCCCTGAAACACCCAAACCTAGCAAGACATGTGGAAGGTGTGGACATCTGCACACACCAAGAGAAAGCCCAGCTCTTCAACAATTTCACAAAGCATGTGGCAGAAAGGGCCATAGGCAGCAGCAGTGCACTAGAGCAAAGACTGATGCAGCTACAGAGAGCTGTACGCTAATCCAAACTGACGTTAAACAATGAATCCCTTCAATCAATAAGAATGACCATTCGGTATCCCATCAGAAACAGATACATGTGCTGATTGCCAAATCAGAAAGTGAGGATAATGTGCACAAGGAGATGGAGAGCAGTAAATACATGTTTCACTCCATCAATCAGATGAAAAACATCGAGGGCGTCACACCATCTGAAGTGTTTGTGAAGATTAAAGTTATTTTACACAGAAGATAGTGGAGGTAGTGGAAGCAGATATAATAATGACTTTTAAAGGGCATCTTGACAAATATATGAATAGGAGCAGAATAGGGAGATATGGTCCCTGGAAGAGTAAGGGGTTTTAGTTCAGTCAGGCAGCATGATCAATGCAGGCTTGGAGAACCGAAGGACCTGTTCCTGTGCTGTAATTTTCTTTGTTTTCTGTTCTAAAATGATCTGCCTTAAGAAAGTTGGTAAATATTTGTCGTTAGCCAAGAACAACATGGGCAAGTGATAACTTACTACTTCTGCAAATTCTAAAAGGTATACATCCACAGCTGTGGAAAGCCATGGCAAAACCTACTACTGTGAAACAATGTACAATGGTGCACTAATTCCAGAATGCAGAATACATAGGCCTGAAATATAAGTACAATTAATCCTCCTGAGCATCACAGATATTCTACAAGGTTGAAGCTAAAGGTCCAGCAGTTGCAATCTCAGTGTATGTTGCAACCTCACATTGATAGCAATCTAATCCATGCAATCAATCAGAAATCACAAGGCAGGTCAATTTCTGAAATTACTCTTATCAACTCAGTCCACAACTACCATTAAAACATCTAGAATATTTTGATAAAATTGGCAGTTTCAAGGGAGCTGAAACATTATACTTGCAGGAGAATGCAAATCCATCAATTAATCTACCAGATAAGTGCAACATCCACATACAAAATAAATTGATGGTCAAATGAGACAAAATGAAGAAAGATGGAATCATTAGGAGAGAATATGAGCGCATAGATTGATACAACTCAATCACATGTGGCACGAGGAAGGATGCATTAGTGAGAGCTCAGGCAGCCCTCGACTTTATAATGTTCAAATTATGACAAGCAGAGT
Organism: Carcharhinus amblyrhynchos; assembly: GCF_965287045.1. Classification (NCBI taxonomy): domain Eukaryota; kingdom Metazoa; phylum Chordata; class Chondrichthyes; order Carcharhiniformes; family Carcharhinidae; genus Carcharhinus; species Carcharhinus amblyrhynchos. The sequence goes on along the minus strand of NC_137346.1, from coordinate 35,880,933 downwards.
ACAACATTTAGAGATTGACTCCTTGTTTTGAATTTCCTTCCGAAGGGCTAGATGGCCTACTCCTGCTCCTATTTCTTATGTTCTTATGTTTTACCTTTACAATGCCAGTGATGTTCATACATGTACATTGACACTCGATTGCTGTCCTGACACATTTTTACTGTACTTGATACCTTCATTTTTTTCAAACCCTTTCTTAAAATTCAGAGTTTCTTTGCCCATAATAATGGCAGGAAAGCAAAAATCTGGTGCAAGTGATGTTGCTTCTTCTAAGAAACAATTGCTATGGAAACAAAAATGGAAATATTTAAGAGATCTGAAAAGGGTGCGACACACACTGAAATAGATAGAGTTTTGGATATCGCTTGAAAGACAAACTAATAATTCAGGAACTTGCTAAGGGTTTGGCTCTGGAGCAATCAGCTGTGATAACTAAACCTCGTGTTGGGCTCACTGCTCCTGTTGAGAAACTGTTAGTCGTTTGGCTGGAGAATCAAAATCAACTCTGTGTGCCTGTGAGTTTTGGCATAATTCAGGAAAAGGAAACACGTCTTTCTAATGATCTGAAGAAACAAAAGGGGGAGAGATTGAATGAAAGTAGAGGGGTGATTTATGCATTTTAAAGGCAGGGCCAATTTGCAGAACATCAATGTCTCCGGTGAAGCTGCTAGTGCTGATGAGGCAGCAGTTTGCACTTTTCCCGAAACATTGGCTGAGGTTATTGAAGAGGGTGGGGATTGTGCACGGTAAGTTTTAATGTTAACAAAACTGGAATCATTTGGGGAAAAATGCTGTCCAGAACCTACATTTCCAAAAAGAAGAAATCCGTGGGGATGACATTAAACTTAAACCTGCGCTTGTGTAGCATTTAGAAAACCCTGGTCTTCAAGGGATAGTCCAAGGCATTTCTCCCAGTGATCTGGGAAATCCAGTGGTAAGGCAAAATGGACATCTTTAAGGATTGGTTTAATCATAATTTGTGCCAAATGCCAGGGATTATTTCAGCTCTGTAGACTCTGTGTACACTTCCTGCTGCCTGGGAAAAGCAGCCAGCATAATTAAGAACCCCACATATCCCAGACATATTCTCTTCCGCCTTCTCCCATTGGGAAAAAGAAACAAAGGTCTGAGATCACTCACCAATGGACTCAAGAACAGCTTCTTTCCTACTGCCAGCAGACTTTTGAATGGACCTACCTAATATTAAGTTGATCTTTCTCTATACCCTTGCTATGACTGTAACATTGCTTTCTGCCCCCTTTCCTTCTCTAGGTGCGGTATGCTTTATTTGTATGGTATGCAGAAAACAATGCTTTTCACTGTATACTGACACAATAATAAAATAATCAAAAGCAATCTTGCATCGAAAGCATTGTTAACCCTGAGAATGCTCCTAATGATCCAACCAGCCTTGATGACATATATCCAGACATCAAAATGGTGTTTCTGGTGGTGGAAATGGCACAACAAAGATAAATCAAGTGTCAAAGGACAACCTGACATATAACAGATGGTCCCAAGGGCAGGATGTGAAGAGGTGATGGAAAATTTGAAATAGGTGAAAATAGATGAAAAAATGAATGCAATACATTGATGGAAATGGGGTGAAGGTGGAGGGCAGAGTTCATGCTGTGAAGTTGTTGAACTCAATGTTAAATCCAGAAGGCTGTAAAGTATTTGATCAGAAGGTGAGAAGCTGTTCCTCCAGTTTGTGTTGGGTTTCACTGGAACATTGCAACAGACCAAGGACGGACTTGTGGACAGGAGAGCAGGGTGGTGTGTTGAAATGTAAAGTGCCAGAAAGAATTAAATCTGAGATTTACAGACACAAAGTACTTCTTGAATCTTCATGCTAAACATTGTTACAGGTCAGTATGCCTAATGGAGAAGTCCCAAAACCTTAGTACATTTTTACCCCATTCACTTAGTACTGTCTTTAGTTACTGCCTTTTAGGATTTATGTTAGCAGAACTTCTTCCAATCTCATGTGGACCACTTTACATGCACTGCACCAAAATGCACCTGTATTACAGATGATTTCACTGTTGTGAGAAGAACAAAATAAGAACATGAACACAATCTGCAATTGATGCTTGTGGGACGCAACAAAGAGTTGATGTTTAACAGTCTGAAATGCGACTTCAAGGTATAGCAGATCAATTCCTTCATTGTTAAGGGAGTTGTTGAGAAAAGATATACCTTCCCTGTGGCACGAAGAACACTCCCTACCTCTTTGAAACAATGAAGCATCAACATTTCAATTTTATAATCCTAGGTGATCCAGTCTTAGTGTTTTTGCTTTGGGCAGAACACACACAGTTCTGGTGCCTTCAAGCTTTATACCTCTGTAAAACTGTTCTCTGTGCCTCACAATGAACCCACAATGTGTTTCCGTATTCCCTTGAGTGATTGGTGTCTTGTGTCATGTACAGCAAAGAACCGTAAATATATCATATTATAACATAGCAGAGGATAAAGGTTGTGGCAGAATCTTTAGCACTTCCAAAGTTGCAGAATTTTGTACAGCAATCCTTGCAATAAATTCCTCTCACTACAGAAAATGAGGCTGCCTTGCCTCCATACTCCCAGCAGTTCTTCCCATTTCCCATATTAGAACAGTCTCACACAGAGGGAAATGAAACTTTCTTACCTCCACCTGAAACTATATAGTTCTCTCAGAAAATCGTTGGGAAATCATTTCTCCTTCTTTTGCTGACAGTCTAACAGGAAGTTGGTTGTCTTTTTACCTGTCATCTAAGCTTATTGAAATTTCAGATCATCAATGCCTTTCCATTCACTGATGCAACAGTGGATGCTGCAGCTGTGACAATCCTCCCTGGTGTGGAAGGTCATTCCTCCTCTGAAGCTTCTTCCCAGTGTCCTTCAAGGGAACAACAACCCTCCTCCGAGTGCCCTGAGTCCTTCTCTTTTAGTTCCAAAAAGCCCAAAGATCAATCCTCTTCCGCCTTCTCTTTTGAATAGGTCTTTTATTGCAAAGTTTTCATTGTCCTCACCATTCAGTCACCCTGCAAACAGCACTGAGCTTCCCGGTTATGCTGACAGCTATGCTGATAAATTATTGAGTAGTCCGCTAGTGATTATGTCCTACCAGACACAGAAGAAAATGCTTATGTCTCCAAGATATCTCCCCTATGGGCGCAGTATACTGAGGGAGATTGAATCCCCCAGCACTTTGACACAGGGAGAGAAAGATAGGGGGTTGGAGGCAAGTAGAACCTATACAAAGGGATTTATAGAACTGCAATGTAAATAGTTACGCAATGGTCTCATGTTGTTATTAAAAAGTAGGATAGTGCACTTGAAGTCATGATAATGGATCATAGCCCCACATTACTGACACACATATTAAACTTCTACGTAATGCATGCGTGCTACAATTCTCCCATCCCGCTGTGCTAATCTTTTAGGACAGTGCGCTAAGTGATTCTCGCATCAGCCAATTTGCGCAGTTTGCACGTGCATTCCCACCGTGAATTAAAGTCATTTAAATAGTCATTTGAACATTATTTAAATCCTATTTGTGGGGCTGGGTGGGGGTGGGGTCTCTCTGCCACTCTGCAGTCGGGATCAGTGGAGGGAGGAGGGAAGCCAACGATCGGGAGGGCTGGAGGGTTGAGGGCGGGGTGTCTGCTCAGATGTTTAAGGTTATGGGGGCAGAGTCAACGCTGCAGGGTGGGGAGCTCAGCACTCCAGAGGGGGGATAGATATCAGGAGAGGCGGGTGCTGAAGTTTAGGGCAGGCCAGGAGGGAGGTTTCGGAGCTGGCCTGGGAATTGTTGGGGGGACAGCAATCAGGTTATAGTGTGTATCGGGGGGAGGGGGGGGAGGTGGGGGTGGGGTTGGCACAGAAAGCCAGAGTTGCAGGTATCATGGAGCTGCCCAGCGATCAGGAGACTGACAGTATGGGGCCACTACGCATGCATTGATCTCCGTACTGATGGATTGGCGCATGCGCAATGGCCCACTCAGTACTATGCTTCCAGCCTCTTGGGTGGGAATAGGGCCCACCCACAGCTTTATAATGATATACACACTAGTGACCTCTGGAGTGCACAGTGTGTGGAAGATTCTCCTCTGCACTCCCACTGAAAACACAAATGTAAATTACTCTAATTTCCGTGTGAATTCAACACTTAGAATTTGCGAGAATTCCGGACGAATTTTTTAAAGAAAGGGCATTTATGCAAACTCTGGTTAAGATTGTAAAGTAGCCACTTGCTGGAACTCCTACGTGGATTACACTTGACCAACTCGTTCAGAGAGAAAGGAATGCTGCATCTTTTTAAGACAGAGACTTGTCAAAAGGAGAGATGCAATGCAAAATCAGAACTGTAATCTCCCATGGAGATAAAGGAGGCTGATTACCATCTCAGCAGAAACCATCTCCTTGAGGTATATCTCAGACTGTGGACATGTTTTGAGTTGAAAGAAAGCAGTTCTGGGTGAAATACATGTGATCCAGGAATACACAGGAAATCAGGTTAAATACCACCTGTAACCCTGGTCCCTGTGTGCTCATCTGATTCTACTGTGCTAGTGTGTACTCTGAAGATAATAGCTGAAGAACATCCACAGGCACCTCTGCACCTGAGTGTCTCTGGCTGTCTGACAGCTGGAAGCAAATCACAAGCCACCCGCAGCAGAGTTGGAAAGGAAACAGGACAGCTCCTCTCAGCCAAGCTGCAGAATCAAGAATCACCAAACTAACCACCAAAATCAGCACTACCAGAATCACCCAACTTAACAGGCACAATGTTTCATCATTTACTTTTCACAGACAAGCCTAATGATTTGTATGCCTGTATTATTGTTGGATTCACTTCACTTCTAATCTGTTTATTCATGTTGTGCTTTATTATTTCCTTCTCATGTCTTAATAATAAACTTACTCTCCAACTCAAGAAAACCTGGTTAAATTGGCTCCTTTAAATAGGTTTGTTGGGAAAAGGTATTCAAGAAGGAAGGGATCCTTTATAAATTAACTTCGTTGCAGCCAACCAAGGGGATTGAATAAAAAAGGGGAGTCAGTTCATCCCTCCCCAGCATAACAATCTGGGGCTATTTTTTCCAGGATCAGAACAAATTCGGGGAACATCACCCACGGACAGGTTGTAATGGTATAAATGTTAACAGGTGGTAAATATAGAGAGGCAATGGCCTAGGTATTATCGCAAGATTATTAATCCAGCTAATGTCCTGCAGACCCAGGGTTGAACATCACCATGGCAGATGGTAGAATTCGAATTCAATAAAAATATCTGGAATTTAGAATCTATTGATGTCCGTGAAATCATTGTCAATTGTTGGAAAAACCTATCTGGTTCACTAATGTCCTTTAGGGAAGGAAATCTACAGTCCTTACCTTGTCTGGCCTACATGTGACTCCAGATCCACAGCAATGTGGTTGACTCTCAACTGCCTTCTGAAATGGCTTAGTAAGCCATTCAGTTTCAAGGGCAACTGGGAATGGGCAATAAATGCTGGCCAGCTAGCGACACCCATGTCCCACAAATGAATTTTAAAAAGCCAATTTATGATGTAAATGATGATATATCACTGACACCAGTCAGTCCATTATTAGACTCTTGGGAGAGGGAAAGAGAGGTTGAAATCATGAGAGCAATGTGTCTACTCCACTGTCTACTGTTCAGACGTGGTATTAATAACAAGTGTTAAATAGAAACCTGAGTATGAGTACAGTTTATCTGAGAACTATGCCCTGCACTGAGTTAGAAAGACCATCTCAGAATGGCTCTCGCTAATAAAATGTCACTGTACCAAATAAAGTTGTTGTCCATTTATTAAACAAACAAAAAGGTTGCCTCCAATTTATTGCAATTCTTAAAGAAGCTATGTTATTGATTCCATCTCTTCTGAATGTGGATGCAACATGGAATGCACTCAGAACAAATATCCGTACAGCTGCAATCTTAGCTTGTGGTGAAAAGACGACAGGAGATAAAGATTGGTTTACAGCACGCTCTAAGGAAATGGCTCCAGTTATTGAAGCAAAATGCAGAACATATCTCCAGCACGGAATGAATCCCTCTCCGGAGACATTACTAATGTCAGAGTGGCCAAGAGAAAATTGCAACAAATGGCAAGAAAGCGTGTTCAATCATATTGGCTAGATCTGTGCGATGAGATACAGAAGTCCTTTGGAACTGGGAGGCCTAAGAATTATGTATAATGGAATAAAAAAAGAAGAATTATGTCCTTCAGTCGAGCAGATTATATCACTCAATCCCGCAATGAAAATATCAGCTCTGACAGACAAGCAGATGCAAAGCTGGTTAGAATAATACGGTGAATTTAATTCACATGACACTGTTGTTTTGGAAGCAATAATAAATGCAATCCTCAGGTTTCAGATCATCAAGGAGTTTTGAATGGAGGCAACTATAAATTACAAACATGAATGATTTACAAAAACTGGATCTGGCTATAGAAGACGGATTGATTCTACCTTCAAACTCATCCATGAAGGGAATAGCTGGTCTCCAGCTCTGAACAATAGGAGGAGTATTAGCATATGAAGCCTCAGCACTGACACTTAATACAGGAAGTTTCAATTGATATGGAACATTAAGATGCTTCTTCAGCTTGTGTTCCCAGTGTAAACATGGAGCTCTCGGTTAAACACCAGCATGTGGCTTATTCACTGTACCTTTGTGATGCAGTCATGTGTATCATGGTGCTAAATGTCCTTCAGTAAACAAGGTATCCTCTTCATTCAAATTCACACTAGCTCACTGTTGATAACTCAGCTGTCACTTATATGCAAACTTTGACATGAGTCCTGCCAGGCTTTTTGACTAGAAGGATCATCACAAGCGAACCCTGCTGTGCCCTCTCTGCGTAGCAATCAATAGCATGGACTCAAGTGGTTATTTTGTCCTCTCTCCCTGGCTGCTGAGATCATTAGCAGTATGAATGAAGTCCACTATGTCAGCAGGATCCCTGACTCAGCAATTAAGTTTGTCCTTTCACTTCCCGTCTCACTGACTGCAGTCCTGAACACAAGAGATCAGAATTTTGAACAGGCTACTTTCCAACTTAAATAGGCTGCAAATCTGGCATCGAGATATAAGTTCCTAACCCAGGGGTCTTCATTCATATCTATGTTGTCATTACACCTCAAAGGATCATATACAAACCAATCAAAGGACAGCAAGTGATATTGATAACTCTGTCACCTGCATTATCAGATCTTGGTGAATGATAACGAGATCTATAAGGAAGGCAGATCAAGTTTTAGTCTGTCAGGGTGTTTGGACAGGAGGAGTGTATACTTTGTAAGATCACATTCAGACTGTCCAGGCTTGAACCTCATACACGATAGGGGGCGATTGAGATGGAGAAGGGTCAGAAAAGGACATTTGGTAATCACACTTAAGAAATAGGAATTTTTTTGGGGAGGGGAATGTCAGCCTAGGAGGTCATTCTGCCTTGGCTGATTATTGTGATCATCAATCTTCAAAAGTTGCAAGATCCTGAGAGAGCCTATTTCAGCTTCTAGAATGCAGGATATGCAGTATCTAGGTTAATGTTACTATTAGAGGGCCTTCATAATGTTCCTCTTGAATTTGTTTTAGTTTGTCCACTCGAGTGTCTTGGCCCTCTCAGCAAATTGTGTTACTGTAACTAAAACAGAAAATGCTGGAAAATCTCAGCAGATCTGACAGCATCTGTGGAGAGAGAATAGAGCCAACATTTGGATCTGGATGACCCTTCATCAGAGCTTCATCAGTGTTACTGGGAATTGGGTAGATGACTGCACCAGAACATGATGCACTAGATGACCTGTCACAACCATAGGTTTTACATATGCATGTTAAATGCTAAAAGACACTACCAAACCACACAGGGATGGAATGGAACACCAGCAATGGACTAGCAGGGACAGTTCAGGCTGAATGAAAGATGTACCATCATCTTTTCAGGTTGTAAATTTAGTTTGGCGTGAATACCTACAAAGGTGGCCCTCCACTCTGCAGGACCTCATTTCTGATTAGTCAATGACTCCTTCTGAAGACTCCTATCATTCACTGGTGGGGTTCCCTAGCTTGTCAACTTTATGTGCCACAGTCTCTCTGCAGTTCTGTAATCTCCTTCAAAGACTTGTGTTCTTAACCTTTCACCTCTATTTGAATGATACTTTGTTTGTAACGATGAGGCAGTAATCAATGTGTCACCTTTCTGTTCTTATTTCACACAATCACAGAACCATAGAAGTCTACAGTGCAAAAGAGGCCCTTCGGCCCATTGATTCTGCATTGATGGATGAAAGGCCCTGATCTGCCCACCAAATCCCACTTGCCAACCCTTGACCCATAGCCTTGAATGTTATGGCATACCAAGTACTCATCCAGGTACTTTTTAAAGGATGTGAGGTATCCCCTTCCACCATTGTCCCAGACAGTGCATTTCCAGATCATCACCACCCTCCTGAGTAAAAAATGTTTTTCTCAAATCCATCCAAACCTCCCATCCCTCACTTTTAACTTGTGTCCCCCCATAGAGCCATAGAAGTTTACAGCATGGAAACAGGTCCTTTGGCCCAACTTGTCCATGCTGCCCCTTTTATTAACCCCAAAGTTGTCCCAATTGCCCGCATTTGACCCATATCCCTCTATAACCATCTTACCCATGTAACTAACTAAATGCTTTTTAAAAGACAGAATTGTATCTGCCTCTACTATTACCTCTGGCAGCTTGTTCCAAACACTCATCACCCTGTGTGAAAAGTTTGTCCCACTGTATCTCTCCCCTCTCACCTTAAACAAATGCCCTCTAGTTTTAAACTCCCCTACCTTTGGGGAAAGATATTGACTATCTAGCTGATTTATGCCCCTCATTATTTTATAGAACCCTATAAGATCATGCCGAAGCCTCCTACATTCCAGAGGAAGAAGTCCCAGTCTATCCAGCCTCTCCTTATAACTCAAACCATCAAGTCTCGGTAGCATCCTAGTAAATTGTTTCTGCATTCTTTCTAGTTTAATAATATCCTTTCTATAATAGGATGATCAGAACTATACACAGTATCCCAAGTGTGGCCTTACTCATGTCTTGTACAACTTCAACAAGATGGCCCAACTCCTGTATTCAATGTTCTGACCAATGAAACCAAACATGCCTTCTTCACCACTCTGTCCACCTGTGACTCCACTTTCAAGGAGCTCTGAACATTTACACCTAGATCTCTTTGATCTTTTTGATCTCATAACTGACCCTTCAACAAAGGGGAACAGCTGGTCCCTATCCACCCTGTCCATGCCCCTCATAATCTTGAACACCTCAATCAGATCACCCCTCAATCTTCTCTGCTCCAGAGAAAACAACCCAAGTCTATCCACCCTCTCTTCATAACTTAAATGTTCAACCCAGGCAACATCCTAGTGAATCTCCTCTGCACCCCCTCCAGTGTGTTCATGTCCTTTCTATAATCTGGCAACCAGAACTGCATACAGTTCTCTAGCTGTGGGCTCACCAAAGTTCTATACAACACCAACATGACCTCGCTGCTTTTGTAGATTCTTAAATTCAAATCAGGTGTCAACATAAATCTTTTTTAGAAGCTCACCAAGATTGTGTTGAAGACTGCACCATCCTTGCTGGTCCGGTTTCTAAAAGTGCCATCCAATACTGAACATGATCCAGGTTGGGAAAGTGTGCCTGTAACAGGAAGAGAAAAATCCACCAGGTTGCTCACTCCAGATCACTATCTTGTGACTTCCGCCAATGGGTACGCTCATGCCTTCAGCTCTCATAGGCTCATTGTCACTGTCTGCATTTATTCATTCACGGGATGTGGGCATCACTGGATGGGCCAGCATTTATTGTCGCTCCTTATTTGCTCTCCAATCGAAGGCATTTGAGAGTCAACCATATTGTAGTTCTTGGATTATGTGTCAGCCAGGCCATGTAAGATCTTCCCTAATGGACATTCGTGAACCAGATGGGTTTTTACAACAATCGACAATGGTTTCATGGTCATCAGTAAATTCTTAATTCCAAATATTTTTATTGAATTCAAATTCCACCATCTACCATGGTGGGAATTGAACTCAGGTCCTCAGATCTTGTCTTGAAGTCTCTGGATTAGTAGTCTAGTGACAATACCACCACCTTCCCCTCCTATTCATCCTATAATGCAGTGTTAAAGCAGACAGCCAGAGGATCATCTCATTGCTTCATGTGATGAGGCCTTTGGTGACTGATGAAACTGCTTTTAACTTGGAATGAATGCATAGAAGACCGAACAACAAGAAAAACCAGATTGGGAGGGTTGATTTTGAAGGTGAGATATTTTTAAGCTGGCATTTAGCTTAAGCCTCAACAATGCAACAGCTGTCTTCATGGATGGTGTTTTGCCAGTTTTTTTCATCACAATTAATTTTCTACCCACTTGTTTGGTGCTGTTTCAAACCTTAATGTCTTCAAATGATCTGGTGATGCTCAGACAGACTCTGCATGGTCTAATTACTGGTTAATGGCAATCCAGGCACAAGGAGCACAAAAGTGAAAAGAAAGGCATTTAATGAGTTCAGGGTGTTTAAGAACAGTTTACTGTCAATGGTGCACTTTCTTTTTGAAAAGCTGCCAACTTTGGAAGTCTGACATAACCAGCTCTCACCAATAGCACTGAGATAATGACCAAGTCATTTTTTGATTAAGGGATAAAGATTAGCCAGGACATCAGGAATAACTCCCCTGCTCTTCTTTGAAATAGTGCCCTGAGATCTATTACGCTTGTGTGAGAGGGCAGGTAGAGTTTCAGTTTATAAGTTCAGTTGAAAGACAGCCCCTCTGTCAATGCAGTGTTCCCTCGATGCCACACTGGGAGTGTTAGCCTTGATTTTCCTGCTCGGGTCTCTGGAGATGGATTTGCAGTCGGAAACTTCAGCAGAAAAGGACCAGAAATCTTCAGCAGGTCAGGGAACATTTGTGGAGAGAGAACAAACCAGTTAGTGTTTTGACTGTGATTTGGAAACAGAGTTGAACCTGAAACATTAGCTCGTTTCATCTCTGCACAGACATCCGGAGTAATTTCAAACTGTTTCTTACCCGTCTTCTAGAAAGCAAGAAAAAAGGTGCATTTCTATACTGCCTTTCACAATTTCAGGGCATCCAATGTACTTTCAAGCCAATGATGCACTTTTAATTTACAATCATCTATAATGTTAGAAACACTGGAACCAATGTATGCACAGAAACCCCCACAAACAATCATTAATAATTCCAATCATCTATTTTAGAGTGATGTTGGTTAAGGGACACATGGGATGGGATCTTACTGCCTTGCAGGAGCAAGACTAGAAAATCCCACATGATGTCAGTGGACATTTCCATTGTCCGGATATTCCCATTGCCCATCCCTTTCCTGTACTGATTGTGTGGCGGGTGGAGCAGTAGAATTCCAGCAATTTTGTTCAGGGTGGACACGCCGCATCACCCCCCCGCCCCCTGACATACACTATTTTCTAAATGGGAAAATGCTTCAGAAATCAGTAACACAAAGGGAATTGTGAGTCATTGTCCAAGATTCTCCTAAGGTTTACATGCAGGTTCAGTTGGCAGTTAAGAAGGCAAGTGCAATGTTAACATTCATGCCGAGAGAGCTAGAATACAAGAGCAGGGATGTACTTCCGAAGCTGTAAAATGCTCAGGTCAGACTCCATTTGGAGTATTGTGAGTTGTTCTTGGCCCCATATCTAAGGAAGGATTTGCTGGCCTTGGAAAGCATCCAGAGGAGGTTCACAAGAATGATCCCTGGAATGAAGAGCTTGTCGTATGAGGAAGAGTTGAGGACTCTGGGTGTGTACCCATTCGAGTTTAGAAGGATGTGAGGAGATCTTAATGAAACTTACAGGATACTGTGAGACTGGATAGAGTGGACGTGGAGAGGATGTTTTTCAAACATCTTTTCCAAACCTCGCTGGATTCCGGGGAAGTGCCAGAAGATTGGAAAACGGCTAATGTTACGCCGCTGTTTAAAAAGTGTAGCAGGCAAAAGGCAGGGAATTATAGGCCGGTTAGTTTAACGTCTGTTGTCGGAAAAATGCTTGAATCCGTCATCAAAGAGGAAATAGTGAGGCATCTTGAGAAGAATTGTTTGATAGAGCAGATGCAGCACGGATTCGTTAAGGGGAAGTCGTGTCTGACGAATTTATTGGAATTCTATGAGGATGTGTCTAGTGCGGTGGACGGAGGGGAACCGGTGGATGTGGTGTTTCTCGATTTTCAGAAGGCGTTTGATAAGGTGCCGCACGAATGGTTGTTACAGAAGGTTAGGGGGCATGGAGTTGGGGGTAAGGTGTTAGCGTGGATAGGGGATTGGCTGTCAAATAGGAGGCAGAGAGTGGGTGTCAATGGGTGCTATTCGGATTGGCAGTTGGTGACTAGTGGAGTGCCCCAGGGATCGGTGCTGGGGCCTCAGCAATTTACCATTTATATAGATGAACTGGAGGAGGGAGCTGAGTGTAAGGTGTCGAAATTTGCTGATGACACAAAGATAAGTGGAACAGCAAATTGTGCGGAGGGTGTGGAAAGTCTGCAGAGGGATCTAGATAGGCTGAGCGAGTGAGCGAGGACCTGGCAGATGGAATACAATGTTAGCAAGTGTGAGGTTATCCACTTTGGTTGGAATAATAGTAGGAAGGATTACTACTTACAGGGCGAAAAGCTGCAGCATGCTACGGTGCAGAGGGACCTGGGGGTCCTTGTGCATGAGTCACAAAAACCCAGCCTACAGGTGCAGCAGGTGGTCAGGAAGGCAAATGGGATGCTGGCCTTCATAGCAAGGGGGATTGAATATAAAAGTAGGGAGGTCTTGCAGCAACTGTACAGGGCACTGGTGAGGCTGCAGCTGGAGTACTGTGTGCAGTTTTGGGTGCCGCACTTGCGCAAGGATATTTTGGCCTTGGAGGGAGTGCAGAGGAGGTTCACTAGGCTGATACCGGAGTTGAGGGGGTTGAGCTATGAAGAGAGGCTGAATAGACTGGGCTTGTACTCGTTAGAGTTTAGAAGGATGAGGGGGGATCTTATTGAGACGTATAAGATGATGAAAGGGATGGATAGGATAGAGGTGGAGAGATTCTTCCCGCTCAGAAAGGACAGCAGGACTAGAGCGCACAGCCTCAAGTTTAGAACAGAGTTGAGGAGGAACTTCTTCACTCAAAGGGTGGTGAATCTCTGGAATTCTCTGCCCGTTGAAGTGGTGGAGACTACCTCGCTAAATATATTTAAGACGCGGGTAGATAGGTTTTTGGTAGGCAAGGGAATTAAGGGTTATGGGGAGAAAGCGGGAAAGTGGAACTGAGACACTTCAGATCAGCCATGATCTTATTGAATGGCGGGGCAGGCTCGAAGGGCTAGATGGCCTACTCCTGCTCCTATTTCTTATGTTCTTATGTTTCCACTATTGGGAAAAACTAGAACCAGAGGGCACAACCTCAGGCTAAAGGGACAATCCTTTACAACAGATATCGGGAGGAGTTTCTTCAGCCAGAGAGAGTGGTGAATCTGTGGAACTCTTTGCCTCAGAAGGCTGTGGAGGCCAGGTCATTGAGTGTCTTTAAGACAGGGATAGATACATTCTTGATTAATAAGGGGATCAGGGGTTATAGGGAAAAGGCAGGAGAATGGGGATGAGAAAAGTATCAGCCTTGATTGAATGACGGAGCAGACTCAGTGGGCCGATGGCCTAATTCTGCTCCGATGTCTTATGACCCTTCTTTTAAAGAGTGCCACCCCCAGAGACAGTTGACTGGTCATTGAACATAAGAACATAAGAACATAAGAAATAGGAGCAGGAGTAGGCCATCTGGCCCCTCGAGCCTGCCCCGCCATTCAATAAGATCATGGCTGATCTGTCGTGGCTCAGTTCCACTTTCCCGCCCTCTCCCCATAACCCTTAATCCCCTCTCTTATCAAAAACCCATCAACCCGCGTCTTAAAAATATTTAGCGAGGCAGCCTCCACCACTTCAACGGGCAGAGAATTCCAGAGATTCACCACCCTTTGAGTGAAGAAGTTCCTCCTCAACTTCGTTCTGAACCGCCCCCCCTTTATCTTGAGGCTGTGCCCCCTAGTCCTACTGTCTTTTTTGAGCGGGAAGAGTCTTTCCACCTCTATCCTATCCATCCCATTCATCATCTTATACGTCTCAATGAGATCTCCCCTCATTCTTCTAAACTCTAACGAGTACAAGCCTAGTTTATTCAGCCTCTCCTCATAGCTCAACCCCCTCAACTCCGGTATCAGCCTAGTAAACCTCCTCTGCACTCCCTCCAAGGCCAAAATATCCTTGCGCAGGTGCGGCGCCCAAAACTGCACACAGTACTCCAGCTGCGGCCTCACCAATGCCCTATACAGCTGCAGCAAGACCTCCCTACTTTTATATTCAATCCCCCTCGCTATGAAGGCCAGCATCCCATTCGACTTCCTGACCACCTGCTGCACCTGCAGGCTGGGTTTTTGCGACTCATGCACAAGGACCCCGAGGTCCCTCTGCACCGTCGCCTGCTGCAGTTTTTCACCACGTAAGTAATAGTCCTTCCTACCATTCTTCCTACCAAAGTGGACCACCTCACACTTGCCAACATTAAATTCCATTTGCCATTTCCTGGCCCATTCGCCCAGCCTATCTAGATCCTTCTGCAGACTCTCCACACCCTCCGCACAATTTGCCTTTCCCCCAATCTTGGTGTCATCAGCAAATTTCGACACCCTACACTCGGTTCCCTCCTCCAGATCATCTATATAAATGGTAAATAGCTGAGGCCCCAGCACCGACCCCTGGGGCACCCCACTAGTCACCATCCGCCAATCCGAATAGCACCCATTGACCCCCACTCTCTGCCTCCTATTTGACAACCAATCCTCTATCCACGCTAACACCCTACCCCCAACTCCATGTCCTCTGACCTTCTGCAGTAACCTCTTGTGAGGTACCTTATCAAACGCCTTCTGAAAATCCAGAAAGACCACATCCACCGGCTCTCCTCTATCCACCGCCCTAGACACATCCTCATAGAACTCCAGTAAATTTGTCAGACACGACTTCCCTTTAATGAAACCGTGTTGCGTCTGCCCTATCAAGCAATTCCCTTCAAGATGCCTCGCAATTTCCTCCTTAATGACGGATTCTAACATTTTACCTACCACAGACGTTAAACTAACCGGCCTGTAATTCCCCGCCTTTTGTCTGGCACCCTTCTTAAACAACGGCGTAACATTAGCCGTTTTCCAATCCTCCGGCACTTCCCCGGAATCCAGCGACGTCTGGAAAATAACCACCAAGGCATCCACTATCACCTCCGCCATTTCTTTCAGAACCCTCGGATGCATTCCATCCGGTCCTGGGGACTTGTCCACAATCAGCCCCTCCAGTCTGTCGCGCACCACCTCTCTAGTAACAGTAATGTCATTAAGACCCTCCAGTCCTACCACCTTTCCATCGCTAACACCCGGCAAATTATTCACGTCCTCCTCCGTGAAGACAGAAACAAAAAAGTTATTCAAGACCTTAGCCATATCCCCATCCCCTACCACTAGGTCCCCTTTCTCATCCGCTAAGGGACCAACGTTCACCCTAGCCAGCCTCTTCCTTTTTATATATTTATAAAAACTCTTGCTATCCTTTTTTATATTAAGCGCTAGCCCAGCTTCATAGCTTCTTCTACCCTCCTTTATCAACTTTTTTGTCAATCTTTGTTGACATTTAAACCTTTCCCAATCCTCTTCTCGCCCACTGCTCTTAGCTACTCTAAATTCCTCCGCTTTTGATTTAACATTTCATCTGAAAGACAGCGCGGCGAATTTTCCCTGATCTGCCCACCACGGGAATCGTAGCTGGCAAGGGGCGGACCATGGAAAGGTCTGTTGTCCTCGGATGTGTTTTCCGGTTTTGGGGCAAGTACAGCTGGAAAATTCTGCCTTGTACCTTTAACAGTGCAACCTCTCATATCATAGAGGTAAGCACCTCATTTACAAGATTTCTAATGTATTGGAATAAGCTTATGGGTGAAATTTTGGTGAATTTTCCAGCCTTATTATTTTGAAATGATTTGCAAAAAATAATGTAGGAATAAAAAGACTATTTCGGTGCACGCTAAGGTAAGATTCTGCTGCACTGCCTGTCTCTGAGAATTTATCTAATCTCTGAGCACTATCGCAGTCAACCTCCATCTTCGACTCACCCACATGCCCACATTATCCTGCAGGAATCACTGGTTAGTGATCGGGAATAAGGATCCTGGCTGATTTCCCATCCTTATCAAGGAACGCTGCGGCCAACTCTAGCAGCTCAGGTGCAGCTAATTGTTTATAATAATTAGTGGGTTAATTAGCACATATTTCAGAATCAGCCTGGCACATTATTAGATGTGTCACTAAGTGCACAGCCATTGGATTACATTTGAATTAGGATAGTACTTCCAGGCTCCTGAAGTAACTAAATAATACCAGCCACACTTACTATACAAGCTCCCTCCGACTGAATGTCTTAAAGTATAGAAGGATGATATTCCCACAAAGAAAATTTATTCAGTGAAGAAATAGTTCAAATTCTGTTATTGTTAGGTTGTCTTGAAATAGGATGGCTGCCTCACTCTTAGTGGGAGATTAGATGGAGGCAAAGACCCTTTCCCATATTACTTTTATTTATATACTAACTGTACACAGGTTACAAGAGGGGTTGGGTTATCTCAATTGGCTGGTTCATGATGCAGAGCAATGCCAGCAGCATGGGCTCAATTCCTGTACCAGCTCCATGAAATCTCACCTTCTCAACCTTGCCCATCCCCCTGAGGTTTGGTGATCGTCGGGCTAATTTATCACCAGTCAGCTGTCTTCCTCAAAGGGGAGAACAGCCTATGGGGCATCTGGGATGATGGTGACTTTACCTTAAACAAGATTACAGAACATCATGACAGAACCACAGAAATTCCCTTAGATTATTCCGACTCATTTCTTTCTGCGTGACATAACTCCTTACACACATGCTCAGTAGCTATTAAGAGTCCAGTTAGAGTTTTCACCGTAATCTAAATTCCAGGCCCCAAGCTTTTATCCCTACATATGGTTTTGTTTTTGTAATGATATAAAGGCATCAGTCACTCATATGGGATTCTGTAAACTTGCAGTGGGTTCATTTATTTAGAAGACGCACATAAGAACATTTATATAAAGCTTGAAGTGATCGGAGCTGTGCTGTGTGTATGCACACTATTCAAAAGCAGAAGTGAAAAGAAGACTGGATCACCTGATACGCTGTAGGAGGGAATGAACGAACTGAGTCTTCCAAAAGCATGTAGAATTTCAACACAAACAGCTTTATTCAACATGCATGAAGGAGAGCAGAACTGGTGGCTGTAACTACAGCTTTCTTCCGAGTTACTCTACCAATCATCAGTTCTTACATATTTTTATACTTTTCGAGTTACAAAGTGCTACATTTCAAGTAAGTCATCAGATTGTTACTTTGAATTGGTTACAATTTTTGTTTTTGATCACATTATTTTGATCCATTGTTTTGGGTGCTTGAGCTTTAATCGCTTATTGGACATCTCCTATCCACCTGTTTACAATATTAAGGTGCTGTTTGTCAGACTGATTGCAATGTGACGTTATTTGTCCCATCTCCTGGATATCTGATTAAGTGTTCAGAGGCACAATGGTTCCTTGGGACCTTTTCAAGCTTGATAATTGATATCAATTCTCATGTGGTTGTTGTGGCCTTGGAGTGATGCCTAACCTGGGTGATGGTTCCTGTTTCCTGCGCTGTGCCAGTTGTTGGACTAGCCTCATGGTTTCTCTCTCCAGTGTGATTACTGGGAATGCTCGAGGTCATTCATCCACTGCTCTCTGCTGCTGCTGGGCTTCTCCATAGGCTGTTTCCTGCTGTTATTACTATTTCTCTGTGGGTGCAGTCACTGCTGCCACCATCTGTTATTGTTAAGTTTTTCTTAGAAGACAATAGGGTGTTTTATACTTCTTAGGAGATCTGGAAGGAGGCAAAGCTCCTTTCTTCAAGTCACTTTTATTTACAGATGTAACCCTATGCACAATTACAGAACATTTGGGCAGAGCTACTGCTTCTCTCCTGGACTCTCCTCACACGTCTCTGTCTGAGTGACATCTATTGGTGTTAGAGTTAAGACTTTACTCTATACAAACGATCAGACAGGATTGTATTTCCCAGTGCTTGTGTCAAATGTGGCAGGAACAGAAATGGCTCTCTCGTTTGAGAAACGTGTTAATGGCAAAAATATATTCTGTGCCCCCCGAGCCAGCTGGCTCACTTTGACAAGGTCCTTCTCATATCTTGCAGTTTCCATCCTGAGAGATTATTGCTGTGACACTGCAGGGAGAGGATGGGGTTCAGAATTCCTTTAACCCTCACTTAATTGCATTAGTGCTAGTTATGCTGAGAATATTCCTGGGATCACACAAACCTTTCCCGGGCTCTGTGAGGGGAAGGCTGTTGGGGGTTGCGGGGGTGGGTTGTGTGAGAGAATTTGCTCTAATGTTTGTAATTGGAATCAATGTTTGTGATTGGAATCAGTATCTTGGAATTGGTGTAATAAAAGAGATTCAAAATGGAAGATGGAATGAAACCAGTATAATCACAGAAGTATGTTAGCTAATTGTAGTATGATAATCAAATAAATATGATTGAATGACATGTAATCAATATAGTTACCCATGTAACCCACCAAAGTTGGTATAGTAAACACTTATTAATAAATATAGACAGTAGCCTCCTGAGGAACACTGGACATTGTCCAGCTTAATACGTGACTATAGCAAAAAGGAGAGTAAAATAAACACGTTTTCTTCACTAATTGATCTAAGTTAGCTAAGCCACGATTATTGTATAAACAGAATAGTTTGGATAAGGGCAGAGACTGGAACTACCATGGTTTCAAGGACAAAGAGATGTACTAATGAGGAACCAATTTCAAGCAGGGTAGATAAAGGGCTAGCCCAGAAATAATGATGGCTAAAACAAGGAAATCTAAGGGTAAGGTAAGAGTTCTGAGATATGGAGCTGTAATGTGTATAAAAAGACTGTAAGCAGAATGATTCATTGGATTGATCCGGACATCCCGGCTTTATTGTCTTGTACTGGAAAATAAAGTCTACTGCTTGGAGGATTACAACTCAGACTCTCTGTTTCAAACGGTTAAAATCAGTTGTCGTCCTGGGGAACCACGACAGGTGTTAGCAGGGGGCTAACAGGAAACCACAGACCTCTGCCTCTCAGCAAACACCTTGGGGGAAGGTATGTGTCTTAGCCAATGAATCCATGAATTAATAGAAAATGCATAACAGAGCTCTTAAGAAGCTGGATATAAAAACAAAAACAAAGAACAAAGACAGCCCGGGAAACAGGCCCTTCCACCCAACGAGCCCACGCTGCCATTTTAATACTACCAGTCCCCCCCTCCGCCCATGACCCTTATCTATTGTTTTTATGGCAATCCACATTGAGGGAAACTAATTTAGGGACAATTTATTTCTTCCAATCAGCCTAATAGCACATCTTTGGGGTGTGGGAGGAAACCGGAGCACCTGGAGAAAACCCACGCAAGCACGGGGAGAATGCGCAAACTCCCACAGACACCGGCCCAAATCCATGTGTCTGCACAGCAAACAGTGATAGTCACTGAGCTGTCGTGTTGCCCAGTATCTGGTCCAGTTTAAGCACACACTAACGATATGAAGCACTAGGCCAATCTTGAACATTCAAGAGCAGCCCTTGTACAACCCATCGCGTGTATGCCCCTCATTGGACAACAAGGCAGACCGACTTAAAACTGAATAAAAAGAGAAAAAACATTATTATCATACCATATCCTTTTAAATTACCAGGGACGTCCTAATGCTAATGAACTTTATTTAAAACAATCTCCTATGTCCTCCCATCTCCAACCCACTCATGTGCCTGTCTAAGTTACTCTTAAACAACTCCAGCGTGCCTGCCTCCACCACCTTACTTGGCAGAGCATTCCATACCCCCACTACCCTCTGTGTGAAAAACCTCCCTCTAATATCTGTGTTATACCTCTCCCCCCTCACCCTAAACCCGTGGCCCCTCGTACTGTGTGTCTCTAACATAGGAAATAGTTTACCTCTGTTTACTCTATCTATACCCTTCATAATCTTATATACCTCTATTAGATCCCCCCTCAGTCGCCGTCTTTCAAGGGAAAACAGCCCCAATTTGCTCAATCTTTCCTCATAACCCAGTCCTTCCATACCAGGCAACATCCTGGTAAACCTTGTCTGCACTGTCTCCAGAGTCTCCACGTCCTTCCTGTAGTAAGGCGACCAGAACTGGACGCAGTACTCCAAATGCAGCTTTTGTGCTTTTTGAGGTTGTGTAAGTGTCATATCTGGATTCAGAAGAAACTAAAATGGTGGAGGAGACTGTTTAGGACAATCGTAGACAGATGGATCACCCCTCAGACTGTGTTTTGTTGGCTGATCTCTGTTACAGCTGTAGTTGCAATGTTCCATTGACACTACAACTTATAGTGTTGACCTGGCTCTGCTGTCCTCTCTGTCGGGAAGGTATAAACAAAGATGTTCAATGATGGTTGCTTGCTGGTGAGCATGTGTTGGTTTTACTGCAAAACACAACAGGAAGGGAGCAACGAGGCGGGGATGGAATTACTGTCTACACTTTGTTTGAGAAATGAAGGACTGAAGAACATTACAACATCTTCTTGAAATGTTAAAGTTGATTCTGAGTGAATTGAAAGATTGCTCAGTGTGTGGACATTGCATTCAGGTGCAGAGTGAATCGGCACAGTAACTGATTAGAAAAAAATTGCACTGAAGACATATTGGGGGATAATGATGGAATTCAACCCTTCAACTTGAATTCAAGCTGAAAACATACAAATATGGGACAAGGGTAAAGTAAATATTTCCCTTCACATAACAGAGCCAAATGCTGGTATCAAACCAGTGGGTGGAATTTAACAAAATTGATTCTAAATGTCCAGCTGGCTTGAAAATAGGAGTTCCTGATCCATCTTTTGGGTGAATTTTCATGCTCAATCTTACTAACATAGTCATTGCAAAAATGGTCTAGACCATACCACCGCCTCCCCCCCACCCAACACCACCACCCCCCCCCCCCCAAACCCCCACTGCAGGCAGCCTCAACGACCTCCGCAGCTTGCGGCCAATTGTGAGATCCACAACGCACAAATATCTAACCCCTGCCAACCCTCACTGCCCAGACCAATCGTGACCACCACCGACCCCCCCCCCCCCGATCCAATCGCATCTGCAGAGTGTGGAGCCCCTCCCCCCATCCAATCACATTTGCAGGATGCACAGCAGCCCTCCCTCCCCCCAACCAACCTGATCACCTCTGCAAGAGTGCATGACAGACCCCCCCTGCGCCTTAATCTAATCACACCTGCAGAGTGCACAAGTGCCCTCCCCTCCCTCCCCATTGACACGATCATATTTGTAGAGTGCATGGTAGACCCTCCTCCTCCTGATCTAATCACACCTGCAGAGTGCACGGTGACCACTCCTCCCTCCGATCCGATTGCATCTGCAAAGTGCACAGTGGCACCTCCCACTCTGATCAGGCCACCCCATCATGTTCTGTCCATGTCCCCTTGGCCCCAATCCCCATAGGCCCCACCCCCTGGTACTGCCCCGTGGGCAGCACCAAGGTGCCCACTAGGACTTGCCCAAGTATCAGGCTAGCAGTGCCAAGCTTCTAGAATGGCCCTGCCAGGCTGGCTCTGCCCACCGGACTCCCCCTTACCCTCGACCAGGGACCTCAATGGCCTGTCTACCAGCGAGGCCAACACGACTGTTCCCTGTTCATGGGGAGCAGGTGATTGCAGTGGAAGTGTGAATGCCAGCATCAAATTGATTCTTCATTAGTCAGATGAAGGGTTCAGGTGCATAACTCCTTAAAATGCCACAAATAGGTGTAGCAAAAAGTCAAGACGGTCAATAGAATGCTGGCCTTCAGATCTAAAGGGCTGGAGTATAGGGATGCGGTTATTATGCTGCAGTTGTACAAAACCCTAGTTAAACCCCACTTCGAACACTGTGAGCAGGTTTGGGCACCCACACCTTCGGAACGATGTTTTGGCCCTGGAGGGAGCTCAAAGCAAGTTTACAAGAATGATACTGGACTTCAGGGGTTAGGTTACAAGGAGAAATTAGACAAATTAGACCTTTATTCTTTTGAATTCAGAGGGTTGATGGATGATCTGAAAGAAGTCTACAAAATATTCACAGGGAAGGAGAGGGTGAATAAGGATAAACTGTTTCCACCAGTTAAAGGTTTTAGGGAAAGAGGCCATAATTCACAAGGTAGGGCCAAGCTGTTCGGGACAGATGTTGGAAAACACTTCTATGCACAAAGGCCTCTTCCTCAAATGGCGGTGGATGTTAGTTGTTAAGGTTGTCTATCTCAGACAATTTCTTTATTGAGCGGTGGCGTATCAAGGGATGTAGGCTGAGGGCAGGTGTAAACCCACAGATGAGCCACGATTTAATTGAATGGCAGAGCAGGCTCAAGGGGCTGAATGGCCTACTCCAGTTCCTATGTTCTGGATAGCCACGCCTATTTGAAAATCTGACTTTAGCACATGATATTGGTTCTAACAACTGACTGCCATAACTTAAACTCAGAGGTGCTAAAGCAGACACCTGTAGGTTTAGCACTGAAGGCTAAGATTTTCCAGCCCTGCGGCGACAGGGGCCGCCTGGGGGGATACAACAGCCCATCCAATAGTCCATTGAATTTGAGTGGGATTGGATGATTCTGGTAGCAGGTAAACCTGGAAGATCCCACCCTAACTGTTGACTGAACAGTGTCCATTCATCCTCATTTTGTGGCCTCCACCTTTGAATTCTGTGGAGCAAGGGTGGGTGGGGAGGAGCGTGAGCTTGATGGGGAGAGGGTGGGGCTCAGGAATGAAGGTGAGCATGGAGTTCCACTAACTACAAACCCACCTCTGCTGAGAATTGTGATAACTGAGAAAGTAATGTGTGAATGAAATAATCAGTGTCGGACCTTGCTGATGAGGGTGCGGGTTAACAGAATTGACCCCTCAAGCTCTCGACCCCAATCTCTGGATCATACTGCTGATCAGAATCGAAAGCCCCAAATGGAAAGTCTTAATTTCTTTCCCCTGAGGCAGAAGAGCAATTGTAATGTGCCTCAACTTTAGCACTTCTAAAATGATCAGGCCATTTCATTGTTGTGTACATGGAGCCAGTGTGACAGATACAAGGGTTTGGTCAGAATATGTGAATAGTTGAGCGTTGTGTGGTTAATCGACAAGGCAACTAGGATGGATTTCACCCTGTCTAAATATGTTATGCTTCATAAAATTTAATCTTTTTATATGAAATTAAAATTGTACAATACACCACACTCATACAAGGATATTGAAGTGTTTCACACTGTGCTAATTATGACATTAATTTACATTAAATTTGCACAATTTATGGAGCTTTATTGATCCTGCTGTTGAGTGCACACAATTTGTGTCAATATTAATAGCCTTAGGGCCTCTGTTCAGGCAGAAGATTTGTTTTCATCATTATATTAAAGTTGCTTTCAACATGTGTGTCAGTGCTAGTCCCAGAATGCTTCAATATGGTGCAGGTTGGCACAGAGAAACAGTTTGATCCTGATATCAATTATTGTATTCTTGAGCTGTCAGGCCAGGCCCCTACAGCAAGTGTTAAAGAATCCAACTCCCCCACCAATAGATCCTGCACAGAGACAGGGTGGTGAGTGCTTGGTGTTCACTATCCTGACTGCTAATGGGGAACGCACCTCCACCCATTCTGACAAGCCCCACTGCATTTTACACCCAATTGGGCATTCATTGGCAGCAATCATTTGGACAGAAGTCCTGCCTTGAGAACTGTTGGCCAACCAGTTTGGCTGAAAGAGGTACAGCAGCAGTGTGCCTGAGCCTTACTCCCAGGACCACTCTTGAGGTAAATACCGGGACCCTGGGGGGTGGGAGGGTAGGGGATATCCTAGGAGAGTCGCAAGGGGGGGTATCAATGTTGGGCTGGGGCGTTGTACAGGATGGGTGGTGGGGGTTAGGGTTGGGTAGTGAGGTCCTGAACACCTAGGTCCCTGAGGGGAAGTGTCCCAAATCTGTCGCAAATCTGGATTCTTTCATTCAGATCCACATTGTTCCTGCCTGCCTCAAAATTGAGGCTGGGCAGGTAAAGACCTTTAATTGGCCATTAAGTGGCCTTAAGAGAGGTATGGGTAGTCTTCCTGTCCAAGGTCCACCATAACATTGTGTCTGGGCCAGGGTAGATGGGATCTCAAAGGGAATCCCACCCATGCAATATTGCACTCTCCCTCTTCCCCCTGCTTTAGAAGCCCCCTATGGTGGGGTATAACATTCTGACCAGCATGTTCAGAGAAAGCCATGGTAAGTTCAGGTCTAATGCTCTCTGTAGTATTCTCTATAATCACCTCCAACTTTATAATATATATACTGCATTTCTCTAACTCAGGCCTCTTGTGCATTCACCTGTCACTTTGTCCTACTATTTGTGGCTGTGTTTTCGACATAAGCTCTGGAATTCCCTCCAGAAACCTCTGCAATTCTCCATCTGTCTCTCTCCCCCTTAAAGATGGTACTTAATGCTTACCTTTCCAACCAAGTGCTTTGGTTGTCTATCTTAATATCTTCTTTGATGGTGTCACTTTTTGTTCATTCATTGGAATATCGCACGAGATTACAAGATGCTCAATAAACCAAGTTGTTTTTGTTATTTTGCTACAGATCTGGTTCAGGTTTGAAGACTGCAGATGAATGTTGAGTAATTCTGTGAACCTTGCATCTCACCCTAACTCGATTCCCGAATCCATGGGGGAGAAAATCAGCCCGGATGCGCCTCTCTGATTCCTGACTGGCAATAACAGTGGAAAGGGCACATTTACAGGCGACAGGTGAGGACGGGATGTGGCCCTGTTGAAATGATGCCCAGAATGAACTATGTTTGTTGAAGCATGAAGTTAAATAATTGAGTGTGTTATTGAAGAGGAATTCTTGAATGCATTTAAACGGAATCCAGATAATTACATGAGAGAAAAGGAAATATTTAAAGGGTAGGAGGCAGTGGATTGGGTGTTGGTTTGTTGAGAGGATAAACTATAATGTAGGTCTGTTGCTATGTTGCAACATTCCATACAGTATAAGTCAATGTCTTCAAGGTTGGCAGGAGGTGAGTTTGGGGAATTGGAGAAGAGAATAAAATGATGTTTGAGAATCTTTCTCAACACCTGGATTGAATCTGTAAACACTGGCTCAGATAGCATGGGGGCACATGGCTAGCACTGCTGCCTCACAGTGCCAGGAACCTGGGTTCAATTCCAGCCCTGGGTCACTGTCTGTGTGGAGTTTATACATTCTCCTCATTGTCAGTGTGGGTTTCCTCCAGCTGCTGTGGTTTCCTCCCACAGCCCAAAGATGTGTAGGGTTAGGTGGATTGGCCATGCTAAATTATCCCTTAATATCCAAAGATGTGTAGGTTCAAGGGATTAGTGGGGTAACTTTGTGGGATTGTGGGAGTGGTGGGGGTGGTGGGCATGAGTAAGATCTCTGTCAGAGAGTCAGTGGGGACTCAATGGACTGAATGTCTTCCTCCTGCACTGTATGATTCTCTAACCTCACCAGCAGCCAGGATTCTCCAGACCCGCTGCAGTGATTGGAAATTTGGCTGAGTGCCAAATGTTTGATGTCAGGCGTGCCAGACCAGAGAATTCTGGTCACTTGGCAATGATATCAGAATTTGGCAGTAACATTTTACCTGTTCTTCCGGCTAAATATGAAATCAGAGGTTTCTGGAATCAGGCACACACGTATCTCCCATCCCATGCCAGGCACCATTAGCACACTGTGAAACATGTTTGGGACTCCTGTGATTGTCACTCATCTCTAGAAACTCAAGATAAACTGTTAAAAGATTGAAAGAGATTAAAGTCATTTTGGATTTAAGTATTAAGTAATCTTGACAGGTAAATTTATGAATTTAAAAATGACAGATAGAAGGAGATTATATAGTGAAGCTGCTGTGAGTAGGCTTGGTAAATCCTACTGCCCCCATAAATATTTACAGAACATGTCAAGTAAATGCATGCAATACACCTTTAGTTATTAAAAATTCATTCATGGGATGCGGGTGTCGCTGGCTAGGCCAGCATTTATTGCCCATCCCTAATTGCCCCTAAGAAGGCTGTAGTGAACTGTCTTCTTAAACCCCTCCAGTTCCTGTGGTATAGGTACATCCACAGTGCTGTTAGGGAGGAAGTTCCAGGATTTTGACCCAGTGACAGTGAAGGAATGGCACTATAATTCCAAATCAGCATGGTGAGTGACTTGGAGAAGAACTTACAGGTGTTCCTATGTATCTGCTGCCCTTGTCCTTCTAGATGGTAGGAGTCATGGGTTTGGAAGGTGCTGCCTGAATGGGCTTGATGAGATCCTTGGTCAGGGATCTTGATATTAAGAATTGGGAATGTTTGCTCCCAATGTTGACATTAAACTCTCCCAGGCTAGGTGTGGCATGAGATTAGGTGTGGAGTACAGAGCATCTGAATCTACTCCACCAATTTGTGCAGTTCCAAAGTGTTGCTGAGTGCACCAGCTTGATATTTCTATACCCCTTTCTAGCCCATATATCCAGATATGCTCTAACTGGCATTACATCATGCTAACTTCCAGCAGTTTTTTACTGTCAGACTCACTACTGACTTGAGACGTCCCCATAAAATGTACACTTAAAGCTAATGACTCAAACTAGGGGTTACAGGCTCATGATTTGAAGGTGAGCAGATAATTCAAATTAGACATATTGAACCTGTTCGATTCTGACGTAGTAGAAAAATCTGCCTCATTGGAGATGAAAATGATGTCAGCAAATTCAGAAAGAATCTGGATAGTTTCTGCCGATGACAGAAAACACTGAGAGGTGTAAGAAACAGAGTATGATTTTCAGTGCTGTTTTTGGATAGTATTTGGACAATAGCCAGGATGTGTAGCTATTACTGCCCCATTCTCACTCACGTCTGACCTGTTGTCATTTTGATGGTGGGCCCAAGCTTCATTAGGAACAGGTTGGAGCCTCCATGCCTATTTGGATGCTAAATTGCCCCTAAATGTCGGGGCGATTAGTAAGATAAGTAGGTGGGTTTATGGGGGTAGGGCCTCCATAGGGGGTGGGATTGGTGTCAATGCAGGTATGAAGGGCTGAATGGCCTCTTTTTGCACTGTAGGGATTATATGATTCTATGATTCCATGGGTTCATCCTTTACCATTCTGGCCTGGATCAGCTCTGGAGCAAATGCTGGATTTACCTCCACCTACTCCTCCCTCCTGGCCAATCATTGAGCTGCTCCAAGGATAAGATTTACCAGTGTCAGGATTCACATGTCCAACTGTGGGAAGAATGGATTCCTCAGGTTGCTTCCATCGAGAAGGGGTGGACTTTCTATGTTGCAGTCTCCTGTTTGATGAAGCTGTCAATTTAACATGAAGTTTAGAGTGTGTTGTAGGGGAGAAGGATATGGATTTGACTTGGGGACTTGGCTAGAGTAACTGTAAGGGCCTTTTCCAGTCCTCTGCTCGCTAACATCCCTGTACAAAAAGACAAAGGAGATTTTTACTCCATTAATCTCATGTCCCTGAGGTGAAAACACAGCATGTACCACCCAGATCCCTCTGAATCATTTCGAGTCATGTCCTGCGGACTAAATGTATGTGTGTCCTAGCTGAAAGAAGTGCTCTCCATTTATTTTAAATATGCAACAAAGCTGTCCATCCAGCTGACAGGGTGCTAGCTCAGCATAGTGCTAATCGAAGCAAAGAGGAAATGATAAATATTGAATAGAAAATAACATTTTGGGGTAAAAATTAAAGCACTTAATATACAATAAATAATCAATTTAATAAATAAATTCATGCACATATTCACGGGTGTGTTTAAGTTTTAATAAAATAAAATAATTTATGAAAACCCAGAAATGTCCTTGTGAAGAGAATGCTGAATTTTGTTCTACATTATTCAGTCTCGTGTAGGAAGCAATGCACTCGTGAATTATGTGATATAAACGTGTTGAACCTTTGATTTTTTGCAGGCCACAAATCTGTGCACAATGCAGCCTCAAGGACCCCATAGTGTGGCTGATTGTCTGATTCTGAGCTCCCAGTAGGGAACCACAATTAGCAAGAAGAGCATGGCAGGAGACTGCAGCTTGCTGTCTCTGATTTCTCTTCTAATAGCCAGAGAATCACATTCCTGCAATGTGCTCGCTCTGGGGGCTGCTCTACACAAACACCACTAGTACAGTTTCAATCAATGGGTGGAAATCGGAAAGCTTTCTGATCAAATCTAGCTTCGGGCAGGACTGCCCTCTCTCTCTTCTATCCTGTCTTGTGTGTTGTATGGAACCTATTGCCGAGTCCATCAGGAAGGATCAGGCACAAGATAAGTGACGATCCCAGATAGTGGAGGTATGCGGGTCAGATCTTCCCTGTAGATGGATGACATCACTGTCTTCTGCTTGGATTCGATGTCAGTGCTCAAACGCCTGTACATCTGTGATCCATTAAAACTGGCCTCAGTGGTAAACCATGGCAAGAGTGAGGCTACCTTCTTTGGAACTGGTTTAACCAGTCCTTTGTCACCTTCACCATTGAGTCAGGTTACCTGAAGGTGCTGGGGATAGGGTTCAGAGTGGCTGTGGCTTGTGCCAAAAACATGGAGGAGCGCATTGCTGAGGTAAAGTAGAAACTAGGGTATGTGGGAGCAACACTACTTCTCCACTGTGGGAAAAAAACCTGTTCATTCATAAGAACGTAAGAACATAAGAACATAAGAAATAGGAGCAGGAGTAGGCCATCTAGCCCTTCGAGCCTGCCCCGCCATTCAATAAGATCATGGCTGATCTGTCGCTGCTCAGTTCCACTTTCCCGCCCTCTCCCCATAACCCTTAATCCCCTCTCTTATCAAAAACCCATCAACCCGCGTCTTAAAAATATTTAGCGAGGCAGCCTCCACCACTTCAACGGGCAGAGAATT
The DNA here is from genome assembly GCF_965287045.1 of Carcharhinus amblyrhynchos. Lineage (NCBI taxonomy): Eukaryota > Metazoa > Chordata > Chondrichthyes > Carcharhiniformes > Carcharhinidae > Carcharhinus > Carcharhinus amblyrhynchos. The sequence continues at coordinate 35,851,800 of NC_137346.1, read as the reverse complement.
CCAGAGATTCACCACCCTTTGAGTGAAGAAGTTCCTCCTCAACTCCGTTCTAAACCGCCCCCCCTTTTATCTTGAGACTGTGCCCCCGAGTCCAACTGTCTTTTTTGAGCGGGAAGAGTCTCTCCACCTCTATCCTATCCATCCCATTCATCATCTTATACGTCTCAATGAGATCTCCCCTCATTCTTCTAAACTCTAACGAGTACAAGCCCAGTTTATTCAGCCTCTCCTCATAGCTCAACCCCCTCAACTCCGGTATCAGCCTAGTAAACCTCCTCTGCACTCCCTCCAAGGCCAAAATATCTTTGCGCAGGTGCGGCACCCAAAACTGCACACAGTACTCCAGCTGCGACCTCACCAATGCCCTATACAGCTGCAGCAAGACCTCCCTACTTTTATATTCAATCCCCCTCGCTATGAAGGCCAGCATCCCATTCGCCTTCCTGACCACCTGCTGCACCTGCAAGCTGGGTTTTTGCGACTCATGCACAATCGGTGTGAGATACTCTCAAGGTTGGTATGCGGTGCAGGTCTGGCCCATACCCCGATCCTGCACCACTGCAGTCACCCAAGCCATCTTCAAATTCATCTGGAGATCCAAGATGAATCATGTCCAGAGGCAAACCAGGCACAAACCTCTGGATAAGGGAGGAAAAAATATACCCAAACACCACAGTCATCCTGATGGTCCATTTGTGCGTGGTTTCATCAAGCTGTGTGTAGATCCTCAGGATGCAAACACTGAGTGTCACTATGTGCTGAGGTTCTACCTGTCCCCTGTGTTGTGAAGGTCGGCTCTGGCTGCACTGCTGTGGAATGCTCCAAGTTGTTGGACTGTGTTGCACCACCTGACCATTGTGGAATCATTTCTTCAGAAAAACTCCTTTGACCACAAGGCGATCAAGTAGTGGTCTGCACGTAATGTCCTCAAGTCCCTGAGAGTAAAGGGGATGGTGGATCCTATCATATGGTTTCCTGAGCAAACTGACAGTCATTTTGCAGAATGCCTAATCACCAGAACTTTCAAACAAGCACCAAGACCCAGCTTGTCTGGTGGTGAGAAAGACCCTCCCCGTCAAATCCTTCCTACAAGCCTGGAGTCTCTGCACTGCCACCCTCAACTCTTAAAGTGGCTGCGGTGTGGGGCAGGGGGTGGGGGTGGGAGCAGGGGGAGGTGGGGGAGTGGATGAATTGGCCACACACCTCCTTAGGGAATGTGCCTTTGTAAAGACAGTCAGGAGAGAGACACAGTGGTATTTGTGTAGGTTCATCCTGGGCAGTTCTGTGACACAGGACTCTGTGTTCTACAGGCTGTTCCCAGGGACCCACACTGAGACAAGCATCAACTGCTGCTGGAGGGTCATCAAGTTAGTGAAAGAATCTTTTTGGTCTTCCCGAAACTTGTTGATTTTTTTTACATTCATTCTGTGATCCGATAATAAGTACCCCGAGATAGGAAATCCTATGACTACAGGTCAAAATGTAAGTAGCAATGGCTAAAATCAGGCGTGTGTTTTATTGAGTCCCAGTGATCCCATTCCTATCCAGTCTCCAGCCTCTCTCTCACCTCCAGCTTTCCCTTCCCTACCCTCTGCCTGCCTATCTCTCTCTCTTTATTATATCGATATCAGGACTTCTCTGCATTGAAAGAATTTCCCACATGCAGATTCAGTCACCAAGATTTCCTATATCCATCTCCACAGCATCACCGGATTTCACCCCTGTCTCAGTTCATCTGCTGCTCACCCAAGTCTTCATTCCTTTGTGACTTGACCTGTCCAATACTCTCCAGGCTAGTCTTTCACCTTGCACCCACCGTAAGAATGAACTCATCCAAAGCTCTGCTGCCTGTATCCTCACGATGAATCCCTCCACTGTCTCCTTTCTCCTTACCTCTGTAGCCTCCTCCCATTCCATCCCACTGCCCTCCCAGATCTTCTTCACAATCAATAGCCATGTTCCCAGTTACCTGGGCCCATAAATTCTGGAAATCCCTCATCTAAATCTGTCCATTCCTTTACCCTGCATCTCCTCCCTTCAGAAACCCTTCAAAATCTGGCTTAATTTTCCCTCGTGCGGCACGTTGTTGCTTGATCAAATTGTTGAGCATCTTGGGACATTTTACCACATTGAAGATCTGGGAGGGCTGTAACAACTCAAGTGGTTGTTAAGCTGTTGAATGCTTGGAGAGATGGGAGAAAGTACAGTCAGCAGGGAGTGAAGAGAAAGGAAGCAGCGGGGACAGGGCCAGAGTGGTGCATTGAAACAAGTTATTGACTGAGCCAGTCTTCCCAACACTGAGGCTCATCATAAACAAAAAAAAATCCAGACACAATAGGACGCTAACAGAAAAACTGCAACATAATTAATTACCCAATTCCGATTGGCCAGACTGATGCCTTTAGCGCAATGTTACTGCAACATATTCCATATAAATAGAGCGTTGTTTCAGTCTGGGTGAAGTAGCCGACTCCGACAAAAACAATTTATATTGACTTTCTACTTTGTATAATTGGTTGCAGTGGCAAACAAGTTTCTGTTGATAGACGCGAAATAAGATTCACAGTTCAGAGGTGTCTGATATGCATCAGAGTGCATGGAAGTTTTATTTTTTAATACTCTGCTTTATTTTTATTAGTTCCGAAAGCATCCTGCATCTAAGGCTATAATTAAGTTACCTCCATTCACCTCCTGTCTGCCTATTAAATTTATCCTGTTGTCCTTGTCCGTCTTGACCCTATCGCTGTGTGAATTTGTCTTCACGTCTCCGCTACACTTGGTTCCTCTCGATCTTGTTACATGTGGCCATCTTACTGCTCCACTAGTTCCACTTACTGTTACGCTGCCGCTTTCTGTCACACTTTGTTCTGCTGCTGCTGCTTTTCTCCAAGCGCTCAGCCCTGTTTCTTTCTTGTAATGATCTGGCCGATTCCAGACTTCCCTCACCACCAGCCTTTATTTACACAGTGAATAAAGCACTGCTTCTGTAGCTACAGTAGACAAGTCAAATCCCCGACACTGACAGATCCTGGTCCACGTAGAGACAGCTGGTTTTAAACTCACGTTGCTCTTTTCCTATGGGGCAATCCTCCCCCTTTCAATAGGAAAATCCATGGGGAAATCTATTGATGACCCCCCATAGTCATCTTAACACCCCCCTCCCCTTACAGCCATTTCTGCCCCAGTACCCCACTGGGAGTAGGTCCTTTCCACTGCTTGGCAATCAGCCTGGGTGGGGCGGGGGTGGCCGAAGGCAGGATGGATTTGGTGGTGTGAATCGAATCGGAGACCTCTGTTTTCAGAGGCAGTGAGATAAAGCCACAGGTGTAGATTCTTACTGAGGTCTTGCTTTGGTTGGGGCACCAGCTTCTTCCACTTCCATCTTTGAATCGTCATCACCCAGATGGGCAGGCGTAGGGTCGGCTTCACATCATGGTTCAACCCTGGCAATGATGGTGCCTATTGTTGGTATTGAGGCCTGCACTGGCAAGAGCTCCCTACTCCCAAGATGGTCCAGCTGCTTCCTGACAATTCTGCCCTGCAGTTGGACCTGATAAGACACGGGCCCCGTTTTCCCCATTATGATGCCGAGGGCCCAACTGAGGCTGTCCCTGAAGTTCCTCATGTGAACTAGGTTGCCGGCTTTGAACATCCTTTCTTTCCTTGAAGAATCCTAGTTCTTCTGTGTTTCTTTTGGGACTCTGCCATCCCTGCCAGGTTTGGGAACAGTAAGCTTATACTTCTCTGCCCCATTAACCATTCCACTGGGATGATTCCTGTCTTTGTGTGAAGGGTTGTTCTATAGTCGAATAAAAGTCGGGTCAGTTTTGGTTTCTACAATGCTGCAGGTTGCTTCTTCATGCTGAGCTGAAAAGTCTGCACCCTTCATTCAACCAGCCCATTCTCTGTTGGGTGATAGGGTGCTGTCCTAATGTGTTTGATTCCACTGGAAAGCAGGAAGGTCTGAAACTCAGTGCTGGTAAAGGCAGAGCCATTGGCAGAGTCCAGGAATTCAGGTATCCCGTGCATGCAAAACTTTGTTATAGTTTCTCAATGTAGTGTGAGAAGCAGCGGAGTAAATGCAATGTAACTCCAACTGTTTTGAATATGCATTGAACATAATTAAGAACATGGATTCCGTAAAAAAATCCGGCGAAGTCCACATGCACTTGAACATAGGGCCTGCTTTGCCATGGTGGAGGCGACCTGCCATTGGCTGATTGTGGGATCTTTCAGTCCAGTTGTTGTCAACGGGGAGCCAACGGGGTGGGTGGGGGTGGGAGGGGGTGGAGGTCACCATTGGCAGCACAGGAATATTCTACCAGAGGGAGCAGCAGGAAAATTCTACCCGCTGTCTTGACTTATAGACAGAGAAGATTCTTCCAACACATGGTACTGGTGTTGCTGACCTCCAGAAAGATTTGGTGCCTTCAGTAAAAGAGAGATAAAATTGGAGGAGAAACTGGCATGAATTTCTTAGATTTATCTATTAGTGTATAAAAACATTCCAAGGTGCTTGCTGCTGAGAGGGGGAAGAGAAAATTAAATAGATAAAAGTGTAGATTCTGAGCCATTTGGCTCAGAATTTTCTGTGCCCTCATGGGCATGTTTCCCTTAGGGGAGGGGGCACATAAAATAGGGCATTAGCCCATCCCACCACCTTCACTCCCATCCCCAAGCCCTCTCCCATAATAAGGGGAGTGGGTGTCATCAGTAATCCACCTGCAATATTGTAATGAATAATAGGGTGTCAATTAGGCTTGTATCAAGCCAGAATACACTGCCCAAGTCCTCTACCTATTGTGAGGCAGATCCACCTAGGTTGATTCCTATGTTGCATTGTGGAATTTAATCCAATCACAATTCTGTTGTAACATTTCAAAAGTTTCTCGGGGATCAGGATTCCTCTGTTTTCCATCAGCTACATGCCTTACACAATCGTGCACTGGAATGTGTTAAACATCAAGCCTTAATTTTAACCCTCACTACTGAATTCACAGGGTGCTGACACTCACAGGCAATCCCACAATTATAACAGGAATCTGCAGCGCTTGTCTATATGATGCAATGAGTCCCTTTACCATGGGCAGCATTGAAACAGGCAAAGCTGGATAACAGCCTGGAAATGGCTGCATGGCCTGTGTCACAGTACACTGTCTTATTTCTCCATCTTTCATTTCTTGCTGTTATTGTCTTATTTCATATGTCAGTGTACAGTGTTATTGTGCTGTTTGACAACAGTTCATTGTTGTGCTTGATGCATTGCATGGATGAGGCATTGTAATCGCAGTGAAATGAAGCTTGCGATTCCTGACACCCTTCCAAGTACATGAACTGATGACAGAGAATTTGTCTTTTATTGAGAAGGCAAGTGGCAACCTCACAATGACAGATGATAATGATATGGCAAAGGAAATAGGAAAGGCATAGTAACACAGAACGTCAATCGTGATGTTGTCAAAAGGGAAGGGAGTGTGCACTGTCTCTGGAACACTTAAAACTGTCACAGTGTGCCACAATGACATATTACATTTCCAAAACAAAGATATCTTAATTTGATTTGATTTGATTTATTATTGTCACATATATTAACAGATAGTGAAAAGATTGTTCCTTGCATGCTATACAGACAAAGCATACCATTCATAGAGAAGGAAAGGAGAAAGTGCAAAATGTCATGTTACAGTCATAGTTAGGGTGTCGAGAAAGATCAGCTCAGTGTGAGGTAGGTCCGTTCAAAAGTCTGACAGCAGCAGGGAAAAAGCTGTTCTTGAGTTGGTTGTTACGTGACCTCAGACTTTTGCATCTTTTTCCCGACGGAAGAAGGTGAAAGTAATCACATTTCCATAGAAAGTTCCAATTGTTCATTATTTTTCAGTGTAAGAAGAATTGTGGCCAATTCTAACAGTTAAGAATAGGTGGGTTTGGGTGTTCACAGGAAATTCAATTCCCTAAAAGTGACATTGTGGTAAGATCCTAACAGCATCTCACTCTTTTTGGGGGTTTCTCCTGGGTGGGGTTTGCAGCTGAGTCATCAAACTCCTTGGAACCTTAGGATAAGTAATTGTCATATGTGAAGAGGAAATTAAGGACTGTTTTAACCAACCTTTCTGGCTTTAATAGCCCCCATACTTATTTCCTGAATTGTCAGTGACTCACCGGGGTCAACTGGGCAAGAGTACAACAGGGAGTGAGTGCTTCTTCAGCGAAACTGAAAGGCTGGCAAGACTATGAACATTGACACTGGAGAGTGGCCAGATGAGAAGTGGCTGTTTCATAACACGTCTTCTCAGCTTTCACTGCAGGATAGGTGAGTGCCTACTTCCTACTTCCTTCATATGCTCTGTCTGAGGCCAGAACTCTCCATTCACCTGACAAAGAGGTTAACCTCGAAAGCTTGTGAGTTTACTATCAAATAAATCGGTTGGGCTTAAACCTGGTGTTGTCAGACTTCTTACTGTGTTTACTTCCTAAAACTCAGTTCCTCTGTCTTTTACTTCATTCCCTTTGGGCTGTGGTTGTCTGTCCACAGCCTGGGAACAACTTATTTAGTTTGGCCTTCTCGGCATCATATGCTGCTCCATGGAGCAGAGGACATGGAGATCCAGCTCCAAGGAAATCAGAGTCCACGTGCCGAGGACCCACAGACAGAGGGTCTGGAGACAGAGGGCCCACAGGCAGAGAATTGGAGGCAGCAATTTTACAGATAGAGGGTCTGGAAGCAGAGAGTCCACGTGCAAAGGATCCATAGGCAGAGGGTCCGCAGGCAGAGAGTTGGAAGCACAGAGTCCAGAGGTAGAGGGTCTTGAGGCAGAGAATCAGCTCTCTCAGTATGTCAGAGCACCTGTCCTTAAAGAGGTTCAGGTTTTTATTGCTGGTCAATGCTAACATCTGCAGCCTCCTGGACAAATACCTCCCTCCCAGTGGCACACGTTGCCAGTGGCCATCAAGATGCCTGTCACTAGAGGCCCACACTATGCACCACCACCCACCCTCCCTGCATCCCACCCTCTTCAAGTATCTCTCTGGTTGTGTGTTCATTCCTCTAGCAAGAAAGGAAAGCAGAGAGAACTAAATGTTCTCAATGGCTGGTGTGGGGAGGAGGGAAGAATAATATCTGTGGAAGGTGATTGTGAGGTATGCCTGCAAGGGGACAATAGGACAAGGGTGAACATAGGCATTGGCTGCCCAGATGTGAGGAGGTGTTCAGAGAGAGAGGAATGAGTGGAGCTGTAAGACATGTTGCTCTGAGGAGTGATGTGCTGGAAAATGCTGGGAATGCCAGAGTGTGTGTGGAATTTTCATGCTCTTCCCATGTCTGCGTGGGTTTCCTCTGGGTGCTCCGATTTCCTCCAACACTCCAAAGGTGGGCAGGTTAGGTGGATTTGCCATGGTAAATGTGCAGAGTTATGGGAATAGGGTGTGGGTGAGGGTAAGTTGCTCTTTCAGAGAGTTGGTGCAGACTGAATGGGCCAAATGTCTTCCTTCTGCACTGTAGGGAATCAAGGATTCTATGGAAGGCATGGGGAGATTCAGGCAAGCAGCTGTTTCAATGAGCATTCATGCATCAGAGCCACAGTAAAATCTGCTCCAGTTATAGTGGGGTTCCCAATCTGCTACAGGTCCGGCCATTTGACCAAGAATATGACTTTAAAAGCAGGCTGGGGGGGGTGCTCTAAAACAGGTCTTTAAAATTATGAAAAGTTTTGATCAAGCGGATACAGAGAGGATGTTTCTTCTGGTGGGGAAAAGCATAACCAGGGTCCATCAATGTAAGATAGTCACCGAGAAACCCAATAGGGAACTCAGAAACGATTTCTTTACTCAGAGAGTGGTGACAATGTGGAACTCACTGCCCACAAGAGGTGGTTGAAATATTAATGCATTTACAGGGAAACTATTTGAGGGAGAAGAGGACTGATGGTCACCACGATAGATTTTGATGTCGAAACATGGGGGAGTCATTGAAGGGAGCATGTAAACACCAGCAGGGATTGGGTAGGGATGAATGGCCTGTTTCTATGCCCTGTATCCTACAAAATTCAACGTAAGACTTGAAAATTCTATCCATTCAGTTAGAAACTGAAATCAGAGAACAAACTGTTTAAAGTGTCAGATTACAAGTCAAATTCTTCAGAAAATATTTTCTAGTTCACTGCTTTGTTGCTTCAGCTTTTGAAGAAAGGCTGGCCAAACTCAGTGAAGTGTGAGACAGACATATAGAGCTGCCTAATTGAATCTTTGACATAAATCAAGACTGCCACATCTAGAGGAGACCAGAAATATTCAGAGAGGCAGCGTTGGCTTTTGATCATTAACTGACTACGTGCATGCACTGCAATAAAGGTTTCTAGAATTTTCCTGACGGTCCATGATGCAAGACACCACCAACTTGTGAAGAGTAGGAAAGGAGACAAGAAATGAGCAGGTGGTGTTAAATTTGAGTCTCCCAAGCACATGGATTTCAGCAGATGGGGAAGCTGGGGGAAGAGAGAAGTGTCTGGAAAGGAATGAAGAGTAAGTGATGAGTCCTGCGGAAAAAAGCAGGAAAGCTAGGATGATATATTTGGAACTTTGGAAGAACAAGTTCAGGGAAACACCGACTAGAATTGGTCTCAATAAAAGTCTGAAATAAATGAGAGATAGAATATAAGGAACATTGGGAAAGGGGTAGCCATTCAACCCTGCAAACCTGTTCGGCGAAACAAGGTTGGAAGGTCCAGGAGATGGATTGACTTTTGCACATAGATCTCTGGTGAATTTGAGTTTTATTATTCATATGGCTATACAGGTAAAACTTTCAGCCAGCTGCCTCCCTGTTCCATCAACATGGGTCCCTCGAGCCTGCTCTGCCATTCAGTAAGACCACGGCTGATGTGTTCTGAGTTCCACATTCCCATCTCCCCTTTCCTTTGATATCCTTGCCTAACAAGAATTTATCTACCTCTGCTTCCACTGCTTTCTGAAGCTGAGAGCTCCAAACTCGCACAACCCTCTGAGAGGAAAATATTCTCCTCACCTCTGTCCTAAAAGGTGACCCCTAATTTTAAAACAGTGCCCCCTAGTCCTGGTCTCACCCATGTGATCAGATGACCCATGACCTCCAGGATTGTTACAGAATTCCTCATTTTTTTTTCATGGGTAAAGACCTGAAACGTGGAAACTAAGTTTAAACCTCGATGGACTTGGCAATTTACATCAATGAAGGATGCAAAGGCATGTAGCTAAAGTTACAGAAAAAATGGTAGGAAAGTATATTGCGAAGAAAACATATAGGCCTCGCTCGACCTGAGACCGGAAAATCCTACCTGAGGTCAATGGATCTTCCCATAGTTTGCCCCTCAGCCACTCCAATTCCTGTGTCGGGCGGGGTGGTACAGTTTGCAGATCGATATAGATAGATTGAGTAAATGGGCAAAAATCTGGCAGATGGAGTATAATGTGGGAAAATATTCATTTTAGCAGGCAGAATAAAAAGGCAGAGTATTACTTAAATAGAGAATGACTGCAGAATTCCCAGGTACAGAGGGATCGAGGTTTCCTAGTGCATGAGTCACCAAAAGTTAGTGTGTGGGTATGGGTAGTTATGAAGAAAACTAATGGAATGCTTTATTATGAGAGGAATTGAACATAAAAGTAAACATGAAATGCTTCGGTTACGCAGGGCATTGGTGAGATCACATCTGGAATATTGTGTACTGTTTTGTTCTCCTTATTTAAGCGAGGTTGTAAATCCCTCGGAGGTGGTTCAGAGGACGTTTATAGATTGATACCAGGAATGAGAGGGCACCCTATGAGGAAAGGTTGGAGAGACGGAACTTGTTTCCACTGGAGTTTAGTAGAATGAAGGGTAACGACTGAAGTAAATCAGATCCTGAATGGACTTGAGAAGGTGAACATGGAAAAGATGTTTCCTCTTGTGGGAAGATGATGATGAGGAAGTTCTTCTCTCAGAGGGCAGTGAATGTGTGCAATTTTTTACTTCAGAGGACAATAGAGGCTGGGTCATTGAGAATGTTCATGGCTGAGATAGGCAGATTTTTAATCGGTAAGGAAATCAAAGATTATCGGTATATGGTGGGTAAGTGGACCTGTGGATTATCATATCAGATCAGTCATGATCGCTTTGAATGGCAGAGCAGACTTGATGGGCTGAATGGCCTACATCTACTCTAGCGTATTATGGCCTTGTGAAAGGTGTGTAAATGCACCCTGACTAACCTTGACCAGTTTGCACTTTATTGCAACTTTATTGAACACTTTATCAAGGCGAAACAGTATTAATCAGACTCTCCTAATGTAATTTAAATAAGTGGTATCAAACTCCATCCTTCAAAGGACTCTTCAGTAAACAATCTTAAATCTCTAAGTAAGCAGTCTCAAATCTGCGCTAGCTATTTAACTCTGACACGCACTTCCGAGGATTCACTACACCCTATCCAAAGGTCCCTCTCACTATCTTTGAACTGTTTGTCAGAAAAGACTGGTAATAACTGTTCAATAAGCTTGGAATAGATAGTTCCTCGATTTTGAGGGTTGGCCAGTGTTTCAGGATCTGGGTTTCCCCTCTCATCTAGGGCTGGCTCTGGTCTTCAGGTCGTCTCAATGAGGTGTATTCTGGGTCTGGTCAGTCTGATGATGCTTGCCACAATGTACAAGGAGCTGACAATGCTGTGCTGCTCAGCTGCCAGTTGAAGGTTGTCTCTGGAGGCGCCATTGAAAAAGGTGCAAAAACAGAGAGAGCTAGGGCTCCAGGTTACCTCTTTTATCCCCCTCTTTGTACCTTCTCGAAGATTCTGTGGCCTATGCCCAATACTAACATCAGCAGGGGAAGGAAGATCCATGAGGTATTTTCCATACGTGGAGGCTACAGAATATAGTTTTGAATCTTCAACTGTGTCAAGTGCTGTCTTGTCATGCTATTCATCTAGCCGCCTACTGAGCTGGGTGTCACCAAGTCTGTGTTACATTCTTCTAACAAAGCAGGTTCGCTGGAGGTGTAAACAACACTTTGTTCTGGAACAATGTGGTCTTTATCAACTGGCCAGGGAGTTCCAGGCCTATCTGGGTCCAATGTCTGGCTGCGTGAATACTGTCTGTTCCAGCTCTGCTTTAGCTAATGAAGATTTTCAGTCTATTCTTTGAATCTGCCACCATTTGTACCATGCTTCTGCAGAAACATTGATCAATGCCTGGATGGGATTGTGGTCCATGCAGACTCAATGGGCTGAATGGCCTCTTTCTGCACTGTAAGGATTCTATTCTATGACTGCAAAATTGAATAAAGTGCATTGATCGATGTTTCTGCAGAAGCATGGTACAAATGGTGGCAGATTCAAAGAATAGACTGAAAATCTTCATTAGCTAAAGCTAATTAACCTCAAGCCCTTGTGTAAACTCCTAAAGGACAGGAAGATTCTTTCAGTTATAATTTGCCATTCACTGCATCTTCAACTACCTGCCAAATATTTGATCAATTAATCTCAATGTCACATTCTCCTGATCAACTGATTTGTCAGAGCTATCACTGTTCAGGAGACAAAAACAGGTCATTGGTTTTCTGCTCAGCCATTCACTGAATCACATGAGCTAACTCTCTGGCTAGGGGAAATGTCTACTTTGACCAAGCACAAACAAGCATTTCTGATCAACACAGGCTGCCAGAGTGTTAGTCTCAACTGATTCAGAAACCTCGTAAAGTGAGCTAAATCAGATCAAACAAAGTTAAGGAAGTGGATTCTCCAACAAGGAAGTGGACAGGAGGCAAATTTTCAAACAATGGCCCTGTTGGACCTAGTTGGTAAGTGGATATTGGGATCACTTGAGACAAGTTAGAAGATTGAGTCTGAATATCATGGTTTCACTTCCTGCTCCTGCATCATTCCCTCTAGTGATCCCCCAGTGCAACATCATTTGACAGCATGATGTTAATTGTTACATATTCACTAATGACACCCCGTTCTGCCTTACTACCACCTTGCTCCAATGCTGTTAAATTATCAGATTGCTTAGCTGACAATCAGCATTGGATGGGCAGAAATGTCCTCCAATTAAATAGTGGAAAGATTGAAGACATTTACTTGAGTCCCCAATACAATTCCATGCCATAATTAGTGACTCCTCTCACTTGGCAACAGTCTGAGACAAAACCAGACTGTTAACTTTAATATCACATTTGTCCCGAGATTCCCACCATCATGAAGACCACCTATTTTCACATCCATAACATCATCTGCCTTTGCCTCTCTCTCATCGATCTGCTGCTGAAACCTCTATGGCTTAGATATCTCGAGATTTGACCATTCCAATGCACACCCCTGACTTCCCATATTCAACACTCTGTGAACTTGAGCTCATCCAAAAATCTGGTGCCCATGTCTTTACTCACACCAAATCCCATCCATCAGTTACCCCTGAGCTTGCTGACATACATTGTTTCCAGTTCAAGTAATGTTTTGTTTTAAAATGATCATCCTTGTCTTCAAATCCTTCCAGTGCGTCACTCATTTTGTTACTTCCTTTAGCCACACAATCCTGTGAGGTATCTGTGCTCTTCTGGTCTCTTCAGCATCCCTGATTTGTGGCTGTGCCTTCAGTGACCTGAATCCGGAGCTCTGGGCTATAGTTCTCCTCCATCTCTCTTTCTTACTTTGCTCACTCAAGAGATTCCTTAAAACTCTATCTCTTTGAACAAGGTTTCGCTTATCTGACTTAATATCTCACCTTATGTGACTAAGTGTCGTGCCTTGTTTTCTGATACTCGTGTGAAGAGCATTGGGATGTTTTACTGTGTCAATGCTTCTATATAAATGTAGGTTTTTATTATTGTCACTTTCTGCTATCTTTCAAATCTCACAATCAAAACCACACTTCAAAACCATTGTCAACATTCTTGGAATTACCATTGACCAGAAACTCAACTGGACTCACCACATAAACACAGTGGCTACAAAAGCAGGTCAGAGGCCTGGAATACTGCAGCGAGAAACTCACCTCCTCACTCCCCAAAGCCTGTCCACCATCTACAAGACAAAAGTCAGGAATGTGATGGAATACTCCTCTCTTGACTGGATGGGTACAGCTCCAATAACACTGAAGAACTTGACACATCCAACCAAAGCAGCCTGCTTGATTGGCACCACATCTACAAACATCCACTCCGTACACCACTGATGCTCAGAAGCAGCAGTGTGTACTATCTACAAGATACAGCAATTCACCAAAGATCCTTAGACAGCACCTTCCAAACCCCATGACCACTTCCATCTAAAAGGACAAGGGCAGCATGTACATGGGAATAACACTTAAGTTCTCCACTAAGCCACTCACCAACCTGACTTGGAAATATATCATCGTTCCTTCGCATTTACTGGGTCAAAATCCTGGAATTCCCTCCCTAACGACATTATGGGTCAACCCACAAAACATGGACTGCAGCGATTCAAGAAGGCAGCTCACCACCACCTTCTCAAGGGCAACTAGGGATGGGCAATAAATGCTGGCCAGCCAGCAATGTGCATGTCACATGAATGAATTTTTAAAAAAGACGGCACCTATCAGTAAGCAAGTCCAATATTGAAGGCCTCACAGCCTGATCCATTCCTCAGTTGACTCACTTTCTCCAGCTAAGATCTGCTAGCTCAGTGCAGACCAGAGATCAGCTCTGGGCGCTTCCTGACTGATTGATTTTCTGCTGGTGGATATCTTTAGTCCTGACCAATTCAGAACACACAATTGCAAGTTCAAATTGTTTGACCGACTATCGGAAATAAAATAGCATAGTTGGTGGTAAATGTTTCAAAAAGGGGTTTACTTTTGATTCCTTTTGCCCTTGCAGCTCTGAAGTTTTTTGAGGTGATGTAAATCTATTTCCTTCATAAACCATTGATCACTACTTGGTTTGATGAAAATGGGTCAATGATTGTCGCTATCATCTTGTCGAATCGTTGGAGAATGTTTGTGGTACAGATAAGTCGGGAGCTGGTGATTGCCTCCAGGGATGCATGATGTGATCTGAATGAGACAAACTTTTTAAAATCATGAGGCCTGGGGATAAAAGCACTTAGAGAGGTAATTATTTGCTCAATTAATACTGAGCGCTCAAGCAGTGTTTTCACATCTACCAGTACTTAATTCATTGTTTTTTAACATGACCCTTCCCGTGAGAAATGAATTGAAATTAATTATTCCGATTCCTCAGTTGAACCTGACTTTTATTCACCTATTGTGATATGCCAGCGTACACCACAGGAACACACTTTACACATGGTGGAAACACCCCAGGGATGAATCTCAGCATCGGTCTCACTTCAGGAGTTTGGGGATGAGCAGCGTGTGCAGTGAAGGGAGAGGACATGTGCAGTTCACTGCAGTTCAAATGTAATGTTCCAACTATTGAAACCAACTAATTGTTATTTTTTAACACATCTTCCTTTTGTTATATTAATAGACATGGGTAGCATGGTAGCACAATGGTTAGTACAGCTGCCTCACGGCCCCTGGGATCCAGGTTCGATCCCTGGCTTGGGTGACTGTGCGAAGTTTTCACATTCTTCCCGTGTCTGCATGGGTTTCCTCCGGGTGCTCCGGTTTCCTCCCACAGTCCAAAGATGTGCAGGTTAAGTTGATTGGCCATGCTAATTTGTCCCTTCATGTCCCAAGATATATAGGATAGGGGGGACTAGCAGGGTAAATACTTGGTGTTACGGGGATAGGGACTGGGTGGGAGGCTCTGTCGGAGAGTTGGTGCAGACTTGATGGGCCAAATGGCCCCCTTCTGCACTGTTCTGTAGGGATTCTATGACATTCAGCTCCTGAAGCCAGGATATCAGGCTATCACTGACATCCTGGATCACATTGCCCAAGTGTCAGAACACAACACATACCCAGCCTCAATCCCCTGATTTTATATGAGGTTTCAACATTAGAGTGGACTCTGAATTGCAAAACATCTCTGTCCCAGCACATCTTTACATTATGGCCAACAGGCTGGTTGTCTGGTTTGGAGTATCTCTTAAAACATGGAAATATTGTTTAGGTTTATTTATTAGTGGCACAAGTAGGCTTACACAGTTTCACAGTTCCTGTGAAAATCCCTAATCACCACACTCTGACGCCTGTTCATGTACACTGAGGGAGAATTTAGAGTGGCCAATGCACCTAACCAACACATCTTTCAGACTGTGGGAGGAAACCCACTCAGACGCGGGGAAAATGTGTAAAGTCCGCACAGACAGTGACCCAAGCTGGGAATTGAACCTGGATCCCTGATGCTTTGACACAACAGTGCTAACCACTGTGACACTGGGCTGCCAGAGCAGAAGTGGGCCATTCGGAACTTCAAGCCTGTTCCGCCATTCAATTTGATCATGGCTGATCATCAAATTCAATATCTTCATCCCCCGTTCCCTTCATATCCCATGATTCATTAAGACCTTAGAGCTATATCCAATTTCTTCTTGAAATCAGACAATGTTTTGGCCTCAACTACATTCTGTGGTAGTGAATTCCACACATTCACCACCCTCTGGGTAAAAGAACTTCTCCTCTCTTCAGTTCCAAAAGGTTTACCTCTTATCCTCAAACTATGACCCCTAGTTCTGAACTCCCCTACTATTGAGAACATTCTTTCTGAATATATTCTGTCTAACCCTGTTAGAATTTTATAAGTCTCTATGAGATTCCCTCTCTCTCTTCTAAACTCCTGTGAATATAATCCTAACTGACTCATATGACAGACCTGTCATCCCAGGAATCAGCCTGGTAAACCTTTGCTGTACTCCCTCGATAGCAAGGACACCCTGTCTCAGATAAGAACACCAAAACTGCACACTAAAGTCCAGATGTGGCCTCACCAACACCTATGCAATTGTAGCAAAACATCCCTATCCCTATACTCAAACCCTCTCGCTATGAAAGCCAACATATCATTTGCTTTCTTTACAGCCTGCTGAACCCGCATGCTTACTTTCAGCGACTGATGTACGAGGACACCAAGGTCTTGTTGAGAGTCTACCTCTCTCAATTTACATCCATTCAAGTAAGAATCTGTTTTCCTAATATTGCTGCCAAAGTGGATAACCTCACATTTATCCACATTATACTGCACCTGCCATGCAGATGCCCACACGCTCAGCCATGCAGATGCCCATACACCTCATGCAATGAGATCAATGAAATTCTGACCAAGCAGGGGTTGTCTTCAGCAGTTCGATTTCACTTCAGAAGCAATGACTGAGGAAAGGTAAGTGGCCAGTGAATGGACCAGATCGATAGCGAGCAACAGACAGTCAAACAATAAAAAAAAGGTCATTGAAAAGACATGTGAACAGACTCCTTCATTTACATATAACCAGTTTTCTATTATCATATAACACTGCCCCAAACGTGACCAATGCAATAATAGGCAGTGAGAGACGTTACGCTGCAATAATGGGCAGTGAGAGAGTCACAGCAGCTAAGTTACTGATGGGATGTCAGTTAGGAACAAGATTGGACATGATGTTCCCAAATCTGACTTGGAGGGTGGAGATTAGGCAAGCCTGTCTGAAGGAAAATCATGATGCAGGAAGGAAAACCAAAGTTTAAAGTGGAGGATATCATCTTGTTTAGAAATTTCACAGCAGGCCCAGCGTGGATAGCTGGTAAAATAGTGGAGAGAACAGATCAATCTCCTACGTCATGGAGATACAAGGCTGCAGGCTTAGGAAACACATAGACCACCTGAGGAGGACAGCAGTATTGGACACAATGGATACTTAAGTGATCGCTGCTGCTAGTTCGAGGCTGCCAAGTCTCACTGCTGGAATTTTAGTTGAGAATGTGGGGGCTGAGTAACCAATGGATGAGGAGATAGTGGAATCTGAAGCTGCCAAAGAACAACTGGATCCAGTCTTAGTTTCACATTTGCCTTTGAACAGAACGCCAGTTCCGATGTTTTCAAACTTTCTATCTTTGAATAAATGTTCTTGTGTGACTATTCTAAATAAATGAACCCACAGCATGCTTACATAATTCCTTATGAGTTACTGGTATCATTATATCATTTCAAATACACAACAGTTTCCCAACTGTTCTGATAGATTGAATCAGAGCAGGACTTATTCAGTCAATTGCAGGGCGTTGGGGAGAGATATATAACAGGTCTATAGTGTACTGAAAGTGGGGTCACAGGTGGACAGTGTGGTGAAGAAGGCATTCAGCATGCTTAGTTTCATTGGTCAGAACACTGAATACAGGAATTGGGATGTCTTGTTGAAGTTGTACAAGACAGTGATAAGACTACACTTGGAATACTGCGTACAGTTCTGGTCACCCTATTATAGAAAGGATATTATTAAACTAGAAAGAGTGCAGAGAAGATTTACAAGGATGCTACTGAGACTTGATGGCTTGAGTTACAAAGAGAGGCTGGGTAGACTGGGACCTTTTTCTCTGGAGCATAGGAGGCTTAAGGATAATCTAATAGAGATCTATAAAATAACAAGGGACACAGATTTGGTAGATAGTCAACATCTTTTCCCAAAAGTAGGAGAATCTAAAACTAGAAGGCATGGGTTTAAGGTGTGAGGGGAGAGATACAAAAGAGTCCAGAGGGGCAATTTCTTCACACAGAGGGTGGTGAGTGTCAGGAACAAACTGTCAGAGGTAGTAATAGAGGCGGGTGTAATTTTGTTTTTTAAAATTATATAGACAGTTACATAAGTAAGATTGGTATCGAGGGATATGGGCCAAATGCAGGCAATTGGGACTAGCTTAATGGTTAAAAACTGGGCAGCATGGACAAGTTGGGCCCAAGGGCTGTAAACCTAAATGACTCTTCCAGCAGCCTCCTACCATTAATACAACAGCATTCTGCTGAAATAATGGTCAAGCTTCAGGAACAAGGAGTCTGAAGCCTGTGACATCAACTGTATTCAAGCTTCAATCTGAGAAAAAGGCATTGACCACCGACCAGGCACTAACTTGGCTTTGGCTGGGATTTAGTGTTGTGACAGTAATCAGACTCTTAGCTGCATTGAGCCAGCTCTTGAATTAAGCCCTGAATGGGGTGGAATTCCTGTCCTCGGGATCTGTTGGCTAATCAGCGGTTGACGGCCCTCCAAAACTAACAGCACCATCTTCCGCAGAGCTACGATCAGTATTAAGGATCGCTATAGGATCATAGAGGTGTATGTGGGCTGGATGGAGGTCACCATTGAGGGTGGGGAGGGGGAGCTGGAAGAAAGGCCTGGGAGGGAGATGACTTTCCATGCCCTTCTTTTCCCAATCTTCCCAATGCCAGGTCCCTCCAATGGGCACAGAGTGTCCACAAAACAAGGTCTCCCCCTGGTGGGCTGCTGGGGGATGTGCTGGGCAGTCTCTCAAAATGGCGAGATTCCCCATCTGTTCAGTTGGATAACAGCAACTGTGAAATGACACCCATAGACTCTGGAACAGTCCCTAATGTCAGTCCAATATTCAAAAAGAGAGGTAGAGAGAAAACAGGGAATTATAGACCAGTGATCTTAACATCACTAGTGGGGAAAATTCTCAAATCCATTATCAAGGATTTTATAGGAGAGCATTTAGAAAGCAGTGGCAGGGTCAGACAGAGTCAGCGTGGATTAATAAAGGGGAAATCATGCTTGCGAATCTGTTGGATTTCTTTGAAGATGTAAGTAGTAGAGTTGACAAGGGCAAGTCAGTCGATGTGGTATACTTGGGCTTTCAGAGAGCGTTTGACAAAGTCCCGCGTAAGAGATTATCGTGCAAGATTAAATTGCATGGGATTGGGGGAAGTGTATTGATATGGATAGAAAACTGGCAGAGAGGAAACAAAGAATAGGAATTAATGGATGCTTTTCAAATTGGCAGGCAGTAACTACTGGGGTGACTCAGAGATCGGTGCTGGAACCCCAGCTATTCACAATATATATTAGTGATTTGGATGAGGGACAATATGTAAGATCTCAAAGTTTGCAGATGATACCAGGTTGGGTGGGAGGTTGAACTGTGACAAGGATGCAGACATCCTTCAGAATGACCTGGACAGATTGGGTAAGTTGGCAAATCAATGGCAGATGCAGTAATCATTTTGAAAGCAAAAACAAGAAGGCAGATTACTATCTGAATGGCTGTAAATTGGGAGAGGAGAGTGTGCAGCGGTTGTCCTTGTGCACTAGTCACTGAAGGTAAGCATGCAGGTGCAGCAGGTGGTAAAGAGGGCAAATGGCATGTTGGCCTTCACTGCGAGAGGCTTCGAGTATAGGAGCAGGGAAGTGTTGTTGCAACTATATGGGACCTTGATCAGACCACACCTGGAGTATTGTGTGTAGTTTTAGTCTCCTTTTCTGAGGAGGGATGTTCTTGCTCTCGAGGGAGTGCAGCGAAGGTTTACCAGGCTGATTCCAGGGATGGTGGCACTGATGTGTGAGGAGAGAATGACTAGGTTAGGATTGTTTTCACTGGAGTTCAGACGAATGAGGGAGGGAATCTCATAGAAACTTATAAAATTCTAACAGAACTAGACAGGATAGACACGGGGGAATCCACAACCAGGTGGCACAGTCTGAGGATTCAGGATAGATCATTTAGGATGGAGGTGAGGAGACATTTCTTCACCGAAAGAGTGGTGAGCCTGTGGAATTCATTACCACAGCTGATGCCAAAACATTGAATGCATTCATGAGGCGATTGGATATAGCACTTGGAGTGAATAGGAACAAAGGGTAAGGGGGAAAAGCAGGATTAGGCTACTGAATTGGATAATCAACAGTGTAATGAATAGTGGAGCAGGCTCAAAGGGCCAAATGGCCTCCTCCTGCTCCTATCTTCAATGCTTCTATGTTTCTGCATTTCTTAAAGGCCTCACTTAGCCTCTGGGTGGGAAGGCCACAAACAAGACTACTCACCCGGATTTGATCAGGAGGAGGCGAAGGGACAGTAGAGTGTCCACCCTGCATTCCAGCCCAAGGAAACCTACAGCCCCCACCCACTCAAACTCACCAGGGCGGGTGGGTCATTAAATTTCCCCCACTAACTCGGATTCTACCTCAGATAAAACCAAAATATTGAAGCAAACTGAAACACAAAAAGAAATGCTGGAAGATTGGAGTGTCATCCAGACTTGAAACATTCACTCTATCTCCACAGATGTCATCAGGCCTGCTGAGATTTTCTAGCACTTTCTGTTTTTGTCTCTGATTCTACTGCCACAGGTTCTCCCTGGCCTGTTGAGTTTTGATGTGACAGCCAAGTTCCGCACACATGAAGACGGCCTCAACCAGGATCTTGGGTTCATGTCACACTATCTGTAACCCCCATGACTTGTCTGGGCTTGCAAAATCTCACTTACTGTCCTGTCCGGAGACAATACACATCTCTTTAGCCAATGCTTAATACAATCTCTACTCACATTGTCTGCACCTTTAAGACTTGATTAGCTGTAAAGATTTGCATTCTAATTAGTATTCTGTAAACTGTGTGTGTCTTTATATGCTCTATTTGTGATCAGAACTCCCACTCACCTGACAAAGGGGCAAACCCCAAAAGCTAGTGGTGTTTACTACCAAACAAACCCGTTGGACTTTAATCTGGTGTTCTTACTCTGCTGAGTTTTTCCAGCATTTTCTAATTTTACTGGAGTAAATCTGCTGCTGAGTTTGACACAAGGTCAGTTCCAACTTGTTCCAGAACAGTATGTTGAAAGGAAGTACTCAAGCTGCTTTTAAACAAACACTGAGCAAGAAAATTGCTTCATTAACAAAATGAGAGACATTTTAGCTTTGTGTGAGAGTACCATTAATAAACATCTGATAAAATTACGGCAGCTAACTCCTATTGCTCAAAACTAGAAAGAAAAAGTCGGTTTATGTAAGAGTTCCCCAGAAACAATTAGCACAGCATTTAATTGCATTGTTGTCTTCCGAATTTAGAAAGGAAACAATAGGACTTACATTTATAAACAACTTCTATGACCCCAGAATGACCCAAAGCAATTTTCAGTCAACACTTTAACTTACTCCTTCAGAGTAGGAAATGCAGCAGCAAATTTTATATTATCAAATTATCTCTTCATCTGATTGTTTAAGAGGTAGTAAATATTGTCCAGTACAACTCCCTTAATACTGACCCTCTGACAGTGCAGCACTCCCTTCGTCCTGTCCCTCTGACAGTGCAGCACTCCCTTAATACTGTCCCTCTGACAGTGCAGCACTCCCTTAATACTGTCCCTCTGACAGTGCAGCACTCCCTTAATACTGTCCCTCTGACAGTGCAGCACTCCCTTAATACTGTCCCTCTGACAGTGCAGCACTCCCTTAGTACTGTCCCTCTGACAGTGCAGCACTCCCTTAATACTGTCCCTCTGACAGTGCAGCACTCCCTTAATACTGTCCCTCTGACAGTGCAGCACTCCCTTAATACTGTCCCTCTGACAGTGCAGCACTCCCTCGATACAGACCCTCCAATGATGCAGCACTCCCTCAATACAGACCCTCCAATGATGCAGCACTCCCTCGATGCTGTTCCTCTGACAGTTTTTGGTTTCTGGAAAAGTTAATGAAGACTAAGTAGATTAGTCTGCCTAAACATTCTACCAGTGATGAACTGGCTGCCCTTTGAAATGTTGACCTAAAATGTAGTTTTGCCATGTGTAAACCTACACTTTGGAATTTCACCAGCCTAACAATTAGACTGGGTTGGTGCAGAGAAGAAGCAGTGTGATCTATTCCCTACTTCCCACACATGATCCTAAATGACATGCCAATAAACGGAGGACTGGTATCAGAGATTATGGGCGGAATTTTACCGTGGCTTTAAGTTCATTTTGTGATGAGAAAATGTCGCAATGTCATGCATAAAATGGCTAACGCAATTGGCACTGGTTTTCGCGACTGGTGCAATTTTACTATACCCGGTCAGCCTCTCACCAGAAATTGGCAAGAGGCTGATTAATTTATTGAAATTTATTCTAGTATTCATTTCCATCTGTTTAGTCAGCCTGGTGCTCAATCATCTGGGCTCACTTGCCTTAACAGCCTCGCCAAAAGATATTCTCTCCAGTAAGGGAAACACCGTGATTGGGGAGCAGTCATGTTGGCCTTGCCAGTGGAACAAGAGGCCATTGAGGGGAAGCTGAGGGCAAGGGGGATGCCTCTTGGGTAGTGCCAGACTGGCCATGCCACCTGGCAGCTGGGCAATGCCAACCTGGCAGCTGGGAAATGCCCATAGAGCATCTGGGCAATGCCCACTGGGCAGTGCTGGGGCAAGACCAATGGGTGCAGAGGCCTATGGGAGGGCAGTGCCGGGGGGGTGGGGTGAGTGGAAGCAGGGCTAATTGGATGGAGCCTTCAGAGGAGGGACAAATGGGACCAAACCTGTGGGGGGGAAAGAGGCCCGCTGCCACTCTGCATGTGATTAGTGGGGGAAGGAGGGAATCCGCATTTGGTCTGGGCAGTGGGGGGATGGTGGGGCCTGCAGCTCGGGCCATGAGGCTGTCTTCAGTAGCAGGGGCCTGACAGCTGTCTCTGACAGATCCTGCCAATGAGCATGTGCAGCATCTGAGGTCTGCACACGTGCAGTCCGTCTCTCTACAGGCTGCCTGGCGATTAGGCCCTGTCCACAGCCTCTCTGGCTAGAAACTGACTAGTCCATCTTTGTAGAGATAGAGTGCCAAAGAATATATCTCAAACTCACCCATTTTTAGACTGGCTGGACACTCAGAAAAAGTCTTGTAAAATTCTGCCCTATCTCTTTGGGTTCCCAAAATAAACTCAGACTAGCACTTAGAATGTGCTCTGTAGTAGTGCTTGACGTACTGTGCAATTGACAGTTGACACGATATTTTTAAAAATAATTAGTGGCAACTAAGAAATCATTCTTACGGATGTGGAAGAAGTCAAAAGCAATCTTTGCTGAAGGGTGAGTAGGAACATTTTGTAGTAGAAGTGGTTTTTGTGCTAATTTAGTAGATTTTTCTGATATGCCTTGCAGTGCTTAACTATGACCTCAAAGTCATTTTTCCTACCTGGTGAACATGCTGTCACTATTACTGGTCTTCTGGAATGATCAATGTTAATATGTGACTGATGAATTTGCTGAAGTCTATCATGTGGCAATGATTCTGGTTCTGATCACCTGCTTGCCTTTGAGGATGACTCCCCCGGATAGGCCGAGCTCATCCCAATAAGTAGAAAACTATCTCACAGGCTCACGGACATGCTGAATAGAGTTTGGCCATCCATCAATCATCATTTTCAGAGTGTCTGCAGCGTAACGTCTCTCACTGCCTATTATTGCATTGCTAATGCTTTTGATTGGAAGAATTCACCAGGTCAATTTGTGAAAAATCTTGGTTGACTTTTCTAGATCCTTCCCTGCCCATGATGGATGCGGTCCACATATCAACAACTCGCCTTTCCTGTCTAAGCACTGCCTGGCGGTGAACCTTTCCATTCTTTCATTTTTCTTTCATGGGATGTGAGCATTGCTGACCGGGCCAGCATCTACTGCCCATCCTTAATAAAGGAACATTTGAAATCAATCATATTGCTGTCGACCAGGAGTCACATGTGGGCTAGACCAGACAAAGACAGCAGATTTCCTTTACCAAAGGACATTAGTGGACCAGGTGGGTTTTTACAACAACCAACAATGGTTTCACAGTCACCAGGTTTTTATTCAATTCAAGTTTTGCCATTTGCTGTGGTGGGATTTGAACCTAGGTCCCCAGAGTATTACTAGTCCAATGATAATACCATGATGCCACTGCCTCCTCTGCCTGCTAAAAGCACAGACCATTAGAGACCGCAGACTTGCCACCCACTGAATACTTTAAACTTTGGACTTCTGTTCTGTTTACCACATTCTTCCTTCAGTATTGGCACCACGTTGCGTATGGTGCATGCAACAATGAAAACTCCTACACTGCTGGCATTGTATTCTTTGTTTTATTTCTGTTTGTGCTTCCTTAGTAAATAAGACATCAAAGTACAAGTCAGGCATAAGAGATTGGTTAACACAAAGTATGTAGGCTTAATTATTGAGGATTTCTAGAAGCAATATTACACAGCTGAAGAACTTGCAGATACGCCTGAGTTACTGGCTTCCCTCAGAACAAACTGAGACTCAGGGCTGGATTTTCATGGCAGACTCTGTGGAGGGATAAAAATGGAACTCAGGACAGGATTCCAGACTCTGATCCTAGCTTTTTGAGCTGCAGTAGAGCCTCTTAAAGATGCAGGTTGATTCTGGTCATAACCCCACATATTCCATTCCTGACCTGGCCAACTCCATTGTGGGAACAAGCATGCCGTAGAATTTTACAATTCTCCTGGAGCTGAGCTAGCTTTTCGAATAGTCATACTTCACAGATATTGGACTATAGGCTGCATGGGAAAGGTAAGTTCAATAGATCCTCCTCATGCCACTTCATGTCATGGTATGGTCCTAATCCACCTCTTCTAGCTCCTCATGCTCCATGTCATAGAACATAGAAAAACTACAGCACAAACAGGCCCTTCAGCCCACTAGTTGCACCGATGATATCCATACCTACTAGGCTTACCTGTAACCCTCAATTCTATTAAGTTCCATGTACTCATCCAGAAGTCTCTTGAAAGACCCTATCGAATTTGCCTCTACCACCACCGACGGCAGCCGATTCCACTCTCCCACCACCTTCTGAGTAAAAAACTTACCCCTGATACCTCCTGTGTACCTACTCCCCAGCACCTTAAACCTGTGTCCTCTAGCAACCATTCCAGCCCTTGGAAAAAGCCTCTGAGAATCCACCCAATCTATACCTCTCAATATCTTATACACTTCTATCAGGTCACCTCTCATCCTTCATCTCTCTAAGGAGAAAAGACCGAGCTCCCTCAACCTATCCTCATAAGGCATGCCACCCAATCCAGGCAACATCCTTGTAAATCTCTTCTGCACCTTTTCAATAGCTTCCACATCCTTCCTGTAATGAGGCAACCAGTACTGAGCACAGTATTCCAAGAGAGGTCTGACTAGGGTCTTATAAAGCTGCAACATTATCTCCGACTCCTAAACTCAATCCCTCGATTGATGAAGGCCAGTATACTATATGCCTTCTTAACCACATCCTCTACCTGCGAGGCCGATTTAAGAGTCCTATGGATCCGGACCCCAAGGTCCTTCTGATCCTCTATACTGCTAAGAGTCTTACACTTGATATTATACTCCTTCATTCCTTTTGACCTGCAAAAATGGACCACTACACATTTATCCGGATTGAAGTCCATCTGTCACTTCTCCGCCCAGCCTTGCATCCTATCTATGTTACGCTGCAACCTCTGACATCCCTCCAAACTATCTACAACACCTCCAACCTTCCTGTCGTCAGCAAACTTACCAACCCATCCCTCCACTTCCTCATCCAGGTCATTTATGAAAATGACAAACAGCAAGGGTCCCAGAACAGATCACTGGGACACTCCACTGGTGACCAACCTCCATGCAGAAAAAGAGCCATCTACAACCACTCTCTGCCTTCGGCGGGCAAGTCAGTTCTGGATCCACAAGGTCCCATGCCCTCTCACTTTCTCAAGAAACCCTCCAATCCTCCAGAACCTCTCCCGTCTCCATCGACAACGCAAAGATCATTGCCAGAGGTTCAGCAATCTCTTCCCTGGCCTCCCACAGTAACTTGGTGTCAAGCTATGTAACATGGTGTCAAGCTATGGCACTTCTTTATCCACTCACCAACTCTATCATGAAAATAGGATGTATAGTCATACATTGATAACTTTCCACTTCTTTAAAAAACCTCCCTTTGCTAAATCATGAGTAGAAGGAACTACAAGCACCCTGAAACCCTTTATCTTGTGTAAATAAACATAATGCAATTGACAAAAGAGATGAGAAAGCTGTGAATCAAGTAATGTTTTCAACATTCTAGGTTTCCTGACAAGGATGCAGCATGAGGCTAATTCTCTCCCTTCCAAGCTCTTTGTTCTTCTGACTCCATTCTCCTGTGCTGCTCCTCCCCCAGGCTCTCCTTTCTGCTCAGGCTCCTCAGTCCCACCCTCTGCCGTATGTCTTGATCTGATCATCTCCCCCTCCTGCTTCGAGTCCCTCTTTCAAATCTTTCCCTTTGATCGAACTCCTGGCCTGTTCCAACAGCTCTGTCGTTGTCTCTCAGAGCACTTTGGGGCATTTTTAAAATGTAAAATACTAAACAAATACAAGTTATTCTTGACATTTTTTACGAACAAACTGTGCAGAAACTTTGCATTGCAAGCTTGAGGCTAGCACAATGCAACATAAATAATTTTGTTGATAAGCATTTCAAACCTTGAAAAGAGAAGGAATGAGAAACAGGGGGAGAGATTAAATATTGGAAATTACATCCCTTGTGTCTGGATTTGAGTTCCAGTTCTACTCTCCATAGAAAAAGAACAGTGTTGAAAACATATTCAACATGGTGAAAAAGTTAATAAAAAATACAAAATTGAACAGAATAAAAAATGAAATTCACATATTAATCAATAATGAAAGGTTTCATTTCTAAGTTGTTTGATGTTGTTAGTAAAGCTCTATTCACAGTGCAATGTACATCATCAATTTAAATGCCTTTGTTTTTATGGTTTAAGAAATGAAGGTTGTCAGAAAACCCTAGGGTTACAAATTAGGTTAGGAAACCATGTAATTGTGCAAAGGTAAGCTATTAAAACAATGCCTTAAAGCAATAAATCACAACATTGGAATAAAACTGTAAGCAATGTCTCATTTGAATGAGAGTTATAATAAAAAAATTTCTAAAATGCTGTAGCATTTCACAATCTTACATGTCCATCTGGATTTTCACCAAGCTGTGATGATTTGAAAGCCCATTAAAAATAGCTTGTGGGTCCCAAGCCTTGGTTTGTGACCTCACACTCAGGCTTACATGAAATTACACCAGCTTTTTATAACATCTGGTTCACAACATCTCAGAGTGTCTCGTGAACTGTAGTCTGCATGAGGGTATCTCTTGAAAGGTCAGTTCAAAAGGGTCTTTCTCATGCCTCTTGTGTCCGATTATACCTCTCCACCAATCCCCATGGCTCCTCTTTCCCCATCTATGCCAAACTATGGCTCTCCACTCATCTCAGTAGCTTCTCTTGCCCCCTAAGCCAAGTTCTGCCCTTCTACTCTCACCTCCATGGTCCAACATGTCAAGTTGTGATGCCTTGATACACTTTGATCCACAATACACAAAAGGCTTTAAAAATTGTCATTCATTCATAAATTTTCACCATGTTAAAGCAAAGTCTTTTTACTACAGAGCAATGAATGCTTTAATAGCTGAAACTGCAAGCACCAGAAACCTCATAACTTAGTATAATTAAACATTACACCACCGACAGCAGATATCGAAGAGCCAAAGGTATCCGTCAAGCGATATTTTCTCTGGGGCTCGACAGAACAATGGGTTTCTGGGCTCTCAGCTAAGCCTTAATGTGCATTCTTGGCTAAGAGCCTAAATATTAGAATACTAAATCACCTAAGCCACAGGGAAAACATTGCTTGACAGCTCTGGCTCTCTGAACCATGCTATCAATTGAACAATGTTCATTTATACAAGATAAAGAGGTTAGAAATGCTTTATGTTTCAGCTTTTGAACATTTCGGGCCTAATTCTCCCACCCTGATGCACACGTTTTTTGACGTGTCGGGTTAGGAGATGTGCATGTCGGCCATTTTGTGGGATGCATTGCATGCACGTCTCCCACAGGCAGAGAGCAGGTACAGTCAGGTCCATGCTGGAAACTGGCGGGAAGACGAGCTAAGTGATTTTAATTGATTTTTCATGTAATTTAAATGTCATTATTGGGCCCGGGACTGAATTCTCCAGGCCTGATAGCATCTCCCACCACACCAGGAGTATTTCACATATTTCCCCATATTTTGGGAACTAGCAGGAGACCCCACTGGAATGAAAGGTAGGCAATCAGGGCTCCCAGGGAGTCAGGTGATGAGGGGGTGATGCCCCCGGGCACTGCTCAAGGGGCAAAGTGCTAATGCCCACTTTGGCACTGCCCACCAGCCATCGGGCAATGCCAAGTGGGGACTAGGGAGTGGAGTTAAGGAGAAATCATTGGGGGTGAGGGTCCCACTGCCACTCTGCATTGGGATTGGTTGGGGCTGAAGGGAGGCAAGTGATGGAGGAGGGCTGGTGGTGGGGGTGTCTGTCTGCCAGGCGGGGTCTGCCTGTTGTGGGGGGTGGGGGGGCATTGGGGAGGGGTCTTCTTGCCAGGGGGATCTGCCTGCTGGAGGGGGTGGGGGGAGGCTGGGGGTTCCTGCCACGGGTGGGACCATGGCTGCTAGGACGGGGTGGGGGGGAGGGTGCTGGAGATCTGGGTGCTCCGGAATGCGGGTGGTCAGGCCTACTCTGAGAATGGTGGTATGGGCCACGATTGGGCTGTGGGGAAGGAGTTGTAGGGGCAGTACTGTTGGGGTCCCAGGTTGGCCAACAAACAAGAGGCTGACAGACTGGGGCCTCTGCGCATGTGCATCCCCTGAGCTTATGCGCAGTTTTCCCACCAATTTAGCACTTGGAATATTTTTGGGACAATCGGGTCCTTAGGATGTATGGATAATTGACTATTTTGGGCAGTACTAAAAAGAAATTTTTATTTCTGAAACTGGGAAGTGGGAAATGATTGTTTTATCTGCTTTTGACACATGCTGCTGTCACTAACTGTTCACTGCTTGTGTTCAATATATTGGGTGAATGGATATGGGGTGCCTAAGGTCAGTACAGGCCACATGAGGGGTTATAGGTGAGATGGGTGTGGACATGAGTGGGGTATGGAAAGTGTGTGGGGAGGAGCGAGTGAGCATTGAGGGTGAGGGCAGGCAGGGCCTTTCTGTTTTAATTTTAACTGGGGTGAAGTCACACAGCACAGAGGTGTGTCTTTTAATCAGCCTGCACCCGTATTCAGCGGCTCCAGCCCCATGGCTGCCTCCAAATTTTTTCCTGAGCTGGGCTGGTCCAACTGTAGCCCAAAACCATTGCCATCCACCCCTGCCCACAGCCCCAGCACCCCACCACCCTCTCCCCATCCCCACTCTGACCCCTGCCCAGAGGATGACAATCCTGCAATCCCATTCTTGGGAGAAAACGTCCTGAGGCTGGACAGGCAGTGTCTGGAATTGTTCCGATACCAGCTACCTGCCTTGGGAATGAAAATACAGACCAACATGATGTTTCTAAATTTGTTTGTTTGTGCAAACAAAATCATTCTGCTAATGACCCAGCCTCTGGAACGACAAAGGAATTCACTTCCATTTCCTATCTGATCACATTAAAAGCACAGTGCATTTAAAATGTGCCTTTTCCAATAAAAGGCACATGGCTGTGGGGCAATTGCCTGATGTGTTTGTGTTGTTCTTTCCATCTCAGTAAGTATGAACCTATTCTGAGTTAACCACATCCCTAATTGTAATGCAAAGAGGAATGGAGTTGAAAGGAAAGAATAAGTTTGCTCTTGTGTTTGGATTCATCTTTCCAAAGTCACAAGCTTGGCTGTTCATCTTGATAGGAAATGAGAGTGATCACACTCTACCTGGAGAAAGAGGTAAAGTAGGATTTTTCTTTGTCTGTGGCTAGTGGCATTTGCTACCAAATGGACTTTAACCTGGTGTTGTGAGACTTCTTACTGTGTTTACCCCAGTCCAACGCCGGCATCTCCACATCTTGTTCTTTGTCTACCAGCGGGAGGATAAATTAGAAAGGTCACTGATGGTTTGGTGGGTTTGGCTGTGAGTAGTACAGAACCCCTCCAGACCAGGAGACTTCCCCACTATTGCAGTCTGCACTGATTAGACAGGGTCACAGTGACACTTCAATGGCTACATTTAGCTCAGTGCTATCTACAAAATCAAAAGCGAGCTAACATTCCTGCTCATATGGGAATCAGGTGAGAGTAAAGATCCACTTAGTTGTGATGCACTTAGTTGTGAGTGGATACTCACTTTCTACTCTCATACAGGAAAATGGTTGCTTGTGAGAAGTACTATCAAAACACCAACCTTTGTTCAATAGTGTCTCAGTTACAGTGGGCTGTATGTTCACAAGGGGAGAGCAGGGCAGGACAGGGTGTCAAAACATTTCCAATTTTCAGCTTGCTGCAACATTTCACCAACTCTTCTTTGACAGCACCTCCCCGACCTGTGACCTCTACCATTTAGAAGGACAGGATAGAGGAAACATGGAAACTTCACCATCTCCCCCCACCCACCATGTCACAAACCATCCAGACCTGGAAATAGATTGCCGTTTCGTCGCTCTAAATTAAGACTCAGAATCCTGGAACTGCCTCCTTAACAGCACTGTGGGTATACCTATACCTCAGGAGCTGAAATGATCCCAAAAGTGATTCATCACCAGCTTCTCAAGGGCAACAAATGTTTTTTAAAAGTTTGTTTATTAGTAGGCTTACACTAACACTGCAATGAAGTTACTGTGAAAATCCCCCAGTGGCCACACTCAGATGCCTGTTTGAGAAAGGGAGAATTTAGCATGACCAATGCACCTAACCAGCACTGTTTTTCGGACAGTGGGAGGAAACCACAGGAAACCCACACAGACACAGGGAGAACGCGCAGACTCCACACATACTCAAGCCCGGAATCAAACCCAGGTCTCTGGCGCTGTGAGGCAGCAGTGCTAACCACTGTGCCACATTGGCTACCTTATCAATGATGCTGAAATCCAGTAAAGAATAAAAAAGTTACCGATCTCTTGAACATTTTGGGTACTGTTTCTGCTTCAAGTAAATTTGTTGAGAGAGAAAATGAAAGAAAGATCCAGACGCTGCTGAGACTGACTGTATGATTAGCACAGACTGATTTATTCTTGGTGTTAGTAATGTGAATTAAAATACACTTAAACAAAACTACCAGTTTGGATTGAATTATACCATCCTGTGGGAGATCAATCCAATCTCCAATGATCCTGGGACACCACTATATTTAAATCTGTTTACTTGAGCATATGTTTGCATAAATTAGCATACATAAACTCCTCGGATTCTTTCAGGTTTTAGAAGTGATGAAGAATGCAAAGCCCCGTTACTATAAATGTTGTGGAATAAAAGAAAGCCCATGACTGATGAGACAGTCCTTCGATGATTGAAATTTCAGTTGAAGAAGCATTTGACATTGGATTGCTTTGCGAGCTGGAATGAAGCGATGATGAATGCACAGGTCCACTGTCCCAACAGATTAGGCTGATTTTGTTAATGTCTTTGTTTTCTCTTCTACTTCATTAGGAGGAAGGCCTCCCTCCCTGAGGCTGTGCTTCCTCTTACACTCATTAACATTTAATACCTAGGCCTGGCTTAACTAGTTGCCTTGTTAGATGAATAGCTGGTTTGTTTTACCCCATTTTGTTTTCTGATCCTGGGATGGCAGCGGTTTTGTGGTATTGTCACTGGATAGTAATCTAGAGATCCAGGGTAATGCTCCAGGGACCCTGGTTCAAATCCCACCACGGCAGATGGAGACATTTGAATTCCACAGGAATCTGGAATTAATAGTTGGTAAATGACAAAACCGTTATCGATTGTTGTAAAAACCCATCTTGTTCACTAATGTCCTTTAGGGAAGGAAATCTGTTGTCCTTGTCTGGTCTGGCCTATATGTGACTTCAGACCCAAAACAATGTGGTTGGCTCTGAAATGTCCCCTCAGGGATGGGCAATAAATGTTGGCCCAGCCAGCGATACCCACATCCCATGAATAAAAAAAAATCTTGATAGTCCCTTTGCTTAGATTCTCAGTGATAAAATAAAATGCACAATTGCAAGAGCAGGTTAACATACAGGACAACTTTACAAGATCAAATATTATACATTACACACAGGAGTAGTGTGCCTCAGCAACACAAACAACAAACCACCTTTTCAGCTTCTATGTTTGTTGTTAGACATGAGTTGGATGCCATGGTAGGTGTACTGCTGGATCTTTCAGGCTGGTTTTTGCATCTGAAATCACATCCTATCATTCTCAATACCTCTATCAATGTGATATGTGGGCAAGTTTTAATAAGAGATTGGTAAAATTAACAGAAAATCCAAGGTGGTAATTATTTTAAACTGCTTATCACTAAAGTAAAAGAAAATACTGTAATTGCTGGAAATCTAAAGTAAAAATAAGAAGTGTTGGAAATACTCAACAGAACTTATTTTCCCTGGAGTGTAGAAGGCTGAGCAGTGATCTTACAGAGGTCTACAAAATAATGAAGGGCATAGATCAGCTAGATAGTCAACATCTTTTCCCAAAGGTAGGGGAGTCTAAAACTAGAGGGCATAGGTTTAAGGTGAGAGGGGAAAGATGCAAAAGGGTCCAGAGGGGCAATCTTTTTACACAGAGGGTGAGGAGTATCTGGAACAAGCTGCCAGAAATAGTACTAAAGGTGGGTAAAATTTGTCTTTTAAAAAACATTTAGACAATTACATGGGTAAGATGGGTATAGAGAGATATGGGCCAAATGCGGGCAATTCCGACTAACTTAGTGGTTAAAAAGAAGGGCGGCACGGACAAGTTGGCCAAAGGGCCTGTTTCCTTGCTGTAAACCTCTATGACTCTAGGTCTGGCAGCACCTGTGGATGGGAAATTTATCCCTGCCTCCTCAACCTCTATCTCTGCCTTACAAAGTAACAGAGTGACATATTAAAAGACATTGAGAGTTTAAATTATTCCGGGAGTTTATTGAACAATTAAAAAGCAAATAACTAGCCATCATACAAAACAAAAGTTTTATTTTTCAGTCTTTTATCTAACTCATAAATTGGCCTGTTATGCTTTTCACCAAACACATTTCTCAATCTGTGCATATCAGCCTTGGCTCAGTCAGTAATGATCTCACTTTTCAGTCAGAAGTTTGTGGATTCAGAGACATGAGAATATATTCTTGGATAGGCTCGACAGAAATCATTAATAAAATGGTTTAAAATGTATGAATATATCCAAATTCCCAATAATGTAAGGCATGCATTCCAATGACACCACCCCCCCCCCCAACTCTCCCTAACCAAATGCACAAAAAGTGATGAAAACCTCACAGACCCTAAAACTTGGCCAAGTAAAAAATGAAGTCAGTGAAAAAGCTGTTCTCAGATTGTCCAGATGCTTCTTTACAGCTGAAGAGTCATTTTGCACAATAGGTTTCTCACTAAAGCAGTCACAGCTTTTAGATTCACTTTTCTCCATGAGACAGTGCTGTCGATTCGGAATCCTCTAATAACCCTTTGTTTGCAGCAATGAAGTCTTCAGGTGAATTTTCAAGCCACAAACACATCAGCTTTGATGAGAGAGGTTTTAGGAGAAAAGCTGTGCTCTCCTGTCCCTCTGCACGCTGTCTGCATAAATGGTGACACGGGCCCAAAATCTGGCAAGATTTGGGAAATGAGAATCTTGCCAGCGAGATCTCATTTCCTGATTTTTCACATCCCTTACCTGTGACACAATGAGATTCCCACACGGAAAGGACAGAACCTCGTTTCAATACATTTACATGTCATTATCAGGCCTTCCCACAATATGGTATCCCCTCACTGAATGCCTCACCAATGTGATATCTACAACAAGCTTTTAAAAACCTGAAGCTCCTGGGGTGAGAATGACATGTCCAGGCACTGGCCCCTGCCCACAATCTCCTTCTCCTTTACAAGGGCCAAGCTGCCTTTAAGATGGGCAGCCTAGCTTTAACTGATACAAATGCTGCACATGTGGAAAATCTGAACTGGAAAGTAAATACATTTAAAATGCTGAGTGGGTCTGGCAGCACCCACCTCCAAGGGCTCTGTCCAGGACTGTGCATCCTTATTTTTCTATTTTACCTTTGGTGGGTGTTAGCTCCTCGCATCTTGTGGTTTCTCTGCAGAGATGTGCAGGCACTCAGCAACAGAGTGAGCCTGGGCAACACAAGGTGACATGCTGCCTGAATCAGGAGCAACAGGTCAGGGCTATCCACGGAGTCCCCCCTCCCCCATTTCCCAGGGTCCTCACATTCACAAGCCTGAGTGTCCAAGCTGACATAAAAATCAGGGAGGTAGCAGAGGTGTCCACTGGCCGGAAGCTGCTGGAGGAGAAATAGCTGGAGGTGATGGCTGAGTGGCATTATCACTAGACTATTAATCCAGAAACTGAGCTAATGTTCTAGGGACCCTGGTTCGAATCCCACCACGTTTGATGATGGAATTTGAATTCAGTAAAAAATATCAGGAATTAAGAATCTACTGATGACCATGAAACCATTGTCAATTGTCGGAAAGACCCATCTGATTCACTTCAGGAAAGGAAGTCTGACACCCTTAACTGGTCTGAATCACAGCAATGTAGTTGACTCTGAACTGCCCTTGGATAGCTAGGGATGGGCAATAAATTGCTGGCCAGCCAGCGATGCCCATGTCCATGAATGAATAGAAAATAAGCACAGCGCTGTTTCTGAGTTTGATGTTTCATTACCAGTCACTCACTGAACAATGGACAATTTCAAATCATTGCAACAGCTCAATTACTGAAACAATTGCATACAGGAGTGATGATAATAAATAACATTACTGCCTGAAATTAGCTTTGACTTTCTAATGGAAATTAATCCTGATAAACAAGTTGAGAATTTTTTTTCATGTAAATCACATTATTTTCTTATAGTCTTGAGTGCCTTAATTTGAATCAATGAACAGGCTAATACTTTTCTGAAATACATAATGTACTCCAATCCCAGGGTTTCTTGAATTTTTCCAGTTTGTTTCCCATTGACCATGAGGGAGCTCTGCCTGTGTTCATGCATAGGAAAGGTTATTTACAACAAAATTAATTCTTGCTGATTGTGCTAATGCCAGACTTCAGACTAGAATTTATGAACAGACTTCTAGCGCTCACACAAAGAGGACATTTTCTTTAAGGAATCTGTTTAACTCTGTTCACCTGGTAAAATCTGTGCAGATAGTCACTAAAAGAGTTCATGCCATCGAGCTAGTGAATGCCACTGTACCCATTCTCAATCTGCTTATCTAAGTGTCAAAGGTATCCATCTGAAACTGCTGGTCCCTGCTTTAAATATGTTCATCAGAATCTTATATTGGCAATTGCAACCTTGTAGGGGAAGCAATGGCCTAGTGGTATTATCACTGGATTATTAATCCAAATCTTCAGCTAATGTTCTGGAGACCCGGGTTCAAATCCTGCCATGATAGCTGATAGAATTTGAATTCAATAAGAAGTATTAGGAATTAAGAATCGATTGATGACCATGAAACCATCGTTGGTTGTTAGGAAAACCCGTCTGGTTCACTAATGCCCTTTAGGAAAGGAAATCTGCCATCCTTACCTGCTGTGGCCTACATGTAACTCTCAGAAGCCCTCTGAAATGGCCTAGTGAGCCATTCAGTTCAAAGGTAACTAGGGACTGGTAATAAATACTGGCCAGCCAGTGATGCCCATGTCCAACTAATGAATAAAAAAACCTGGTGCCATTCCCACCGAAGGTCTTCACCTGACAGGAGGAGGTTGCTTGGGACGTGAAGAAGCCCCAACATTCTTTCATGTGGCCAGGCGGAGCTGCAATTCTCCTGCAGGCCCCACAAAGGAGCACAAGGCCTTCCCCTGCTCTGGACTCTTCCTTATCCTCTCCCATAATTCCCTGGCCCATTCCTTGCTGCAGAAACGGCCCAAATTTCACAAGGTTGACAGTCACTTCCCAGCTGTTACAGGCAATGACAGATGGTAACAAAGCCCAGTTTAAATTAGTGTGGGCGTCCATGCTGACACAGGCAGAGTGAACAGTAACTGACTGTCACGCTTTCTCACTGGAAAGCCACTGGGACTTAAAACTCACTTTGCTGAGTTGTCGCTGGTATTATGTGCGGACAGTATTGAAACACTTGAATGTTAAGACAGTCTTGAGGTGGTTAATGAACAGACCTATACAGGAATGTGAAATATGCAATAATATTGTGAGGTACAACACAGCACAGCGTTATTGGCCTGCAGTTTTGTAATGTGAATGCTGGCACTGGTGATATTCTCTGTGGGGCCAGAACAGTGAGTTGAGCGCAGAAAGGATGGGAGCACATCTGGAGTTTTGCATGAACCTTTAACTTCAATGGGAATAAAAGATGGGAGAAATACAAAATAGTCTGTCTTTCACTCAGCCATGATCTACCCTTTTGTGTGTGATATCAGTGGCCTCCCCCTGCTCCTAAGCTGCATGTCCATATCAGTGTGCAGTTACAGTGACAGCTCAGTTCAAATAGAAGAGAATGTCACCCAATCGTTAAACACTTGGGAACCAAAACTGCTAACATGACTTTCTAGCCATTTGACTCTTTTGCTGAGGAACAGTTTTGGCTCTCTCTTTCATGCCTCTCCCAAGTGAGCATGGCTTCACTCTCATTCTCACGCAGCCACGCTGAAATTTTCACACTATCTTCTCAGTTACGCAGTCACACTCTTCAAAATTGCCTTTCGTCTGGGAACATCTCCAATTAACTTCATTTACAAGTTTAATTAATGCTGATCCCACAAGGTCATGTAATTAAGTTTTAAAATGTAGCTCCATTAATCTGCTGCTGCTTAAATACACTGAAAGGGTATAAGGAAGGAAAGAATGATCAGAGCGTGCTACTTCTCATGGGCTTTGTCACAATGTGATGACAGGAATCTGTTAGCATTCACATGCCAGGGCAAGTTTAGAACAGCAATCAAAGAACTTGTATTGACTCTATACAATGAACTGACAGATTCAGATGACAAGCGCCTATTTTGTGTTCCTATTACAGTGATTACTCAACACCTCGAAAAATTAACTTCTGCTCTGCTGCTCTCCTTTCACATTGAAGGGTTCACACCAGAAGAGGAATGATGGGTCAAATGGCCTTTGACACTGTAATTGCTATGATTCTATGGAGCATTATCTGCTTGCTGGGATATAATTCCACAGGTGAGAGCCTCCTCCTCCTCACCTGAGGTCCTGTCTAGGCACTGAGTGTTGGCAAGCGATTTGGCCATGATGAATCTTATCCATCCTCATCAAACAACCTCAGTTTGGATCGCAGCCTGGACCTGAAACCTTCCATTGCCCTTTGGAAAATACAAAGGCCATGTATGTCCGAGCCACAGTGACTTCCCAAAGCACAGGAGCTAAGAGGCTGCCAACATTAAGCAGCAGTGCTCCACACCCTCCCCTGTGCTGATGTCCTTTATTCTGTCAGGCTGGAACTCACTCAAATGGAGGAAGATTCTCAGGGAATCTGATCAGCTCATGGAATGACGGCACGTGGAATCCTGAGACAGGGAATAAAGAAAAAGCAAAATGCTGCAATTGCTGGAAATCTGAAATCAAAACAGAAAATGTTGGAAACAATCAACAGGTCCAGCAGCATCTGTGGAGAGAGAAACAAGAGTTCAGATTTTAGGCTGAGAAATTTTCATCGGAATGTTTTTCTTTCTCTTACTAAGCGTCAGACAGAATGAGAGATGATAGAAGATTTTCCATGGAAATGGTACGCATACCAATCCTGAAGAGGCTCCCAAGAGTCTTCAGTGGAGTGCCAGAGATAGTGAGGAAGCCTCTGATAAACACTTACTTGATATGATTTGATTCATTATTGTCACATGTACTGGGATACAGTGAAAAGTATTGTTTCCTGTGCACCATACAAACAAAGCATACCGTGTGTCGAGAAGGAAAGAAGTGCAGAATGTAGTGTTATAGTCAAAGGTAGGGTGTGGAGAAACATCAACTTAATGCAAGGTAGGTCAATCCAAAAGTCTGATTAGCAGCAGGGAAGAAGCTGTTCTTGAGTCAGTTGGTACGTGACCTCGGACTTCTGTATCTTTTTCCTGACGGAAGAAGGTGGAAGAGAGAATGTCCAGGGTGAATGGGGTCCTTAATTATGCTGGCTGCTTTGCCAAGGCAGCGGGAACTGATGACATTGTCAATGGATGGAAGGCTGGTTTGTGTGATGGACTAGGCTTCGTTCATTACCCTTTGTAGAGGACAGATTGGAGAAACTTGGTTTGTTCTCACTGGAGTGATAGAGGTTGAGGGGAGACCTGTTAAAATCTACAAGATTATGAAAAGCATGGACAGAATGGATAGTCAAAGGCTTTTTCTCAGGGTGGAAGAATCAATTGCCAGGGGGCATAGGTTTAAGATGTGAGGAAATGTATGAGGCAAATTTTTTACATAGAGAATAGTGGGTGCCTGGAACTCGTTGCCAGAGGAGGTAGTGGAAGCGGATATGATAGTGACTTTTAAGGGTTTGACAAGGATGGGAATAGAGAGATTTGGTCCCCAGAAGGGTTGGGAGTTTTAGTCAAGTTGGGCAGCATGGTCAGTGCAGGCTTTGAGGGCTGAAGGGCCTATCCCTGTGCTGTAATTTTTTTTGTTTTTTGTTCTTTCTATGGCGCATCTGTAAAAGTTGGTGAGAGTCAAAGCTGACATGTCAAATTTCCTTAGTCTTCTGAGAAAGTAGAGGTCTTGGTGGGCTTTCTTAACTATAGAATCAGCATGGGGGTAACAGGACAGGTTGTTGGTGATCTGGACACCTAAACATTTGAAACTCCTGACCATTTCTACTTTGTCCCCATTGATGTAGAGAGGGGCATGTTCTCTATTACTTCCTGAGGGCAATGACTATCTCCATCGTTTTGTTGACATTGAGGATGAGATTATTGTCATCATACCAGTTCACCGGATTCTCTATCTGATTCCTGTACTCTGTCTCATCTTTGTTTGGGTTCCAACCTACTACAGTGGTGCCATCGGCAAACTTGAAAATCGAGTTGGAGGGGAATTTGGCCACACAGTCACAGGTGCATAAGAGTATTGTAAGGGGCTGAGCACCCAGCCTTGTAGTGCACCAGTGTTGAAGGTGGTCATGGAGGAGGTGTTACTGCCTCTCCTAACTGATTGCAATCTGTGGGTTTGTAAGTTCAATATCCAGTTGCAGAGGGAGGTGCAGAGGGAGGCCACAGTGTTTGGAGATGAGTTTTGCAGGAATGACAATGTTGAAAGCTGAGCTATGGTCAATAAATAGGAGTCTGACATAGGTGCCTTTATTGTTTTGGTTCTCCAAGATTGAGGGCAGAGCCAGGGAAATGGCATCTACTGTGGACCTGTTACAGCGGTAGACAATATGTAGTGGATTCAGGCAATCCGGGAGGCCAGAATCGATTTGTGCCATGATTAACCTTTCAAAGCATTTCATAATGATGGATGTCAGAGGCACTGGACAATACCTATTAAGGCACACTGCCTGGCTTTTCTTTGACACCGGGACGATGGTCGTCTTCTTGAAGTAGATAGGGATCTCAGATTGGTGGAAAGAGTGGTTGAAGATGTCTGCGAATGCCAGCCCCCCTGTCCCACCCAGTTTGTCTGCGCAGGATCTGAATATCTGAGTGCTCGTCCAGGTACTCCATGCGGGCCAGTCGCTTTCTGTGGGTTGACTTTCGAGAAGGCTGCGCTGACATCTGCAATGGTGTCCTCAGATATAGGTTCAGCCAAGGCCTCCAGGGTGAGGGCATGTTCTGCTGACCTCTTGCTTAAAACAGGCATAGAATGCATTGAGCTCATCAGGGTGGGGTACATAGGAGCTGGTGATTTTACATGCTTTCATCTTGTAGCCTGTTATGTTTTGCAGACCTTGCCAGGAGACTGTGTGGCTAGCCTGGGACGCTAGCTTGATCTTTGGCATCTTTGATGGATTTCCTTAGATTGTATCTGGTGCACACCACAATCAAAATGCTGGCTGAGCTTTTCAGAGCCAATACAAAGGCTCCTCATTGAAAAATACTCAGAGGTAAAACCTGAGCGTTTCTGAGGTAATAAAGGAGCTTCGTAGTCCCCATGTGTTGCAATAATTATTTTTTGAATTAATTCTCAGGATGCGGGCATTGCTGCAAGGCTGGCATTTGTTTTCCATTCTAGTTACCCAGAGAAGGTTGTTCTGAACCTCACTGGAATGCTACCTTCTGTGTGATTCTTGTCATTTCTTTTCCATCAGTTTGATATAACTGAGGGACTTGCTTAAACACTTCAGAGGACAGATAAAAGTCAATCACGCTGGGTGTGGGACTGAGTCACCAAGAGGCCAGACTGGGTAAGGATGTCCACTTTACTTCCCAAGGGAGCATTTATGAACCAGATAGGTTCCTTCATTATTAGTCCCAGTATCCAGTGCAACGATATACCCATGACACTACTTAATTCAATGCTCCTCCCAAACATGGACAGCGGTCAAATCTAAAAGAAATTTGAGCTGTTTTTACTTTACTGAACTCCTTTCAGTCTTCAACATACACGTCTTATAGATTTTTTTATTCATTCATGGGATATGAATGTCGCTGTCTGGCCAGTATTTATTGCCCACTCCTGGTTGCCCTTGAGAAGGTGGTGGTAAGCTGTCTTCTTTGCGATTGGTACAACTGAGTGGCTTGCTAGGCCACTTCAAAGGGCCAGCAACGTTGCTGTGGGTCTGGAGTCACACGTAGGCCAGACCAGGTAAAGATGGCAGATTTCCTTCCCTAGAGGACATTAATGAAGCAGATGGGTTTTTCTGACAATTGACAATAGTTTCACGGTCATCAGTAGTTTCTTAATTCCAGATATTTTTTATTGAATTCAAATCCACCATCTGGCAGACTTTGAACCCCACAATGTGAGTTGAGTTTCTGAATTAATAGCCTAGCAATAACACCACTAGGCCATTGTGTCTCCTGAAATGATGGCATGGACAAACATAAACTTAAATCCCTGCAAACAACCCGTTGGGCTGATACTACATACCTCCCCCCTTGGCATTTCTTAAAGTGCTTTCGTACAAACATTTGTGCGACACCAGTTCTGTACAGCATTCCATTCCATCGCATCTTGCAGTATAGAAAGCACCACAGTGCTTACATGCATTAACATTACAAGTAGAGAGCTGCAGGTTTTAGCTCTCTGAAGCAGCCCGGGCTTCTGTGAGTGTCAATGTTTCTCTCTCCTCGGGCTGGAGACATGGAGCGCTCCTTCGACAAAAGCGAAGAGCTTTTGAAAGAGTGAGAAATGGCTGGTGGGAGAAGTGTTTCAGGTGGAGGGATGCAACAAGCTCAATAAGAAGTATTGGTGTTCACACATTGGTTGCTTTCCCTCCTTCTCAAACAAACCTGCTCCTTAAATATTGTGTAGCTCAGTCAATGAGCATCGCTCTCCTGCCTCCTGCAGCAGCTTTTGTATTCTATCGAAGGCTCCTATATTCCAGTGGGTTTTTTTGATGTATTTAATTCAGCTGGTATCGTCAGCTGATGTTTCACTTCACTGTGCCTAGTCTGTTATTTCAAAATCGATAAAAGCTTTTAATCAGGAAGAACATTCAATAACTGTGTGACAGATTTTCCATGATAGCTACAGTACGTGGGCAAAACTTAATTTCGGTGCTAGCACAATGGTGCAAACATGGTAATGCTGGAGTGTTACAATCTTTCAATAGCTTTATTTGGGGAGCTGAGTTTTTATGCTGGATTTGCTATTTCACACTGCAGAGTCCACTCTTTGCTCCATACGTGGTTTTAGCTCTCACTGAGGGGGCAGTTTTAAGTTGAAGTTTATTTATTAGTGTCACATTAGGCTTACATTAACATTGCAATGAAGTTACTGTGAAAATCCCCTAGTCGCCACATCCCCCATCCCCTCCACTTCACACCTTCTTCATTCCCCACCCCCTCCACACCCCACCCTTCCACCCCCTCTCCTCTCTCCCCCACCCCCTCTCCTCTCTCTTCTCCCCCATCATCACATCCCCACCAGCCAGCCCACAGGGAAAGAGGAGCTAAATCAAGCCCATCCCCCCCCCAACACACACCCCTTCCATCAGCCATAATAATGCAACAGTCTCATTCACTTGCTTGTCCTTTTATGTGTCTCCCCCTCCTCCCCTCCCCTCTCCATATGCAAGGATTGGCTTTTGCATGATATTCCCTGGCATGTTAAACAGCTTGCTTTAAAAAAGTCTGGTGCCAGCTGTGTAGGCTGGCCCTCCAGGTGCCTTTGAACTTTTGTTTCATGTGATGATAAGGCAGTGGAATTGGTCTCGAACAATAGCAACCTGAAAGGATACTTTACATTCCAGCTGTCCATTGCAGTCTATGGGAATAGAGTTAGCCGGGCTGTGATAGGGGCTTTTTCCCCATTTTGTGTTACACCCTTACACTTTCTTTCAGATTTCCATTGTGTAACATTATTGGTGATTTGGGATTGAAGGATAGGTCTGGCCATTCTGCCAGCTATATGGAAATAGCTGAAAGCTTTTCCATCACAGAATACAGTTCCACCAATTTGCAGCTTTGTACATTTCTCTTCAATTCTCTGCCCTGTGATTGCTAATGCACTGACTTTAGCAGGCATTTGGATCCCAGAGATCTTGCTCAGCTCACGGCCATGCAATCATTCACAGTAAAGACTTTTGTGGTCAAATTTTCCAGCCCTTTCCACTGCAGGCTCTTCCAGTCCTGTTGAAAGTGACTCTCTCCATCTGTGGGGATGGCAGTGTCCCAGGGAGTTCCAGAATAGCCATCTTGGGTACAGGGGTCGGGAGGGTCACTTGAAGGCCTTCATTTCAGGGCACCCCTGCTTTAAAGAGGTTGTGAAGGCTGCGATGCACACAGAACTTCTCATCTCCTCCATCCTGGGTTCTTGTCCATATCGCAGCTGAGGGAGTGCTCTTCCTTAGTGAGGGCAGGCAAGAGAGTGGGAGGGATATAGCACTGTCATTCTTACAGCCCACAGGAATGAGACACTAGACGAACATCTCCCCCAATGATGACATGAACAGACAGAGTGGAGGCTTTGAATGAAGTGAAATTTATTGAGAAACATTCAGATCAGAATGATGACCTTACTGCAACAGTGTTATGAATGCCTGTGCCCACTAAGTGCTTATCGTTTCTTAATCTTCCTAACCCTCCCACTACATCTGGGTGTCTCCCCAGGATCCACAGCTGAGGTTGAGGCAGCCTGCTGAATTCCATACCCTTTTGCCTACTGTGGGAGGGAGGGGAGTGGGGGGCGGTGCCTAGTACCTGGCATTGGCAGAAGCCAATGTGGCTCAGTGAGAGAAAGGGTTTGTGCTAGGGGGTCTAGTGGGAGACGGGAGTGTGGTTCACTTACCATGGCTTAGCAAAAAGATTATTCATCTTCTTCCAACACTGCTGACCTGTCCTCTTCTGGAGTGCATTGGCACTGACCAGGGCTGCCAATCCATTCCAGGCAGGGGAGGGGGGTCACACTGCTGGGCAGCTGTCTCCGGAGCGGAGGTGAAGTGGTTCCCTCCTCTGTGCCACTGCATCAAGCAGTCTGATGAGGGCACCCTCTGTGGAGTGCAGTGTTGGCTTCATGTCCCCATCCCCTGTGTACAAGAATTGACCAATCCATGAGTGTTACCAAAACATAATTCAAATGTCAATGTAGATCTCGTCAGTCAACTATTCCACCTCCCATCATTTTTGTTATTCATTTATGGGGTACTGGTGTAGGTAGCTGGGCCACCATTTATTGCACATCCCTAAATCAGTTTCCCTCAATCTGGATGGCCATAAAACATTAGACAAGGGTCGTGGGTGGAGAGGGGGACTGGTGGTGTTGAGATGACAGCGCGGCTCGTCGGGCCGAAGGGCCTGTTTCCCAGGCTGTTTTTGTTCTTTGGTCCTAATTGCCCTCCATTTCAAAGGGCATTGGAGAGTCAACCACATTGTAATGGGTCATGAAGGCCAGACCAGGTAAGGACAACAGATTTCCTTCCCTAAAGGGCATTAGTGATCCAGGTGGGTTTTTACAACAATTGACAATGGTTTCATGGCCATCATTAGACTTTTAATTCCAGATTTTTAATTGAAATTTCACCATCTGCCATGTCGGGATTCTGAAACCAGGTCCCCCAGATCTTGCTCTGATTCTCTGTAGACTATTAGTTCAGTGGCAATATCACTGCGCCACTGTCTCCCCAGTAAAAATTCTGACAACACCAGGCTTAAGTCCAACCGATTTATTTGATAGTAAACTCACAAGCTTTCGAAGTTAACCTCTTCGTCAAGTGAATGGAGAGTTCTGGCCTCAGACAGAGCATAGGCCAGAACTCTCCATTCACCTGACGAAGGGACTAACCCTGAAAGCTGGTGAGTTTACTATCAAATAAATCGGTTGGACTTAAACCTGGTGTTGTCAGACTTTTTACTGTGTTTACCCCAGTCCAACGCTGGCATATCCACATCGTGACCACTGTCTCCCCACATGGAAGGAGACAGTCTGGAATTTGTTGAACATTTCCCATATCTTGGCAGTCATCCTCCTCAAAAGGCCCATGGATGAGGAGATCCAACACAGCATTAGCTGTGGCAGCTCAGCCTTCTAAAAACTATGCTGGTGAGTATTTGACAACAAAGACCTCCTCAAGTCAACAAAAGATCTGCT
The DNA here is from genome assembly GCF_965287045.1 of Carcharhinus amblyrhynchos. Taxonomy (NCBI): domain Eukaryota; kingdom Metazoa; phylum Chordata; class Chondrichthyes; order Carcharhiniformes; family Carcharhinidae; genus Carcharhinus; species Carcharhinus amblyrhynchos. Next base: position 35,807,343 of record NC_137346.1, on the reverse strand, counting down.
GTGCAGAGCACCACACTGCTGTACTGCAGTCAGACTCAAAATGTGTAACAGCAACACAAAATAGAAGTTCTATCAGCAAAGCTTCTGCCACATCCTCCATACTAGGTGGGAGGAATCATTAAACAAACTCTAATGTCAGCTCCAAAAGCATCCAGGCAAAGCTCCTGGAAATTCAACTTTGATGGACTGGACACAGTGTCCAGATGGCTGAGAAAGATCTTCCCTAGCAGGCCCTGTTTTCTCAACTTTCAAGTGACCAACATTCCCAGAAAGGCTAAAGAAAATGCCATGTGGACTCTCTGAGGCTCTCCCTGAAACATGGCAGAATTACAATTCATGGGTGTTACCAATTGTTCAAATTGGCAACAACTTGTCCATCAAGCTTCATCACGCTTTGAGTCACAATGTTTCAGTGACAGGGCAGAGCGGTGGTAGAGAAGGAAAGAAAAACAAATCAATTCCAGCGCTTCAGATCACATCATCTAACGGGACAAACTGCCCCATGTGCTCAAAGACCAGTGGGTCAGGAATCCACCTGTTCAGTCACATGAAGGCTCACAACAGAAACACATAACCCAAACTGGACATCATCCTCAAATTGAGTCAACGATGAAGAAAGGACCATGTAACTGGGAGCTTTGTTGAAATTTCTGAAACAAGGTTTACACGGAGTTTAGCTAATAGTTTATCAGAAAGATCGCTCTGTCTACTGGGAAGCCTCGTAGTGTAGGTTTTGTGTATATAATAAGCTGATATTGTTGTATCACAATGTTAAACCATTCAAAAGATAGGCTAAGTCCTAGAAAAGCTTATTTAGATAAGAAAACTAACTTAAAAATATACAAGATTTGGTGTGATACTGAGTCATAGAGAAAAGATACTTTCTTATTCACTTTGCTTATTATTTGGGTCCCTCTAGGGAGCACTTGTTAGTTTTATTTATTTGATGACACTGGGTGCCTCAGTGCCTCTAGACTTTTGTAAGGAGAGGCATACAGAACATTTAGTTAATTAGTCATGATAGGTGCTGTCAATTGATTAATCCTTATTATATGCTGTTAATTAGTCTCAGCGTGTTGAGATTTGGTACTGAAGCGTAGGAAGGTTTGACTGGTCTCAGGAGCTTTCCTACAGGGGCCTAACTGCGAGCTAGCGAGTTAGGCGGACTTGTTCACATTGTACAGTCTTAATGTTTTATTTCATCGACAAAGTCACAATGATAACTGAGTCCCATTGTAAGCAGTGCAATAACTGATCTAGCCTTGCTCTAACAAATCATCACAGAGGTGTAACAAACAGGTATATCAAATGTGTAGAAATAAATTCAGAGTGACACATTAACAAAAACCATTAAAAAATGGATGTATAAAATCAAGTGAAACAAATGGTAAAAAAGCTGCAAAGTGTGTCACTGCAAGTGTAGTAATTGGGTTTAACAGAGAGGTGTGCCAGTTGGGTTTAGTGAATGCAAGTCACAGTGCTCTGAAATTTATGATTCCTGTTCAGATGTTGAAAGATTGAGTCGCAGTCCCCTGATCACCATCATAATTCTTTTAATTGTCAATTCATCGCCTCCTTCAATTTTGTTGAAGCTGCCTTAGCGCCACACTTATCAGACCGAGCTTAGTGAGTGGAACTGGAGGTGACAGTAAAATGATAATTAGCTTTTTTTTTGCTTAGTTAGCATTGCGAGCTTCAAACATTCTCCATCTTCAACTCTTACTGTGTCGCTAAGGCTGGCCGAACATTGTTAAAGAATTGATATGGAACGTGGATAGTTTAAAAAGAGAGAAGTTACTGTGCCAGTTAGGAATTTCTAAAAGACTCAAATCAGAGGTGGAGAGGGCAGAGAAAGAGCAGTCTAGATTTTGTAGCCAAAATGAGGGGCTAAAGCAATAGGGAATTCATCAAACTATTACTCCCAACAGGTTAACAATACAATTTAGCAGGTCCTAACTGAGGAAGTAGCTGCCCTAGAAACATACCTTTCTTTCTTCATTATCATCAACATTTTCTTAGCTGATTTTAGAAATCCTTACCTCCAGTTCAAAGGTGACCATTTACTTGTCTAAAGAGCTCAAAGGGATAGTTAACATTTTGAGTAGTTCCACTGGTTTAAATTGAGTGGATGAAGTGTCATGAAGCTAGAAATTACTATTGCTGCTACGATTGAGCAACGTCAAGAACAACAGGAACCTGCATTAGTAAAGTTGCTTCATTGCAGTAAAACATCCCCTGGGGTTTTCACAGGATCATTTCCAAATTAATCTCCTCACTAAGCCACTGAGGAAATGTCGGACAACCAAAATCTGGCTTTAAGCTTTAAGCTGCGGCTTAAAGGGGGAGACGGAGCTGGAGAGTTTTAGGGAGGGAGTTCCAGAGATTGGAACATAGACAGTTGTAGGCTTGGCCACCAACAGTGGAGGAATTGAAATCCGGAATATATGTGAGACCAGGATTGGAGAAGGGCAGGGATCCAGAGGACTGGAATAGATTACAGATATACGATGGAGCAAAACCACAGGGGAATGTGAAAACAAGCCTAGATATTTTATAAGTGAGGCTTTGCCCAGATAGACAAGAAGATAAAGCAAGTCAGTGAGAACAAGGATATTGAGTGAACCAAACTTGGTGCGAGTTAGGATATGAGCAGTAGAGCCTGATAAGCTCAGGTTTATGGAGAAAAAATCTTTGTCCCTGTGCACCATTGTAACGCAGGCATTGCTTATTTAAAATGAACTGGTCGCAATCAATGTTAAAATAAAAGGCAAACAAATACCATCCAGCAGACGGTAGCCTAGTTCACTGAGCTTGTAATCCACAGGCTTGATCTAATAACCCAGAGAGAGCGAAATGCACTTTGAGAATTTGAATTCACTTAAAATAATTCTGGAAATAAAAAGCTGTAATAGTGGCTTTGAAGCTGCAGGATTGCCGTAAAAGTCCAAGTGGTTCACTACTGTCCTTTAGGGAAGGAAACTTATTATCATTACCCGGTCTGACCTCCATGTCACACTTCAATGTGCTCGATTCTTATTGCCTTCTGAAGTGGCCTTGCATAGAATTCAGTTGTATTAAACTTTTTCAGGGCAATTAGTAATGGGCAATAAATGTTGGTTGTGCTGGTAACGCCCACACCCTGAGCGTGAATAAAACAACATTCTGAAATCTAACATCAGTAGGAGTTAACGGCTCCTTGATCAGACTGCTGCAGTGTTTTATCGTACCCCCAGGGCTGCCAGTTAGGGTTTAGAAGCAGTTACCGCATCATGGGTTGGCATCAATGAGCAGTCGCCCACACTGACAGATGGTAAGATTATCGCCAACGTACAAGGGTAATGAGAGTCCTAATGACAAGCCACTTTGAGAATACCAGCCATGCTCATGAGACCTGTTGGTGATGGAGAGAATTTTATATATCTGTGCTTCAGTGTGCCAAATAATGAAACCACGGGTATATCCAGTTTAACACCAACATTTATCACAATTAGCAAAGGTCAGCAGGTTGATTCACCAGGTTCTGATCTAATGGGCCTGATGATTGTTTGTTAATGTCATTATCATATTATGTGACTATTTTTGGGATCCTAAAGTTGTGCATTCTACCCTTCCCATTCTCATTGTGGAGTGGACCCGATAGCACTAGCAACAAAGAGGGACCAATTGTTTAAAGGCTGCAGTTGCAACAATTATGCTGTGACCATGCAAGCTGCCTGATAGCTGGAGAACGTCCATTCAGGTCATACTTGGTCCAGTTGCAGCCTTGGTTACGGTGCATCTCCACTGCCCCTAGTGGTGTGAGCATGTCTTGAAGCAATTTTCCCTGTGCTTCTAACAGCAGCAAAGCACTTTCTCTCCAACACAGTGACTAAAGTGGCACTGGTGACAGTGTTATAATGTTAATGCAACATTAGTCAGAAAGCTTTTAGGCTGATAATAAATTATTATATTTTACCGCAAGGTTTATGGCACGAAGGGTAATTAATCGTTGAAACTCAGATAATGACCTTCTCTTGATCTTTTGGAGAATCTTGTGCCCTTCAAAGGTGAGTGTTGTCGGTACAGGGCAGCGGAACCTTCCTTCATCAAATGTTAGTGTCAATCACTCTGGGACCAATCGCAGCATAGGCCAGATTCAGAACAAAGCCCCTCCAGAAGACTATATTGCACAAATCCAGTTCCCATGCCAACAATCCTTGTGACCTTTTTAAGTGAGTGCCAATTTTTGTTCAATTTGTGACAATTTGAACTATAAAGCCACACCACTGAGAAATCAAGTATGCCTTAGATGTATGAAAACCAGCAGGGAGAAACTTCAGAACGATTAACCTGAGTTGGATTAAATCCAGATTCCAATTTTAAAGGTGGATGTCTATCAGGACAACATAAAATCGCTTCATGTGTTGAGAAAAGCTTACATACCATAGGTCTATATTTTCCTATTCACTCCCTGCCTCAGGTTTACATTCTTACAGAAATATACTCACTCGGGTTAAACATCAGAATTCCCGTTGAAACCTTGAGGATTCTTAAGGGGCTTTACAGGATCATCATCATAGAATTTAAGAACCCCACAGTGCAGAAAGAGGCCCTTCGGCCCATCGAGTCTGTACCAAACACAATCCCACCCAGGCCCCACCCCCATATCCCTACACATTATACCACTAATCCCTCTAACCTATGCATCCCTGGACACTAAGGGGGCAATTTCTTAGCATGGCCAATCAACCTAACCCACACACCTTTGGACTGTGGGAGAAACCGGAGTACCGGGAGGAAACCCACACAGACACAAGGACAATGTGCAAACTCCACACAGTGACCTGAGTCGGAAATCAAACCCAGACCCTGGAGCTGTGAAGCAGCAGTGCTAACCACTGTGCTACCGTGCCACCCCGATAAATGCTGAGAGGATGTTTCTTTTCATGGGAGAGTGTAGGACCAGAGGGCATAGTCTCAGAATAAAGGGGGACCAATTTAAGGCTGAGGCGAGGAGGAATTTCTTCTCTCAGAGCATTGCTGGTCTTTGGAACTCCGTGCCACACAGAGCTGGGGGGGGGGGGGGTGTGTGGAATAGATCTACCCCCCCCTTGTGTATATTTAGAATTCTTTTGAATTCCCCCCTTCCTCCAGTTACCCCCTGTGCCAGTCTACCACCAGCCGATTGCCTCCTGCAGAGTTCCCTTCCTCCCACCCCCAGAGAGTTCCCATTCCCTCCCTGTCATGGCTCCACCCCAATAGGCCCCACCCTCACTAGGCCACACCCCCTTGGCATGCCCCTGGAACAGTTATGGTGGGCACTGTCAGGGTGCCAGGTGGACATTGCCAGGCTGGTACTATTCCATGAGCACTGTCCAGCCTTGCCCATGACCACTTGGGCTTCAATGGCCTCTGATCGCTAGACATTATCAGGCGCCTTTCTTGTTTTTCACCTCTCACCCAATTGTCCCACCCCACCTTGCCAAAAATCAGGCAGCAAGAGGTTGTAAGGTTGGTTCCAGGAGAGATACGATGACAATAGAAAGTGAGAAACTGTACCCATTGGTAAGAACATTAACTTAAATTAACTAGCAAAAGAAGCAACATCGACATGATTATAAGAACATAAGAACTAATAGCAGGACTAGGCCATTCAGCCTCTCAAGCCTGATCTGCCGGTCAATAAGATAATAACTGATTTGATTGTGGCCTTAACTCCACTTTCAGGCCTGCTGCTCTCTATAATCATTGACTTCTCTGTAGGTTAAAAATCAGACTAACCCAGCCTTGAATATATTCAATATCTCAACCACCACCACTAGTGCCTGGGACAGAGAATTCCAAAGATTAACCATACTCTGAGGGATGGAGTTCTTCCATATGTCCACTTAAAATGGGACACCCTTACTTTGAAACTGTGTCCCCTGTGTGTTAGATTTCTCCACAAGGGGAAACATCATCTCAGCATTTATCCTGTCAAGCCCCCTCAGAAATTTTATAGGTTTCAATAAGATCGCCTCTCAGTCTTTGAAACTCCAATGAGTGTAGGCCCAATCTGTTCAACCTTTCCTCCTAAGACAGCCCCTTCATCCCAGGAATCAGTCTAGTGAACTTTCTCCGAACTGCCTCCAAGGAAAGCAGATCCCTCATTGACTATCCCTGCTCTACAGTGAATCAGGGAAGTGTTTGGGTTTGAAAGTCCTGCAGTATGTTGGAGGAAGTGAAGACGGACAGTGAAGAATCCCGGTGTCAGGAAAGATTTGTTTTCCAGCCAGTGAGAATGCCGGGAGCAGCAACGTGCAAAATGTCGACTTTAGTGGATTGCATTTCTGCTGATGGGGTACAGAATACAGTTAAAAAAACACACACAGATGGCTATCCCGGGATAAAGAAAAGTGAAGAGTGCTTCTATATAATATGATTTATGCTGACTGACTTACATCCTTATTAAGTATTCACTGTTTAAATATCAGCCTGGTACAACTTCAAAGCAATTCCAACAATAGTTACAGTGCACGGTAATTGGATATGGCATTTGCCAACCTGAGTTTCTCATGATTCTTCTTACATTTCCCATAGGAATGAAAGTCAATAGCCTCTTGGTTATAAAAATTGTTACTTTATTCTGATTGATATTAATGATCGTGTCCAACTGCTAGAAGTAAATTAACTACATCAAGACACCTGATCAAGGAGACCCGGAGAAATCTAAAATATCGGACTTCAATTACAAAGTGACTAGATGTGAGACTGCACTGCTGTTTAATAAAGGAGAACTGTCTTATTCACCCTGCTTGGTTATTAGGTATGTTAGGGTTCAATAGAAATGTAGGAAGTTTCAGGAATGAGAATAACCATTAGCCTCAGTAAGCCCATCACCTTCATGGCAAATCCCAGCCCCACTAAGCACTGCCTCAGGATATTCTGGATGACCAGTCCACTCACGGTGACAGCGAGATTCCCCTTGAATCCATTTGTAAATTTAATATTTGAAGATTAAATAAAGCTCCCCATGCTTTAACTGAATGAAAATTCTCCATGTTGATCTGTTCTCCAACACATTTCCAGTTGGCTGTCTGTCAGAACACATACTGACCGTACCATTCTCAGACACGGGAATCTGATGACAGCTAGTTAGAATCATCCACTGGCCGCATTCTCAGGCTGTTTGTCCAACACCCACCTTTGGGTGAACCACAGTTATCTCCATTCGCCGTGAACATTGCCTTTGTCCCCCAACCACAAACTCTACACCAACTTCCCTCCTCTTCCTAGTCAGCATCTCAGGTCAAGAAGACCAATAACCTTGGCATTTGATCGGTACCTCAGCTTAAGTCATAAACTCATTCTAAAAGCCAGCCCCATAACATCTACACTTTCCTCACTCTTTCTGCTGTTGAAACAGTCACCTAACACAACAGGGGAGGCAATGGCCTAATGGTAATGTCGCTAAAATATTAATCCAAAAACTCAGCTAATGTTGTGACAGATGGTGGAATTTGAATTCAATAAAATATCTGGAATTAAGAATCACTGATGACAATGAAACCATTGTTGATTTTTGGTTCACTAATGTCCTTTAGGGAAGGGAATCTGCCGTCCTTACCTGCTCTGGCCTACGGTAATGTGGACTCGTAACTGTCCTCTAAGGGCAATAAATGCCGGCCAGCCAGCCGTGTCCATGTCACAGGAATGAGTCAACAAAAACAGACATAACATAAGAACATAAGAAATAGGAGCAGGAGTAGGCCATCTAGCCCTTCGAGCCTGCCCCGCCATTCAATAAGATCATGGCTGATCTGAAGTGGCTCAGTTCCACTTTCCCGCTTTCTCCCCATAACCCTTAATCCCCTCTCTTATCAAAAACCCATCAACCCGCTTCTTAAAAATATTTAGCGAGGTAGCCTCCACCACTTCAACGGGCAGAGAATTCCAGAGATTCACCACCCTTTGAGTGAAGAAGTTCCTCCTCAACTCCGTTCTAAACCGCCCCCCCTTTATCTTGAGGCTGTGCCCCCTAGTCCTATTATCCTTTCTGTGCGGGAAGAGTCTCTCCACCTCTATCCCATCCGTCCCATTCATCATCTTATACGTCTCAATGAGATCTCCCCTCATTCTTCTAAACTCTAACGAGTACAAGCCTAGTTTATTCAGCCTCTCCTCATAGCTCAACCCCCTCAACTCCGGCATCAGCCTAGTAAACCTCCTCTGCACTCCCTCCAAGGCCAAAATATCCTTGCGTAAGTACGGCGCCCAAAACTGCACACAGTACTCCAGCTGCGGCCTCACCAATGCCCTATACAGCCGCAGCAAGACCTCCCTACTTTTATATTCAATCCCCCTCGCTATGAAGGCCAGCATCCCATTTGCCTTCCTGACCACCTGCTGCACCTGCAAGCTGGGTTTTTGCGACTCATGCACAAGGACCCCGAGGTCCCTCTGCACCGTCGCCTGCTGCAGTTTTTCGCCACGTAAGTGATAATCCTTCCTACCATTACTCCTACCAAAGTGGACCACCTCGCACTTGCCAACATTAAATTCCATTTGCCATTTCCTGGCCCATTCGCCCAGCCTATCTCGATCCTTCTGTAGACTCTCCACACCCTCCGCACAATTTGCCTTTCCTCCAATCTTGGTGTCATCAGCAAATTTCGACACCCTACACTCGGTTCCCTCCTCCAGATCATCTATATAAATGGTAAATAGCTGAGGCCCCAGCACCGACCCCTGAGGCACTCCACTAGTCACCATCCGCCAATCCGAATAGCACCCATTGACCCCCACTCTCTGCCTCCTATTTGACAACCAATCCTCTATCCACGCTAACACCCTACCCTCAACTCCCTGTCCCATGACCTTCCGCAATAACCTCCTGTGAGGTACCTTGTCAAACGCCTTCTGAAAATCCAGAAAGACCACATCCACCGGCTCTCCTCTATCCACCGCCCGAGACACATCCTCATAGAACTCCAATAAGTTTGTCAGACACGACTTCCCCTTAATGAAACCGTGCTGCGTCTGCTCTATCAAGCAATTCCCCTCAAGATGCCTCGCTATTTCCTCCTTGATGATGGATTCTAACATTTTACCAACAACAGACGTTAAACTAACCGGCCTATAATTCCCTGCCTTTTGCCTGGCACCCTTCTTAAACAACGCTGTCCAGACATGACTATTCCAATACTGACATCCTATCCGACTAGCTCCATAAGCTTCAATCCATCCAAAACACTGCTTTTGCATTCTACTCTGGACCAACTTCTGTGCAGCCACCATCTTGGCCCCTGTCGACTTAAATTGGTTTTAACACCTGCAATACCTCAAACATTAAATTCACATCTTCAAATTTAAATCCTTTCATGGCCTTGCTTTCCCATATCTCGCTAACCTCAACTAGCCTTGCAAGCTAGCTGCTTCTGAACTCTCCATCCCGCTAATTGTGGCATTTTGTGCTGGTTCCTTTCTTAATACATAATTGGCAGACATGCTAACAGCTAGTTCGGCCCGAGGTTTAAAGGTAGGAATTCCAACCACCTCACCTCCACCCTGTGCTCCTTTCTGAAACTCCCTCCAATCCACCGCTTAAACTGTAGTGTGCTAGTCTGTAATGTGCTGGTCTGTAATGTGCTGGTCTGTAAGGTGCTGGTCTGTAGCATGCTGGTCTGTAATGTGCTGGTCTGTAGCGTGCTGGTCTGAAATGTGCTGGTCTGTAGCGTGCTGGTCTGTAATGTGCTGGTCTGTAATGTGCTGGTCTGTAGCGTGCTGGTCTGAAATGTGCTGGTCTGTAGCGTGCTGGTCTGTAGCGTGCTAGTCTGTAATGTGCTGGTCTGTAATGTGCTGGTCTGTAGCGTGCTGGTCTGTAATGTGCTGGTCTGTAGTGTGCTGGTCTGTAGCGTGCTGGTCTGAAATGTGCTGGTCTGTAGCGTGCTGGTCTGTAAGGTGCTGGCCTTACAGACCAGCATACTACAAACCAGCACGCTACAGACCAGACTGGTCTCTAGTGTGCGGGTCTGTAATATGCCAGTCTGTAGTATGCTGGCCTGTAGTGTGCTGGCCTGTAGTATGCTGGTGTGTAATGTGCTGATCTGTAATGTGCTGGTCTGCAGTGCACTGGTTTTAGCATGCTGGTCTGTAATGTGCTCGTCTGTAGTGTGCTGGTCTGTTGCGTGCTGGCCTGTTGCGTGCTGGTCTGTAATGCACTGGTCTGTAATGTACTGGTCTGTAGCGTACTGGTCTGTAGCGTGCTGGTCCTTAGTGTGCTGGTCTCTAGTGTGCTGGTCTCTCGTGTGCGGGTCTGTAATATGCCAGTCTGTAGTGTGCTGGTCTGTAATGTGTTGGTCTCTAGTATGCTGGTTTGTAGTGTGCTAGTCTGTTGTGTGCCATTCTCTGTTGCATTGGTTGTAATGTGCTGATTGGTTTTGGGGTCTGCCTCTAATCTGCTTTCCTGCAGGTTGACGGAATGTACATGTTGACAGATGGAGTGTGTCAAGAAGGTGCAGGACAGAAAGCACTGAGTGCTTTGTAATGCCATGCTGATATCCAGGGTTGATATGTGACTCAGTTCGCTATCATTTCTGTGCTGGAATTAGAGCTGTCTGCTTCACCATTTGTACAGATTCTTAATGGTTACCCTGAGAACTAAAGGTGAGAAATGATTGGTTATACAGAGGTGGCAGGCAGTATTGTTGAGTACTGTCTTCTCTGTTAGCATAGCAGAGACTGTAACACATTGAAATAAATTAACATGTATTATCGTAACTGTGAGAGGAGCATCACCCTGATGGAACTATGATTCACTGATATAATAGACACCACTAGATTCAGATATCATTTCTCAATAATTATTTCTGAAGATAGAACTGGATTCATTTCCATTCATGGAAATGGCTCAGCTACTAACTGATTTTGGATAGATTTTCTGATTAATGTTAATCTTAAATTTAACAATATGCTCACCAGGCTGATGGCGATTTCTAATTAATGCTTTTTGGACCTGATTTTCTTTTGCATCTAATTTCTTTTTCTTCTTGTGGCTGTCATTGGCAAAGACTACATTTATTACCCATTCCTAATTGCCCTTGAACGGAGGCTGCGAGGCGCATGTCTGACTTTGATCGCTGCCAGTTGCAAAGTACCTACAAGTCATGGGACTAATACATCATATTTTGTCAAAGTATTAATGGTTTATAGTTGGTTAATCCAGGCCTCCTTAAAGGTGCATGCCATCACGTCATAATGCTTTCCTATCAACAGCTGTGACCAGACTGCGCACAATTATAGGCAGAGGAGTTAAATACTGGAAAATCTCCCAATGGGAACTATCCAGGAAATTGGGGAGCTATTCCTCAATTTCTTCTTCTTCCCCCTCCTGGAAGTATGGATTGTGTAGCAATCTGTTCCATTCTATGCCTTCGATACCTGTCTACCTGGCCATCCCTTACGTTTGAGTGGTAATTCCGCTATAGATCATCATCATTATCACGCCTGGTCCATTCTTCACACAACATCCACAGATTGTTCAACCAATATTCTGCTGTCTGGACAATGAGGCCTGATGGAGATTCACCCACTCACCACAGACTGGATATTGAAGCTGAACTCTTCTGTTTTGTGAGTCATTGAGATAAAATACAATTAATTAAGTCTTCATGCAAATCCATGAGAAAAAATGTGGTTATTGATGGTCTGCATCTATTGGACATGGATTTACAGAATAAGATAAACACAAGTATTGAAATATTCTCCCTAATGATCATTGTTAGATAAACATGCCCAAGACATATTGATAACTCTGATAATTGCACCTTGAATATAATTGAGAAAACCTGTTTTCGGTTTATTTCTCTGGTAATTTTATTATTCCATACATCATTGCTCTCTTTGACTTTTTAACTTTTAAACAATTCTCCATTTTAATCTTCATCCCGTTCAGTTCAGAAACTCTCAGGCAAACACGTTTCTCTGTTTCAGAGAACAGAGGACAGAGCACATCAGCTTGCTAATGCCTGCTGGGAAACAGGAAGTTACATGAAAGAACTTCCTGAACTGATCCCTGAAGAGGCCAAAATGGAGTCTACCTCATCTTAAAAACAAGATGGAGAGATACAGCTTCAGTACTCAACAAAACCAGTACAGAGTGAGTCATACTTCAATTTCCTATCAGTTAGGCTTCACTTCCTTTTACACAACAGAGGTGTGTGGGAGAAGCTAGGAGTCTGCATGGCATCTGCAAACAGTCAATGACTAACCTAAGCCTCTTCCACAAAACAGAATAGAATGAGTCACTGTAACAGAGATGGACTTGCACTGTAATTAGATCAGTATTTAAAATTATGTGTCATTATTCTCAAGGGAGGAGTCATCCCTCATTAGTCCTCATGAATGCCTGGGGGCTTATGCCTAAATTGGGAGAGCGATCCCACAGACTATTCAAGCAACAGTCTGACATAGTCATCATCACCGAATCATAGTTTGCAACTGGTGTTCAAGACTTCTCCCTGGGTACGTCCTGTCCCACCGAGAGAACAGACTCACCAAGGATGGCAGCACAGTGGTGAGCAGCCATGGGAACCTTCAACATTTAATCTAAAGCCCATGAAGTCTCATGGCACAAAGTTCAGCATGGACAAAAAGCCTACTGCTCTCCCTCAATTGTGAATCAGTAACCCTGTATGATGGACATTTCCTGGAAGAAGCACTGAGGGTGGCAAGGGTGCGGAATGTACTCTGGGTGGATGATTTAAATGTTCATCACCAGGAGTTGGTATCAATGGATGCTATTCTGATTGGCGGTTGGTAACTAGTGGAGTGCCGCAGGGATCGGTGCTGAGGCCTCAGCTATTTACCATTTATATAGATGATCTGGAGGAGGGGGCTGAGTGCAGGGTGTTGAAATTTGCTGATGACACAAAGATGAGTGGAAAAGCAAATTGTGCGGAGGGTGTGGAAAGTCTGCAGAGAGATCTGGATAGCCTGAGCGAGTGGGCGAGGACCTGGCAGATGGAGTATAATGTTAGCAAGTGTGAGGTTATCCACTTTGGCAGGAATAATAGTAGGAGGGATTACTATTTAAAGGGCGAAAAGCTGCAGCATGCTACGGTGCAGAGGGACCTGGGGGTCCTGGTGCATGAGTCGCAAAAACCCAGTCTGCAGGTGCAGCAGGTGATCAGGAAGGCAAATGGGATGCTGGCCTTTATAGTGAGGGGGATTGAATATAAAAGCAGGGAGGTCTTGCTGCGGCTGTATAGGGCATTGGTGAGGCCGCAGCTGGAGTACTGTGTGCAGTTTTGGTCGCCGCACTTGCGCAAGGATATTTTGGCCTTGGAGGGAGTGCAGAGAAGGTTCACTAGGTTGATACCGGAGATGAGGGGGTTAGACTATGAAGAGAGACTAAATAGACTGGGTCTGTACTCATTGGAGTTTAGAAGGATGAGGGGGGATCTTATAGAGACGTATAAGATAATGAAAGGGATGGATAGGGTAGAGGTAGAGAGATTCTTCCCACTTAGAAAGGATAGCAGGACTAGAGGACACAGCCTCAAGATAAGTTGGGGGGGGGGGTGCAATTTAGAACGGAGTTGAGGAGGAACTTCTTCACTCAAAGGGTGGTGAATCTCTGGAATTCTCTGCCCATTGAAGTAGTGGAGGCTACCTCGCTGAATATATTTAAGTCACGGGTAGATAGGTTTCTGTCTTAACGTCTCATCTGCTGACAGTGCAGCATTGTACTGCCTGTCTGATAGACCAGTGATACCTGCAACCCCCCCCCCCCCCGCCCCCCCCCATTATTGCCCCCTCCAATCGACCAGTGGCACCCCCAGTACTGCCTCTCTGATTGAGCAGTGAGCCCTGCCCACCCCTGCTGGTTCTGTCCCTCTGACAATGCTGCACTCTCTCAGCAAAATCTTTGAAACTCAATGGTTTGCTAGGCCATTTCAGAGGGAATTTAAAAGTCAACTGCTTTGCTGTGGGTCTGGAGTCACAGGTAGACCAGACCAGATAAGGACGATGGATGTTCCTCTTGAAAAGATATCAGTGAACTAGACGGGTTTTTACAACAATCGATGATAGGGTCATGGTCATCGAGACTAGCTACTAAATCAGAATTTATTCATTCAATAAATATTCCACCTGCCGCAGGGATGGGATTTGAACCCATGTCCCTGGACCAGGAGCCTGGGCCTCTGGATTACTAGTTTGGTAGCATTACCATTGCACCATTGCCTCCCCTACTGAGATATCATGAAGATAAATAAATTTAAACCCAAACAGCTTGAGTGTAAAGCCAGAGTGTGGCTATCTGTCACTCATGCACATCTCCTTTTATTATATAGAAACAGGAAAAAAGGAACATTGTTTTTCTGTGGGCATCCATGACATGGCTGTATGCTGAATCAGTGCATAACACCAAGTGGAACAAGGCTGAAGCTATATATTCTCCTGAGACTGGTACTAGATAGTTCAGTTCAGAGACAGCTTGATTCATTGCTAATAGGCATCAAGACTATTCACATTGTTTTTTTTCCCTCTCTGGATTGGCTTTTAACAATCCTCTGACAATTCCCTGCACACCTATAATGGCCTTCCCAAGGATCACTTTCTGATTTTTGTAACCACTTACAAACTTGGCAGCAAGCACAATGTAGGGAAGTGGAGCTCCTATATTAATGGCCATTAGAAACTCAGGTGGCCGCTTACTATCTGGTGATAGAAATTTGAAGCATGAAACTCTAAACAGTGTGAGGAATTGAGAGCAAATGAATCCTACATTGAGCAGTTCCATTAACAGGTAAAGGCTTTTCTTGGTGTCACCACTACTTACTAATAAAAGAAGCTGCTAACTGGACGAGGTGAGACTACATTTCTCACCATTGTGTGAATGGAAGTCAGCAACGGCAATTCCTTTCATTTTCCCAATGGCCTAGAATAGGAACCGTGCCTCATACACTGTTGGCCCATACATATCAGAAAGGCAAATTCAGTCTCCATTGCTATATGATCGGGCGGCACAATGGTTAGCACTGCTGCCTCCCAGTGTCAGGGATCCAGGTTCAATTCCGGCTTTGGGTCACTGTCTGCAGAGACTGCACATCCTCCCCATGTCTGCAGGTGCTCTGGTTTATTCCCATTGTCTGAAAGTCGCGCTGGTTAGGTGCATCCGCCATGCTAAATTCTCCCACAGTGTACCCACAGTGTGACGGCAAGAGGATTCTCACAGTAACTTCATTGCAGTGTTAATGTAAGCCTACTTGTGACAGTAATAATCAACTTTAGAAACAGGTAACTTCAAGGTGAGGAAGCATGAGTAAAGTTAGTTGGAGTCCTGATTGCTGGGAATTGTAAACGTCAGACGGGAATGCAGACTTCCACACAGGTCAGCTGTTCACATCAGTGGTAACTAATGGGTTAAAGCAATCCTAGTCAGAAAACTGAAGTATTGATTTTCATTCTTGGGTAGCAACTCGGCAATATGAACACTGGCCCATCTGGAAGTGGCAAGTCGGTTTGGAGAAGCACCAGAGGGATGAAGCAATAGGAAAAAAACAAATCAGACCGAGAGTCATAGTGGTTTATAGCATGGGAACAGGCCCTTCGGCCCATCTTGTCCATGCCACCCCTTTTGTTTTACACCTATTCTAGCCCCAATTGCCCATGTTTGGCCCATATCTCTCTATACCCATCTTACCCATGTAACTGTCTAAACGCTTTTTAAAATACAAAATTATGGAGATCAGTACAGGTCCCTATTACCTGTATTTTTATCTCCCAGATTTAACTGGTGTCCCATTTTAAAGTTTACAAGACCATTTCGGACCAATATTCTGATTTCTCTGGTTTTACTACTTTTTTCTTTTTGGGCAGTGCTCGGGCCTCAACTATTCACAGTCTATCTGAATGACTTCAATATATAGTCACTAAATTTGCTCAAGACAATAATTCAGGGAGGAAGGGGAATTGTGAGGAGGATGTAAAGGGGAGAATCTTATCAAAAAATATCAGATGTTGTTTCTGGCAAGAAAACACACCAATTTTCTCACCAAATTTTACAATACACTGACGAAAAGAATTAAAGGGGCATGTTTCCCACAATCAAAGTGTGGGGAGGGGGTGGCCTGGACCCACCAGCAAAACCCAGATGCACTGAGATCAGGGTGCTATCTTTAAAGGGCACCCCAATTAGAACATGTATAAATCTCCCTCCTCGCCCACTGCAGAGGTCTCAGGGTCTCACCTCTCCACACAGATCAAAGTCAGCACTTCTCTGCCGCACCCCCAATCCTAGGCCCCTCCACCCTAGGGGCTGAATGGTCTCTTCCTACTCATAATATGTATGTTCACATGTTCAGTTGAATTTAATGGCTGGACCTCACTAGTATACTGCTTGCTGTGGTAGTGTCTTGTTTATAAGAATGAGAGGTGGTCTCAATGAAATATATCACTAGGTCAAAATCCTGGAATTCCCTCCCTAACAGCATTGTGGGTCAATCCACAACACATGGTGTGGCAAGGTGGCAGCTCATCACCACCTTCTCAAGGGCAACTAGGGATGGGCAATAAATGCTGACCAGCCAGTGATACCCATGTCCCATGAATGAATAAAAATAAATAAGTATTTTGGTGGGTTTGACTGGGTAGATACTGAGAGGCTGGTTTCTCTGGTTGGTGAGTCTAGAATGAGGGAACATTGTCTCAGGATAAGGGAACAGCCATTTAGAACTGGGAAGGAATAATTTTTTCACTCAGAACCTGGTCCTATGTTGATACCCTGAATGTTTACTGAATAAAGTTACCACTCCCTGGTCTCTGCTGATTCCCTGATTTTTATATCCATGGATTTCAGTGGAAATAAAAATCATGAAAGACGTAAAATAGGTTGTTGATTAACCCTCTCTTGTTTAACTCTCACAACATTATCACTTTTGTGCATTAAACAGCTGTATGTATGCAATCAGTACATACTGTACATGGGATTAATACAAGAACAGTCATTATGTATGCCTGCTATCAATATATAACAATAATAAAATATTAAGAATGGTGCTGGAAAAGACAAAAATAATTTCTTCAAATGATAATTCAGAGAACACATCCAGTTCCTAAGGGCAACATAGTAGCACAGTGGTTAGCACTGCTGTCTCACAGCACCAGAGACCTAGGTTTGATTCCAGCCTAGAGCCACTGTCTGTGTGGAGTTTGCATATTCTCCCCATGTCTGTGTGGGTTTCCTCCGGGTGCTCCGGTTTCCTCCCACAGTTCAAAGATGTGCTGATTGGCCATGCTTAGTGTCAGGGAGGTTAGCAGGGTAAATGTGTGGGGTCACGTGGCTGGGGCCTGGATGGGATTGTTGTCGATGTAGGCTTGATGGGCTGAATGGTTTGCTTCTGCACTGTAGGGATTCTATGAATCTAACCATAAAACCCACAATACTATCTAATGTCACAGTAACAGTGAGTCTTACAACCAGTCAAGGAACGGAAATTTCCTGCAACTCTTTGAACTGAGAGAATGAGTGAATGGAAGCTGTGTTTAGATTTCCCTGATGTAGAGTCAGTGAACAATTATCAGGCCAGCTCAGTGAGGGCAGAGTGGCCTCAAAAGGGTCATTGTCCTTAATGCGCTGTGCTGTTGGCATTTAGTTGGGCCTGTATTTTAGACAGCCTCTCCACAGACATTTGCCTTCTGCTCCAAATCCTACCCTAGTAGATGCCATTTATCTTGTGTCATAATACATCAGCAGCTGTCCTTTCAGACCATGCGCTATTTCCCAAAGGCAAATTTGGTTTTCCAAGTCGGTTACTCTGAGGGCAGAAATGGTTATTAAACCCCTCCAAGATTGAAGAAATCCTACATCCCAGCCTCTCAGTGGTGAGAGGTTGTGTGAAACTTCAATTTAAATGTAAACATGGTCAATAACAGCAAGCCAAGCCTGCCCTAGGCTACACTAGATGAGCTTGCAACATTTATGTACATTTTCTCAATATTTCACTCTCTTGCTGCTTATTTCTCTTCCTTATTATTTTCCCTTCGCAGCCCGTCTGGCTGTGTGATTTCTGAGTGCCGCTTCACGCTTTCCTCTTTACAAACAGCACAAGATGGAGAGGATAATGAAAGTGTCGCCTCCAGCATCTACTCAGTTGAGCAGATAGTGTTAATAAAGGCCTTGCTTTCTTGAAACCTCCATACTGGCATCAGGCTTTACCTCCTCATTGTGGAGTGGGACAAGGCAAGGGAAATAATAGGATTCACCAGCACAGTACACACACGTTTTTATTATTCTAAAGGTCAGATAGTTTTTATGAAAAATGCACAATCATCACTGGTTGAAATGTTGGAAAATTCAGTCTTTTTCTCTATCTGTGTCTCAGGTGTAACCCTTGTAACTGGAATTTCTATTTGATTCTTGGGACTAGGATATAGCTTACTTATCAACTTCATAGTCACCGCCATACAATGATACTGTGACAAAGTAAGGAGAATGCTGTATTTTATTTTCCACAATTTTTCACTAATCTCAGGCCCAGATCTTTCCTCTCGAGTCTGGAGAGCAAAGCCAGGCAAATTCCCTACTCCACTAACCCCAACTTGGGAGGAAGTGGTCTGATTGGGTTAATTTGTGTTCCAGGAGGGGTGGTTGCTGGCCTCTGGGACAGGGGGAGGCTGCCTCGGTGCTCTGATACCATTATCCACAGAATAGATTCCCTCCAGTACAGAAGGACGCCAATAGGCCCACTCGGTCTGCATTAACTCTCTGACAGAGTATTTTACCCAGGCTTTCTCCTCTACCCTATTCCCGTAATCCACACATTTACCACAGGCAGACCTCAGGAGCCATGGTAAGATGAAATAAAATAAATTTTTAAGCGCTTATTGAAGACTTTGCTATTTAAAAAAATGCTCTTGTTCAAAAAATCACTACATTTTAATTTCTTTGACCACTTAATAAAAACAAGCATTTGTATTCATAGTCCCACATCAAAATCTTTATCACCACCTGGAGCTGTCAATCAAATTGTGAACTGACACTCTCCCCACTGTGATAATGATAGGTTGTGGAATCAGTCATGCAGTTATAAACTCCTATTAGGATAGCCATCAGCCTTATGTGAATAGCTGGGATAAAATAATAAGCACTAATTATTTTTATAAACTCTGAAGTTTGAAAATATAGGCCTGAAGATTTAAGTACCTTGACAGTTTGACAGTTCCAATGAGTTAATCCACATTTTACATACATTCACGGCTCCTTTTAGCAGTCCCAATGGTCACTTTATCTCTTCCAAAGGGCATTTGATGTCTCCCAAAGGGTTTCCTCAAGCAATTCAAAATGGTATATACTTCCAAGGAACTCCAGTAAGTTTAGACCTGTTGCTGAAAAGTATAAAGCCCTCAAGTCATGGATTTGGACATCCCACTGAGAAAAATTGGATCTGTTTGAAAGCAGTTGCGCTTTTACAAGCGACCTGCCGCAATGAACCACAGTGAAAATTCTGGGTTCAGTACTGGAGTTCCGGTACCATTTTAGATAGGGTGGAGACCCTCTCCGCTATTGTGAAAATTCATGCCTCAACCTCTAAAATCTCTAGGTTAAATCTGATTTTAAGAAGGCTTTAGCTAGCTGTAATTCCAAAGGCATCACATGATAATGCTGCCATGATAATGATTGACTGTACATCAAACTGGACAAACCTATCAATATGTGGTGAAAAATATCTGATTGGAAGTGTTTGCTTTCTATGTGGTGTTGTTTGAAATTGAAATAAATGGAAAAGAAATGTTCAAATAGTGATTTAGTGACAGTAATACTGTATGGTGTAATATCTGTGAACTCGAGCTATAAAAGGAAGCACATTAAAATATAAACTTACATATAAAAATATCAACATGTCAGGAAAAGACTATCTATTCCTTTGAGGTAATCTATCCTTCATTATATAGCCATCCACACCTTCTGTAGTCACCAGACTTCCTATTGGAAACTTTTACCTTGTTTTCTCTGGGAAAACTGCTGGGAAGTGACATTATTCAGATATCAGGCCTCAGATTGTTCCAAAGTCTCAGGAGGGCATAGTTTAGATAGAAAAAGGCTTATCAGAAAAAACAATGGTTCACAACAAGGGAATAAACCTTATGATACTTTTCACCTCTTGTTGGAAATCACAACCAAAATGAAGGTTTCTGAAAGTCTGTTTTATTCGGAACTAATGAAATTCTGTAAAAATGATATTCTGAGATGAATAACTTGCATTTATATCAGCGTCTTTAACTTAGCTTCAAGTCCCCGAGGAGCATTTTCAAACAAAATTCCTTCCTGAGCCACCTATCAAGATATTAGGGCCAATGACTATGAAATTGATCAAAGATATATATTTTAAGAAGCATGTCATCTGAGGAAAGAGCAGGTGGACAGGCAGGGGGATTTATAGAGAGAATTCTAGAGCTTAGGACCAAGTTAGTGAGAGTGATGTGGAGATGCTGGCATTGAACTGGGGTAAACACAGTAAGAAGTCTCACAATACCAGGTTAAAGTCCAGCAGGTTTATTTGTAGCAAATGCTACTAGCTTTCGGAACTGACTGTTCCTTCATCAGGTGGATGGGAGTTCTGTATTAGTTAATGTGAAGCAGGGCCAACAATGGTGGGGCAGTGAATCCAATCTGTACAAGAAGCCAAAACTAAGAAAATGTAGAACTCTCTGAGGCTGGAGGAGACTGAGGTACTTTGTTATGTTTCGCTGTGCCTATGTATGACTTCACCTGGACTACACTTATGATTGGAACTTAATTGTTTCAATGTCTGCTTTTTGAATGTGTCTGAATGATCTCTTGTAATTCTACATACTCTTCAGCATTCAGTACCACAATGAGTAGGACATTGTTAACAGAGGATATGTTATTCCAGACAACATATAGACACTGGCTTCAGATTATAGGACACTCCAGCTGCTCGTGGAAACTTCCTTCTTCTCATTCGAATCTCAGGGAAATTATCGAGGGAATCCTGAACCATGACAGATGTAAGAAGCTGAATGTTGTCAAAGGTACTTCATTTGTCATTGGTAGAACCGTGGGATGATTTAGAATGAACTTTGTTGATTTTATTTTTATGCATTTATATAAGTGCAAGAAGAGACTTCACAATTTGTGACTTAATGTATAAATTTACCATTCTGAAATCTGCTGGCAAGAGACTACAGAAAAAACTCAGTGTGAGTTTCCAGTTAAAAGTGTGAGATTGGATAGGCCTTGTTAAATTGATATGAATGCTCTTAGTCAACCATGTCAGCATTAAGAAGTAAATTCCCAGAACTCAATTCCTGCTGTTATCTAATCTCATTGTTTCTTGTCCTGATAGCAGCTCAATGGCACAGTGGTTAGCACTGCTGCCTCACAGTGCCAGTGATTCAGGTTCAATTCCAGTCTTGGATCACTGTTTGGAGTTTGCACATTCTCCCATTGTGTGCATGGGTTTCCTCTGGGTGCTCCAGTTTCCTCCCACACTCCAAAGATGTGCAGGTTAGGTGGGTTGGTCATGCTAAGTTCCCCCTTAGTGTCTAATGGCTGTGGATCTCCTTAAGGCTGGTGACACGGGGGGTCTGACTCAATTTCACAGCAGCATCCCAATATCATGTTTTTCCTTCCATCTTTATAGATGGCTGTCAAGTTGGAAAACTAATAATATGAGGTCATGGAGGATTCAGAGGGGTCAGCTGGACCCACAGCATGGGGAAGGAATTGAGGCAGGACACATGAATGTTAGGGACCTCACCATTATATAAATGGCAAGGGGTGCATATGCAGCCAGCTTGTTTTTATTAATCCATGGGACATTGGTGTTGCTAGCAGGCCAGCATTTATTGCCCATCCCTAATTGCCTGAGGGCAGTTGAGGGTCAACCACTTTGCTGTGGGTCTGGAGTCATGTGTAGGCCAGATCGGGTAAGGACAGCAGATTTCTTTCCCTACAGGACATTAGTGAAGCAGCTGAGATTGTGTTCCCCATTTTTTCACCATTCTGGGCGAGTTATATCAAGGCCATTCTCTTGCACGTTCAACAGATTGGGACGCATTTGTATGCTGTCAACTTTTAAATATGTCATTGGTGACAAAATAGGGACAACAGCCATCGAGAGTGAAAGTAGAAAAATGGCATTCAAATCCCATTAAATCACTGAGGACTTGATTGTCAACTTGGTCAGATACAAGCTTTCTGCTCTCTCCCTTTGCTCCTGTCTGCCTGGCCCTATCATGTTGACAGCCTCATTGCCATGGTGTTGACTAATGCCGCTGCTCCCACAGTTGACAGTGTGGACTACCCTAAGTAACAGGCTGTCTAACTTGACAGACCAGCCCTGTACTAGCAAACTGTCCTGGATATACAGGAGGTTCATCAGCACACATAAGGGGAAAGGACACTTCCTGACATGTTTGGCTTCAACTCCAATTTCTCCTCCACCAGCCCAGAAGTATTGACTCATACTGGGGCTTGTCCACTGCCTGCCTATTATCTTTAATATTCACAATGCCAGCAGCATCATTTTCCCAAACTTGTTAATATTGTAAGAAGAATCAATGCAAAAGACCATGAAAAAGCGAAGAGAGGGCACCTCCATTTTGAAGTGCCCACTTATTGGCAGCTCAGCTTTGTGAGCCTACCCCACATCCTTAATTGGATGACAAGCCGACCCTCTTGCCATTGATTCCCAAACTGGAGAAGATGGGTGATTGTCTTCCATGAAGTGTGGGTCTTTGAGCCTGGCACTGAGGCTCAGAAACCAGCTGTGATATCCTACTTAATGTATCAGTGCTATGGAGCAAATCCCCCATTCACAGACAGATTGTTAAATCTCATACAAGTTCATAAAAAAGGAAGTGAATACCAAAAGTGTGTTACCTCAAAAGGCTAAGGTAGGAAAAATAGAACAGGAGATACAGAAATGGCAGAGACATGAAACAAAATGCTCAGTATTTGTCTCCAGTATAGAAGACTCAGAATACATATCAAAAATAATGGGGACCCAATACACATGAGAAACCAAAAACAATTCAAACTAAGTAAAAAGTTCTGAAGAAGTTAATGTGACTAAAGGGTAACAAATCCTTTGGATCCGATGGCCTATATCCTAGGGTTCGAAAAGAGGGAGCTGCACAGATGATGGATGCATTGAGCAATCTTCCCTGGATGACAACCTTTAAGCTCCTGAGGGGTCTTGACAGGATGGATGTGGAGAGCGTGTTTCCCCTTATCGGAGAATCTAGAACTTGACGCCACTCTTTACAAAACAAGCAGTAGCTCATTTAAGACAGAGATGAGGAGAATTTTTTTCTCTGAGGGTTGTGAGTCTTTGGAACTCTCTTCCTCGAAAGGTGGAAGCAGAGGGTGGGATCTTGAGTCTCTTGATCTCTGTGCACAAGAACGCCAGAGAGGGCTCTAAATCCAAAACAAAATGGAAATCGCAAATCTCACCAGTAAGGTTGCAATCTCCGATTTTCCTCAGCCATCACCAGCACTATTATGGACATGAACCTGATTTTAATTCATTGTAATGAACTTAAATATGATTAAACAACAACCTCGTCAAATTATCCTCCTTCACTAAATTTCCATACCTCACTGATATGATGTCACATCAGCAAGGTTTACAGGAAGGTTACCCAAAGGGAAACATGACCAGGCAGTGCCCTGATACTACAGGGCTAACCTGTGTCAGGCTGTAGTGCCAGGGGCTGGCCTTAGGGGAGGCCCCATCTCTTTGTGACTCATCTCTTTGTGATAGTGGGGGTGGGGGTAACGGACACTGAGGGGGTGGGAAGCTGGGGATGATGGGAATGATTGTTTGGGGAAGTGGATGACCGGTAGCGGGGGTGATTGGGGCTATTGGGGGAAGCTGTGGTTTAGGTGCCTGGACTGGTCAGGGGTTCCCAACAATACAGCTCTCAGAGGGTCTCCCACATTACTGTGGTCTGCTGTATGCTACACAACTTAGCACTGCACAGGGGAGACCGCCAGGAACAGGAGGAGATGGTGAGTGCTACATCCCCTTGGATGTTGGGAGAGGGGGGAGCATGACAAAACCGAGGAGGAGGAAGGCAGAATTGGATGCCGAGCAGGGGAGTCCTTACAATATCTCATTTTGGGGATTAGCGGGAGTAGTCTGTGCCAGGTGTAACAAAAAATGCGGTGCCACCATCTGCAAACTATAATGTTGCAAGTCTTCATGGACAGGGGCTGAAGCCATTGGCCAGGCTTTGCAGGAGACCGATGGTAACTTGCAGTGAGGGCAGAGCGATACTCCTCTCATTCTCAGCGATATGTCTAATTCCTGCCTAACAGAGAGCTGAATGTTCCCTGTCAATTAACAGGCACATCGTGGGCTTCATAACCGGTTTAAGATGAGCATCCGGAACTGCAGGCCCCTTTGGGGAATGTTTCAGGGCAGGATCTTAGCAATTCAATAGCCCCTTAGCCTCTTGCGCACAAGTACAATGTTGCATTCTTCAAATGCTCTAACCTTGATAGGACAGGGGGTAGGGCAGCAGGGAGAATGACTCATCAATGAACGGGGATATGGGAAGGGTTTCCAGAAGTTGGGAGAGGTTCCGTACAGCTGAGAGCCTATAGTTTCTTCAGTGTAGTCAACACATTGTACAGCCATTCTCACACTCAGCAGAGACAAAATGCTGGGTGTGTGCAGGGGTTAACATAGCTTTCAGTACTAAGTAACACAGTGGGGGTTCTGTGGGGTGATAGAGTGAATATTTATTCCAGAATATATGGAATGGGGGAATAGAGTGAGGTAGAATGTAACAGAGTGGGGGAATAGAGTGAGGTGTATG
This sequence comes from Carcharhinus amblyrhynchos, assembly GCF_965287045.1. Lineage (NCBI taxonomy): Eukaryota > Metazoa > Chordata > Chondrichthyes > Carcharhiniformes > Carcharhinidae > Carcharhinus > Carcharhinus amblyrhynchos. The sequence goes on along the minus strand of NC_137346.1, from coordinate 35,782,533 downwards.
GGGGGGTGTAGGGGGAGTGTGGTGTGAGGGAGGGCAGTAGGGGTGTGTGGGGGGCAGTCAGAGAGGTGTGGGAGGCAGTACAGGAGGAGTGCTGTTGTGTGTGGGGTGGGGAGGGATGCGGGAATGTTGTAGCCTGGGGTGTGAGGGGAGAAAATCGAGTGCAACTCCGCAAAATCCTGGCAAAGGTTAAGTTTGTGAAAGGCCAATATTTCACTGTCAGTTTGTACCCCAGAGAAACTGGAAATTTCAAGTTTGGCGTCTCCAAACCTTAGATTAAAAACTAACATCATGACCCAGAAATTACAGGCAGTGATGTCATTAAACTCTCTGCATTAAATTCTTCTTTCTGTATTCTTTTAAGAGACGTTGTAACAATTTTCTACACAGATTAATACCTCTATTAAAATAGCACTATGGAATTTGATCACAGCTTGTCAAATGCTCATGAAATGTCTTCACATACGATCATTTCCCTCTGCTTACTTACTTTGGCAGTCTGCTTCCATCTTCTGACAAATACAGATCATAAGAACAAGATAAGATTGAGAACGGTAACTGATTTCTGTCTGAGTTAGATATATTCACCCAAAATATGAAGAATCAAAGGTAAACACGTGCCAGCCTTCAAATACACCAATGTTCTAAACAGCTTATCCAGATTTAAACATGTATTAGGATTAAAGTAAAAACATTATGACATTTTCAAAAGCTCAAAGAGTGTATTCTGATTCTGTTGATCAAGTGATAGGGAGCTGCTGTGTGAGCAGTGGGGAAATAGTCACAATAATTACTCTTCTGTAAGTTCAACCACGCTACAAAAAAAAACTTATTTAAATTCAGAATTCCACTCATTCAAGGCCGTGCTTTATTGATAAAGGTTGTTTATAAGGTCATGCGTTATGTAAATTGAATACCAAACACCTTTTGCATGTTTGAATAATTTGCTATGTTATAAATTACTAATGCAAGCTTTGTAAAATGCAGATGCTGGTGCTCCAGTGTGCCGTGGCCAAGAGGGACTGCCAGTCACCAGGGTTCAGAGCTTCAACAGGCAGTCAGGGCTCACCTTCAATCTCCAGTCTGATCTCAGCCTGAAGATGAGTGGGCTCTCAGCATCTGGGGGCAAGAGATGAGATAGTATTCACTGCCACTCTCTCGATCACTACACAGTGACTTCTGCTGACAAGTGTGCATGTCAAATGTGGAGCAAACTTGACTGCGGTATCTCCCGTCATCCTTTGGGCTAATGGTGCCAATGCCGAGACTCATAAATGCAGAATTACCACCTTTAGGCAAGGCAGCCGGCCTTGGAACTGACCCAAGAGGGAAGCAATGTCTTCGGGAGTGGAGAAGGCAACGCTAAAAGGAATTCTCTTTTGAGAAAGCTGAATCACAGTGTGAGGGCCCACTCTTAGACCAGGAGGGATAAGGCAGAGTCCAGACTTGTCTCCCACTCTGCTCCAGAGGTACTGAGGAATATTCGGAGAGTCAATAGATTACCAAGCCTTTCTCTCCATTGGAGAGGATTTCAAAATCTAAGCAATGGTAGAATTAAAGTTAATTTATTAGTCATAAGTAAGGCTTACATTAACACTGCGATGAAGTTACTGTGAAACTCCCCTAGTTGCCACGGTCCAACACCTATTCGGGTCAATACACCTAACCAGCATGTCTTTCAGACCATGGGAGGAAACCGGAGCACCTGGAGGAAACCCACGCAGACACAGGAAGAACGTGCAGACTCCATACAGACAGTGACCCAAACTGGGAATCAAACCCAGGTTCCTGGAGCTATGAAGCAGTAGTGCTAACCACTGTGCCACTATGCCACCCAGAAAGAGGGAAAGAGTGTAATTAAGAAGCTGTGAATGAAATGCAATGTTTTAAATGCAGCTTTTCCTGATTTTCTGCTCCTTTAGATAAATGCTGAAATTTAGCTTTGATTCAAGGTTCATTCTGACGAGATGAAGATTTACATTGTGCATTTCTAATCACCTTCAGCTTTGAACAGCCAGACCAAATCAGAAGTTTGTATTAGCTCCCGCTTACATCTCATTGACATGCTGTCCCACAATCACCTCATTCAGTAACACTGCGTTAGTTTATCTCATGTATGCTCGGAACACATTGCCCTACATTAGATGCCTCACTACTCATCCCGCTTCACTGGTACTAAATTATCAGACTGCTTATCCCACACCCAATACTGGATGAGCAGAAGTTTCCTTCAATAAATATTGGGAAGACTGAAGCCATATGTCGGAATTTTACCACCTTACCCGCCCGAGGCTCATAAGATCCTACCCGAGGCCAATGGAGCATACTGTTCTACGAGCCTCACACTTCCGGGGCAAGCGTGCCGGTAAAATTCTGGCCATTGTTTTCAAACTCCACTCCAAATTTCATTCCCAAATTATTGACTCCATCCCTCTCCCTGGCAACATTCTGAGACTAAACTAGACTGTTCCCAACTTTGGTACCGTGTTGGGATTGAGATGAGCTTCTGAGCATATATTCCCGGAATCACTAAAACCACATATTCCTGGGATAATTTTATTGATTTATTCCCATCTCCCTAACATTGTTCTACTTTTCAGCTCACCTGCTGCTGAAAGTCTGAGTCATGCCTTCCATACCTCTGATCTGGACTGTATCAATGCATTGCTGGCTGATTGCCTACATTCTATGCTCTGTAAAGAGATCCAAAACTATCCATGTCTTAGCTTGCACCAAGTCACCTTCCCATATCCCCTCTGTGCTCGCTGACCTACACTAGCTCCTAGTCAAGTGACATCTTAGCTTTAAAATTCCCGGCCTCTCCCTGTCTTTGTCATCTCATCCCACCCTACAATCCTCTGAGATATCCTTGCTCCTCTGATACTGGATTCTTCAGCAATCTCGATTTTAATTGCTCCACCGATGGTGGCTGTGCTTTCAGCAGCCTGGCACCAAGCTCCCCCCACCTCTCTGCCCCTCCACCTCACTTTTCTCCTTTAAGACACTCTTTAAAACCTATCCCTATGACCAATCTGACCTAATATCTCCTAACGTGGCTTGTGATCATAGTTTGTTTCATTATGCTCCTATGAAGCAGCTTGTGACATTTTATTAGCATAAGGTGCTATATAAATATAAGTTGTTTTGGTATTGAAAAGCTTGCAGGTTTTAAGGGTCCTATGCAAAATGAGTTTTGGCACTTTGTACATGCCTGAAATGGGCTTGGGAAATCCTCTCACCTTTTAGACAGGGATTGGGAAACCCTCCCACCTTTTAGACAGGGATTGGGAAACCCTCCCACCTTTTAGAGAGGGATTGGGAAACCCTCCCACCTTTTAGAGAGGGATTGGGAAACCCTCCCACCTTTTAGACAGGGATTGGGAAACCCTCCCACCTTTTAGACAGGGATTGGGAAACACTGAACCGCACTCACTGAACCGTACTCTCGGAGATGGCCTCTCCATTGGTTGTCTCCAGTAAGATCACACATGCAGGCGGCCAGGCAACACCAGCTGGGTTGGAATGTACTTTTTATCCTGATCTCAGGAATTCTTTAAAAGCTGTAAAATTCTGTGTCACACAGGGGTAGTAGAAGGTGCTGTCCGATGAATAAGGCAGATGTGTTGAAGCAGAAAATAGAGAGTCTTATTGTCATTGAAGTTCTAGGTAAATGACATTGGGTTTATGTGCTATTCCTCAACTTGGTGAATGTAATAATATTTTAACAATCTTTAAATATGGTGAGTTTTACAATTATTAGATGGTTTTGTTTAAACCACACATACCCGATGTGTAACCTCCATTTGTCCTCTTTATAGTACCCCCCCCCGCCCCCCCACAAAAGCTGGAGAACTCATTAATTTCAATAATTTATTCACCACTCAGTCACTGAAAGCAGCCAGTTTGCAACAATCTACTTGAGTGATGAGGTCCTTGCATTGAAACTCGAGGGGTTCAGGCAAGATTTGACAGAGTCATAATTTGATGCTCGCTATAATGTTTGTGAAGCACATATTCCTCAAGAACGCTGATTATTGATAGGCTGCTGTTCATAGCAAAAAGAAGAGTGTGTCAGGAGACTTCAGTTACTGTCAATTAATTCAGCTCTTTAGAACAAAAAGCTCTGTTCAATGAAGCAACTGCCTCTCCCATCAGGCCTTTTGTTTTAAACATCTCCTTCCTCAAGGTTTTCTGTACAAAATCAATAGCTGAACCTTTGCTTCTAGTCCTTGCTTGCACTGCTCTGTAGGCAGCGATTTAGGAAGTGCAAGAGGGTTTTCTTGAAAGTTCCTTAACCGCCTACAGTCCATTTCTCGGTCATTTTTTTTGCAGGCTAAGTACCTGACCTTCACTCTGAATCTCTCCTAGCCGATTTCTTTATTATTATTTGACTGGCCTGATCCCATGTCCTGCTGCTACAGTCTGCTCTGATATTCATAATCCTTCCTCTTAAATGTGTCCCTCAATAGATCTGCTATCTCCCCTTTCATCCCTTTGCCTACAGCTTATCCACCTCTGGGATTTTACTCGAGTCAGGATAATCACATATACTCAAAGAGAGATTGTGACAGGGCTGAAGAGTTTGTGCGAAAACTCAGTTCAATTTGAGTGCATTCCCAAGCAATCTGGCAGAATGGCGAGTAGGAGAATTAGAAGAGTTATAGAGTCATCGAGATTTACAGAATGGAGACAGGCCCTTAGACCCAACTTGTCCATGCCATCCTTTTTTTTAAACCCGGAAGCTAGTCCCACTTGCCCGTATTTGGCCCATATCCCTCTATACCCATTTTACCCATGTAACTGTCTAAATGTTTCTTAAAAGACAAAATTATACCTGCGTCTACTACTATCTCTGGCAGCTTATTCCAGACACTCACCACCCTCTGTGTGAAAAAAATTGCCCCTCTGGACACTTTTGTATCCCTCCCCTCTCATCTTAAATTTATGCCCTCTAGTTTTAGACTCCCCTACCTTTGGGAAAAGATATTGGCTATCCAGCTGACCTGTGCCCCTCATTATTTTATAGGCCTCTATAAGGTCACCCCTCAACCTCCTACGCTCCAGAAAAAAAGTGCCAGTCTATGAAGTCTCTCCTTATAACTCAAACCATCAAGTTCTGGTAGCATCCTAGTAAATCTTTTCTGCTCAATTTCTAGTTTAATAATATCCTTTCTATAATAGAGTGACCGGAACTGTACATAGTATTCCAAGTGTGGCTTTACCAATGTTTTGTACAACTTTAACAAGACAACTCCTGTATTCAATGTTCTGACCAATGAAACCAAGCATACTAAATGCCTTCTTCACCACTTTGTCCACCTGTGACTCCACTTTCAAGGAGCTATGAACCTGTATCCCTAGATCTCTTTCTTCTGTAACTCTCCTCAACACCCTACCATTAACTGAGTAAGTCCTGCCCTGGTTCAATCTACCAGAATGCATCACCTCGCATTTATCTAAATTAAACTTCATCTGCCAATAGTAAGCCATTGATCAAGATCCCACTGCAATCGAGATAGCCTTCTTCACTGTCCATTATGCTACCAATCTTGGTGTCATCTGCAAACTCACAAACCATGCCTCTTATATTCGCATCCAAATCATTAATGTAAATGCCAAATAACAGTGGGCCCAGCACTGATCCCTGAGGCATACTGCTGGTCACAGGCCTCCAGTTTGAAAAACAACCCTCTACAATCACCCTCTAGCTCCTGTCAAGAAGTCAATTTTGTATCCATTTAGATACCTCACCCTGAATCCCATGAGACTTAACTTTGTGCAATAACCTACCATGCTGTACCTTGTCAAAGGCCTTGCTAAATTCCATGTAGACAACATCAACTGCACTGCCCTCATCTACCTTCTTGGTTACCCCTTCAAAACACTCAATCAAATTTGTGAGACATGATTTTCCACTCACAAAGCCATGCAGACTATTCTTAATCAGCCCTTATGTCTCTAAATGCTTGTAGCTCCTGTCTCTCAAAGTCCTTTCCAACAACCCACCCCCTACAGATGTGATGCTTGCTGGCCTGTAGTTGCCAGCCTTTTCCCTGCAGCTCTTTTTAAACAAAGGCACAACATTTGCTACCCTCCAATCATAAGGCACCTCACCTGTGACTATTGATGATTCAAATATCTCTGCTAGGGGACACGTAATGTCCTTCCTAGCCTCCCACAATATCCTGGGATACACTTTGTCAGGTCCCAGAGATTTATCTACCTTGATACGCTTTGTGACTTCCAGGACCACCTTCTCGGTAATATGTACACTCCTCAAGACATAAATATTTATTTCTCCAAGTTCCCTAACATCCATACTTTTCTCAACAGTAAATACTGGTGAGAAATATTCATTTAGGATCTCACCCTTCTCTTGTTATAAAAGGAGTTATAAAACAAAATGAGAAACAGGCAGGTTCTACCCCATAGCACCAGAGACCCAGGTTCAATTCTGGCCTTGGATGACTGACTGTGTGGAGATTGCATGTCCTCTCTGTGTTTGTGTGGGTTTTCTCCGGGTGCTCCGGTTTCTACCCACAGTCCAAAGATGTGTGGGTTAGGTTGATTGGCTATGCTAAATTGCCCTTTAGTGCCAGGGGGAATTAGCAGGATAAATAAGTGGGGTTACATGGATAATGCCTGTGTGGAATTGTATTCAGTGAAGGCACGATGGCCTGAATGGCCTCCTTCCGCACTGTGGGGATTCTATAAAGAGCTGGAGGTCCACCCACCAGGTTATTGCCTGAGGTCGCAATGATCAAAACCTATCCTCATTATTTCAGAGTTTTATGATTTTCAACTTGTCATTCAGGGATAGAACTGACACTGTGGAAATAAAATTCGCCTGGTTTTAGATCCATCTATATAAAAGAGGTTGAAAATTAAATGAATTCTACCATCGGCAGCAAGCCAACAATATCAATTCAATGCCCAAGTAACAAGTTGAAAATGCTTACCAATATCTCAGTTACTGCAAGAAAAAGAGAAATGGGATAATGTGTGGAATTTTACGACCTCACTCGGTCAAAGCTCGTAAAATCCCTCCAGAGGCCAATGAAGAATTCCTTTCTGTGAGTCTCGCCCACCCAGAAATCGGGACGGACAAGGCAGTAAAATTCCTGCCAATATCTCAGAGGTAATGCACAAGAAATAGTTCCTTAGTGTTGAGGTAAAATTAAGAGTAAGATTCCTTCTGAATGCTCCAAAGAGTTCATCTACTGACTCTTCCAGTGATTCTGATATTCCTGACAATTCTTCTACCAGCTCTCTATTGGTAACAGGCAGTAATGATTATTGAAGTGAATGAATCTTTCTAAAACACTGATTTGATTTCAGCTGGAGTATTGGATGAGATTTTTATCTTTGAGGCGGATAGCAGATATCAGGAAATTTCCAGGCTCGTTACTCTTGCCTCAGTAGAAAGTGCCAGCAAAGGCAGGATTTTCATTCCAAGGGTTGGGTGTTAACAGGAGTCAGCCAAGTAATGTTTTCCCAAAGGTGCAGCTGTTTCAACAGTCTAATGGATGTCTGAGCTCACAGCCAAATTTCATTAAACATGCTTTGCTGATACTCCAGACATTAATTAGACAGTTAAAACCCCTGGGAAAACATTGATTGATTGTTAGCTCAAGCTCAATGAACCAATTGCACAATGTTTACAATGAGTATAAAGAGGTTTCAAGTATTTGCATTTTCTGCTATTGATACTTTAAATGGCCTGGATGATTGACACTTTTTGAGCTGTAGTGGAAGTGGAAAGTTATGAATCAGTGAGTGACTAGTTTTTTTAAAATTTAGTTATTACATTATTTTGTTGCTCCAGAGCTCAATGGTTCAGAGTATGTAGTGAGTGAATGGACATGGGGGTGCCATAGTTTGGTATGGAGGGCATGAGAGACCATGGGAGAGTGGATCAAGATGCGTAGGCTGGTGTGGAGGGTATGATGAGGGGGCATGGGTTATAGCCTGAATCCAGAGCCAGTCTTTAAAAAAAATTCCCCTCTTACTGGATGGAAGAGTAAATGTAAACCTTTTCTTTAAGCCAGAGGCTTGGATTTGAAGGAAATTGAGAACATACTCACTGAGACAGAGGAGGTTTGATTCCTGTCATTTCCGTCTATAAGATTCGATACCTTGTTTATATGGGAAGTGATGAAACCCCTTTCTCTTGTGATTGCCATTACACCTCCTCTGACTCCCCTCTCAATCCAGCTCCCAGTGGACTGGTGTCCACAGCACAACAAAATTGCCCTGAGTTCACCAGGAGGACACGGTGAGTGATAAATTGGAAATGCAGTGACTCCTCAGCCAGACCATAGAGACGCCTGGCTCTACATATCACCGAACCAATTAATCTACCATTGCCTCCTGCCTCTGATGTAGCTTCCTGATAAAGAACTCACTATTCCCCAGTGACGACACAAACCAATTCTGTCCCTGCTCACACTCTTGTAACTCTGTCATGCTGAATAGTATCTGATCTTTTTTTCATTTTTTGAAGCTCTGGAGAACAGAATAACAACAAAATAAATTTTACAACTTTGAACCAATGCAATTTCTCCCTGTAATAGAACGCAAAACGGGTCTCAGTATTGAACTTCAGTCACATTTCATGGTGTTTCCAGATTGCTGTGTCCATTAGTCCCCATATCCAGCCTGTAATATCTTCATAGGTTCCGATATTCCAAAGACTTGATAATGTTAGAAAATCTGAATGAAAATTGAACAAAATGCATTAGCATTTATAGCATCAGTGTGCTGCTTTCTTCCCTCCATTGTCCCTGATCCTCCTGTCTGTACAGTATCAATCCCGACAGTGTCATTTAATGCAACTGCTGCCACATTCTGACTATTTATTAAACAATATGATTGTGGTTCTTAGCTCTAATCAACCTTAACCAATTCCACGTTAATGGAGTTCAACTGCAAAGTTAAAAGTTTGATAAATAATTTAAAAAATAGTCATAAGATAGCAAGAGCCACAAGCTCGATTCCCCGTCTTTCGGTGTTGGAGGGACTCGGTGTTGCTCCAGGAGGAGGCAAACGGGATGATAATTTGTTAGCACCCCCATGTAGGACACTGGTTCAGCTGTGGGACATTGCGATGTCCACCTGAGAAGGCAGGCAGGGCCCCAGTCTCACTGAGAAAAGATAATAATTCCAACATCAATTTTTCTCTTCACTCCCTGGAGTGATACTTGAGCCTTCCTCAGATTCAGAGGCAGAAATGCTACAACTGAGCCCACAGCTCACACCATAGGAGGGAATAAAATTCAGCACCCACTACAGTCGTGGATGGCTTCCAACAGCAATGGTTGCCATGGCGGATGCCCTCTGGCCTTCCATTTTTATTTTTAGCTCCTCTCACCTCCATTTTCCCTCCCCCTGCATATTCCACCTCCTTCTCTTTTCTAGGCAATGGCTCGGACTGAGGCTATTTTTCTTCCATTCTGGGCTGATGCGTTCTGAAATTGCTGACAAGTCAAATACGATCTCTCCAGACTGCAACATTTGGGCAGGTGGTGCTTGGAGGACCAGGTAGGTGAATTATTGGGAGGTTTGCACACTCATTAAGACACCTCAAATTCACCTCTGTGAGTTTCCAATGAAGACTATCAAGATGTTTGCTGCCTTTCCAAATGAACCTTCTCCATTTTGGTTGGTCACAAGCCAGGGATGCCCATGAGTTGGCAGGGATGTTTGACCTCTTCAGGGATGCTTACTGGACATCCCTAAAGCATTTCCATTGTTGTCCTGGGAGTCTCCTGTCATGGCTGACTTATGATCTGAGCAGTCTATTCTCGGATATATGAATATCAAACCTGCTCAGTGGAACTAAGTGGCATGAGGAAACATGATGCTGGGCAAGTTAGCTTGGGAGAGGATGTTGCTGTTGGACTGCCTTTCTTACCACTGGAATTTAAGGATTTTATAAATACACTGCTGGTGATACCTCTTCAGTGTTTTGAGGTGTCTGCTGTAGGTTGTCCAAGTTTCTGAAACATGTAAGAGTGAAAGAAATCACTCCTGCTTGGCAAACCATGACCTGACTTTTCAGATTTGAGATCCTGGTCCTTAAATAGGGCAGTGCAGTGGTTAGCACTGCTGCCTTACAGCACCAGGGACCTGGGTTCGATTCCTGTGTGTCACTGCCTGTGTAGAGTTTGCACATTCTCCCCGTGTCTGCGTGGGTTTCCTCTGGATGCTCTGGTTTCCTCCCACAGCCCAAAGATGTGCAGGCTAGGTGGATTGGCTGTGCTAAATTGCCCCTTAGTGTCAGGGGATCTAGCTAAGTTAAATGCATGGGGTTATGGGGATAGGATCTGGGTGGGATTGTAGTCAGTACAGAATCAGCTGGGCCAAATGGCCTCATTCTACATTATTGTGTTCTATGATTCTATGAAATATTCTTTTTGTCTGTCAGCTGTAGGTTAACCTGTCACATTGGAAGTGATGATAAACTTTCTCATCCATGTCTGCCTTTGTCAGGAGGATGCTCCTGAGATTTGGGAAGTAATCTCCATTTTCCAGGACCTCACTGATCTTAATTGATGTAGGGTAATATTGTGTTCTTAGAGCTGGCTGGAAGAGACTCTTCGTTTTCCAGGCATTTAAATCAACAACATGTTATATTTATGTTGAACCTTTAACATAATAAAAAGTTCCAAGGAGCTTTAAAGCTTCATTATAAATCAAAAGTTGCCACCAGGTCACGTGAGATGTAAGTTTTAAGGAGAATGGTAAAGGAAGAAATAGAGAAAAATGTAATGAGATTGAGGGTGAGAATGCTAGACTTTAGGACCTAGGCTGCCAAAGAGAAAGCCTCCAACCGGTGAAACAATTAAAATAAGGAATGCTCACAAAACCAGGATCAGAAGAGGAAGATATCTTTAGGATGTTGAAGAACTGGAGGAGAATTTACAAGAGGAGCTCGACATCAGAAGCACTTGAAAACAAGGAGGAAAATTGTATAATTCAGCCACTGTACTACTAGAAGCCAGTGTTCGGCAGCAAGCAAACGGGCAATGGATGAACTGACCATGGCATGAGTAAGGACACGGGCAGCAGAATTGTAGGTGACCTCAAGTTTACAAGGGTGGCATGTGAGAGGGTAGCAGGCACGTACTGGAATGATCCAGACTGGAGGTAACAAAGACATGAATGGCATTCCTCTTATTATCACACATGCTGTTAACCTTAATTCGATGATATGCCTCTCTTTTACATTTTGTTTAACTTTAAATCTAACAAAATCCTGAAACTCGCATCCTAATGTCACTGTGGGTACTTAGAGTTTACAGCCAAATTTTCAATTTGCTGATGACACCACTGTACTGGGTCAGATCACAAACAATGACGAGACAGGAATGAGATAGAGAATCTGGTGAAGTGGTGCGATGACAATAAGCTCTCCTTCAATGTCAACAAAACAAAGGAGATAGTCATTGACTTCAGGAAGCGAAAAGGAGAACATGCCCCTATCTACATCAGTGGGGATGAAGTAGAAATGGTGTCCAGATCACCAACAACCTGTCCTGGTCTCTCCATGCCCACACTATAGTTAAGAAAGCCCACCAACACCTTTACTTTCTCAGAAGAGTGAGGAAATTTGGCACATCTGCTGCGACTCTCATCAACTTTTACAGATGCACCATTCTTTCTGGTTGTATCACAGCTTGCTTCCTGCTCTGCCCAATATCGCAAAGAACTACAAAAGGTCATGAACGAAGCCCAGTCCATCCCACAAACCAGCCTCCCACCCACTGACACTGTCTACACTTCGCACTGCCTCGGAAAAGCAGCCAGCTCTAAGGACCCCACGCACCCTGGACATTCTCTCTTCCATCTTCTTCCATCGGGAAAAAGATACAAAAGTCTGAGGACACGTACCAACCGACTCGAGAACAGCTTCTTCCCTGCTGCCATCAGACTTTTTAACGGACCGACTTCATATTAAGTTGATCTTTCTCAACACCCAAGCTATGACGGTACCACTACATTCTGCACTCTCTCCTTTCCTTCTCTATGAACAGTATGCTTTGTCTGTATAGCATGCAAGAAACAATACTTTTCACTGTATACTAATAGATGTGACAATAATACATCCAATCAAATCAAATCAAAATTTAGATCTCCACATTAAAAGAATATATTTAACTCGTTCTCTAATCATCTTATATTTGAAGGTTTTTGCGTTGTTGCTGAATTAACTTGGTCATCAACTTCTCTATCCAGTTAATCTGGGCAGAGTAACTTGTTTCTCATTGAGCTTTGATCTGGATTTTCCTAAAATTCCAAAATATTCAGGTTTGTAGATTTGGAGAGTGGGACAAAGGATATTGGGCAAGCACTTCTTCAACTGAAGTGTCAATCACAACAGAAATCCTGAGGTCAGCTTATTAACTAAAGCTGGACTGACAGGGACAAAAGAACAGTTTTGGGGAGCCAGATATTCAGAACTATTATAGAAACTCCATCAAAGAAAGCTGAGAAAAGCTTAAAGTATATTTATTTGTGTCACAAATAGGCTTACATTAACAATGCAATGAGGTTACTGTGAGAACCCCCTAGTTGCTACATTTTGGCAACTGTTCGGGCACACTGAGGTAGAATTTAGCTTGGCCAATGCACCTAACCAGCACATCTTTTGGACTTTGGGAGGAAACCAGAGCACCAGGAGGAAACCCACGCAGGCACAGGGAGAATGTACAAGCTCCACACAGACAGTGACCCAAGCCAGGAATTGAACCTGGGTCCCCGGCACTGTGAGGCAGCAGGGCTAACCACTGTGCCACCATGCCACCCACTTAGCCACAACTTCTGTACTGAAAAGCTGCGTCCAGATCAAGGACTGAATAAAGTATTGAATTGGCTAGAGTTAAGGAAGGAATAAAGCAGAATGTCTAAAGGTTGTCCTTAAAGTGTTGGCATGATTAGAGAACGGAGGGACATTGCTGAAGAACTGAAGAAAAAGCTATTCCAGCCAGCATCAAGGGTGATGTGACTGTGAGCAGGACCCTTTACATTGTCATAAAGATTTAAGAATATTATAAAATCATTCTCGGGTTATGTGCATACACCACACAACTGGAATTCCCAATTTTCCTCAAAATTAATGTGCTGGATATTCTGTTGCAGTCTTTGTGGGGAAGATGCTTTTGGGAATTCCAGGAATTAACCCAGGGTTGGTGGACAAACAGTGATATACTCTATGTCCAAGCCGGAATGGTCTATAACACAGATGGAAACGCAGCATTCATAGAACAATGTATGGACCTGATAAAAAATGTAAATGTTTGTTTCTGCTCCCTTACTGGGGCTGCTGTTTATGGTTACCGACTTTCTCAATTCTATTTGGCTCCACAGCTTTAGGGAATTTGCCTGAAGTCTCAATGGGGCTCACCCCATTTCTCTCATGGCAAGAATTCCATTGACGCCTCAAAAGGATGTGTTGGGCAGGATTCCTGGGAGACCTGGCAGCTCCTTAGACATCCCACCTGTCTGGACAAGACGCAATGGGCGACTCTGCCAAAAAAATTCTGAGCGCTGAATTCACAGGAAAAATGGTATAAATCATGATCGTTTTTCAGTGGGAGTTCACATTCGAATCTCCCACACTCTGTGCAAAGCAGACGTCACAATCATGAATATCATTAAAACCTCGGGGGGAGGGGTGGAGTTTTATTCATGCTGGAGTCGGACAGTTTTGGAACTCTGCGCATGCGCAGTGGCCCCCAAACTCTCAGACTGCAGTTTGCTGGCCAGCCCGATCGCAGCCAGCCTGGGACCCCCACAGTACTGTGCCTCCAACCCTCTCCATGGCCCGATCACAGCCCATACAAGCATTCCCAGGCCAGCCCTAACCCCACCCACTGTCCCAGAGGCACAACAATCTCAGTCCCCTCCCAGCAATGACAATCCCCTCCACCCAACCCCAGCAGAATCTCCACCTGCTGATCCCCCTCCAGGAGGCAGACACCCCCACGGGAGGCGAACCCCACCCTCCCCAACAGACCACACTCCCTCCAGCCTGGTCCAATCCTATCTGCAGAGTGACAGTGGGGCCCTTGGCCCCCACCGATCACCCTTTGGGCTCTGCCCACAATAGGCCCTGCACCCTGATCCTACCCCCTTGACCAAGCCCCTAGGCCCCACCCACAGATGGCCCTATCCTTTAGGATCCATCCCTTAACCCCATCCTTTGGCACTGTACTGTGCCTGGTGGGCAGCGCCAAGGTGCCTCCTGGGCATGGGCACTTTGCTACTTGGGCAGTGCCAGGGTGCCCATGGCCCAGGGGTACCAACCCCCCTCCCCCCCCCACTGCCCAAACCCCCAGGAGTGCCCCAGGTGTCCCCCCTTCACTCCAGAGAGGGGGGGTCTCTTGCTAGTTGCTCAAAAATGGGGAGCTATTCTAAACCCCGCCAGAGTGAATTTGTACTGGCAGGGTGGGAGATACTTGCTGGTTTGGAGAATTCAGTGCTGGGTCCGATAGTGATATTCAAATAACATTAAAAATAGATTAACATGACTTACCTGTCTTCCTGCCAGTCTCCTGATTGATCCTGACCACACCAGATTTGCGCCAGGAACACATGCCCGAATCCCACAAATCGGTACGTGCATGTGTCTCCCGACCTGATAAAAAATCAGCAGGTCGGAATGGGGAAATTGCCCTACAATCTTTTCCAGAAAATCTCTCACTTTCCATAACCAGGTGGAATTCTGGGAGAACCAGCATCACCCCCACTTTCTGTTTTCCTGAAGGCCAGTCTGTCTAACTGAAATGGGTTTTTCAGGGTCACTTCATTCCAATCCCAGACTCCCATTGGGTCCCCTGATCCTTTACTAATAGTTTTTCAAACGGCTGGTGAGTTCCTTTTCAAAAGGACTCATCTTCTGTTCCTGCTCCCATGGCCAGAAATCACGTATTCTAATCACCTTCTATTCTACTTTTTTCTACTATTACCATTGGTTAAATCCTTCATTCCCATGACCACATTACTGAGCAATGGAAACAAACAACCCTTCATCATCTCAAAGATTTTTAGCAGCTTATTCCTTAACCTTTCCCACTCTGGTGAAGAATCTCTCGTTGACCTGAGATGAATTACATACTCCAACCAAGATGAAAGACTGCTAATTATTCAAGTAAAGATCATTAAGTATAATCTGTGGCGCAGAGAGTAGAACTCCCACTCCTATACCGGAACATGGTGGGTTCGTTGTCCCACTCCAAAAGACGTGAGCATAAACTGGAGGCTGCCACTCCATTGCAGTGCACAGGAAGTGCTGCACTGTTGGGAAGGCTCTCTTCTGGACCACACGTCAAATTAAAATTTTGTACTCCTTTTCAGGTAAACATCAAAGATCACCAGCACTATTCTGAAAAAGAGAGCAGGACTTCTGGCCAGTATTTATCTTTCAAACAAGATCATTAAAACAGATTGTTTGGCCATTTAGCAGCTTGCTGTCTGTGGAAATTGGCTCCTCTCCTTTTTTACATTGAGCAAGTGATCTGGCATATATAGGGTTAACATGGGGCTGAGTAAAGCACAGTGCTGTTAGAGAACACGTGATCTGCACCCAGGGACCAAGACGTGCGCAAGCAAGCATGGAGACTGCTCCTAGCTTGAGGCCTTGATTTCATATATGCACATAGTTCCTGCAGTATATAAGTACATATAGTTAATCTACACAAGGCAATGAAGACTTCATTAAAACTGTGAAGTTGTACAAATGAAGTAGTGGCATGATGGGAAAATTGGTCAAATATTTGGTACAAATAAGGAAAGCTGATCAAGCTATTCCAAAATGCCAGACCCCTGTAAGACTTAATAAGACTTACTCCACATAAGACATGAATAAGACCAGAGAAGGTCAAGCTGTGCCTGACCTCTGTAAGACCTGATAAGGCTGACTCCACATGATCTCAGGCTGTATGAGTGAGACAAGATAAGGTCAGAGATGATGAAGTCATCAGCCTTCTAAAGATATGAATGATGAGACAAAGAGTTCCAGGAGGTCAGCAAGTTGTACCATTGTTTATGACATTGCTTATAACACTACTATTGATCAAATTCCTGAATAAGCTCAGGTCACAGAGACTGATAATGATTATGTATAAATACTGAACTGATTCTTTATGTAAGCATGGACTTGAGAAGGAATCAGCAAGTCGCAACGCCGGCTCTCCAAACTCAAGTTACTGCCACTACTGCATGCAGTCTTTCGTAAATAAAGACTAGTTATTTGGTCGGAATGAATTTTGTTGAGTCTCTCTATCACAGTCAAGAAGCAGGAAAATTTCCACTTCAACAAAACCTACCGAACAGTATCCAACACCCTCCAACAATTACCTGTCAAAAAGTATTTCTGTCTAGAGCATCTGTGGGACTGCTTAAAACTACAAAATACACTATAGAAATGCAAGTCTGCTTCTTTAACCTATAACTCTTCGTGTTGAGTGTTCCAGTTGTTACTAACAGTGGGTTGGTGTGACGGTAAAGTTGATTAAGGTGTTTTGTTGGGTTGCCCATTCATAGGGTCTGCCCGATACGCAGTTCAAAACCGGACCAGCCAATTCTGCCCAAGCAGCACTCACTCCAACAAGTCAGAAAATGGACAACAAAGTTTCAAGGAAACTCTTCCCGGCAGTTTTTAACTCACTGCGATCCGTTATTGCAGCAATAAAAGAAAATGGATGTGCCTGTTAAAAGCTGCCTGCGGACACTTTGGGAAATCAGATGATGTGTACACCTGGTACATTGAGTGAGAAATTTTTATTGCACCCTGAATTTCTGAAATTAATTTGGTTGATTTTTCTCTTCTGTTCACCAAGCAGCTGCCAGCAAATTAGTTTCAATCACCTGCCAAGGTAAGTGTTGATTATACTATTTAAAAAACCTCTTATAAATTGCACATTTTTATCAAATCAGAGGCGCTAAATGGGATTGCACTGCACTAGAGAATCCCACACTAACAGGGCCCTTCACGCAGAGTGTCTGTTGTTTCACATCACTGCAATATTTCAGGGACGATATTAAACCCCAGCAGCAATGACTTACTGGCTTTGTCGATGTTGGGGGGATTCTTGAACTGTTCCCCCCCACTTTAACAGGTCTGAAATCAGGCAAAGGCTGGCCACCTTCCAGAGGAAAGGGGGCCTAATTTAAAAGGTGATGTTGGGTCCCCATGACACTATCAGGGCCCACTGGATACTTAACCACACAGCTGACTAGACAGGATTGGCCAAGAGTCTCCAGGAAGACAATCTCTTGGACACTGCTGTGTGCAATCCTGAAAAAAAGGCGCATTAAATAAAATTCATTTTGATCATTTCTCTTTAACAGATACAAAGGTATTCAAAACAGTGGGTGGGTTGGGAAGAAGGCTGTTTGGCTGACAGTCAAGCGATCTTCCAGTTGGATAATGAATCTCTTTGCTTTCCAATTGACGTAGGAAGGCTGTGCATTACAAGGATGGGTGTGTGGGCCAACCTATGGCTGGAGCGTGGGAGCAAGTCATGTGACGAAACCTCCATTTAATCGCAGTTGGCAACCCTGCCACTGACTGAAGGTTGCATGAATCAAACCCACTGGTGTTAATTCACGGAAGGCTGGAGGATGCCCAGGTCAGTGTGTTTTCTTTACTCTTTGGAAGTTACTTGTAGAAGGAGTTATGGTGCTCCCTGCTCCCTCTTCCTCCACCACATGCCCCACAACACAATCCCTTTCCTGCCCTGAGTACGAATCTGCATTCTAACCTCCACAAACAAAGGATCATCATTTTCTGACCTCTGGAACCTTCTCTTTTAAAATGCCATTGAGGTTGAGAGATAATTGAAAATTTCAAAACGGAGGTCAATTGATTTTTGTTAAGCAAGAATTAAAGGTTATGGAACCCAGGCAGGTTAACAAAGTAGAGATAAACGTCAACCCTGATCTAATTGAATTGCAGAGGCTGCTCGGGACTCGAGCACTGTGACCTTACTGGCTGCTCAGTCCACACCCCTGCTGCAGCGAGGTCAGAGACTTTGGTGCCTTTCCTTCCTCTTGTGTCCTTTTAAACATCCACCCACAGCTGACACCATGGAAATGCCCACCCAGCTCCAGAAAACCTCCCCCTACATACTCCCCAATCTCCATCACAGTGGTGACTCTCTGGAACAATGAATGTTGTTTATTTGACATCCAGTGCCTGATTGCTGTCAGCTACCAGTCACAGTTAGAAATAAAGTTCATACCTGCTCTGGGCCCACCAATCATCACACACAGCAGCTGAAAAATTCAGGCTATTGTCTATGTACACTTTATTAACTTATGTGTACACACTCTATAATGGTCTATGAACATGCCCTACAATGGTCCAAGTACACACACTATTATTGTCAGTGTACACACTTGATAATGGTCTATGAACATGCCCTATAATGGTCCAAGTACACACACTATTATTGTCAGTGTACACACTCTGTAATGGTCTATTAATATGCCCTATAATAAGAACATAAAGAAATAGGAGCAGGAGTAGGCCATCTAGCCCTTCGAGCCTGCCCCGCCATTCAGTAAGATCATGGCTGATCTGAAGTGGCTCAGTTCCACTTTCCCGCTTTCTCCCCATAACCCTTAATTCCCTTGTCTGTCAAAAACCTATCTACCCGTGTCTTAAATATATTTAGTGAGGTAGTCTCCACCACTTCAACGGGCAGAGAATTCCAGAGATTCACCACCCTTTGAGTGAAGAAGTTCCTCCTCAACTCCGTTCTAAACTGCACCCCCCTTATCTTGAAGCTGTGCCCTCTAGTCCTGCTGTCCTTTCTGAGCAGGAAAAATCTCTCCACCTCTACCCTAGCCATCCCTTTCATTATCTTATACGTCTCTATAAGATCCCCCCTCATCCTTCTAAACTCCAACAAGTACAGACCCAGTCTATTTAGTCTCTCTTCATAGTCTAACCCCCTCATCTCCGGTATCAGCCTAGTAAACCTCCTCTGCACTCCTTCCAAGGCCAAAATATCCTTGCACAAGTGTGGCGACCAAAACTGCACACAGTACTCCAGCTGCGGCCTCACCAGTGCCCTGTACAGTTGCAGCAAGACCTCCCTGCTTTTATATTCTATCCCCCTCGCTATAAAGGCCAGCATCCCATTCGCCTTCTTGATCACCTACTGCATCTGCAGACTGCGTTTTTGCGACTCATGCACAAGGACCCCCAGGTCCCTCTGCACCATAGCATGCTGCAGCTTTTCGCCCTTTAAATAGAAATCCCTCCTACTATTATTCTTGCCAAAGTAGATAACCTCACACTTGCTAACATTATACTCCATCTGCCAGGTCCTCGCCCACTCGCTCAGCCTATCCATATCCCTCTGCAGACTTTCCACACCCTCCACACAATTTGCTTTTCCACTCATCTTTGTGTCATCAGCAAATTTCGTCACCCTACACTCAGGCCCCTCCTCCAGATCATCTATATAAATGGTAAATAACTGAAGCCCCAGCACCGATCCCTGTGGCACTCCACTAGTTACCAACCGCCAATCAGAATAGCACCCATTGATACCAACTCTCTGCCTCCTATTAGACAACCAATCCTCTATCCACGCTAACACCTTACCCCAACTCCATGCCCCCTAACCTTCTGAAGCAACCTTTTGTGCAGCACCTTAGCAAACGCCTTTTGAAAATCGAGAAACACCACATCCACCAGTTCCCCTCTGTCTACCGCACTAGTCACATCCTCATAGAAATCCAATAAATTTGTCAAACACGACTCCCCCTTAACGAATCCATGCTGCGTCTGCTCTATCAAACAATTCTTTTCTAGATGCCTCACTATTTCTTCTTTGATGATGGATTCAAGCATTTTTCCAATAACAGACGTTAAACTAACCAGCCTATAATTCCCTGCCTTTTGCCTGCTACCTTTTTTAAACAGCGGCGTAACATTAGCCGTTTTCCAATCTTCTGGCACTTCCCCGGAATCCAGCGAAGTTTGGTAAATAATCACCAAGGCATCCACTATCACCTCTGCTGTTTCCTTCAGAACCCTGGGATGCATTCCATCTGGTCCTGGGGACTTGTCCACCATCAGTCCCGCTAGTCGATCAAGCACTACCTCTCTAGTGACAGTAATCGCATTCAGGCCCTCAACTCCTACCATCCTTCTATTTTTAATATCCGGCAAACTATTCGCGTCCTCCTCCATGAAGACCGAGGCAAAAAACTTATTTAAGGCGTCAGCCATTTCCTCATCTCCCATCACTAAATCCCCCCTCTCATCCTCTAAGGGTCCAACATAATGGTCCAAATACACACTATTATTGTCAGTGTACACACTCTGTAATGGTCTTTGAACATGCCCCATAATGGTCCAACTACACATTTTATTATTGTACATGGACCACTATAGAGACCATTATGGAGCATGTGGATAGACCATTACAGGGTGTACATAGAGAATTATAATGCATGTACATAGGCCATTTTAGAATTAGGAAATTACAGCCTGAAACCGTTGAACTCAATATTGAGTCCACAAGGCTGCGATGTGCTTAACTGGAAGATGAAGTGCGGTTCCTCCAGCTTGCATTCAGCACCTGGGATACTGCAGTAGATGGAAGGCAGAATATTAAATGGTCAGCCAGCAAAAGTTTGGGGTCATGCATTGAATGTTCCTGTATCTCCATGTTTGTGGTGGGATCACGTGCTGCAGGAATACAGTGGCTCACGAGCACCCTCAAAACATCCCCCGGTTTGTGTATTCCAGCAGCTTCCACATTCCCCAGGGGCAACCCAATCATTCTGAAGGGATTAATTATCAAATTCATGACTTTGCACCACCTGCCTTTAGTTAAGTGGCAAATCAGCCCATAAACAGGTTTATGGCTTCAATCTACAACATGCCTCCAATATTCTGAATGCCCATCAAGTTGACAATAAAATTCTCCTCTTATTTCATTAGCGAATCTCCACAGGGAGCCTTTACTTTATCACACGCTTAGGTTAACACCAATATAGAGTGCACACCACGTGGCAGAAAGCACAGATGGCAGCGCGGTAATTATAACCATCTGAATTTTCCTGACAGAGGGATGTCATTAATTTCCTACCTGCATGTTTCAATGACGTGAATTATTTGACAGATTGCCGGTGGGATCTATTCCAAACAATATGGTTTTCCTGTCTGGTAATGGGGGATTATTACTGTGCTTATTGGTGAGCATTTGCATGTGCTTGAGATTGAAGCTGGTTCTTAGAAACCTAATACTGTTTGGATTACACTGCGTTGGGGAAGGTTTGGCCTGACACAGTCAATGGATGCCCATTAAATTGCCATCTGCTTCAAGACAACTTCAGTTCTTTTCCGAGGTAGAAATTCTGTTTAAGTGTTTGATTTCTCAAGGATTTCCAATGCTATTTTGACTGCTTTAAATTTTATAACAGGAACTTTACACAATAGGTGATGGCACAAGGAGAATGCCCGAGGAACACCTGAAATTTAGGCCTCACTGGCATGATATCTGCCAGTTCCAGGCCTGGGTGTCCCCAGGCAGACTTGCCAGCGAAACAGATTTCATTTCAGGCCCATTTGTCACCAGCAAATACACTTAGATAAGAACTGGCAGAGGGAGAAATGGAGTAGCTGGCAGCTAGAGAGAAAAGGGAGATAGGGGAGTGATTAGGAAGGAAGTCATCATTTGGAATGGAGGGAGAGAAGGGAAGAATTTGGGATGGATTGAAGGGGGTGATGAGGAGGAGGGTGAAGGGGTGATGAGGAGGAGGGTGAAGGGGGTGATGAGGAGGAGGGTGAAGGGGATGATGAGGAGGAGGGTGAAGGGGGTGGTGAGGAGGAGGGTGAAGGGGGTGATGAGGAGGAGGGTGAAGGGGGTGATGAGGAGGAGGGTGAAGGGGGTGATGAGGAGGGTGAAGGGGTGATGAGGAGGAGGGTGAAAGGATGATGAGGTGAAGGGGTGATGAGGAGGAGGGTGAAGGGGTGATGAGGAGGAGGGTGAAGGGGTGATGAGGAGGAGGGTGAAGGGGGTGATGAGGAGGAGGGTGAAGGGGTGATGAGGAGGAGGGTGAAGGGGTGATGAGGAGGAGGGTGAAGGGGTGATGAGGAGGAGTGTGAAAGGATGATGAGGTGAAGGGGTGATGAGGAGGAGGGTGAAGGGGGTGATGAGGAGGAGGGTGAAGGGGTGATGAGGAGGAGGGTGAAGGGGTGATGAGGAGGAGGGTAAACGGGTGATGAGGAGGAGGGTGAAGGGGTGATGAGGAGGAGGGTGAAGGGGGTGATGAGGAGGAGGGTGAAGGGGTGATGAGGAAGAGGACGGAGAAGAAGGTGAGGAGGAGGAGGATGTTTACCAAATGCCAATAAAACCTTTCCAATATCTTTTTCTGAGTTGCCATAATCACCACTCGAGCTTGAATCGATCTCCAGTGTCAGATCTCCTCTCCACTCCCCTAGTGCAGTGTAAAAGGCTGATTGGCATCTCTTTGTGACAGAGACAGGAATCCAATAGGCTGAAAGTAAGAAACACCTCAATGGCTTGGGGAGGGGGAGGTGGGGGGTTTGCTTGTGGTGTGGGGGCCAAATTCAAAAGGAATCTGATCATTGTTATCTTAAGGAAGATGTCTTGCCTTACTTTGTTGGGAGGCCACTGAAATGCAATCCTCCTCATCATGAGGGATCTCCCATTGAAGGAGATGGGTGTTGGGATCAGGAGTGTGCTTTTAGAAGGGACCTGGCAGCAGTTGACAAGACTGCATTAGTGTCTGGAAGTCATGGCTGCCGCATTACTAGAGACTTTTTTTCTCTAATGTGTGTAGCCAACAAGTCATGTTTCAGAAAGCTGGGTGAGCAAGCTGCCTTCCTTTAAACATGCCACTACCTGTGTGACCCATGGACATGTGAAATGTGGCCCTCCCCTTTCCCAAACCACCCCCCACAGTGAAGATGATTGGTCCTGGATTCAGGGGTGGCATTCCAAGATTGATTGGCCATGCTAAAGTGACCCTAGTGTCAGGGGGATTAGTGGGGTAAATGTGTGGGATTATGGGTAATAGGGCATAGCTGGGATTGTGGTTGGTGAAGACTCAGTGGGCCGAATGGCCTCCTTCTTCACTGTAGGGATTCTAAGAAAATTCCAGGCTTCAGCACTGTTTTGGCTAAGGTGTTGAAGGCTTTCTAACTCAGCAGAAATTCAGGCCAAGCAGATACAGGTCCCAAGCACTCATATCAGACTGACAATGTCCCAGATTCTCAACTGACTTGTAATGAGCTGATGGGGAGGAGGCAGACATTGGAACCCAGCTTGCCATCACCAGCCAACTCAAAATTGCAGGAATTCCTTCCTTTTCTCTCTGTTTCACGCCCTGAATTCTACAGCTAAAATTCACCCAGCTACTTCCTCTGTTGTCGAAGCTCCACGAAGACAGAGCTAATTATAAAGAGAGGAAATTTGAGACAGACAGGAGCAAAGGTCCCATGAAGAATTGACTCCAGATTGACTGGATATTTAATTGCAGTGCTGGGCCAGGAAAGATGCCTTAGTGAGTAAATGAGACAGTAACCACCATATAAAGCATTCTTTCTGATTGAATCACAGCTTGGTATGGTTCCTGCTCTGTCCAAGACCTCAAGAAACTACAAAGGTTTGTGAATGAAGCCCAGTTCATCACCCAAACCAGCCTCCCACCCATTGACACTTCCCACTGCCTTGGAAAAGCAGCCAGCACAATCAGAGACCCCACGCAACCCGGACATTCTCTCTTTCACCTCCTTCCATTGGGAAAACAGTACAAAAGTCTGAGGTCACGTACCAAACAACTCAAGAACAGCTTCTTCCCTGCTGCTATCAGACTTTTGAGTGGACCTACCTCATATTAAGTTGATCTTTCTCTACACCCTAGCAATGACTGTAACACTACATTCTGCACCCTGTCCTTTCCTTCTGTACGAACTGTGCTTTGTCTGTATAGCACACAAGAAACAATACTTTTCACTGTATACTGATAGGTGACAATAATAAAGCTAAGCAAAATCAATGGAGATGCCACTTTCCATCTGCAGTCTGGGCTGAGTCACGGCTACAGTTTGCAGGACGGAGAGCAGATATTTAAGTAAGGTACAGGGCTGTGGGATTAATTACAGATTGTACATCACTGATTTCAATTACAGGGGAAAGCTTTGAAGATGGATCAGGGAGAAATGAGACAACTGAATTGAAGGAAGGAAATGGGGGAGATTGTCTTGTTGAGGTCATAGTGATCTTTCAGTTTGTGCACCTCCTGAAGAAACATATTACAGAAGTGCATTCCAACAATATCAGTGATGTAAACTGTTTGTATTGGTTCCCCGAGCCTCAGCTTTGGTCTCTGTTCTCTCTCATTCCATGTTCCCAACGTGCCAGGTTTCTGTAACTTACCCTTCCTTGTAGTTGCAGATATTACATCAAGCTTCAATTTATTGGCTTGAGCACATCATAAACTCTAAAGTGAGATTGTTCTCCGGAACACAGAATTCTGTAAGTGTTCGTAGATCCGGGGGCTTTAATGAATGAAGAGTAGTCTCTTTGCAGACTATGATTTACAGAATCCTGGATGATCCGTGCAAGGTTTCATATAGAGGCCATGGCTCAAATCAGCTTCTTAAGCAGTTCTGCCAGTGTCTAAGGAAATTGCCGAGTTGTTGGCTGAGTTCTCTTCCACTCCCTCATGCTCTGTGAATAATGTCTGTGTGAACCAAGCGGGGAAGCTGGGAAGTATAAGTTATGTGGGTACCCCATGTACTGGAGAGTAAGGTGTTTGGAGGCAGCCAATACTTGTGAATTACTGCGATAGTTTTAAGTTTACAAATAGTCATTTCCTGTACAGACCATGAATATTGCTAAGAAGAAAGAGACATATTGAAGCTTTTTGCCTTGTACTCATCAGGACATTGGACAGGAATACCAATATAACTCATATTTAAAGAGCTGACAAAGAAGTTAATGCAAAATAACTGCTTTGTTACGTTACTCCAAAAAATAAACACTTCAACAATATCTGGCAGCTGAATGTTGAAACTTATTCCAGGAAGATTAACCATACAATTACCCAGAGATGTTGCTGCTTTCCCCTTACACTGGTATTCTGGCTAAGAGTACTGATGAGTGCAAGATGAAAAGATTTGACAGATCGCTTTTCTTTTCAGCAATAGCTTTAGGTGTTTTGAAAACCAAAATGTCATATATATATTTGGATTAAAGATCTATTATATGTGAAGTACAAAAGTGTTTCAGGTGAGCTAGAATGCACGACATAAATGTAATGTTCCGTGGAAGTAATCTTCTTGATCAGATTAGAAATATATCAGCACTTGGCATTATCTGAATGTTTGCATTCTAGACAACAATGGATAAGATTGTCTGCTTAGAGATTCTACTATCCATTCGACAATTGAAAGCTCCTTTTCATCCAACAATCAACTGTCGGCAGCTACTCGAGAGAGAGAGAGAAGGTTTGAAATATTCAGCAACTGCATGCTCCAAGATTTGAACTACATTGAAAGGAACATAGGTCAGAGAAAGCATTCCATGTTAACACTAAATCTCTGACCTCTAGTCCCTAAGGCAGGGTAGCTACACTGAATATATCTCCTGAACCAAAATAATGATGCACAACGTAAGCCTTTTTTTTCCAAATGTTCATTCAGGCTTGGTAGTTCATTTTGACCCATGAATTGTGAGAGAACAAATTGGTGACTCGCTTAAAGTATTGTTCTGCTTAATGGGGCCAGTCTATTTGTAGCCACAATTACAGATTTAAAGTAGGCACGGATTTAAGATGATTCCTGGAAATGTTAACATAGGGACATAGCAGCAGGTGTTGGTTTTTCAGCCCCTCAGGCCTACTTCTCCTATCTCAAAGTCATCTTCCTGCACTATCCCCATACCCCTTCATGTTATTGGGATCTAGAAATCTGTCTGCCTCTATTTTTAAACATCCTCCACACAGAGAATCCCAAACATTTACCACCCCCTGAGAGAATAAATTCCTCCTCACCTCAGTTCCAAATGGTTTATTTTTTCACCCTGACATGATGGGGATGATTTTCCCACCTCACTGCGCCTGGCATGGATTGCACCAATCCCTGAAAATAGCATGCAGGTCTAAAAATCAGATTCGCGCCAGACACAAAACAGTTTGCAATCGTTACAGTCCCTTTCCATTGGTGCAAACTGGATTATGCCCAGAAAGGACATGAGGCCAATTTGCATGTGATTTACTGGATTTTGACCCCATTGACGAGTTGGGCACACGATCCTTACCCCACGCACCACCCCCCCACCCCTCTCCCCTGCAATGTTCCCACTTCCTTGGCAGGAGGTCACGCTGGAGTGAATTATTACTGGCCTCCAAAAGCAGACACCTGGCACAATGGCCACACCAGTGCGCTCAAAGGCTCTTGAAGCCCCTGATGGACGGGTGCATGGCTGAGTGGTGCCCACTGGGGAGTGCCACCTGGCAATGTCCATCTGGCACACCTACAATACCCAATGGACATCACGGCAATGGCCACCAGGCACTCCAGCAGTGCCAATTGGGCATTGCTATGTGCCAGGGCAGTGCCAAGGGGATGGACCCTGAGTGGGGGCAATAATGGGGGTCTAAGGGATGGGGTTATGACAGGGACGCTATACAAAGGTGGATCATGTGAGGGGTCATGATGGGGGTGGGCATGTCGGTGGTCATAATAGTGACCCATCAGGAGGGCCCCAATGCCCCCGTGCTGTTGACCCGTGTAGGCTGGTGGGGGGAATATGCTGCCAATGAGGTGGGGGGATTCCCCATGTCCATGTGGTGAGAGAGAGGGGAGGTCTCCCAGTGCATTAAGAGCTTGTGGTGCCTTTGCAAAACAGCACCCGAGCACTCTGGAGCCGGGTTCACCAGCATGTTTAGGCCCCAGACCCCAGTACCAGTGAGTGTGGGACAATTGTGGTGCAGAGAAGACCCGAGACCAATGTGGAATATTCCATTATTCTCGCCCTTACGACACTTAAGGGAAAATTCCACCCAATGTCCCCTGATTCTAGACCTCCAGCAAGGGGAAACACCCCTCCTGCATCTACCCTGCTGAGCCACATTTAACCCATTGACAAAGTAGGAAAGGAAGTAATAGCAAATACCTGCTTTGCTATTTTACTCCCAAAAAATAAACACTTGAACAATTCAAACATGTCTCCAGTAAGAGTAGCCATACAGATACCCAAAGTGACCAGCTCCTTATTCCAACTCTTGGTCAGGGTCCTGCCTCTTGACTGACTGTAAAGGTCTCTCATGTGTAGTTTTATGTACCCTTCCTGGGGAATGGTTCTGGGTTACTATACTGGCAGGGCCATACCATCCTCTGAGAACTTCCTTCCAATCACAATGCCCAATCATATTCATAAAATCATAGAATAATACAATCCCTGCAGTGCAGGATGAGGCCATTCAGCCTATCCAGTCTGCACTGACCACAGTCCCACCCAGGATCTATCCTCATAACCCCATGTATTTACCCTAGCTAGTCCCCTGACACTAAGGGGCAATTTGGCATGGCCAATGCACCTAATCCACACGTCTTTGGAGTGTGGGAGGAAACTGGAGCACCTGGACTAAAGCCACACCGACATGGGGAGAATGTGCAGACTCCCCACAGTCACCTGAGGCTGGAATTGAACCCAGATCCTTGGCACAGCGAGGCAGCAGTGCTAACCACTGTGCCACCACTTTGTTCAAACGATAAGGTTCAAATCTGAAGCTGTTGACCTTTCTTTAGCTTCCATTCACCAACTTCCCATCATGTGAAGTCACTTGTTCCAAATAACAATGTTTTAGAATTTGTAACAGAAAGCTAGTACTCCATCTTATCAAAGCTGTACAATCTCGAGGTTGATTCCTCATAAATCCAAGACCAATGTCCCTCTTAACTGACATTATCCCTGTTTCTTAACACCTGGTGAATTGTGCTCAACAAGTTTTTGATTTTAAAAAAAGCTTTTCTCCCTCTCACACTGTTCCAGTTTCCCTAAGCACACTGAAGCAAAATACCACGGATGCTGGAAATCTGAAATAAAAACAGAAAATTCTGGAACAACTCAGCAGGAGGTCAGGCTACATCTGGAGATCAAACAAATGTTTCAGGTCGATGACCCATCATCAAATACCGTTTGAAAATCAGGTTAAAAATAATCAAATTTTGTTTCTTTTCCTTACAACTCTTTAAAATTCAGTAAATGTATAACATTCCTGTGAAGAAGAGTCATCCAGACTCGAAACGTTGGCTCTATTCTCTCTCCACAGATGCTGTCAGATCTGCTAAGATTTTCCAGCTCTTTTTATTTTTGTCTCAGAAGGCTGAGTTTTTCCAGAATTTTCTGTTCTTATTTCAGATTTCCAGCATCCGCAGTCATTTGATTTTATATTATTACCCCAGATTAGGGGTCAGGAAAATTGAGAGTTTATCTAATTATTTATTAATCACGAGTAAGGCTTACATTAACACTGCAATGAAATTACTGTGAAATTCCCCTAGTCCCCACAGTCCGGTGCCTGTTCGGGTCAATGCACCAAACCAGCACATCTTTCAGACTGTGGGAGGAAACCGGAGCACCTGGAGGAAACCCACGCAGACATGGGGAGGACGTGCAGACTCCGCTCGGACAGTGACCCAAGCTGGTAGTCAAACCTGGCTCCCTGGCGCTATGACACAGCAGGGCTAACCACTGTATTACCACGCTACCCACTGTGCTACAGTGCCACCTGCACTGACCTGGAACCTGAACTCAATCTGTCTTCTTCAGTACTATCCATGCCCACTTTTAACAGGGGATGTGGGTGACATCTTTTGATGCAGTACTCTTTCTGATCTCCAAATTCCCCCAATTCTCTCCCCAATCAATGTCTGACTTTGCCCCCCCCCCCCCAACCTTGTATCTACCTCCCCTGGATATCTGATTTGCCCCTTCTAACTCTTCCTGATGGCCGATCCAACCCCTTGTTTGAGTCACACACTGCCAAACCCATGTTATCCAAAGCACTCTTCTAACTGCAACTCTTCCATGACTCCCCTCGCCAATGTCTGACTCCACTCACCCCCTCCACCTCTCATAATGGCTAACTATCCTGTCCTGATGGCCAACTTCCTACCCTCCATCCCTGCCATGACCCTCATGTCTAGCTATCTAACATATCTCCGCTCTATTCCCTGGCTGCCTTCCAACCCAACAACTAACATGTCAATCTGGCTGGCTCAGCTAGGAAATTGCTATCTTCAAACTGGATCCTGCCGTAGTTGTGTGTTTCAGAGCTGCTAAATTTCCCTCAGCCCTTTCCACTTCCCAGTTATCAACCAAATCACAATATAACACTTTACAGTGTCCAAGCCACAAAGGTATTGAAGCTGAATGTGCTTACCTCCCCGCACCTTAGAAAATTAAAGATCATAACTTCAGCACTTCTATCTATCCCCTTTGGATTTCTGTTTGATTAATGTTTGATTAGCTTCTATTCTGCTGCACATTTTGATTATTTGGCTTGCCAGCGTTTCTGGTGAGGGCTGAGTCAGTATAGTTTCTGCTCATTTACCAGGTTAGAATACAAAGACTAGCTGTAGAAGAGTGTTTTTCAGAATGGAGATCTGTAGCTAATGGTGTTCTGCAGGGATCGCTGCTGGGACCTCTGTTTGTAGTGCATATAAATGAAGTGAAGGAAAATGTTGGTGGTCTGATTAGTAAGTTTGTGGATGACACGAAGATTGGCAGAGTTGCTGATAGTGCCAGGGATTGTCAGAGGATACAGAGGATATAGATAGATTGGAGACTTGGGCACATAAACGGCAGATGCAGTATAATCCGGACAAATGCAAGGTGATGCATTTTGGAGGATCAAATTTAGATGTGAATTATGCTGTAAATGGTAGAACCTTTAGGAACATTAATGTACAGAGGGACCTGGGCGTGCAGGTCCACAGTTCCCTAAGAGTGGCAACACCGGTGGTCAAGGTGATAAAGGAGGCATACAGCATGTTTGCCTTCATCAGCCGGGGCATTGAGTACAGGAGTCAGGAAATCATGGGGGTAATTCTCCCAAAAATTCTGAATTGGTGGGAAAACTGTTCTAGATCACGACTGTTTTCTCAGTTCAACTTCACACTCAAATCCACGCCCCCCCCCCCCCCCCCCCAACAACTCCCGTGCACTGCAGAGGTCCCAGCCATGAATCTCATTCAAAACCCAGGCACCAAAGTCTGACAGTTCTGGAACTCTGCACATGCACAATGGTCCTGATCTGTCAGCCTCTCCATCCACTGGTCAGCTCAATCACTGGCCAGCCTGGGACCTCTGCAGTGCTGCCCCTCCAACACCACCCCCCCCCACGGCCTGATCGTGACCCCCATAACAATTCCCGGGCCAGCCCTAACCACCCCCCCCCCCCCACCCCAGAGTACTCTGATGTCCAGCCCACCCTCTCACCACTCCCCCCCAGCACTGGCAATCCCACCCCTCTCACTCCTGCAGATCCCACCCATCCCCCTGGTGCAGACCACACTCCCAGCCCGCCCCAGTCGCTGCCCTCCCTCCATCCCAGATCTATCCCCATGCAGAGTGGCAACGGGACCCCACCATCCCCACACACACACACAAACAAGTTTAGGGCCATTCGACACAAACTAACAAAGAACAAAGAAAAATCCAGCAGAGGAACAGACCCTTCAATCCTCCAAGCCTGTGCCAATCATGATGCCCTAAAAAAAAAAGCTTCTGCCCACAATAGGCTCTACCCCCTTGGCATTGCCTGATGCCTGATGGGCAGTGCCAAAGTCTCCACTGGGCATTGGCACTTTGCCCTTTAGGCAGTACTGGGGGGTACAGGCTGGCACTGCCAGGGTGTCCATGCCCAGGGGTACCACATGCCCGCCGCCCAACCCCTTGGGGGGGGCCTCGATTGCCCCCCCTTCATTCCGGCAGGGTCTCTCACCAAGTCCCTGAATTTGGAGAGCTACTTTAAATCCTGCCGGAATGAAGTGCTCCTGGTGGGATAGGAGATTCAATCGGGATCGGTAAGTTCCCAATAATGAAATGCTAAACATATTTAAACTGCATTAAAAAAAGATTCAACTGACTCACCTCTCTTCCCACCAGTTCCCAGCCTGGCCTGGACACCGAATGCTCTCCAGCCCTGGCATATGCGCAAATCCTGGAAAAAGGCTCACATCTCCCAGCCAGACCTGCCAGAGAAGTTGTGGGTCGCGATGAGAGAATTGTCCCCCATGTTGCAGCTATATAAAACCTTGGTCAGGCCATATTTGCAGTATTGCGTGTTGTTCTGATCATCACACTACCAGAATGACATGGAAGCTTTGGAGAGAGTGCAAAACAAGTTCACTAGAATATTGCCTGATCTCCAGGGTGTTGGCTATGAGGAGAGGTTTGAATAACTGAAGATTGTTTTCAACAGAAGGACGAAGGCTGAGGGGAGACCTGATACTGGTCTACAAAATTATGAGAGGCATAGACAGGGTGGATAATCAGAGACTTGTTCCCAAGGTGGAAGTGTCAATTACAAGAAGGCACAGGTTCAAGGTTAGAGAATGAAAGTTTAAGGGAGACGTGCGGGGCGAGTTTTTCACGCAGAGAGTGATGGGTGCCTGGAATGTGCTGCCAGCGGATATAGTGGACACAGGCACATTAGCACATTTAAGAGGCACTTAGATGGGTACATGAATAGGGAGGAAATGGAGAGATACGGACTGAGTAAAGGCAGAAGGTTTGTTTTGAGGGCATCATGATTGGCACAGGCTTGGAGGATTGAAGGGTCTGTTCCACTGCTGGATTTTTCTTTGTTCTTTGTTAGTCTGTATCGAATAGCCCTAAACTTGTTCGTATGTGTGTCCTTGAGTACACAGGGGCTGTGGAGTTGGTCATCCAAATTTCACTCCCGTGGTGTTGCTGAGGCAAGGATTTGGAGCCCAGGATTACCTCTGCTTGATCAATTCTGTTTCTCCTGATGCTCCTCATGACTATTGTTACCTCTCCCATTGTCGAGTAAGGAACATTTACAGAAAACACACATGATAAAGTAATGTAACCACGAGTCTTTGGAGAGGACCTCAGCCGTAGCTTTCCATTTGTGAATATGACCCATCCCTCCAAGAGGCAATTACGCAGGGCATCACGCCTGAAGCAGTCGCACTAATGTCGAGGCAGGAAGGAGAACATCTGTTTCGAGCTGAGAATTCATTACAAAGTTTCCAATCAATGTTCAAGACACTAATTGCACTGGATGGTGCCCTTCTGTTGCTGCTATTCAGCTGTCGCCTCAAAGCTTCAGTAACGGAAAGGAAGGGAGGCAAGACTGATGAGGCTAGAGGCTATTAAACAGGTCTTTGCAGATGAGCAGAGAGTGGTGTAACGAGATATAAATTAGCGCAGGAGAAGCATATTTTTTAAAAAAAGTAACAGATGTACTCTAATGTTATTGTGCAGTGGCAGCTCTTGTCTTTATGATTTTTAAGAAAGGAATTAATTTTCTCTTGCCGACTCTGATGTCTGCGGCCATTTTAGATGCTTGGGCTGAGGCCCAGAGGATCAGTGATAGTGATTTTCCCCAGAAAGCCCCGGAAACTGGAGCAGGGGGAGAGGGGAGAAACTCAGCAATGCCAGCCCACTTGATTCATCATCAGTCAGCTCTGCTGGAAGCTGCAAATGCATTGGCTCAGTGAAGACCAGATTGGGATTGGCTGTGATGCTTCATATTGTGGAAGAATCTATGAATTCCACATCGGACCTTGTGGGTATGATATTAGAAACAGATTTCTTTTTAAGCCAGCATTTTATTGCTCACCTCTGCTTGCCCTTCAGAAGGTGGTGGTGATTGATACAATTGACTGGCTTGCTATTTCAGAGGGTAGTTGAGAATCAAACCACATTTCTGTGTCTCTGGACTCACACGCAAGCCAGGCCTTGTAAGGCCGGCAGATTCCTTTCCCGAAGGGGTATTAGTGAAACAGATGGGTTTTACCAATAATTGTCAATAGTTTCTTGGTCATCAGACTCTTAATTCCAGATATTTAAACAATTAAATTCAAATTCTGGCATCTGCCATGGCAGGATTCAAACCCGGGTTCCCAGAACATTAGCTGAGTTTCTGGGTTAATGGTCTAACGATAATACCAGTAGACCATTGCCTCCCCCAGCACAAAGGAAGAAATACTTGCGTTTATATTGTGTTCTTCAGGACCATTGTACATGTCAAAGCACAACACAACCAACAATGACCTTTCCAAGTATAGACCTGTAGGAAATGCAAAGTTCAGTTTAGCATCTTATTTGAAAGATCCAGCAGTGTGCTGCTCCCTCAATACTGCACTGAAGTACCAGCCCAGATTCATGCTCAAGCCTGGGACTAAATTAATCCTTTCAGCGTTGTTGAGATTCTTTCATTTAATCTCCACATCCACCCTGCAGCCTAAAACCTCAGAAGAAAGAGGCAGCCCCCACACTTTGCATTGATCTCTATTGGTGTACTGACACAGAAACACTCACACAGCAGGAAGAAACTGACCATGTGGGAAAAGATCTATAATGTCTGATTTACAATTCTGTTCTATTGACCACATTCTCCTCTTCTTGCCTGACCCAGTAATGATCAGCTCACCCCTACTCAAATGTAGGAACATTATCAAGCATTAATCAATGGGATTGCCAATAACAGAGCTGTTCCCCAACACAATATAATGCCTACCATTCTCAGTGACCAAAGCAAGATATTCAATATCATGGGATTCTCGAGTGGCATCTCTCAGCAGCCAGGATATTAGATACAGATCACTTGTTACAAAGTGTGAACATTGATCTCTGTGAAGGAGATTTCTCTCCCTATGATAGTGGGGAACTGTCAGTCTGATTAAAATGTCAATATTGTCATGCTTCAGTTAGAACTTCACAATGATTAATTGTGGAACACCAAGATCGATAGATGGCTTCAGTGACTCTCGGAAGACAAATAACCAAGAACAAGCTCTAAATGCCTTTCCCTGGAACTTAACATGTTTTCTCCACTCCACTGGTTTTGACCCTTGTTGGACATTTCATCCAGCTACCCACAGCTTGTGTGAAAATGGAACGCAAGGCGGAATGCCAACTCTCAGGACATGTGGTAAAGCTTAAATAAAGCAGCTGAGACTATCCACATCACTACTGTTATTAAAACTGACAGACTCAGTAATCCCCCCGACCACTTCATCTAAATAAACCAGAGCACAGAATGAGCATCAGCTACATACATGGCTCATTCCCAGCCATTGCAGTCGAGTGGCTTACAATAGCATGAAGTGGCAAGGAGGATCTTTCAAGATGAGCTGTGTGAGGAATCATTGCAGAAGGAGGCCATTCGGCCCATCAAGTCTGCACTGACCACAATCCCAGGCCTTATTCCCATAACCCCACGTATTTACCCTGCTAATCCCCAACACTAAGGGGTAATTTAGCATGGCCAATACACCTAAACTGCACATCTTTGGACAGTGGGAGGACACTGGAGCTCCCGGAGGAAAACCATTCAGTCACGGAGAGAACATAAAAACTCCACACAAAATCATCCTAGGCCAGAATTGAACCTGGGAGCTGGCTCCATGAGGCAGCAATACTAATTTTCTGATTTTTTTTTGATTGACTCTGTCTTGCTGTTGATCTGACCTACATGCTGGTCACTCACCTGTCCATACTGAGCTAACCTTGTGCTGATTCTCATGACACATTGTCCCTCTCATGAAACAGGCTGTGTGTTGCAATCCCACCTCTAGCGAACTATTTACTTACCAGCTCTTTCATTGAGCACCATATCTTCAATGCAGAAATGAAGATGGAACTGGGTTAATGACTTTGGTGTGATCCCACTATCCTGCTTTGGCAGTGGGGAGCCACTCTGGCAGAAAGCGTGGATCACGGAGAGATTCAGGGTTATGGTATCTCATTCTATCAGATAGCCAGGTGCCGGGGTCACACAGCTCCCTGCTGGAAATACATGGCTATGCAATCACACCATTTATTTACTGTTGTTAATTCAGGACCTTTTCAATCAAAGGCTTCCTAAAGATTCCCTAATGACCTTACCCTGGACATGTAGCAAACACAAGTGCTTTCTTTTTTGAGGATACTACTCTACTGGGCGGCACGGTAGCACAGTGGTTAGCACTGCTGCTTCACAGCTCCAGGGACCTGGGTTCCATTCCCGGCTTGGGTCACTGTCTGTGTGGAGTTTGCACATTCTCCTCGTGTCTGTGTGGGTTTCCTGTGGGTACTCCTGTTTCCTCCCACAGTCCAAAGATGTGTGGGTTAGGTTGATTGGCCATACTAACTTGACCATAGATGCATAGGTCAGAGGGAATTAGTGGGTAAAATATGTACAGTTTGGGGGTAGGGCCTGGGTGGGTTTGTGGTTGGTGCAGACTCAATGGGCTGAAGGGCCTCATTCTGTACTGTGGGGTTCTATGTTACTCTTGCTTTTTGTGGGTTTTTTTTTCCCCTGCTCTCTGCCTGGTTTTCTGCATCACCCCTACTTGAGAGGTTAGAATGATAACTGGCTGCCAGGCCTCCACAGTGCTGCCCTGGAATTCACCGTAGTCAACCTTCATGAGCTAGAGGCTGATTTCCATTTGACACAAGAGAAGACAGAGAATAAAGGAGAGGCAGCCATTTCTCATCAGCAGGGATAGACTATAAGATATAGGAGCAGATCAGGCCATTTGGCCCATCGAGTCTGCTCCATCATTCGATCATGGCTGATGTGATTCTCATCCCCATTCTCCTGCCTTCTCCTCATAACCCTTGATCCCCTTATTGATCAAGAACCTATCTATCTCTGTCTTAAAGGCGCTCAATATCCTAGTTTCCACAGCTTTCTGTGGCAGTGAGTTCCACAGATTCACCGCCCTCTGGCTGAAGAAATTCCTCCTCATCCCTTGTCTTAAAGGGGTATCCCTTCACCCTGAGGTTGTGTCCTCGAGTTCCCGTCTCTCCCAGTCATCAACACATCCTCTCCACATTCACCCTATCCAGGCCTCTCAGCATTCTGTAAGTTTAAAATAAAAGTGGAAAGTATGTGTGGCTGGGCCAGCCATCTTCCTGCCAGTAGGGAAAGGGATGGAAGACTGAGACAGTCAAGTCTCCTGACTAAAGGGAGAGAGAAGAGAGGGGGATCAGGAGCTGAGTGTACAGCAAAGGAGAGCAGGGAATTGTGGAATGTAGGAGTCTAGCAGAGCGATAAAGAATGGAGGAGGGGGAGCAAATATTGGAGGAGAAATGCAGAATGAAGAATGAAAAGGACATGGAAATTTGCCAGTCATTCACTGTGATGAAGAAATATATTAGTTTAGAACAAGATTCAGGATGTGTTTTATAATCAGAAGCGGCAGTTTCCACATCGCAACACCTTCATTTTAAGATCAGAGATCAGACGCTGTAAAACTCACAATGTTGTCCTAGTTCTGTGAACAGTTACCTGTTAGCCTGAATATGACTCTAATGTTGTAGATGTATTTGTGTGCAGAGTGGACACAGGGAAGGAGATGGCCTAGTGATATTATTCGCTGGACGATAAATCCAGAAACTCAGCTAATGTTCTGGGGACCTGTGTTTGAATCCCACCACAACAGATGGTGGAATTTGAATTCAATAAAAAACATCTGGAATTAAGCATCTACTGATGACTGTGAAACCTATTGGTGATTGTCAAAAAAATCCATCTGGTTCACTTATGCCCTTTAGGGAAGTAAAATCTGTCGTCCTTACCTGGTCTGACCTATATGTGACTCCAGATCCACAGCAATGTGGTTGACTCTCAACTGCCTTCAGGAATGGGCAATAAATGCTGGCCAGCCAGTGACATCCATGTCCCACAAATGAATAAAATAAATGAGAAAGGCTGAATAAATGACTTCAAATTTCAACGTGAATTCCTGGGTTTGGTAAGAATGGATTGCAAGGTATATCTAGACAGAAACCTTGTAATAGCAGTCATTAAGCTAAACTGGCACAACTAGTGGAAATTAGTAGGAACACATCCTGTGTAGCAGCTTAACAAGGGAATTTAATGCAAACCTCCCCCTCCCCCCCACCACCCATCCAGAGAACGTAGGGTAGGACCATTTGATTGGGATGGGCTGGAAGGATTTGGGGTGGGGAGCCACTGCGTTCCTGCCTCACTCTGACTAAGCTTGAAACAAGCAGGGTGGTCAGGCAACCTCCCCTCTATCTGGGAGGTCCTGTGGTGATCCTCGAGGTAGGTATAATACCAGCAATGGTCACTGCTCTCAATGTCACTGTCAGTACTGTGGAGAGAGGTTGGTCATGTAATCTCAGGTGCAGGAATTTCACCCTCCTGTGGACTTCACTGCGTGGAGGGCCTGACACTGTCCAGGTCAGTGCCAGATTGCTTCCCTGTGGGAAGCCCTGATGCTATTTGGAACAATGTGCTGTTCCCACCAGTTCCCATACACTAGGGAGGCAGAGGCATAGTGGTATTGTCACTGAACCAGTGACCCAGGATAATGTTGTGGTCAGCCAGGCTCAGATACAACACAGCAGGTGTGACATTTGAATTAAATAAAAACTCGAAGGAAATCATTGTCAATTGTCATAAAAATCCATTTGTTTCATTAATATACTTTTGGGGAGGAAATGAGTCATCCTTACCCAGCCTGGCCTGCATGTGACTCCAGGCACACAGCAATGTGATTGATTCTTAAATGCCCTCACAGAGTTCAAAGACAACTAGGGGATGGACAATAGCCAGCAACGCCCACATGAGTAACACTGTATAATAGCCAAGTTTTATCGGCTATATCTCCAGTCATTATGTCTCTGTCCCTGAATAGAAACATGTTTTATGTTCCTATTTTAGTTACTGCAGCATGGAATATAAAACAACTCAGTGTGTGCAAATATGCGGGAGCTCACCAGGGGAAAAAAAACTAATCCTTCAGGACACATCAGGCTGATTTATAAATGAAATTCAGTGGCATCAGTTCCATACTAGACATCCCGCATTGCATAACACAGCATGGCTGAGATTTAGTGTCCGTCACAACACCATCTGAACACGCAAGACTTCTGGTGTGGGGCTGTTTGGCAGCGGAGATCTGCTTCAGTGAGATTATTTAAGGTCTTTGAGCCAGACTCACACATTAACCAGCTCTCACGTGGTAAGTTTGTACGGGCAGCAAATGTTGCTTCTGGACAGCTAGAGGAAGCTGCTCTTTATTGGAGCAGGCGTGAACCAATTAGACCAAGACCAATGAGCAAATGGGGCTTCCTGTCTCATCGAGGGAGAGTTGGCAGGCTGAGAATGCCACTCGCAGCCCCGGGAGAAGAGGGTATAGATCTGCCCACAGGAATGTTGGCACTGGAACAACCATGAATCCAGGAGGGATGGGGGTAGGATTGTGAGGTGATGAGTGATATAGTGGCCTATATTTTAGTGTGGGGCTGGTGTCTGGTCCCACACTCAAGAGGTGATACTTTTAACCTGAATTTGGGCATTGATTTACACATGCAAGCATGGTATTGTTGCCATTAGAGAGACATGGCTGAGAGAGGGGCAGGAATGGCAGCTCAATATTCCAGGGTATATAATTCTCAGGTACAATAGGGGCAGTGCATGTAACAGAAGAGAAGGTGTCACACTATTCATCGTGGAGTCAATTAGTTTGGTGAGGAGGGACAATATATTAACAGGGTCCTCAATTGAGGCGATATGCAGAACTTAAAAACAAAAAGAGGGGCATCACTTTGCTGGAAGTGTGCTATAGGCCCCCAAACAGTAAGGGAGAGAGAGAAGAGCAAATGTGCAGGCAAATCTCAGAGAAGTGTAAAAATGATAGGGTAATAATAGGATATTTCAACTTCCCCGATATTAATCGGGATCGGCAAAGAATGAAAGCCTTAAAGGGGGTGGAATTTTTAAAGTTTTGATGCAGCACGGAGAAAGTCCTACAAGAGAGGGGGCAGTACTGGACCTAATTTTAGGGAATGAAGCCAGGCAGATGATAGAGGTGTCAGTGGGGAGCATATTGGTGATAGTGACCATAACTTGGTAAGATTTAAGATAGTTCTGGAAAAGGACAAAGATGGGCCGACCATAACTTGGTAAGATTTAAGATAGTTCTGGAAAAGGACAAAGATGGACCTCGAATAAGTGAATTGGGAGAAGGCTGATTTTAATATGATAAGCATAGAAACATAGAAAATAGAAGCAGGAGTAGGCCATTCAGCCCTTCAAGCTTATTTTACCATTCATTGTGATCATTGTCGATCATCAAATTCAGTCACCTGTTCCCACTTTGCCCCAAGAGCTACATCTAACTCCTTGAGACCACACAATGTTATGGCCTCAATTGCTTTCTGTGGTACAGAATTCCACAGGCTCACCACTCTCTGGGTGAAGAAACTTCTCCTCATCTCAGCCCTAAAAAATTTAGCCCTCATCGTTGGATTATGGCCCCTGGTTCTGGACTCCTCCACTATTGGGAGCATCCTTCCTGCATCAATCCTGTCTAGACTTCTTAGAATTTTAAAGGTTTTTATGAGATCCCCGCCCTAATCTTCTAAACCCCAGTGAATATAATCAATCCCAGTGAATATAATTCAATCTCTCCTCATATGTCGGTCCTGCAATCCCATGAATCAGCCTGGTAAACCTTCACTGCACTCCCACCACAGCAAGAACATTCTTCCTCAGATAAGGAGACCAAAACTACACACAAAGTTCCAGGCGCGGTCTCACCAAGGCCGTGTATAATTACATCAAGACACTCCTGCTCCTGTACTTGAATCCTCTGCAATGAGAGCCAACATACAAATTCCCTTCTTCATTGCTTGCTGCATCAGCATGCTTACCTTCAGCGACTGATGTACAAGGACATCTAGGTCACTTTTCACATTCCTATCTCTCAATCCATAGCCATTCAGATAATAATCTGCCTTCTTGTTTTTGCAACCAAAGTGGATAACCTCACATTTATCCACATTATCTGCCTCCCTCTCCCCCACCAGAGAGTCATCTGACCCACCTCCCTCACTCCAGAGAGCCATCTGACCATCCTCCCCCCATCACCACTGGTCTGAGTCAGGGAGCCATTGGAAGCTCTGAACTTACCTGTTCGGAAGCTGGAGTGCCCCAGTCTGCCCTTTGCTGACCAATTCTGTTTCGCGCCAAATCTGGACGGACTAATGTGGTGGTAAAAGAGGAAGTGCCGGCAAGTTTCGGCATGCAGACCATTTTTGACCATTGGTAAAGGGGAACCTAGAATGGAGGTGGGCACAGATCGCGCTACTCGCTTCACGCTAATTTTACCAAGTTTTCATTCCCAAAAATGGGCGCGACCTGATGGTAAAATTGGGCCCCACATTGAATAAATTCAATTGAATTTTGGTACATCCCAATAACACACGGGTCTGGAGAAAACTCAGGTGTGTGATGGAGCCTTGTGTGAACTTACCTCTGCTCAGATGGAATTTCACATTGGCACCTCGCCCCAAACCCTCATTCTGGTGCTAGTACCCCACAATCCAAGTCATCTCGTGAAAATGCCTTCTGAGCTCTTTAGTGCAATGTGGAAGGGTTTCCTGTGTGAGCTGCTGCACACCTTTCTTACCTTCACCTGCCATCTGAACACGTCCTGGTGTACCTTGTTGCTGTCAGTGTCAGTGGAGAGTGTGTCATGCAGCAACTGTAGGTTGTGTTGTTCACAGATTCCCAAGATGCATGTGTCTTTTGTAGCCTTGTGGAGTCTGTGCACCATACAAATGTGAATTATTCTAGGATACACTCCCCTTTATAGTCTTCCGAAAAATCTCTTACCTTTTTATTGGTTGCACTTCAGCTCTCCACCCCTATCTTCAGGCACCTGGTGTGGAGTTAGGGGCAGTGGCAGTGGTGGACTGGGGCGGGCAGAGCAGGGAGGGGGGAGGACCATCTCGTCAGCCTGCTCCTGGGCCTAGCCAGGCTGGCCATTAATAGATTCAGGCAGTGGGTGGTCAAGGTGGTCATCTGTCTGCCCCTCTTCCATGACCACATTCACTGCTGGGTGTCCCTAGGAAGGGAGCACACAGTGTATGTGCCAACAGCATCGCGGGCTCTGGTGCCCGGTCAAAGACTTGGGAGGTGGTGGGGGGAGGGGGGGGGGGGAGGATTAAAGACCCTATTTAATCACATTTATTCTGATGTTGATAAGTTTCCTTTGAGATTCTGTTCACTTTGATGCAGCCAGTATCCCTTTGAGGAACTGCATTTTTAATTTTTCCCACAGTTTGTTGATTTAATTTATTTGGTTTATGAAAAGAAACACACAGCTCTGGTACCTCCAAGCTTTACAGTTGCGTATAAGTGCTCACTTGTGCCTAGTATTAATAACGTGTTTACCAGGTCCCTAATGAGTGATCGGTTCCCTGTGTCTTGTGCAGAAAATAAGCCCAAGGTATTATATCATCACAATAATAACACTGCATTCACTACTTGTTTATCACTAAAAGAATGGGCGTATCTGCAAATAATTTCTAATGCAATGTTTCATTTAGCAAAATAACACCTCTGAGTCTGCAGTCCTCCCTCAGTGATACACCAGTGTGTTACCTGAACTAACATGCCAAGTTCTTGGAGCAAGGTTTGACCACACAACCTTTGAATTTAATGGCAAGTGCATTGGCCCAGAGCCAGGCTGGTATTGTTAATGCAGCTTAAATTCTTGTAGTTACATATAATACTGCAGTGAAATCTGCTCCAATCACATTGCAGTAAGTTCACAATGCCAGTGCTAACAGGCAAACAACT